>NC_140644.1:7448406-8098406 GCF_978046115.1 Saccoglossus kowalevskii
AGTGTAGTAGAAATGTGTATATATTTCAGAGAATGGAAATAATTCGTTTGCTACAGAGTTGACCTCCCCTTAATGTTGCACTGTTGTAAGAAAGACTTGGTATAAATGAGGGCGCTTTTCAAAATGGCGGCCAAGTACATTTGTAATTTTTTTTTGATCTGACCAAATAAGCTTTGTTGTACATTTCAACCGATTTGAATGATTATTTTAGAAATAAAGATTTTACAGAAAATATCTAAGGTGATTGAAAATTAACGACCATAGTTAAAAACAAAATAAACGCCAGATGATAGGGCATGCTTTCTGCTCATAACCAGAGATACATTCGCTGTACGTTCGTGGATCGTGGAAGATATTATCGTTAAATATTGTAAACCGGAAATAAAGTATATTATATGTGACACAGTTACATAATCGAACATGATCCCATTACGATAAAAAACTGATAATGCAGGTATTTTTAAAGGAAGAAGTGTTAAACACGTCGATCAATCGCCGCTTTATTTTCAACGCAACTCAACAGGAAATGACTATTAAATTTCCCTTCAGTAGACAAACACATACCACACTTTCAAAACAATCTATTACTAATTGCCATAATGCCGAATAATATGCCTACCTGTCCCTATTAGATGGAAATTCTCGCACCGGTTAATACATGAATAACCGACAAAAAATAATAGTGGTCTGTTGCGCATGTGCACAAAGGTCAAAGGCCAGACGTGATGCAAGGTGTTTTCGTCTGCTGGCGTGGCAGTGATCTGTGCGCTTAGTTTTCAACGTCAAGTTTCCTAGTTATACGCGCTAAATCAAATAGGTAATGATGTTTTTATTAATTTGTTGAAATTTTATTTTTCATACACGTTTCTCAGCTGCATAACTTGCAGTACATAACTGAAAAAGATTTAAAAAAAAAACATGCATATTTTGATTTCAAAATAATCGCACAATAACTTATAATGTAATCATTGTAGGATTGATGTAATATGATGAAAAGAGATCCATCCCCTCACCAATAAATCCTCATCCTGCCCCTCACCAATCATCCTGCACCAATTTTAATTGTATATGCTCAGGGGGGTATAAGCCCCTCTTCAGGACACATTGTTATGCAAATTAATTACCTGGATATAACTATAAGTGCTAATGGCAAACATAAAGAGGGTATCAATAATTTAAAAAATAAAGGGATGAAAGCTCTCTTTGCTTTGAAATGCAAACTCGGTTATGACAACTCACTAAACATACCCCTCCAACTATCTTTATTTGACAAACTGATAAGACCAATTATTGTATGTGGTAGTGATGTTTGGGGTGATGAAAGCACAACTAAGTCTGCAATTGAGGATGTCCATCTTTCTTTTGTTGGTTCATTCTTGGTCTCTCAAAATTCACACCAAAAATGGCTGTTTATGGTGAGCTAGGAAAGTACCCCATTGACTGTTTTATCAAGAAACAACAACTTAAATATTTCAACCGGGTAACAAACTCTGATAACACATTACTAAGAGAAGCCTACTTAGTAAATAAGAATGTAAAAAGTAAATGGTTTACAAGTGTAGAAATCCTCATGCAAGATATAGATGTTGTCACCATTGTAAACTCAAGTGAAAAAATAATTAAGAAAAATTTAGACTTTATTCATAAAAAAATAAACAAATCATTTGAGTACCAATGGATCTTAGACATGCATAATGATAATAGAAAACAAACCTTGGCTAAAAACAAACTAAGACTTTTCAAACAAGATTTAAAAATTGAAAATTACCTAATTAATATGCAGAACCATGGTCTTAGAAGGTTAATTGCAAAATTCAGAACAAGCAACCATGACCTTAAAATTGAGAAAGGCAGACATAATAATGTGCCGCTGGATAAAAGAACATGAAATGAAATGTCCAGCCTACAGTCACCATAGGGACAAATTATTCCTGACTGCACAAAATAAAGTTCCAAATTTTGATAAAGAAAATAGTCAGAATAAATTCATTTTGATTATGGCAAACCATACTCTAGCACCAGCCTTAGCTGTCTTCCTAAAAAACAGCTATGGAACAAAACAACAACAACTATCAGTGTATTAGGCTACATTTTGTGTTCATTCTATTTTCTGTATTCACCATTGGCTGCAAATTGCCTTTATTGTTTTTGATTTGTTTTATTTTTTAAGAAAAGTTTTTATTTTTTGTTTTATTTTTTAGATTGTATTTTTTTTTAATTTCTTTCTGTAAGACCCTTTTTATCCTTTCCTAAGGATTTTATGTGTCTAATAAAAAATATATATGCATAGTTCACAGGCGCTCGGAACGTTTCTTGGCTAATAAAAAATGACCTAAAATGGGATCGGCATATTTAGTCAGTCGCCGGTACATTCCCCTACTACTTATATAATAACACAAGGTAGGAAAACGTTGACACCATGACATCGAAACAGTTCCAAACATGCGCAGTTCCAAACATATACGCATGCTCGGGCCTCTGCTTCAAGATATCCGCGTAGATGGGTTTATTCATATTGCTCTGGTGTTTCGATTTTCACAGGATTTAACCCGTTTTAGTTCGAATAAAGGTAATGTAAGTCGATCGATAGTTTCTACCGATACCATGCTTGCGTTGTGTGAAGCGGATCGAAATATAATTTGGAAAATCATGTTATTTTCGGGAAGTTTCGATGTCATGGTGTCACCGCTTTCTTACCTTGTGTTATTATATGAGTAGTAGGGGAATATACCGGCGACTGACTAACCATGCGGATCCCACTTTAGATCATTTTTTTATTATCCAGGAAACGTTCCGAGCGCCTGTGCATAGTTCAGTCAAAACTGTCTGTCAAATGAGATATACTGTAAACGACTTTTTGGGTGTTTGGTATGGAATTTGTTTTCACTGATTCTTGACCAGTTGAATGTAAAACAAATACAGAAAAAAGGTATATTCGCTGGATTTTATTTTCATTGAAATTTCAGCGAAAATTAATTCTAAGCAAAAATAAAGTATTTTACAGTATATCATGCTTGGGACACATTCAAATCAATATATTTCAATCAAGATTTTGTTTTGTATTCCAATTCGGGTATTTTGCCTCATGTCATGCTGGTGAACTTTGTTACAGTATGATGCGTATTGAAACTTGTATGTATACTTTCCTCACCTAAAGGCCTACAAAAAAACTAGGTGTTAAACATTGGTTTTCAAGGGTAATTTTGTGCTACCTGTTGTTGAAGAATATTTATCCCGGCACCGGAATTGAGTCCCAAGCGAAGATAACAATGCACGCTAAACACGCAAAGGCTCATGGGTAGAGACTTGTTTCTAAACAACAACACACTATGGTCGTCTGCCGCATGCGCAGGTGACGACTTCGTTGCTTTATTTCTTTGTTTAGTGCGTTGAGACGTTCAAAGACAAAATATCGATATATGTATATATATCCTGCTCCAGAAACACTTGTATCCCGATCGGCATATATCAGCTTCAAGAAGTCTTTCAGACTTAACTTAACTCTCAAGCTGGCTATCAGTTTGCTTTGCCTTTTTATGAAAGCTTGTATTTATTCATTTATTTGTTTGTTTATTTATTTGCCTTATAAATTTACCTGTCATGCATCCATCCGTTCATCTACCCATTCACTAAATTCTAATTTAATTTTTAGCTCTGACAGCTATTGTCACAGACAGGCTAGTAAAGTTTTCCTACACAGTTATTCAAATGTAATAAAAAACAGCTATCCACATGACAATTGCAATGATAAAGAATATATATCCAATCAATTAAAAACTGATGTAAGAATTATTCAATTCATCTATGACTTAAATGACATTTGCCCTTCTGTGTACATGAATCATTGGGTTAAATCTATTATTTATACTACTACCGGGTATATATTATTACATATGTACTGCAGTTTATTTTGATTCATTCCTGAATCGGTATTTCCACACCTCATATGCAAATGAGGACTGAGAGCAAACAAAGTAGTCCCTTCAGGAGTTCCGTTTTTCAAAACATAGCAGAAATAAACAATAGTTAGAAGTACGATATTTTTCCCTTGGAGTACATGAATATACTTGCCGAGTGAAATGAAATTTGAACAACAGTAATGGTACTTTTAGGCAGTCACTTATTTTGACTAAAACTAATTTGCATATCACCCATGCAATAATGTTTTCGGTATTTTCACAGTCGATATGCAAATGAAAATGGTATATCCATTGGCTACTGAACTATTTTTATTTTTTAAACACATTTTATGTGAGATGCAGTGCACTCAAGATGCAGTGTATTCTGCTGTACTTTCACTCGCTTCGCTCCTGAAAGTACGGCCGCAGGATACACCGCATCACTCGTGAAAATAACTTCCATACGCAACGAAAGCCACGGGGAGGGTGTGGGGCTCTGTCATAGTATTTTATACATACTGTTAACAGTTTAAATATTTTTTTAATAAACTAAAATAAGAAATTAATCAATTCATTGTCAAAATGTGACTTTTGGGGAAACTTGGTAATGTTCACAGGTGCTGGTACATGTATTTGACTGGGCTCGGTTGACGCCTGGATAGTGCATTCAATGACCATAATGCCACACAGACCTGTCATGATAATCCCAAATATTTAATTAAAATTCACTGTATGTATCATTGCACTTGCAATTTGTCCAAAACAAATTACCGTAGTGTATAATTGTAAACAATATTTTTGCATATGTACTGTAAAATTACTTGTGTATTAGCCATGGAATAACAGTACTACCAGGTATTGTTGAATTTTGTTGACATTCTTTGCATAACTTTAATTGCCAAGGTACATATTGATGGTTTATTGATATTGTTGAATTTAATTTTTTTAATTTTTATTATATTCTTAAACAATAATAATGTCATGAAATCACTATGCAAATTAGTCACATGTCTATGTATGACAAAAATATGCAAATGAACAGCAGAAAAGTA
This sequence comes from Saccoglossus kowalevskii, assembly GCF_978046115.1. Classification (NCBI taxonomy): domain Eukaryota; kingdom Metazoa; phylum Hemichordata; class Enteropneusta; family Harrimaniidae; genus Saccoglossus; species Saccoglossus kowalevskii. Next base: position 7,453,358 of record NC_140644.1, read on the forward strand.
AAAATCAATCTCAACTTTAGAGTAATGTACCTCTGGTAAGCTTTAATAATTCAAGTGTTTATGTTATTTTATGTTTGCTGCATTTGCCCTGTCATAAAGATTACAGTAAAAGGTTTGCCTTTTTCCCTGACTCACAGAATAGCATAATAATGTCATAATGTTGGTAACATTATCTATCCAACAACCTTCATAGAGTGCATTTTTGAATTACTTTCTTCTGTGAATGAGTAGTACATGTTATTCCCTATCTAGGAGTTTGAATACCATAATAGTCAAATTTTGTCACCTTCACAAAAATAAACTTTAAAAAATATATTCTTGTTTTTCCAAAAATATTGATCAAGTTGTGTATACAATGTAAAATTATATTCATTTTGTCTAATTTAACAAAGAATTTATTTAATAATAAATAAATATGTGCAGAATGTTGTACCAGCAATTTATAACATTAAAGGGTCAGGCTCTGAATTTCAAGTTTTGTGTTTTACATTCTCAGTTACTTCTACCACAAGATACAGTCCATAGATTTCATATAACAAGAGGATATTTATATCACTTTTTAGATGTCTAAATGCAGTTCATAACAGATTACAGTGTGCATGGATGATTGTGCTCGTTAGTTTGCGCCTGTCACAGAGTTTGGAATGTTCCATTCATTATAATGTTCTACTTCACAAGAAATAACGTGTAATTTTTCATGTAAGCAGTTCTGACCATGGTTTTCATAACTCACTGATGTAGTGAAGGTGTAGTGGTACCATTTCTAAAAATTTGGTCTCCCTGGGAGAACTCTTAGAACCAAGTGTTATCATTTCAATCTAAACAACTTGAAAAATTGAAAGGCATTTCTTTTGCAAATTTGTTCATTTTATGTACCAGTGCTGAATAAAAAGGCCTGTGTGGGTACCAAATGAATATGTTTGTGGTATTAGAGCAATGTAAACATTGCTTAGCTAAAAGATAAGTTTCACTTCCAACAAATTCTTTGCTATTTGTAAGCATTGGCACATGCACATGAGTATGTTACCTGGCATATTCTTTTTTGCTTATTTAATTTTTTATTATTTTAATTTATTTTATTTTACTGAAGACAAAACATTGATTGTACAGAAATCAAATTAAATTTTTTTATACATGTATACAAAATGTATATGCAGTAGATTTCAATTTAGGCCACATAAAATAAATTCTGTATTTTCAATAAATTTATCATTTTTGGAGGAAAATCAAAAATGTTGTTTTTTCCAAAAATTATTTAGGTAAAAAATCAAATAAAAGTCCTTGCTTACCCTCTCTCAGTATTAGTTTAAAGCGTTAACATAAACCCTTAATTTGTTTTATTCAGCTTTATATGACAATGTGTTCATTCATTTGTTGTCAAAAAATTTGCTTTTCCCTCGTATTAAATGTACATGGATTGGGTATTTATGAAAAAAGCTGATAAAAACACAGTTTAATGAACATTTTACTTTTGTACTTCAATGAATACATGCTTGGAGTAAACACATGACAGGGTAAGAATGGCTCAAAGACAAATAAACAGACTTGTAATAGTAAATTACTTGCTATAACTAAATTGCATATTACATCTATTTTAGTTTGTTTAGCGATTCATTATTTTAACCAGCTAGAAGCAATTCAGTAACAATTTTGTAATTTGATTATCTACTCATACATCATAATTACAGCTGCCTTCTAGTCTGGCTTCTACTCGTCATGTTTACAGCTGCCTTGTTTGGTTTCTTCTACCCATCATAATTCTTACAACCTGTCTGGATTGGTTTCTACCCACCATAATTCTTACAACCTGTCTGGTTTGGTTTCTACCTACCATAATTCTTACAACCTGTCTGGTTTGGTTTCTACCCACCATAATTCTTACAACCTGTCTGGATTGGTTTCTACCCACCAAAATTCTCACAACCTGTCTGGTTTGGTTTCTACCCACCATAATTCTTACAACCTGTCTGGTTTGGTTTCTACCTACCATAATTCTTACAACCTGTCTGGTTTGGTTTCTACCCACCATAATTCTTACAACCTGTCTGGATTGGTTTCTACCCACCAAAATTCTCACAACCTGTCTGGTTTGGTTTCTACCCACCATAATTCTCACAACCTGTCTTGTTTGGTTTCAACCTACCATAATTCTTATAACCTGTCTGGTTTGGTTTCTACCTACCATAATTCTTACAACCTGTCTTGTTTTGTTTCTACCCACCATAATTCTTATAACCTGTCTGGTTTGGTTTCTACCCACCATAATTCTTACAACCTGTCTTGTTTTGTTTCTACCCACCATAATTCTTACAACCTGTCTGGTTTGGTTTCTACCCACCATAATTCTCACAACCTGTCTTGTTTGGTTTCAACCTACCATAATTCTTATAACCTGTCTGGTTTGGTTTCTACCTACCATAATTCTTACAACCTGTCTTGTGTTGTTTCTACCCACCATAATTCTTACAACCTGTCTGGTTTGGTTTCTACCCATCATAGTTCTTACAACCTGTCTGGTTTGGTTTCTACCTACCATAATTCTTACAACCTGTCTGGTTTGGTTTCTACCCACCATAATTCTTACAACCTGTCTTGTTTTGTTTCTACCCACCATAATTCTTACAACCTGTCTGGTTTGGTTTCAACCCACCATAATTCTTACAACCTGTCTGGTTTGGTTTCTACCCATCATAGTTCTTACAACCTGTCTGGTTTGGTTTCTACCCACCATAATTCTCACAACCTATCTGGTTTGGTTTCAACCTGTCATGGTTACAGCAACCTGTCTGGTTTGGTTTCAGCCCACCATTAATTCTCACAACCTGACTGGTTTGGTTTCTACCCACCATAATTCTTACAACCTGTCTTGTTTGGTTTCTACCCACAATAATTCTCACAACCTGTCTGGTTTGGTTTCAACCTACCATAATTCTTACAACCTGTCTGGTTTGGTTTCTACCCACCATAATTCTTACAACCTGTCTTGTTTTGTTTCTACCCACCATAATTCTTACAACCTGTCTGGTTTGGTTTCTACCCACAATAATTCTTACAACCTGTCTGGTTTGGTTTCTACCCACCATAATTCTTACAACCTGTCTGGTTTGGTTTCTACCCACAATAATTCTTACAACCTGTCTTGTTTTGTTTCTACCCACAATAATTCTCACAACCTGTCTGGTTTGGTTTGGTTTTTACCCACCATAATTCTTACAACCTGTCTTGTGTTGTTTCTACCCACCATAATTCTTACAACCTGTCTGGTTTGGTTTCTACCCACCATAATTCTCACAACCTGTCTTGTGTTGTTTTTACCCACCATAATTCTTACAACCTGTCTTGTGTTGTTTCTACCCACCATAATTCTTACAACCTGTCTGGTTTGGTTTCTACCCACCATAATTCTCACAACCTGTCTTGTGTTGTTTTTACCCACCATAATTCTTACAACCTGTCTGGTTTTGGTTTCTACCCACCATAATTCTTACAACCTGTCTGGATTGGTTTCTACCCACCATAATTGTTACAACCTGTCTGGTTTGGTTTCAACCTACCATTGCTTGTTTGTTAATCCTTTTTTATTCGATGTATCAAATTTACCGGTATGCTTCAACTCAACTCAACTGCAAATATCACATAGATTATAAAATCTCCTAAATATCATGTACTCTTACAACTTCAACAAGTTTTTTCAACTCTTGACTATGCATTTGAAATTTGATGCATAATTATATTGGTAACTGGATTGTAAAATTGATGTAATCTGTCATGTTTGCTTCAAGCATGTAACAACAATTATATCAAGTGATAGACATGATTGGTTTTCTTACTCTCATCAATTGTGCATTCTAGTTTGTTTATTAGCTGTTGGCAATCTCATTATTTTTACAAATTCAAATTTTCAAAATGTGAAGATTCTTTCATGTATCATAATTATATCTGCCTTGTGAACATCTTAGAACAGTTGCATGCTGGGAATAATTGGTATGCGCAAGGTTTTTATATGCTTAGATTTATTAGGTATAGCTAAGAGGGATATTAAGATTTGTGTCCCTAATATGACAATTATTCTGATAGAGTTAAAGTTTCCTATCCCCCTAAGTTTTCAATTAATAACTGTTTTGTCATCTCAAATTCATGAAATAACTTGTCAACTTGTAAATGCTGAAGCTATCAATTGATTTTGGTCTCTCTAAATCAAACACTTTCCCTTTTCCTCCATGTGCTCTGTTAATCTGGTTTTCCAAACATTTCTCTACTTACAAGATCAGCACATTTGAGATAGCACCTTTATTATCGATCGGCAAATATGATTGTTTAAATTTGTCGATTTAATTTGATTTGAATATACAGATAGTAATATTTTTAATTTACATTTTAATTTCATTGTTTTGATATTTTGAGCATATGCATAGGTTTTAAATTTAGTGATTTAAAAATGAAACAATGAGTAATTTTATATGAAATTAATTAAGCATATTTCAGTAACAATATTTTTATTTGAAAAGGTGGGAAATTGTACCGATAATTTGAAAAACTTCCTCTAGAATATTGAAGGCGCCCTCTAGAGTCTCAAAAGAAAGTGAAGAAATCATGACAGGAGAATACATATACCAGTTATAACCACAGTTAACCTTTAATAACCTAAAGATCTTCTGTATGAGTTTTAAAATATTTCATCTAATATGCTAGCAGAATTGCTGATCCCTGAAATTATGAAACATGGTTTTATCACAAGTGTTATTGCAGTGCAGATTAAACCAAAAACTACTCATTTACTGCAACTATAAATATAGAGAACAAATCAATTTAAAAGACTTGTCATGGTCAATCTGACAAAGTGTACTGCATGAATTATTGAAATTGCTACCACTTTTACTGATTGGTACAAACTTTACAATATGTTACAATATTTTTCATTATATTTATATCAATTTATGCAGGACACGTACAATAAAAGTGTTACTGAGAAGTCACAAGTCATGTTAAAGTAATTTTCTTGAAAAATGTTATAGAATAGAATGATTTACTTGACACATACATAATTTATCAACACCAAAATCATCTTGCTCAAAATAAACCTGCAAAATTGTTTCGGTATTTTTCCCCCAAAATTTTAAATAAGACAATAGTGATATTAAAGTCATAGAAAAATGCATACAAATGTGTGATAAAAAATATGACGTCCAAAGAGTAATTGAGTAATGTTCAATAAAAAAAACACAATAACAACAACAAAAATAGATAGATGAAAAAAATAATTTCTTTTGGCAATCCAATCTGTCAGCTTGAAAAGTACACCAATAAAAAAATCATTTTTTGAACAGGATCAGAAACAAATAAAGTGCCTCTTCATAAATGAACAGAACCATATAGTTCTGATGTCTGTAATAACCTTATTGTTGTTGTTCATCGCCATCTTTTTAATCGTTTTCAATTGCTCAGATGAAATTACAGTTTTAAAAGTTTTGTATAAACAGATAGTTTGTTGCTCCCAATCTTATTAATTTTGTTTTTTTGCTGGTTGGGTATTACAATAAACACAGTTTTTATTTTTAACATCATTTTCAATTAAATTTAATTATTTATTGCTTTACTTATAACAATTTTTGTATAAAAATAATCCAAGGATCAAATTTAATGCTCTTACATTACGCAAATGCTGCCTCAAATTTTTTTTTTTTAGAAGAAGGTGTTTGGTCATTACAGATATCAGTTCCATATTAAGTGATAATGACCTAAACGCATCTCTGCATGCAATATTTAAAAAAAATATAGCTGCATTTAAATTAATATCATTGCATTCACAAGAATAAAACCATGTTTATTTCAGATCAAATTCCTTTCAATTTTCATAATTTGTGTTTCACATAACATATTTTGTGATGCCCTAATTACATCCTTGGGAAGTAGTAGAATTAAACGTATTATAATTTAATTAGGTATCACATGATGGATGGTATTCATTTTCTCTATTTCCATAGTTCTACTTTGGTTACTTTCTTACTGGTTTTAAGAGAATAAATCATATGTTTGCTTTTAAAATCATACTTTCTAGATCCATGATACTTTCTAGATCTAATTCTACCGTGATATTTTTTAGGTCCATCCTACTTTCTAGATCTAATGCTATCGTGATACTTTCTTTATCCATGATACATTCTAGATCTAATTCTACCGTGATACTTTCTTGATCCATGATACATTCTAGATCTAATTGTACCATAATATTTTCTAGGTCCATCATACTTTCTAGATCTAATTCTATTATAATATTTTCTAGGTCCATCATACATTCTAAATCTAATTCTATTATGATATTTTCTAGGTCCATCCTACTTTCTAAATCTAATTCTACCATGATATTTTCTAGGCCCATGACACTTTCTAGATCTCATCCTATCGTGATATTTTCTAGGTCCATGACATTTTCTGGATCCAATTCTGCCATGATATTTTCCAGGTTCAATGATACCTTTTAGATCTAATTCTACTATGATATTTTCTAGATCCATGATATTTTCTAGATCTAATTCTACCATAATACTACATAATAATATGTAGTTTAATAGCTGGTATGATTGAGTGATTACTGTGTGTGAAGTTTTAGGTTCAGACTCAAGCTGTGAACTTTCAGTGAAAAGTTTCTGACTCCATTTGTGATGACCTTTGACCCAATAAAAACTAACTTTTAATATTTGACAAATGGTGCTCTTAAATTGTTGATGTGTGAGAACTGTGAAAGTGTTGATTGCTTTCATTTTTAGGTTACTATGTCAAGCTTGATTGCATTCTGCTTTTAACACATCGCCATCAGATCTAAACACTTTAATTAATTATTTGCTAATATCTTTCTCACCTGGGGAATAATGTTTGAAATTGATATAAAGATCTTCAACTCCCAGGGTGATCATTTTACCACATTGTGTACAATTTCAATATTGTAGATACAGTTGATTATGTGAATTTATATTGTGGGCATAAAATTTATGATGTCAAACACTTACGCATTATGCTACTTAATATTTCTTGTCTTTAATTGTGTCAACACATCACTGTTAAAATGTGTTAACATTGGATTTTAGATCAGTGTTGCAAAGTCATTGTCCATTGAGAAGCATTTTACCTTCCCCGTTTTTGTTTATACTGTATTTAAATCATGCTATAAACAACTGGAAATGGTTTGATATAAACCATTTGAGTCAATGTACTTCAAAATTCATTTCTACCTGTGGTAATTAATCTCATAGTGGTTCATATATATGTACATGTATTTAATGGGTTTCTCTTATATCCTCTGCTCTTCTGGTCCCTGGTGAATACTGAGTAAAGGCATACCCAGCTGTGGTATAGCTTTCAAGTTCAAGTGAAAATGAACACCAAGCTATCAACTGTGACCAAGGCTCTTTGTGGTTTGAAACTCTTTAGTATCAGTATGGTAATATGTAGGTAATATAAATAATGAATCTCAAAATTTACCCGTTTAGAAAATGTTTCATTCAAAACAATTGACAAATTTGATTGATTTATTTTCACTGACATATTGAGCATATTCACCGTGTTTTAATTTCACGAATTTGTCAAGGAAACAATGAGTTTTATTGTTACTTTACATGTTCCTGTAGATTTAATTTAGTGAATTTTACTTATCAATGAAAATAGCGAAATTAAAACCAAATGAATAATTGATGCATTTACACTACTGTATGTAGTATATTCAATTAGCGACAAACATATCTATAGTATTGTCACGTATTATTTGAGATGTCTTCAAAAGATGATTTGTTTCCCGCAAAAGCTTTTATTTATTTTGTTATTATTGTAGTTTTAGTGACTTTACTGCTGTACTTTCCATAGTCAGTGTTGTGGCAATAAATAAATACATGTACATCTGTTGACCTGTATTATTATGCAGTAGAAAAAAAAAACATCAATAGAACAGACTTTATTGATACAACAAATAAAATAATATTTCATAATTTCACGGTGTAGAATTTTCAGTGTTTATGTTATCATATGGCTGTGTTTTAAAAATTGTGTTTTCATCCGTAATGTTTCTGCAGATTACAGTCTTTGTGTGCATGGCAATTGGAACAAAATAGCCATCCACTCAAACCAAGGTATGCGATAAGTACAAAAAAAAACACAGAAGTTTTGTGAATAAAAGACGACATCAGCTTGCTTATGGTAGCAATAAAAGGCTGAATTTTACTCTTTCAAGTGGTTTAGATTGTATCACTTCTCCCTTTGTTACTATTCAATTGCAATTTATACAGATAAATGGGTTGTCATTTTGCTACATGTGATATCATTCATCGGAAATTTAACAATATGTATCTTCTTTTTGTGCTGATTTTGTTATCTCACTGTATGATGTGTGTTGTTGTTTTTTTCTTTTGTCGAATGAATGACAGTAGAGAACAGGATGTTGTAAGTGCTCTCAAGTCAGGAAACAGGAATGGTGTGTGGATACCAAAAATGAATCTCTGATTTCATGATATCGCTGTATAGCGGAACTCCCATGACTGATTTGACACAGTGTATTGTTAACGTCTCTACTTCACAAATGTGCACAGCAACTTGAGTGTGCAAAGTCACCAAGATGTTTCTGTTATGACAATGCCCTAGAACTACTCATGAAAATGTGTTGCCTGGACCAACTCTTCAGATATACTTTTTGCCACAATCAAGTTTTCTAATATCTGAATTTGACAGAATTCAAAAGGACAAAATTGCACAAAAGTGATATATCTGTCTTGAAGATCCTAATGCAATGTTCACTGCTGCAATACTCACTATGACTCGTTATGTTAATGATCCCACTTCAATGTTCACTTTTGTAAAATTTTCCACCACTCTGTATCAAGAAAAGTGGTTGTTGTTTCAATATGTACAGATCAACACTATTTTACAGTTTAAGAAATTACTTACAGTCAGTGTTAAACAAAAATGGGTTGTCTAAACTGTGTTACCCAAAATAAAAAATACAAAAACAAAAAAAAATTATACCGATCATTTTTTTATTACCCACATCCATCAAAGTTGAGAAAATAAATTCAGCCTAATCAAACTTTCGGTACTATCATTCATATGTCAAATGTATTTGTTATTTATCACCTGCATAGTGTTTGTATCTCCATGGTATGATGTAATATACAGATGTATATCACATACATGTACAATTATGACATGATATCGCATACAACACTGAATGTTTTTCATTGTAAACATTACCAGAAGATTGTTTGCAGCTTTTGAATAGATATATGTAGAGATAAATATTATTGGAAAACTTGTGTATTAATTTTCAAAGTTATTCAAAAATATCCATGCAAGTGAGTGCAAATGAATGATGAATGTGCAGAATCATGTAGCCAACAGCTTACACAGTGCGATAAATTAGCATACAAATCACATGCAGTGATATATCAGTCCTTGTCATGAGATTATGTATGAGCATCTGAAACTATCCAGAATATTCTTATCTCGTAAAATTAAGATTCAGTTCCATTCTTAAAAAAAGCAAAAACATTATGTTATTTTGTATTGACAAGTTTTGTTTGTTTTGACATTAAAGTTTTTGTTGTATGAAAAATAGTTTAACATTGTATATATCATTATATAAAACATTTTGCCATGAACAATGGTAACATTTTCAGCAATAATTTTGTTGACCGATTGAATCTTGCTATTAAACTCACCTTTGATATTGGTATTTTCTGATATTTTGCCAAGTTATTCCCTGTTACTTGCTGTTTGGAAGTTTGATAGAATATCTACTCCGACCAATTTCACTTTGGGAGAAAATATTGTTTTCTATGGAAACGACTTTGAAATTTTTTATTTGTATTTTAATCTTCTGCTCAGCAAAATATCAACAAAATTGTAGTACCGGTATTTTGAATTTGTTATGAGCCATGTCTATTCTAAAAAAATCATAGTAAAATTTCATCCACATAATGAGCCTTGAATAATCATAATCATTATATTAAAAATGCCAAAAATTGATGATGCTTGGAGTGAGATTGTGGCAAATGTGCATCATCAACTTCATTGCAGTGGCTTTTCTGAAATGTTTTTCATCACTGCACCACATGGCAAGTTGATACAGCAGCTAGTGAGATAAATCGACCCTGATAGTTTTGTGGGATTATGGCTACTCTAACTAGATTTGCTCTAATGCTCACTGCATTTGCACTTGACTCACAATAGGTTCTAATCCATTTGCTTTTAACGTAATAATAAGAGCATCAGATGTGCACATGAAGAAGTAGAGCATGACAGATCACATTGACATTAATTTCAGTGTCAAGGCTCCCAAAACATTTAAGGAAATTAAAAAAAAACAAAAATGATTAATTCTCTTTAACGTATCTAATTATAAAAATTTGACAGGTGTGTGTGATCTAATTAAAATGTGACCATCCGACTTCATCATTATAAAATAAAATATAATTGAATTCTTCAGTTGTTATAGAAAGCTGACTGTTCTCATTTATTGGCTCACTGTTTGAGAAATTAATACTTTGTTGTCAGATACACTTGTGTTATGGATATTTTGCACCTCTCTACTGAGTCAGAAATTGAAGATTTGGGCAACTAAACATTCACTACTAAAGAACTAAGTATTGTCCTGAGAATTCTCGATAGCTGACAGGCATAATTTCCTTATATGGTCAACAGAGGGCGCTGTGACAGTTTAAAAGTTTTTCTTCTGAACAAACTGCAATACATAATCTTCTTTTACATAGTGAGTATTTTTGTTATTAGCACTCCTAATGATAAGAAAGCTGATAAATATGGGTTAAGTGTGTTTATATACTCTTAACTGAGATGAACCATTGTTTTTTTAGTACAAACAATATTGATGAAATAATTAATACACAGACTAGTTGGTAACATGAAGTGCATTCCATTAAACAAATATTATTGTATGCCCTATAAAAACAACTTCTATTCCATTGTGTATGAGAACAGTGATCCAAATTGATTTACTTTTGATTGTTTGAATGTATGAATATTGAAAAGTTTTCCATGGATTACTATGGTGGTAAGGATCCAATCTTGTACAAAGCACATTAACATCAAAGGTCGTTGTTTTTGTTGTTTAAGGGAGGGTATTACTTCAGTAAAAAGCACAATAATTTATATGTGGTGTTCGACATGAGCATGTCTGCTCCGTATGGGTTTCATAACATGTAATCCTGTAAATTAAATGAGTTTTTATTTACACAAAATTTGAATACCGGTACATGTGTTTGCAACTACCACCGCCTTTTAAACAAAAATAATCAACTTGTAATCAGAATGTTTCATCTGTACTTCTTGAACCAGTTTGGAATATTTAATTTATCATTCAACACAACAACACACATTAAATTCCTCACTGGGAATAATCATAACTTATTTCATTTCATTTATATCTTACATGTTTCTAATAGAGAGCAAACGTAGATGAACATTATCTATACAGAGCTACTTAAGAAGATGTGTATCAACAACAAACTAATTATGTCTGTGGCTTTACTGTAAATGATTGATTAGATATAAACTTAATGCTATATATATCTTTTGCATTTAATTTTTGTACTTAATAAATCAGCTCAACTATTATATTAATTAGTTTAGTAATTAGCTTCATATAATACAGATATTAAAAAAAGGATATCAAATATTCATAACAGTTTAGAAATATAACATTCATTAAAGTAAATAATGGATGGTTTTTGGATGCTTGTTATTTGACAAGAATGCTCATTGATCATTATTATCCATCAAAGTGTGGAAGTACATGATGCGTATCATGTAATAATTATCTTACAGTTCTTACTAACAAAATGTGCACTGGTGCATTTAAATATGTACATTTTCTATTGATTCTGGTGCATTTAAATATGTACATTTACTATTGATTCTGGTGCATTTAAATATGTACATTTACTATTGATTCTGGTGCATTTAAATATGTACATTTACTATTGATTCTGGTGCATTTAAATATGTACATTTACTATTGATTCTGGTGCATTTAAATATGTACATTTACTATTGATTCTGGTGCATTTAAATACGTACATTTACTATTGATTCTGGTGCATTTAAATATGTACATTTACTATTGATTCTGGTGCATTTAAATATGTACATTTACTATTGATTCTGATGCATTTAAATATGTACATTTACTATTGATTCTGGTGCATTTAAATATGTACATTTTCTATTGATTCTGGTGCATTTAAATATGTACATTTACTATTGATTCTGGTGCATTTAAATACGTACATTTACTATTGATTCTGGTGCATTTAAATATGTACATTTTCTATTGATTCTGGTGCATTTAAATATGTACATTTACTATTGATTCTGGTGCATTTAAATATGTACATTTACTATTGATTCTGGTGCATTTAAATATGTACATTTTCTATTGATTCTGGTGCATTTAAATATGTACATTTACTATTGATTCTGGTGCATTTAAATATGTACATTTACTATTGATTCTGGTGCATTTAAATATGTACATTTTCTATTGATTCTGGTGCATTTAAATATGTACATTTACTATTGATTCTGGTGCATTTAAATATGTACATTTACTATTGATTCTGGTGCATTTAAATATGTACATTTACTATTGATTCTGGTGCATTTAAATACGTACATTTACTATTGATTCTGGTGCATTTAAATATGTACATTTACTATTGATTCTGGTGCATTTAAATATGTACATTTACTATTGATTCTGGTGCATTTAAATATGTACATTTTCTATTGATTCTGGTGCATTTAAATATGTACATTTACTATTGATTCTGGTGCATTTAAATATGTACATTTACTATTGATTCTGGTGCATTTAAATATGTACATTTTCTATTGATTCTGGTGCATTTAAATATGTACATTTACTATTGATTCTGGTGCATTTAAATACGTACATTTACTATTGATTCTGGTGCATTTAAATATGTACATTTACTATTGATTCTGGTGCATTTAAATATGTACATTTACTATTGATTCTGGTGCATTTAAATACGTACATTTACTATTGATTCTGGTGCATTTAAATACGTACATTTACTATTGATTCTGGTGCATTTAAATATGTACATTTACTATTGATTCTGGTGCATTTAAATACGTACATTTACTATTGATTCTGGTGCATTTAAATATGTACATTTTCTATTGATTCTGATGCATTTAAATAAGTTTATACAGGGTTCAATTTAGACAGACTTCAAGTTTACACTGGGTTCAGATTAGACATGTTATTAGTTTACAATGGGTTTAATTTAGGTTTCTAGTTTACACTAGTTTCAATGTAGATATGTTTTCAGTTTACACTGGGTTCAGTTTAAACAGGTTTTCAGTTTACACTGGGTTCAGTTTAAACAGGTTTTCAGTTTACACTGGGTCCAGTTCTGAGACATTAGACATGAGATTTAGTTTAGATAGGTTTTAATATACAGTATCCAATTTAAACAATTTCAGTCAATACAGAGTTCGGTTTTGACAGGTTTCCTGTTTAGAAAGCGTTCAGTTTAGACAGGTTTCTAGCTTATCCTTATTATTATGTAATTTTCCAAGATTAACAGATTGCAATTTGGCCAAATAGCTAATTTTGTAATGAGCATCTTGTTTAATATTCATAATTAATCTTGTTCTACAAACTATCCTTCCCATCTAGCTTTCCATCTGAGATGGAAACACCAATTCACAATATTGCCAAGATATAAAAATCTGGATTATACTATTCACATGTAGGTAGTAAAGCAGTGTCATGAAGCGGGTGTTGATAACTGGAGCTTCAGGTCTCCTCGGCAGACCAGTGCTGAAAGAGTTCACCAACGCATCATGGGAAGTTCTTGGGTTGGCTTTCTCTAGGGCGACTGGTTCTCTGAAAAAAGTTGACATTACAGATGAAGAACAAGTCAGAAATGTTATGAAAGAATTTAAAGTGAGTATTTTAATTTTAACAATTAAACCATATATGTGAAAAGATAGTTTTCTCTATTGTTTTATTTTTTCACCAGGAGAAAATAAAATGTATGCATCCTTTTTTAAATAATAATTTGAATTAAAAATAAAAATTAAACACGCTGTTGTTTAATTTTCAGCCGTCTGTTGTTGTCCACTCGGCAGCAGAAAGAAGACCTGATATCGTAGAGAAACAAGAAGAAGTGACCAAGAAATTGAATGTGGACACCACAGCTATGATTGCAAGACTTTGTGGTAAAAAATTTATTGATAGTCTGCCACCAAGAGATTAAAAGAAGAAAGTTGTTCATTTGTTTTTATATGGTTTAGGATGTTGAGGGCGCTATTCACTTTAGACATCAGTTGACATCCAGACTGTAGGTTGTAGGACACTTCACAAAAAGAAAAAAACATAAAGAAAAATAGATAAATGAAGAATATACTTGAAAAGACACATGATGACTAATTGTTATGGTTTCAAATTTGAAGGCAGCCATAAATAAACAAACATTGGTTTTAAAAATGCCTTGGTGATTACTACGATAGCAGTCATCCAAACAGTGGACTGGTTGTTGCATGCATAAATAAATCTTTGCTAGGTTTTATCTTATTTTATTTTATTTTAGCAACATTTTATCTGAGCTGAGCTATTGCTCCCCCAACCAATTAACATGAGATTAGCTCTTGTGCATTTATTACGGTTATATGGTGCAAGGTGTGCATCCTCAGGTTTGGCCCTATTTGTTGGAGTTGAGTTGGAACATTATCCTTGATTGGGTGTCTCTGGGCTCAGTCCAATCAGTGTTCACTCCCTGAGAGTTTATTGGAGCCAAATTGAGTTCAAGCTGAACACCCATGTACTGTAGAATACTTTATTTTCGCTTGAAATTTATTTTCGCTGAAGGGATGATTCCGTGAAACTAAAATCCAGCGAATATACTCTTTTTCACATTAAACTTGTCAAAAATCAGTGAAAATAAATTCCATACAAAACACCCAAAAAGCCTTTTCAGCGAAAATTAATTCCACAATACCCATTTATATTTGCTGGCTTGAGCCAAAATCCAGCTGCTGAGCTTGAGTAAAATGCTGTCCTGTAAATGAGATAATTGATCCTGATAGTAAAAATGCAGTGATGCTGACATTTGAATAACGTAGAAATGACCTAGACAACTGTCTATATTGATTATTACACTGATGTATATACCGTAAATGAAGCATTCCATCATTAAAATACTCATGTCACTGACAATCCAGTGTTTCAGACTCCATTTCTTTGAATGAATTACTGAAACCAACTAAAAGATGAAATGTCTGTTTTAATGGAATTAATGCATAATATACATTGGAGAACAAAACAAATTTATTCACATCATGAATTCAAAATGCAGACAATCATTATAAGACATTATTCATTTCATGAACATAGCATATCAGTACTCAATTAAAGACAGAAACAGTCAGTAATTGTCATCTTTTATTCATCTCTACATTTTCTTCTTAAATGGAAAAATATTAAATGTATTATTTTCTATAGAGCTGTTATAAATATCTTACATATCAAAGTGGCAGGGAAAACATTCATTTTCTGCTATAACCTGTAAGATCTCCATTCACTGCTCCCTTTATTGTATGCAGACAACCCTATACATGTACTTGACATATCTCCTGTTGAAAGTCTCCACAGATAGCCAAAACAAATCAAAAGAAGCAGTGTCAGTAAGCTATATGTTAGCACACAAATATATCTCTTGCATGAGAAAGTTTCGCCTATTAATTGTATTTGAATAGCAACACACTGACTTTCATGGTGACAAATCTTTTCTTACACTCTGTATGACAGATCAAATACTTAATCCATCAAAAATATGCATTCTTTTTTAAGAGAATAAAATGAGACAAAAATTACCTCACCAGTATTTAATTATATTGGTTTGATTGGGAGGGGTTGGAATAAATATATACAGTATTTGCTCCATTGGAACCACCTGCTCTTATGAAAATAGCTTAAAGATTGGCATAAATGAGTTCAATGCGAGTACTTAAAAATCCCACTAAAACTTAATTGTTGGCTAGCTTCCATGTGCTTCTAATAGAGGAAAGTAGATTTGTTGTTGATGGTATAGTGTTGAGTTTCTTGAGGTGATCAAGTCTCAGCTGAAACTCGTTTTATCTTCATTCATGCATATCTACTACTACAATATGATTTATATTCATCGTGACAACTATTTCATTGCGTTCATGCATGCGTAACATCCAAAAGTCATCTTAGTTTCAACCCCCTTTGATTACCACAAGTTTAAATTGATTTATAATGTTTGTTCCATTTATGACAGGTGAATTTGGTGCATTTATGCTGTACATTAGTACCGACTATGTATTTGATGGTAAAAATGCACCATATCAAGTAGATGCCCAACCAAACCCATTAAATAAATATGGAAGAAGTAAATTAGATGGTGAGAAAGCTACATCAGATAATCTTACAGGTATGAAATATTGCTGGGTTCGCAATGATGAGATGGCATTAACTGGTGGTGATTTGGAAGTTACAGTCACATTGTAGGTGAAATATTGCTGGGTTTGCAATGATGAGATGGCATTAACTGGTGGTGATTTGAAAGTTACAGTCACATTGTAGGTGAAATATTGCTGGGTTTGCAATGATGAGATGGCATTAACTGGTGGTGATTTGGAAGTTACATTCACATTGTAGGTGAAATATTGCTGGGTTTGCAATGATGAGATGGCATTAACTGGTGGTGATTTGGAAGTTACAGTCACATTGTAGGTGAAATATTGCTGGGTTTGCAATGATGAGATGGCATTAACTGGTGGTGATTTGAAAGTTACATTCACATTGTAGGTGAAATATTGCTGGGTTCGCAATGATGAGATGGCATTAACTGGTGGTGATTTGGAAGTTACAGTCACATTGTAGGTGAAATATTGCTGGTTCGCAATGATGAGATGGCATTAACTGGTGGTGATTTGGAAGTTACAGTCACATTGTAGGTGAAATATTGCTGGGTTCGCAATGATGAGATGGCATTAACTGGTGGTGATTTGGAAGTTACAGTCACATTGTAGGTGAAATATTGCTGGTTCGCAATGATGAGATGGCATTAACTGGTGGTGATTTGAAAGTTACAGTCACATTGTAGGTGAAATATTGCTGAGTTTGCAATGATGAGATGACATTAACTGGTGGTGATTTGAAAGTTACAGTCACATTGTAGGTGAAATATTGCTGGGTTTGCAATGATGAGATGGCATTATCTGGTGGTGATTTAAAAGTTACATTCACATTGTAGGTGAAATATTGCTGGGTTCGCAATGATGAGATGGCATTAACTGGTGGTGATTTGGAAGTTACAGTCACATTGTAGGTGAAATATTGCTGGGTTGCAATGATGAGATGGCATTAACTGGTGGTGATTTGAAAGTTACATTCACTTTGTAGGTGAAATATTGCTGGGTTCGCAATGATGAGATGGCATTAACTGGTGGTGATTTGGAAGTTACAGTCACATTGTAGGTGAAATATTGCTGTGTTCGCAATGATGAGATGGCATTAACGTTACTGGTGGTGATTTGGAAGTTACATTCACATTGTAGGTGAAATATTGCTGGGTTCGCAATGATGAGATGGCATTAACTGGTGGTGATTTGAAAGTTACAGTCACATTGTAGGTGAAATATTGCTGGGTTTGCAATGATGAGATGGCATTAACTGGTGGTGATTTGAAAGTTACAGTCACATTGTAGGTGAAATATTGCTGGGTTGCAATGATGAGATGGCATTAACTGGTGGTGATTTGGAAGTTACATTCACTTTGTAGGTGAAATATTGCTGGGTTCGCAATGATGAGATGGCATTAACTGGTGGTGATTTGGAAGTTACAGTCACATTGTAGGTGAAATATTGCTGGGTTGCAATGATGAGATGGCATTAACTGGTGGTGATTTGGAAGTTACATTCACATTGTAGGTGAAATATTGCTGGGTTGCAATGATGAGATGGCATTAACTGGTGGTGATTTGAAAGTTACAGTCACATTGTAGGTGAAATATTGCTGGTTCGCAATGATGAGATGGCATTAACTGGTGGTGATTTGAAAGTTACAGTCACATTGTAGGTGAAATATTGCTGAGTTTGCAATGATGAGATGACATTAACTGGTGGTGATTTGAAAGTTACAGTCACATTGTAGGTGAAATATTGCTGGGTTTGCAATGATGAGATGGCATTATCTGGTGGTGATTTAAAAGTTACATTCACATTGTAGGTGAAATATTGCTGGGTTCGCAATGATGAGATGGCATTAACTGGTGGTGATTTGGAAGTTACATTCACATTGTAGGTGAAATATTGCTGGGTTCGCAATGATGAGATGGCATTAACTGGTGGTGATTTGAAAGTTACATTCACATTGTAGGTGAAATATTGCTGGGTTCGCAATGATGAGATGGCATTAACTGGTGGTGATTTGGAAGTTACATTCACATTGTAGGTGAAATATTGCTGGGTTCGCAATGATGAGATGGCATTAACTGGTGGTGATTTGGAAGTTACATTCACTTTGTAGGTGAAATATTGCTGGGTTCGCAATGATGAGATGGCATTAACTGGTGGTGATTTGGAAGTTACAGTCACATTGTAGGTGAAATATTGCTGGGTTGCAATGATGAGATGGCATTAACTGGTGGTGATTTGAAAGTTACATTCACTTTGTAGGTGAAATATTGCTGGGTTCGCAATGATGAGATGGCATTAACTGGTGGTGATTTGGAAGTTACAGTCACATTGTAGGTGAAATATTGCTGTGTTCGCAATGATGAGATGGCATTAACGTTACTGGTGGTGATTTGGAAGTTACATTCACATTGTAGGTGAAATATTGCTGGGTTCGCAATGATGAGATGGCATTAACTGGTGGTGATTTGAAAGTTACAGTCACATTGTAGGTGAAATATTGCTGGGTTTGCAATGATGAGATGGCATTAACTGGTGGTGATTTGAAAGTTACAGTCACATTGTAGGTGAAATATTGCTGGGTTGCAATGATGAGATGGCATTAACTGGTGGTGATTTGGAAGTTACATTCACTTTGTAGGTGAAATATTGCTGGGTTCGCAATGATGAGATGGCATTAACTGGTGGTGATTTGGAAGTTACAGTCACATTGTAGGTGAAATATTGCTGGGTTGCAATGATGAGATGGCATTAACTGGTGGTGATTTGGAAGTTACATTCACATTGTAGGTGAAATATTGCTGGGTTGCAATGATGAGATGGCATTAACTGGTGGTGATTTGAAAGTTACAGTCACATTGTAGGTGAAATATTGCTGGTTCGCAATGATGAGATGGCATTAACTGGTGGTGATTTGAAAGTTACAGTCACATTGTAGGTGAAATATTGCTGAGTTTGCAATGATGAGATGACATTAACTGGTGGTGATTTGAAAGTTACAGTCACATTGTAGGTGAAATATTGCTGGGTTTGCAATGATGAGATGGCATTATCTGGTGGTGATTTAAAAGTTACATTCACATTGTAGGTGAAATATTGCTGGGTTCGCAATGATGAGATGGCATTAACTGGTGGTGATTTGGAAGTTACATTCACATTGTAGGTGAAATATTGCTGGGTTCGCAATGATGAGATGGCATTAACTGGTGGTGATTTGAAAGTTACATTCACATTGTAGGTGAAATATTGCTGGGTTCGCAATGATGAGATGGCATTAACTGGTGGTGATTTGGAAGTTACATTCACATTGTAGGTGAAATATTGCTGGGTTCGCAATGATGAGATGGCATTAACTGGTGGTGATTTGGAAGTTACATTCACTTTGTAGGTGAAATATTGCTGGGTTCGCAATGATGAGATGGCATTAACTGGTGGTGATTTGGAAGTTACAGTCACATTGTAGGTGAAATATTGCTGGGTTGCAATGATGAGATGGCATTAACTGGTGGTGATTTGAAAGTTACATTCACTTTGTAGGTGAAATATTGCTGGGTTCGCAATGATGAGATGGCATTAACTGGTGGTGATTTGGAAGTTACAGTCACATTGTAGGTGAAATATTGCTGTGTTCGCAATGATGAGATGGCATTAACGTTACTGGTGGTGATTTGGAAGTTACAGTCACATTGTAGGTGAAATATTGCTGGGTTTGCAATGATGAGATGGCATTAACTGGTGGTGATTTGAAAGTTACAGTCACATTGTAGGTGAAATATTGCTGGGTTGCAATGATGAGATGGCATTAACTGGTGGTGATTTGGAAGTTACATTCACTTTGTAGGTGAAATATTGCTGGGTTCGCAATGATGAGATGGCATTAACTGGTGGTGATTTGGAAGTTACAGTCACATTGTAGGTGAAATATTGCTGGGTTGCAATGATGAGATGGCATTAACTGGTGGTGATTTGGAAGTTACATTCACATTGTAGGTGAAATATTGCTGGGTTGCAATGATGAGATGGCATTAACTGGTGGTGATTTGAAAGTTACAGTCACATTGTAGGTGAAATATTGCTGGGTTCGCAATGATGAGATGGCATTAACTGGTGGTGATTTGAAAGTTACAGTCACATTGTAGGTGAAATATTGCTGGGTTCGCAATGATGAGATGGCATTAACTGGTGGTGATTTGGATGTTACATTCACTTTGTAGGTGTGTGTGAGCAACACTTATTACACTCAGATGAATCTTTGTTTCACTCTGATCGTGATAGCCAGTTTTTCTTGACAGAGTTCAGTGTATGCAGAGACCAAAATAAGGGAAGCCTGGAAGCACAATCATCCTACATTCAAAATCACTTACTCACAGGCTTTGCTATCTTGGTTACTTTAGTGTCAGACACACCTGTACAGATCATGCTGAAACTACACATATACATCATTCATCTTTGCATATACATATGCACATGCAAAATGGCCAAATGGTGGTTATCTTTGTGTTATTTTTTTTCAAACTTGGAATATACATTGCAGGTTATGGGACCTTGAAGCATGTTTTGCAGATGAAGATTGGTATTGTTTTAGAAAGTTTCTGAAATGTGACATCATACATTTGCTGGTGTAGTTGTGCAATTCAAGATGGCTGAATAGCAGACATTTTAGTGCGAAAATGCTAAAAAAACTGAGCAGGTCTTTCGTGAATATATTTAACTCAAACTCGGTACAGAGTTTCAGTTTCTTACGTTATGGTCTTACTGTAAAACTGGTCTAAACAAAACATCCGAATGGACTGAGAGAACTTCAGTTCATAGAGGTCTGACAGTGAAATATGTATAAACCAATCAAAAAAAGGACTGAGAAAATTGTTCAGTTACAGAGGTGTCACCTGTCACCAAAACGGGTTCTACAATTTACAATTTTATACCTGTTATTTTTGTAGAAAGTGCAATTTTGCGAATACCAATCTTGTATGGTGAGGTTGAAAAGCTATCAGAGAGTGCAGTGACAATATTATTCCAAGCTGTACAAGACACAAATAAACCTGCCACTATGTGTGATTATCAGAAACGTTATCCAACACATGTCAATGATATTGCTGTCATTATCAGAAAATTAGCAGAGAAGAGACTACAGGTAAAAAAAAAACATACAAGACATAACTATAGATGGAATATCAGCCAAAATATAATCTAGATTATGCTCAGTTTTTTGTTTGTCTGGAATGGGGTTGCCTTCACTGGCAATTAATGGTATTATCCTCTAATTCTCCAAATTTTTAATTACATCACATGATTTCACAGCACATAAATTAGTAATGAATACATAGTATTTTGAAATTCATTGATAAAATAAATTAAAATGTGTACGTAATGATTTACCTAACAAAAGAACAAATTGGTTATTAGAAATTCTTTTTATTGTACTTTTTTGGATTTTGTATGATTTGACTTGATTTTGTAATGACATCATAACAGTCACTGTACAAATGATCACTTATTTATAACAGGTGGTAACATTTATACTAGTAGCCAATCATTGTCTCCAGCATTGACCATGTGATCTTAAACAGCCAATGATTGTGTCTAGCATTGACCATGGAATCTTAAACAGCCAATCATTGTGACTGTCATTAACTACGTATGTGATTTTGAACAGCCAATCATTGCATATGTTATAGCCCATGTGACTTCAACTAGCCAATTACTGTGTTCATTATAGACCATGCAATCTCAAATAGCAAGTCATTGTGTGTGTTAGTTGTTCAATTATGTTGCTTTATGTCATGATTTGTGAATATCTCAGTTTTGCCACAAAAAACACAAAATCATAGCGATATGTATCTGAAAACTACAGTAAAAACATTTTTCAAATTTGTCAAATGAATTGTTGAACCTGGTTACTCTCTCGTATTTTCAAGATCTGTAAATAATAAATCAGGAGTAAATTCTTTCAAATAGTGACTCCAGAAATTTCGGAATGTTTTCTGTACCTTACTCAAACATGTAGACATTTATCATTTCTACTTATAATAGGTCTACATGTATGCATCATTAATTATCTTCTTCTGCAGCACAGCATGGTTACTAAAAACAAGCACAACAATCCAAAAACTATTCTGAAACCATAAATTATCAGTTATTAACTCATTATGGCACATAGTTCATTTAAGCTTCTTCTATGAGTAGCAAGAAAGTAATTAGAAAGTATAGTTAGATGATGTGAACGATAAACATTTAAATTAAGGATTTTTTTTCAACAAATTTTATCAAATATTAACTTTTAGAATTGTGTTGATGGTTGAAAATTGATGATTATTTTCAAGATGGTGGATATATTTAAAAACGTTGAGAATGCTACATAACCTCCCAAATTTCCAATACTTTAACTCTTAATGCTGTTGAAATGAGAATAGTCTTACTCTTATATATTCACCTGTAAAGTGTTACTTTATGGTATTCAACTGCCAGTGTCATCACCCTGAAGTACGTCAAACTCTATTTAATGATACTAAAGCATTCCGGAAGACGTAAAAATGTCTAAAACATGAACAAGTCATCATCATAATCAAACAATTCTTTATATCAATGCTGATTGAGTAATAATTATCTCATAAACATTAAATGTCTACTTTTAAGTGCAGCTAGACTTCCTGTAAATGTACAGACATGCAATTAGCACAGCAATTCACCTGTGTATTGATAATACATCCTGGTATATAGCAAGTATGTGTATTAGTTGTACTTGACTAACTCTACAATGACCATCTTTTCATGCATATCAACTGTAATCCACAGATAAATCTAACTCAGAGACATTAGTTCCACCCTTGCTATGTTCCGCATGAAACATTATATTGTCACTGTTAACAAATCAGTTCCATAATGATGGAATACTGTTTTTTGTGTTGATATGTGTGTAAATGGTGAGATTCAATGGACTTGGCATGAAGCTAATGGTAAATTTATACTTGGGAAAGTTTCCATGGCACTCTTAGCCTATTTATGAAAGTGAAATATTTACAGTTTATGTTATTTATGTTGTCCCAAATGTATTGTATTATTCTATTTTATTCTGATTTGATGACTTTGTATGTATCAAAAACTTGAGGCAATAGTGTGTTCACATTTGTTTTTGCATTCCCCGTAATGCCATAATGTTGCGTAATATACGTGGGTGGCGTAAGAGCAATAAACTGGTGAAAACATGTTACCCAGGAGGATATTAGCACTGACCCAACTATTACATAACAATTATGCCAGCATAAAAACAGATGTGAACACAAAACAGACCTAAATGCTTCACTCAGCAATCATTTGCAATGGGTTTATTGGAAGTTAGTATTGAAGTGAGCTTCTAAACTGACATACATGTATGATTATCTTATTTCAAAGTAGGTATATACTGGGGTACTCACAATATGTATTTTATTTTCGGCATGTTGAGCTCAAGATGTACTGAAAATGTATATTATTTTGACATTTAATGGCCAAGAGTTATCAAATATTTATGGTTGATTGCACGAAAGAGTAAATAAATGAAAAAGTACACAAAAGACAAAATTATAAGGTCAACTGAAAATTTGCCAGTGCAGCAGTTCTAGTTACCAACAATTACACTGGCACTACTTTTTCTAGTTTTATGCAGTGGCAACTCTAGCTATATATAAGCCTATCATCTCACAACACATTCTCTTAAAATTACCATTCTGGCGTTATGTATGTAATTAGATTTTATTAGCAGTGACACTGATATATATGTTTATAATTAGACATTGTTGACCTAACTGATCACTGGTCCAGAACTGTCTCATCAACTTACTTAGGAATGTCATGGCAACTGTGGGGATTAAAAACCCAGTAATTTTATCCCCATGTTAGATTAACATTTTACATCTGGCAAAAGACACAGCATCTTGGGCTTTCTGTGTAGATGGGTGTGGTGTCAGATTGATATCTGGCAGACATTGGCATGGGTGATGACAATCTACAACTCCACTGGGAATCAAGAGAATAGCCTACTGAATGTCTAGCAGAGATTTGATGCTCACCATATACAGATGTGCAAAGATTTGCTCCTCTGGATATTGTCTGAATACTTCCTCTTTTAATAAAAATACTTCCCTAGAGTATAAACTCTAGACTTGAAAGCCTTAAGGAATGGATTAACTCTTCATCATAGTTTATTTGGTGGCACCATTTGAAAGTAATGTTATGTGACTTAAAGTTTCTGTCACGTAAATTAAGTGGCAAACTCATAAAGCTTATATGAAAAGATAAAGAAAATGTAGAACAAAATTTATATTTATATTTATTATTGCTCTGCTTCACGGCCGAGGTTTTTCCGTCTACAGGATGATACAAATACCGATTTGATGATCAATTATTTCTGCCCACATAAACCACACAGTTATGCCACAAAACATGAGATTTAGTGATATTAACATAATTATTGGCAATCTGCTCTGCTAAGATTGCCCTTAAATCACTTTTGTGTGTGTGTAATTTCCAGTTTCTTCATCAATTCTTCTGTGATTTTTTTGGCTGGGCCGATTTAGTTCAAACGCCTTCAACTCTAGTAAAGTGGTAAAAATCTGAAAAAATTCCTGGCCCACCTTCACCATGACAACATCCAAAAAACTGATTTTTGAATACTCTCGTTCCAAATGTATTACCTCCTATCAGTCTTGTAATAGCAGTGTTCAAATGAGCATGCTTTTTATTTTGGCTACGTTGCGCACAGACAAGAGATCACCAGCGCCAAAATTGTTACACTGTGTCAACGTAATCCCAACGCAACTTTGAAGGAACTGTAAATGCTGAAATGCAACAGCCGACATGTTGTTTGATGGCTAACCAGCCTAGGGGCTTGTTTATATGTTTATCTTAGTTTTTACAACTGTACAGTAGAGTGTGTATAGATATACGGTACTATTATAAATACAATTGTTAGCCTTCCTAATGTTCTGCTCAAAAACAGACATTTCCTGTCATAACCATGAGCTAAAAACCAGGTCGCACATGTCGGAACTAACAAGCCATTTACATCTTAACTTGTTTAATCTCTTGGGATGTTTTTAATCCAGTTTCAGTTTTAGTTCTCTTGTTATATAAACATGCATTTCCTCATTCTGTCGGCATTTTGATACACAATGTAGTTATTGTCTATAGTTGAGTGGAATTTACTTTATGCTGTGTGCTTCTTTTCAAGTATTATGCAGATAATGTACACAAAATGAAATAGAAAATGAGCTGCATTAGATCTTGAAAATTCCAATAAATGTAGCACCGGATGATCTCCAGAAATTTATTGTTTTGATGACTTCAAAATATCATGTCTTTAATCAAAAAGCAGTTTACACTTTTAATTCAATCTCATGTATTTATTACAAACCACTCTAACTTTGTGGTTTGAATTAATATTCTAATAATATAGCAAATACAGTTGCATCAAAATTGTGTGTCTTTAATTTAATTTAATTTAATTTACTTCCTTTCATCTGTTCTGTCCTGAAATGTCCACAACTCAGCCGAATAATGTCTGTGTACAGTGACTTGTTGCCTTGTATCTATGTAATTTGTTTGTTTGTTTTTCCTAAATTGAACATCTTGATAACATAATGCTGATGTAATTCATGACTATATACTAAGGGTAATTTCAAAACATAAACAAAATTAACTTCTCTTTTATCTGACAAAACAGGATCCATCCATCAAAGGTATCTTCCACTATAGTTCAAATGAACTGATGACAAAATACAGCATGGCAATGACTATGGCAGAGATATTTAACATTCCATCACAGCACATTGTAGCAGACAAAGAACCATCTAAAGGTACTCCTAGACCATATGATGTACATCTAGACTCCACTAGATTACAAAGTATTGGTATTACTACTGAACAAACACCTTTCAAGGAGGGTATACAAAAATGTCTTAAATCATTTCTCAATAAGTAATGTATTTTATTTAGTACAGTACATGTATATGCTCTATTGCAAATGCATGTAAACCCCAAATTACATTTGTTGGATGTTGGATGTTGGATATGGCTTATTTTAGGCATATCAATTCAGTAATTTACATATTAATGTGCTACTAATAGAGCATATACAGTAGCCATATTATGAGGCTTTTGATGTGCAGCTGAAGAAGTCTGTTGTAGGCTTGGGTTGTAATATTTTGGTGAGACCATGTGATGCTTATTATAACATTATATTTTACAGACATGCAGAGAACTTTGCATTTGTCAATTTAAGAGGGACACTGATTTTAAGCTTTTATACTTAGATTCAATCATTATGGTGCTATTATAGAGAGGTGGTTGTCATGCCATATTATCAGATATGGGCCCAACACAACATATACACAACGTGTATGTAAAACAGGTTACCGGAGCACACAATTTGAACGTAGCTACATGATAACCAACACCTTTTAAACCAACATGGGGAAAGTGGGAATATATAGAAGTGCAATACAAATTGCCAATAAAATGCTTGCATGAAGCAAATCACAAAATGCCTACCAAAAGATGGCTGTGGCAGTTGGGGTGGGATCATGTTTCATGCTTCATGCTTTTTTACCATGGTGATAAATATTATTCATGATTTCTACATACACTTCTAAGTTCATTCTGGTGGCCGCCAGAATCAGGAAATTTTGACAAACTAAGCTGAGATGTAAAAAGAAATGTAATTACCCAATATATTACTCCTTTTGCTTTTCATTTTGTGACAAAACAAAGTCTTCAAATATATACTGGGACAAGTACCGGGGTAGGTTCAAATCATGTGACAAATTCAGTCAGTTTGTCTGAAAACAAGTTGTACCACAATGGAGTTTCTCTGATTTCCAGAAACTGATCTTGTTGTTGAAGAAAGTAGAATTATGGGTAAAATGCCTCGAATTGTATATATTCAGGTATTTACTTTTTTAAGGGGGATGTATGTAAATTTTTTACAGCCACAATATCATCGGTACCTTGGTAGAAAAAAAATGATTGAATTACATCAAACTCAACTTATTCACGTATATGCTAACTTTTTACATGATTGTGCTCCTATTAGAGAAAATACAAAAAATTGCATGAATATGGCATGCAGAATCACTGAAGTTGTGTGAGTTGTTCTATTACTACTATTATTGAACAGCATTACTTCCAAATGGTAGATTATAGATTGACTATTGGGTTGCTATGACAATATTATTGCATGCATTTTTTCATGGAATGAGTAATAAACGACTATTATAATGATTTTTGTGGTTGTGATTTATAAATTTCAAACATTGAAATAGTTAAATATTGGCAATATCAGGATTTGTTATCTGACTCAGGGCACCATGACTATACCTGCACCCAAGTCTTTGATGATTTCAATCTCCGCAGTATTCTAGTGCTGTGATTTTATCTACTTGAGACATGTATATGTTAGTGCAGTTCAGCTTAGTTCACCTGCTCACCTTCTGAATTGTGTCCCCTATAGCTTAAATGTTTGCAGGTATATTTTCCATCTAATTTATGTTCTAAAAATACCACTCTCCAAGTCTCTGTTTTTCAAGAGGTTTTGTCTCGCATACAGTCTCCTGTGTATGACTAGAATAAGATGTTAAAGTATACTTTGGAATAACAACCTCCTTCTTCTCCCCATTTCAGATCACCATTCATCAAACAAACACTAACTTTATTACTTGCTAAAGATATTAACCATTCTCAAGGGCTGATAGAAACTGTTTGATATAGACTTTGTATATCATGGCTAAACAACCAAACACTCCATTAATACAGCTATGATAAGGCCACTGGCAAAATGTGTCAATTCAACAGCATTCAGGATGTTGTTGACGTCTCCTATCAAGAATTCTTCAGATACTTTCAATAGTAATGACAGCATCTCCAAATAGGGTCCAAGCTTTGAATTTCCCTGCAAACATTAGATGACTCACTCTGTCTAGAAGTTAATTTCCTTGGTCATGCAAAGTTTCTACTTACCCCCCCCCCCCCAATAATATACTGCATTGTGCTCATGCTCTACACTGGTCATCATTGTGTTCTTAATTAGGGTTAAAAATCGTGTCCAATTTACTGTAATTACTGGTGATTACTGAAACTCTCAATTTGATGAAAATAAAACAGTTTTGTGAAAAGTAAAAGTGATCATTGTTATTGTTGCTATTAACTTTGAGACTTAATTTGGATGAGGAAATGCCTTGATAAGTATTAATTTGTACTTGAAGTTTACAGTAGTTTGCTTAGTCTTTTATAAACATTGCTCTTGTCTCAAAGTAGACCTTTTTAGCTTCGCTGTTGACTTTGTTGAGTTGTGCTTATCATACGAGTGATTGTCCGTTGTCCATGTCAACTTTTTACTTTTTTGACTTCTTCTCGAAAACTACAATTCTTATTGCTTTGATATTTGGTGTATATTTATTTTGGGCAGACCTCTCTTAGATTTGTTCATTTCATGATGATATCTTTATTGGTAATTCTCTAATTTTGATGAATATTTTTGGTAAAAAGTGATATTTTCGATTTCTTGTTGAAAACTGCATGTCTGATTACTTTGATATTATATATATAGGGACTACATGTGGGCCTCTCTCAGATTTGTTCATTTCATGATGATATCTTTAATTCTCCAATTTTGATGAATATTTTGGTCATTTTTGGTGAAAAATGATATTTTCAAATTCTTGTTGAAAACTGCATGTCTGATTGCTTTGAAATTATACATATAGGTACTAAAGGTAGACCTCTCTCAGATTTGTTCATTTCGTGATGATATCTTTAATTCTCCAATTTTGATGAATATTTTGGTCATTTTTGGTAAAAAGTGATATTTTCGACGACTTGTTGAAAACTGCAAGTCTGGTTGCTTTGATATTATACATGTAGATACTACAGGTAGACCTTTCTCAGATTTGTTTATTTTCTAATGATGATGTTGCTTATTAAAAATAACCAAAAATTATTTATACATCTACAATAATTGAACAATGTTTCAAGTTTAAGTTTTTTATCATCAATAGTGCCTTTCACAACATCAGGTTTTTCTTCAGTAAATTTAATTTGAATTAAATATCTGTGTTCAATAATAGCGTATAAAGAAAAAAACATTATTTATCAATAAGAATGTGGAGCTTTTTATTGTTCAATCAATCTATCAAGTTCATTTTAGTTAATAGCAAAAAGAAAATTGCTAGTAATTACTTCTCTAATTACAAAACATAAAATAACAATGACTAGCATAATTAGTTGTTACAGCTGCTGTTTTGTTAACGGTTATAATGGTTAGCAGTGTACAGTAAAATTAATCTATTCAGATGATGCATTTTGTTTTTACAACATTTTGATTTTTACTGTCAAAATTGCTAAGTACCGGAAGGGCTTTGTGATGTAATGTGAGTATGTAAATGATGAACAAGAGTAAATCTTTCTCTTCAACTGTAAGTAAAACTTTTTGGCTTGTCTCTATTGTTCTAACAGTCCACTACATTTGATAGCAAACTGTTTTTGCTCACCATTTACTAGTGTAACCGGTCTTAATACCGGGTCCCAGGAAAGTTCTCTATCTTCGTTACAAATATTCCCCATTTTCTAGTTTCTGTGTTCTCAATGATGCTCAATGATACTAGGAAAGAACTTTTTTCAGAGCAAAGTTGTTCTTGCATGATCAAAGTGAAGAGTACAACGTTTTTTTGGGGTTTTTTTTAACCAGCAACACCATGAATTTGAACCAAAAACTTCAGAACAACAAGCTGTGTGGGTGCACAGCCAGTCTACTGAATGAGCTAAGCAGGTGGTTTGTTGTTGAATACAACATTTAGTTCACTATGATACATACATGAATCAGGTACAATTTCTACAGATCACATGAAAGGAGTTGCACGACACACTGTGACATATAACACAACCCATGATGGGGCTGAAAGGAAAGCCATTCAAACTTGAATGCCATTAGCATTCTTGTAGCTTCCTTCAAATATCAGTTACCGTCTTTGTAGTCGCCCGTTAACTATCTGTAATAAATGGTGTTACATCAGGAAATGTAAATTTCAGTTGAAATATGTATTAAATGTGATCAGATAAGATCAGTCTCAGAAATGATAAACAATGGTAAGCTTATTTGTAACAAAAAGTAAGTGTCACATTAGATTTTAATCCAATTTGCATAGTGCAGCTACACACCTTGTAGACTGCCCTCTGTAGTTTACCTGGTTAAATGTTTGCAGGTAAATTATACCATTCAATTTATGTTCCTAAAAATAGCCCATGTTTGTCACAAGCAGGAAAACCACTCTAACTTTGTGGTTTGAATTAATATTCTAATAATATAGCAAATACAGTTGCATCAAAATTGTGTGTCTTTAATTTAATTTAATTTAATTTACTTCCTTTCATCTGTTCTGTCCTGAAATGTCCACAACTCAGCCGAATAATGTCTGTGTACAGTGACTTGTTGCCTTGTATCTATGTAATTTGTTTGTTTGTTTTTCCTAAATTGAACATCTTGATAACATAATGCTGATGTAATTCATGACTATATACTAAGGGTAATTTCAAAACATAAACAAAATTAACTTCTCTTTTATCTGACAAAACAGGATCCATCCATCAAAGGTATCTTCCACTATAGTTCAAATGAACTGATGACAAAATACAGCATGGCAATGACTATGGCAGAGATATTTAACATTCCATCACAGCACATTGTAGCAGACAAAGAACCATCTAAAGGTACTCCTAGACCATATGATGTACATCTAGACTCCACTAGATTACAAAGTATTGGTATTACTACTGAACAAACACCTTTCAAGGAGGGTATACAAAAATGTCTTAAATCATTTCTCAATAAGTAATGTATTTTATTTAGTACAGTACATGTATATGCTCTATTGCAAATGCATGTAAACCCCAAATTACATTTGTTGGATGTTGGATGTTGGATATGGCTTATTTTAGGCATATCAATTCAGTAATTTACATATTAATGTGCTACTAATAGAGCATATACAGTAGCCATATTATGAGGCTTTTGATGTGCAGCTGAAGAAGTCTGTTGTAGGCTTGGGTTGTAATATTTTGGTGAGACCATGTGATGCTTATTATAACATTATATTTTACAGACATGCAGAGAACTTTGCATTTGTCAATTTAAGAGGGACACTGATTTTAAGCTTTTATACTTAGATTCAATCATTATGGTGCTATTATAGAGAGGTGGTTGTCATGCCATATTATCAGATATGGGCCCAACACAACATATACACAACGTGTATGTAAAACAGGTTACCGGAGCACACAATTTGAACGTAGCTACATGATAACCAACACCTTTTAAACCAACATGGGGAAAGTGGGAATATATAGAAGTGCAATACAAATTGCCAATAAAATGCTTGCATGAAGCAAATCACAAAATGCCTACCAAAAGATGGCTGTGGCAGTTGGGGTGGGATCATGTTTCATGCTTCATGCTTTTTTACCATGGTGATAAATATTATTCATGATTTCTACATACACTTCTAAGTTCATTCTGGTGGCCGCCAGAATCAGGAAATTTTGACAAACTAAGCTGAGATGTAAAAAGAAATGTAATTACCCAATATATTACTCCTTTTGCTTTTCATTTTGTGACAAAACAAAGTCTTCAAATATATACTGGGACAAGTACCGGGGTAGGTTCAAATCATGTGACAAATTCAGTCAGTTTGTCTGAAAACAAGTTGTACCACAATGGAGTTTCTCTGATTTCCAGAAACTGATCTTGTTGTTGAAGAAAGTAGAATTATGGGTAAAATGCCTCGAATTGTATATATTCAGGTATTTACTTTTTTAAGGGGGATGTATGTAAATTTTTTACAGCCACAATATCATCGGTACCTTGGTAGAAAAAAAATGATTGAATTACATCAAACTCAACTTATTCACGTATATGCTAACTTTTTACATGATTGTGCTCCTATTAGAGAAAATACAAAAAATTGCATGAATATGGCATGCAGAATCACTGAAGTTGTGTGAGTTGTTCTATTACTACTATTATTGAACAGCATTACTTCCAAATGGTAGATTATAGATTGACTATTGGGTTGCTATGACAATATTATTGCATGCATTTTTTCATGGAATGAGTAATAAACGACTATTATAATGATTTTTGTGGTTGTGATTTATAAATTTCAAACATTGAAATAGTTAAATATTGGCAATATCAGGATTTGTTATCTGACTCAGGGCACCATGACTATACCTGCACCCAAGTCTTTGATGATTTCAATCTCCGCAGTATTCTAGTGCTGTGATTTTATCTACTTGAGACATGTATATGTTAGTGCAGTTCAGCTTAGTTCACCTGCTCACCTTCTGAATTGTGTCCCCTATAGCTTAAATGTTTGCAGGTATATTTTCCATCTAATTTATGTTCTAAAAATACCACTCTCCAAGTCTCTGTTTTTCAAGAGGTTTTGTCTCGCATACAGTCTCCTGTGTATGACTAGAATAAGATGTTAAAGTATACTTTGGAATAACAACCTCCTTCTTCTCCCCATTTCAGATCACCATTCATCAAACAAACACTAACTTTATTACTTGCTAAAGATATTAACCATTCTCAAGGGCTGATAGAAACTGTTTGATATAGACTTTGTATATCATGGCTAAACAACCAAACACTCCATTAATACAGCTATGATAAGGCCACTGGCAAAATGTGTCAATTCAACAGCATTCAGGATGTTGTTGACGTCTCCTATCAAGAATTCTTCAGATACTTTCAATAGTAATGACAGCATCTCCAAATAGGGTCCAAGCTTTGAATTTCCCTGCAAACATTAGATGACTCACTCTGTCTAGAAGTTAATTTCCTTGGTCATGCAAAGTTTCTACTTACCCCCCCCCCCCCAATAATATACTGCATTGTGCTCATGCTCTACACTGGTCATCATTGTGTTCTTAATTAGGGTTAAAAATCGTGTCCAATTTACTGTAATTACTGGTGATTACTGAAACTCTCAATTTGATGAAAATAAAACAGTTTTGTGAAAAGTAAAAGTGATCATTGTTATTGTTGCTATTAACTTTGAGACTTAATTTGGATGAGGAAATGCCTTGATAAGTATTAATTTGTACTTGAAGTTTACAGTAGTTTGCTTAGTCTTTTATAAACATTGCTCTTGTCTCAAAGTAGACCTTTTTAGCTTCGCTGTTGACTTTGTTGAGTTGTGCTTATCATACGAGTGATTGTCCGTTGTCCATGTCAACTTTTTACTTTTTTGACTTCTTCTCGAAAACTACAATTCTTATTGCTTTGATATTTGGTGTATATTTATTTTGGGCAGACCTCTCTTAGATTTGTTCATTTCATGATGATATCTTTATTGGTAATTCTCTAATTTTGATGAATATTTTTGGTAAAAAGTGATATTTTCGATTTCTTGTTGAAAACTGCATGTCTGATTACTTTGATATTATATATATAGGGACTACATGTGGGCCTCTCTCAGATTTGTTCATTTCATGATGATATCTTTAATTCTCCAATTTTGATGAATATTTTGGTCATTTTTGGTGAAAAATGATATTTTCAAATTCTTGTTGAAAACTGCATGTCTGATTGCTTTGAAATTATACATATAGGTACTAAAGGTAGACCTCTCTCAGATTTGTTCATTTCGTGATGATATCTTTAATTCTCCAATTTTGATGAATATTTTGGTCATTTTTGGTAAAAAGTGATATTTTCGACGACTTGTTGAAAACTGCAAGTCTGGTTGCTTTGATATTATACATGTAGATACTACAGGTAGACCTTTCTCAGATTTGTTTATTTTCTAATGATGATGTTGCTTATTAAAAATAACCAAAAATTATTTATACATCTACAATAATTGAACAATGTTTCAAGTTTAAGTTTTTTATCATCAATAGTGCCTTTCACAACATCAGGTTTTTCTTCAGTAAATTTAATTTGAATTAAATATCTGTGTTCAATAATAGCGTATAAAGAAAAAAACATTATTTATCAATAAGAATGTGGAGCTTTTTATTGTTCAATCAATCTATCAAGTTCATTTTAGTTAATAGCAAAAAGAAAATTGCTAGTAATTACTTCTCTAATTACAAAACATAAAATAACAATGACTAGCATAATTAGTTGTTACAGCTGCTGTTTTGTTAACGGTTATAATGGTTAGCAGTGTACAGTAAAATTAATCTATTCAGATGATGCATTTTGTTTTTACAACATTTTGATTTTTACTGTCAAAATTGCTAAGTACCGGAAGGGCTTTGTGATGTAATGTGAGTATGTAAATGATGAACAAGAGTAAATCTTTCTCTTCAACTGTAAGTAAAACTTTTTGGCTTGTCTCTATTGTTCTAACAGTCCACTACATTTGATAGCAAACTGTTTTTGCTCACCATTTACTAGTGTAACCGGTCTTAATACCGGGTCCCAGGAAAGTTCTCTATCTTCGTTACAAATATTCCCCATTTTCTAGTTTCTGTGTTCTCAATGATGCTCAATGATACTAGGAAAGAACTTTTTTCAGAGCAAAGTTGTTCTTGCATGATCAAAGTGAAGAGTACAACGTTTTTTTGGGGTTTTTTTTAACCAGCAACACCATGAATTTGAACCAAAAACTTCAGAACAACAAGCTGTGTGGGTGCACAGCCAGTCTACTGAATGAGCTAAGCAGGTGGTTTGTTGTTGAATACAACATTTAGTTCACTATGATACATACATGAATCAGGTACAATTTCTACAGATCACATGAAAGGAGTTGCACGACACACTGTGACATATAACACAACCCATGATGGGGCTGAAAGGAAAGCCATTCAAACTTGAATGCCATTAGCATTCTTGTAGCTTCCTTCAAATATCAGTTACCGTCTTTGTAGTCGCCCGTTAACTATCTGTAATAAATGGTGTTACATCAGGAAATGTAAATTTCAGTTGAAATATGTATTAAATGTGATCAGATAAGATCAGTCTCAGAAATGATAAACAATGGTAAGCTTATTTGTAACAAAAAGTAAGTGTCACATTAGATTTTAATCCAATTTGCATAGTGCAGCTACACACCTTGTAGACTGCCCTCTGTAGTTTACCTGGTTAAATGTTTGCAGGTAAATTATACCATTCAATTTATGTTCCTAAAAATAGCCCATGTTTGTCACAAGCAGGAAAACAAAATAAAATCCCAGGTCATATCTCAAGTCTGCCATCTTAGTTTTATTCTTGATGTTCATGAATAATTGAAACCACAGCTTTTTGCTCTGACACTTGAATACATGCAAGGGGAAGTGTCATTAAATTCTTTATTTACACCTGCATTTCATCTTGCATTCCTTCCTTCTGGTCTCATACTATAGACTGTTCGTGAAATAGATATATAAATTAGAAATTCATGAATTTAAGAAGAAAAAAATGTAATTAATTATTCACTGGCTTTTATTTTTGTTTGAGTAAAATTTGCTAAATTCAATCCATGTGAACATGTAGAATATCAATAGAACTCATTGTTTCCCTGCCAAGTTTGTGAACTTAAAACCCAGTGAAATTGGTGAAAACATCAAAATAGTGAAATTAAAAGCCAGTGAAAATAAATGGTTTTACAGTACTGTATGAAATAAGGGGAAATGCAAGAAAAAAAATAAATCTGGGTATTACGTGGTCTTTGGTGTACAACTGAGGTGTGAAGTTTGGTTTATGTAAACAATGTACAGACCCTTAACCTCCCCCAAAACTGAAGTTTTGCATGTGCGTCTTATGCAGTTAAAAATTGCGTTTCTATGACAAGCCTACCATGCACCACTGTATAAATTTTAAATATTAAGCTGTCTAAAATGGTATCTATGCATTCTAAATTTGAATGACAGATAAGACTATGGTAGTTGTCGAACAACCCTGAAACCAAAAAATACAGAAGTATGAAACAGCTGACGAAGCGAAAGATGATGTCATTTCTCGTGGGGTAGTGGGCGTTGAATCATTTCTGGTGGGGTGGTGGGCGTCGAAAACAAAAATAATAATGAAATCTATGGATGTCTAATACTTATTAATCTAATTAAATCTTAAATTAAAATATACTATAACAAAAAATAACAAGTTTTTTTAAAGCTGGCATACTAGACATACTGGAATGTTAATTTGAGTTACCCTATCCAGGCTTCCTGGATTTAGGACTAATCCCCCAAAGCCTTAGTCCAGACATTTTGTAGACTTTGATTTGGGCCGTTTCCAACAATGATGTTTACATAATATTTTTTGTGACTGACCAGTGGTGTCATAGTTTAAACAAATTGTTTTGTTACGTAGAAATGTTTGCACCTTTCCCTTCCTATGCCCACACCTTTGTGATAAGCGCATAATAAGCCATTGATCTCATTTATCAAATTAGGCTTATTGTTTCAGGTTAATTACCTCATTTTCACTTGTGAGAAAGGAGAATATATGGCTGAGTATTTATACATTATTTGTTTTCATCAGAGTAGTGAATCGCACAATTCATCGCTATCACAGGACAATTTTTTTTATGGTGAAAATGTGTTGACAAATAAAATTATTAACTAATTAATTGCTAATTGAATGTTGTAGCAGTGAAATATACAAAGTGACATTTTTTCGAGGAAATTAATGTCAAATTAACACATTACTATAAACAGTATAGAAATATATTCTAGACTACATTATACAGATAGCATATAGAATATGAAAGTTTTTAGAATTATTACACATCTTCAATAAATATTCGTACCAAAGAATTATCAAAAGTATTCTTTTCTATCACAGAGTCACCTAAAACAGTTAGGAAATACCAGATGTGGCCATTTACTAAAGACTGTTTGTAATAACTAGTTAAAATACACCAATTAAAACTACACAGATAAAACCAGACAAAAAAAAGTAATAAAGTTTCAATGATAAAAGTACCAATAATGAATTAAATACAGGTAGTATTCTCATAGGTGTGAAATACCAATCTCCAGGAAACTATCTGGTCCAGGGAAGTCCTGTATTGCCTGACTATGTTGTGTTGTGTCTGTTCAGGCATTGGCTGAGCCCTGTGGGAAACTGGGCAGTTTGATTACTCATATGCTAACATTTTCTGCCCATAATATTGTTTCACTTCTCACAAACATTTAATTATTGAATCATGAATATTCCTGTGTAGAAATTCTAAATATTGTGAGTATATGGTAATACAGTAGGCTATTGTTTACTATGTGTCACCTGTGCCAAGTGTCTCCAGTTCATTGACATCAGTCTTGTATGTCAAGTATATCAGACTAGAATGTCTGCTATGTAGTCCTTGTAATATTTTAACTACCTAATTTACTAATACTGTGTGCTTATTGACAATCCAGTGTGGTACAACCATGTTTATTCTATGGTTTATCATCAACACAAGCAGTATTGTAGGTGTTACTGACATTCCTCAGTGATATCCGCTTTGGCTGTGTGTGCTGTTTCATGACTAGTCACAGAGTCAACAGTCTATTGCGGATCCTTGCTATCAGAAAAACATTAAACTCTAAAACGACAGGAATTCACCGATGCGGTGTATTCTCTCATGATTATTCACTGGGACTTAATTGTTTGATTAGTTTGTCTTGGATCAATAAATGCATGATATGTTGGTCCAATTTGTCACGGACATGCATTCCTCATATCAAACAATTCATTTAATAACAAATAATAATACCAAGAAATTAGTCTCTACTAAAATGACACATGATACAAATATTGAAAAAATGAAAACAGGAAATTATGTACATTGTATGATACTAATAATTCTGAGTTGTTATAACAGACGAAATATTACTAGTTTATTATTAATATACTTCATTGAATATTAAATAATATTAATTTTAAACTGTAGTGTTAATTTTCTAAACATTGAATATAAAATTAAAACTTGTAACTGAATTCTATAGTCTAGTTACCATGAAATCTTAATTAAATAGCGGTAGTATTAATAGCATACAAATGGAAATGATGTTCTTTGGCTAGTTATTGTGAACAATATTATTATTATTTGTACTGTGGTCTGAAGCTTGCATACTAACTGCGATGAGATGGGCGGGGCTGTAATTGAGGAAATCTACATCATGTGAAACTACAGGAAACCCAGTTGAAGTTTCTGAAACAGATTACAAGTGGCTCAAAACTGCGTAATAAATAACAAAAAATATTTATTACACATGATAAGTTGTCTTTAACAAAGATAAAAAGTATATATCCCAACATAAATCTACTCTGAAAAACTATATGCCCCCAAAAATGGTTCATCCTTGAAAAAATATATACCCCAACAAAAATAATTGCTATTCACTAAAAGAAATGATGGTTCATTCCTGAAGAAGAGTGCATACCCAAGTAGAAATAAGAGTTGATCACTGAAAAAAAATGCATGTAACTATTAAACAGAAACAATGTTCCCTGTTAAGAAATGTACTTTGCCCAACAGAAATGATGGTACATCCCTGAAGAGTGCATACCCAAGTAAAAACAAGAGTTGATCACTGAAAAAGTGCATGTAACCATGATGTAACTATTAAACAGAAACAATGTTCCCCCTTAGAAAATGTGCTTTCCCCAACAGAAATAATGGTACGTCCCTGAAGAGTGCATACTGGGTATCCAAGTAGAAATAAGAGTTGGTCTCTGGAATAGTGCATGTAACTATTAAACAGAAAAAATTTTCCAGCTCAAAATATGTGCTTTTCCCAACAGAAATGATGGTTTGTCCCTGAAAACATGCATGCTTCAACAGATAATAATGGCTCATCACTGAAAAAGTCTGAAAAATAAGTGAATATGTATGCCCCAAAATGCTGTCTTTATACATCTTCTATAGTTGTTACCATCTTGCCAATTAATCTTAGTGAACTACCCTCATCACATCACTACATCACTACCAGCATCACTACCTACATCTCTACCTAGGTACATCACACATACGTATAAACACATATAATTCAGTTATAACCTTTTAGATGACACTAACTCTAAAACTCTTTTTTTGGTATATTGACCCATAAATTGTGGTCAAGACCTGCACAGTTAAACTGTGTTCGCTTCATTCAAAATATATTTTATGCTGCACAAACAATAGTTAACAATATTGGTGAGGAGGATTGTATTATCTATTACTGTTAGATGCCTTGTGAGAGGGGGTGTCTCTGGATGCTAGAGAATCTGCTGATTTAAATTTGAAGTTTTAAAACAAAAGCTAAAAAAAAATTCCTGAGGGAGTAACAAGCCTCAATTTCAAACTAAATCCTTGTATACCAGTATTTCACAAAAGTAATATTTGTTTAATTTATTCACAACCATTCTTTTAATATTTTGATCTTTTTTCTGTTAAATTCTCATACAATATAGTGATCAAGTTTAAAAATGCTACTCTCAGTGCAACAAAAGTATTCCTTTCATCTTTATAAATATAAATTTCACAATTCAAATTGAAATGAGCCGCTTCTATTGGCTGATTAAAAAAACATTGGAATCATTTTCAAATAACATTGCACACTGTACTAGTGCACACTGATTGGCTCGTTGCATTCAACTGCCATTTGTATTTATAAGTATTCATAAACATAAAGGGAATGCCTTTGTTGCATTGAGAGTACCAGGTATAATTTTCAACTCTAAGTGACTGACCTCCCTGATGTCATTGTACACTGTACCTGTAAATAACAAGGGTATTAACACCTGATTATATTCCAGGGTTAAATCAACTGATTTCTGTTGACTGCTAAAAGTGCATGTGATTTGGGTTGCTAATAAAATACATATCTTAAATCATGGTCAAGTTTGCCTGAGCAGAGATTCAGTAGCTTACATCAAATTATTTTGAAAAAAAAATGAAATTTTGCAAATGTGCACTTCCAAAATTCTATTGGAAGAGCATGGTAGTCATGGAAATACAAATGTTAATTTATATCCAACAATTTCCCCCCTCTTGCCTTTGATGCAATAAATACTTCATTTGCAAGTGGAATCCCTCCAAGCGTAGCCATGCATGTTGTATTGCCATGTCCAGGAATTCACTATTATCACAGTCTATGAACTTCACCAACATGGCTATAATCTTAGAAAAACCAAAACAACTGTTTATTTCCTTTTATTACAAAATTCCCCAAAACAGCAAGAAGGTGTCTTTCCAGCTGCTGGATAATCTTTGACCTGAATAATGTTTTGTTTCACCAACCAACACAAACGATGTACTCTGAATTTGATCCTGCGACTTAAAGTTCAGATTCAAAAATACACATGATCAGCATCGGCACCTGGTGTGATTATTATAAATCATGTTCTGTTTTGACATGCACAATGGGGTCATTATATTGTGGCTGTAATCCAGGTGATTTGAGCTTACTTGGTACGGTCATGGTTCCATTCACTTTAACAGCTACAATGGCTGTACATGTTACAAACTTAAAACATCGCTTGCTGCATTAGATTTTCCCATCCTACTGTAGAGACCTTCAGTAAGTGATGTGTTGACCAAATTGTTAAACAAAATATGGAATCATCATTTTTAGAAGTTGACTAAATGTCAGTCAACAGAATAAAATAAACTTTTTTTTGTTATTTTATTCATTTAAATTCAAATATGAACAAACACACAAAATATTTTTATATTCAAAAAGACAGTTATAGACCACCTGACCAATCAGTACTGTATATGTAACTCATTCCTTTGTGATGATGAAGAGGATTGCAAAAGGGTATCAGTGTCACCCAGTAACCTTTGACCTGTGCTATCAAAGTTCAACCCTAAAATGACAACAATTATGTGTGCACCATTGTGTACCATGTTATCATACTGTATTTACCATTTGAGTCACCATTTTTTTTTTAATTCCCTTGACGAAACAGGAAGCTATCAAGGTTTTCCTTATAGCCAATCACAACTTCTCATTTTAATTTAAATAAAGCTTAAACATTTTCATCATCTGTTTCATTCAAAATTGTTTAAAAATTATCTAAAGTACACGCCCCAACACCCAGACACACCTACATGTAAGTGCGTCATCTGATTGCAGTCTGTTCTTTATTTATAGTATCAAAGTACAGATATAAGTGTTTGTGTTTGCAATATATTATTGTGATGTGGTTTTATACTGTACAGGACAAGTCTCGACACACCAATTCATGTAGACAGTTTGAGCCATAATTCATTACATGACAAAGCACACCAACCTGATACTAAATCCCCAAAATGTATGAATATTCTTGAATTTGTAATGAGAATTTTCCTTGTATGTAAATTTTCAAAATCTTGAAAACACAAATTGCAATGTGTAAAGTTGAAGGATATATTTTCATTTCAAGCACTTGTCACAATATTTATTGAGAAAACAATTGGTATACCCCCCCCCCCCCCCCCGGTAACTTCAGTACACAGCTTACAGAAGATAGGTTTATACAATTTATCATCAATGTCAGTGTTTGTGTTTAGTAACTAGTGTATCGACTTACTCTTTCTCTGATTTCCTTCATTGTCCTTCTCTCAACCATTTTATTTTTAACGCTTTTTACTAACTTTGCAACATTGGAGATATATAGTTTCAGTTTTGAAGTGTATGGTTCAGACCACACCTGTTGTTACTAAAAACAAAAACAAAAACATGTAAGCACTAGCTGTGCTGTAAAGCAATAGAACCATTTGAGTAATAAAAATGTACTGAGTGACTTTGCATTGCAGACAAATCATGTGTACATTTTGGTCAGTTGTAGACACTACGTGACATGCAGATACGATCTGTATGTGTGTAGACAATGCTGAGTACTTGAACCAGTCACATATAAGAATTTGAATTAAGCTGATGGTCAGTAATTATAAACTGCGGTATGTTTATGCAGTGCACTTTATCAATTAAGCAGATTTTAAAGTTATTAATACATCATGTATAATTAATGAACATCTATATTTGATGATGTGTAATCCACCAATAAAATCTTTGGAAGTGCATGATCAAAAAAAGACAATTTACCAGCATGGTAATTATCAGTGCAGATGCTATTTCTGTTTATGAATTTGTCCTCCTGATGCTGCTTTATAAGTTTGCTGCATCATGTGTTAAATTTGTGTTTGTTTTCTTTACTCTTATTATTTTATTTTTTGTATGACCATTTCATCTTCTCTGTGAGTTTCTATAAGTTAATAGATATTATTATACTTTTGTCGCCGTAACGCCATAAGTTACAGCGTGTCGTAATTTTGCAGTATTTTACGGGTCATTTTCATCCTACCATATTAGGAAATGCAAATTCGAATGGAATGATTACATGCCTAAGCGTCTTCTAATAATAACATGGCTGCCACCAGGGTTTGACCAGACTCCACACAAAGAAGGTTATTACGAGAATACTGCAAAGTATGCACTCAGACAGTACGTTGTCACATCGACCTCCGCTGCGCAACGATTGATACTTCCTGTGTACTGTCTTTTTGCATACTTTGAGGTATCCTCATAATAACCTCATACTACTATGCGTATTAGAATATGGAATGTATTAATCAACTAATTCCAAGTACTTTATTTGCACTTCCAGTAAGGTCAGATATAATGGCTGGCATTGATAGAGTAGTAAATATTAGCATTTCAGGATGTAGATCACCTTGGATGAGATATGGTTTACTTGTTATTTGATGTGTGTTGGTTGTAGAGTGTGACAGGTGCGCTCTGAGATTTGAAAAAACCATTCATCACATATTTCCCCTAGGCTGGGGGTGGGGGTGGAAAAATAAGATATTTTTAGTTAAAGTTAAAGATCTGATCATCGATTTATTTGAAATTTAGTGGTATAAAAAAGCATGAATTGGAAATTTAAAGGAAATGGTGAAATTTTGTAAATTCACGTACGTCAGTAAA
This sequence comes from Saccoglossus kowalevskii, assembly GCF_978046115.1. Taxonomy (NCBI): domain Eukaryota; kingdom Metazoa; phylum Hemichordata; class Enteropneusta; family Harrimaniidae; genus Saccoglossus; species Saccoglossus kowalevskii. Next base: position 7,496,724 of record NC_140644.1, read on the forward strand.
ATTCGATAAAATTCATACATCACATACTTAAATTTACTGTAATTAGAATGTAATTTAATTCAAACATGCTCATCAAATTGTTCATAAAATCTGGTGTAAACTCTAATAAGCTGTAAAGAATGATCTCAGATACATAGATTTCTGGTCATGTGATCAATCTTGCTAGAATAAGTGAATAAATCAACTCCTGTTGAGTGTATCTGGTCACCAAAATGTATCAGCGGTACTTTGATGTTATTACATGAATTAATGACCTCTGCGTGTTTAGCGTAAAACTAATATTACCTTGAGATGGGATAAAACCATAGAAGTAGATGATCCTAAGTACTGATGTTGAACAGTTAACATTCCTCGGTTTAATACTTACTATACACACATAAACTAGATTAGTATCCAGGCTAATTATATGCATGATTATATTCATAAATTTTAACAAATGCTTGTTTTCAGAGTGAAAGCAAAATCTGATTTTTTTGAAAATTGACACAACATTTATTAAAACAGCAGCTTAATAAATCTAAGATCTCATAGTATTTAATGAGGTTATTACGAGGATACCTGAAAGTATGCACGAAGACAGTACAGCAGGAGTATCGACGCACAGAGGTCGGTGCGACAGCGTACTGTCTGAGTGTTATTATATTATTATACATCTTTTCCTTCCAAGGATACATCATGAGAATGCCGAAATCCAAAAGTTTTAGAACAGAATCAGCAAACTTTTTTGTGTGGAGTCTGGTCAAATCCTGGTGGCAGCCATGTTTGTTTTTATTATTAGAGGACTCTTACATGCGTAATTATTCCATATTTGTAATTCGGGTTTCCTTATATGGTAGGATGAAAATACCCCATAAAATACCACAAAATTACAGCATGCTGGCATTACGATGACAGATATATAATAAATTTATTTACTGATTTTTAAGTTTGTACAAGCATGTTGTGATGATGTTGTGGTGCAATCCGAGTGTGAATGTCAAACACAAGTTTTAACATTTCACAAAATTATTTTACAAAAATTATGATTGTTTAACCTGTAACTAATGAAAAGTTATTTATATTTGGTTGCAATCACCACATTTGTTCAAATACAAGTGTATATAAACCAAAAATCACATTTGTAGAATACTGAATATTCAAAATTTTCCTTATTTTGATCTTAGAAACTCCTTTGAGATTTATGTGAATATATGTACTGGTACTACATATTAATAAAGCACATACAGAGCAATAAGAGAAAACAATCAGAAAATAGCATAATCATATTTACTGGAATAATGACTTGCGTTCATATGGTTTGAGGGTAACCATAGCGAACAGTTTCTAGTGTGAATGGCTATCATAGTTATTGATTATGTCAGTTCTTTTAGTGCATCTTGAAAAACTAGATCATCTGATGATTGAATGTGTGTACTTGACCATTGAACAAATCAGATAAAGACAATCAGGAAGGATGCTCTTATCTGGGAAACCCCAGTCTGCCGTGGATGAGCACATGCTGCAAGGAGGAAGATAGAGAAATGATGAAGATATACACACACAGGTAACACTGTTTCCATAGTGACTGAGAAGATATGGAAAGATGGCAAATTGAATGAGGAGTTCAAATTTTATTTGTATGTGGCTCTAATCTTGATAGAATCTCTGGTGATGGGTGTCCTGTGGTAAGAACTGGATTTCACAGTAGCATTGTAAACTGAACTTATTAATTGACCATCTACGTGTAAAACACGTAGAATACGTGTAAAATTCAGAATATTATCTGTGAATTTTATTCATTTTAGGGAAATTTAATCAAAACCAGTTTTACATGTACTGGGCATAATTCACAGTGGAATAATGAGGTTATTATGAGGATACCTCAAAGCATGCACGCAGCGGAGGTTGATGCAACGACGTACTGTCTGAGTGCATACTTTGAGATATCCTCATAATAACCTTATTATTATACATCTTTTCTATCCAAGGATACATCATGGGAATGCCGAAATCCCCAAAAGCTTAGAACAGAATCAGCAACTTCTTTGTCTGATATCCGGCAAACCCTGATGGCAGCCATATTTGTTTTTATTATCACGCGTAATCATTCCATATTGGAATTCGCATTTCCTAATAGGGTAGAATGCAAATACCCTATAAAATACCACAAAATTACAGCATGCATGCGGTGACAGATGTAAAATAATTATAGATAATCTTAATAAAACTTGTTTTGAAAATTTCCTCCAAATACTGCCCATTGCCCTATAATTAATTGCTCATTTATTTTTTCTTTAAATTACATGAACCCATATAAACATATACTTTTCAATTCCGACTAAATTCATTAAAAATCCCCAAGGCAAATTTAAGCAGCTCAATATATGTTATATTTAATTGAATCTTAGGAAAAAAATAAACAAATCTGGAAAACAGAAGTTTGTAACTTGAAGACAGTTAATTGATTTAACAGTAGTTTGTAGTATCTAGTGTATCAGTATTGGTGGTCTCTCCATCTACACTGATGATGCCATCCTGAGAAAATAACTTCCATTCCAAAGCTGTTACAACTCATTATGTGTAACTGATCTGGGCACATAGTTGAACTCAAATTAACTCCTCATCATGTGCTTTGTCACCAGTACACTGAAATCTACTACTTTCATTTGTCTGAAAAGATTATGGGCTGGATCATTATCATTGGGGGGGTGGCATCATTGTTATCCTTAGATGAATTGGACAGTAGAGAGCAGAGCAATTATAATAAAGAATACTATAGAATTGGAGATAAGTATATGTTTAGGCTTTTTACCATTTCGAAAATGATGTATTTGTGTAAAATAAAATGAGCTGTATGAGTATACTTAAAAAGATTGTTTGACAATGTACCAGTTAACCCCTTTGAATTAAATAGTTTAGTTCTGATGATGCCCGGCAGGAAATTGGTTCTCCATTTCATTACCTTCACTTTGGTTCTAAGTGTTTGTTTATATATGGAAGTACTGGACATTGTAAGGGTTGGACACTTGATAGATATGTATCTCAACTTCAGTTTAATAGAAAATGGAAAGTTGCCCCTGCTGTCTTTAAATTAAGGAAATTACAGTGAAATGTCCTTAGGCTGTGAGGAAGTAGTAATACTGTAGAAAATCTTATTCTACTTGGTAGTTATTGTCACTGTATGTCCAGCAAATAATATGTAATGGTTTGTATATACCGATAACTAAATCATTGAGTAAAAATTACATGATTTAACAATAAATTCACTTTTTTAGGGTAAAACACAAGTGCATTAGTGTTCTTTTCAGTGTAAATTTTCAAGATTTAATGGCATTAGTGCAGTAGCAAAATGGCGCTGAAGTCACTGGAGACTGCGAAAATTGAAGGTTATAATTACCACAGTGATCCGAGTATGATGATTTATTTTCAGTTTTTGTTTAAAATGGATTGCACATAGACTATCGTATCATATTTATAGTTTTTACTTTTATGTATAAACCATTTTAATTTTTACTGAGAATTTTATTAGTTTCAATAAAGAAAAGGAAAGTAAAGATAGATCTAAAAAGACTCCACTAGAGAAGGTTTGTTACTTTTATATTGTTTTTTATTAATCCTTTGTGCTTCAAAGTTACTTTGGTCACCTATCAAAATAAAAGATTTTTTCTTTTTTATTTTGATAAAAACCTGTAGTTTACCAGTAATAGAAAATTATGCCAATTTGGTCCAAAATGATCAAAAAAAATTAGGCAAAATTAAAAGAATTAATATTTTGGTGGGAAGAATTATAGCATTCAGAAGCTTAAACTCATTTAGATTCCACCAGGTGATTTTCCTTTCAACTGTGAGATCTCGTGAGTTGCGTGATTCAATTTCTTTATTTCGTAGCTCACAGCGAAAGGCCAATCTTTGACAAGGGAATATTGCATTTTAATACCCTTACTTCATCGAAATCAAATGTGTACAGCACATTATTAAGCATGGAAATACCCCCCCCCCCAAATACTTTTGGTTTGTCCAATCCCACGCAATATTTGTCGCCACTACAACCTTTGTTTGTCCTCTTCATACGTTTCATTTCACGCATAACACATAATCTCACAGTTAACGGAAAAAGGTTTATTTACACCTTTCAGCATGATTTGGAGAGCAGGCAGCTCAGATAATATCACCTCGAGTGGCCGAACTGTCAGATGTACAAATACATTACACTGTAACTAAACACTATACCGTTCATTTCTGTACAATTATTAACAATTCTACTGGAAATAAATTAAGTAATGGTTTAGATATTGATAAGTATTAATTTTATGTCATGAATTCTTTACTGCGTCCATACTCGAGGGCGTGTCCACTGTAGATTTTACTACAGGCAGTATTCTTAAGTTGATGGTGCACCTGAGATTTACGCAGTGTAAAAACTATCTTTCTTAAATTTTTTTTGCGCCAAAACATTGTTTTTCATAGTATAGAAATAATTTTCCCCTCCTAATATTATTCTTGCCAAAATTCTTGCCTGTATTTCCCACCAAAATTTGCTTACTAGATATATTGCTGTTCTATTTTGGAACTTTCATGCAATTCATGTTTTATTATTCTATAAGGATCTTTGAGATTAATATAGTATGTGTTTTATTAAAGGTACACAATGTTATTATACAAGTATTAATAATACAAACCCCAGCATTTATTTAATTTATATCCTCACAGAGTCAAGGGTGAACCATTTTTTATTTGGGTGAGGCAATGAAATACAACTTCTGTTTATTTTATATGCAAAAATAGCCATGATTTTCAAGTGATCAAAATTTCTAACATATATAACCATTGAAAAATAACAATACTTTGTATCACAGAGATGTTTTTGACTCATCAAGCTTGACTGACATTTGGTGAACTGATGTACCATTTGTTTAATATTTAACACTTTACTTGTCCATGTTTAATTGTATTTTTGACAGTATATATGTGTATTTATTGCACCTTTAATATTGTAAGCAACAATTCTGCTATGTTCACTAGACCAATGCTTCTTTAAAAATATCTAGTTTCTCTGCAAATGTTGACTGAGCTTATAATAGCTTGTATTGTAACACATTGATCTTTGACCCAATGCCTCTGTACTGAAATCCCTATAAGTCGTGCTGCAGGCATTTCTACATGTCTTTAACACATACCTGCCATGGATTAAAATTCTGAGATTAAAGTCAGCAAACTAGGCCTCAGTTAAAAGCTGTGCAACTCAATATGTATGTGTAAATCCCTTCACTGCTTTACATTTCACACCAAATTGTAAATGTGATTTTTTAACTTCTTCTGTAAGTTTCTCGGACTCCAAGGAGATTGTCATACACAAAAGAAGTCCTGTATCATTTTTACACTGTGAAAATTGTTACAATGTAATACAGACTTCATTCAAAAAGAAAAAGAAAAGAGCCTTATTTGCCAAATTTCATTCTCAAAATTATTAATTTATTATTGATATTTGATATTGCATATTGTTATACACATTGGATTATCATTTATATCACAATATAAACAATAGTTGATGAAAAAGTAACATTTTCTTTCTGATTGTTACACAGTGAATATGTTCTACAGAGAATACTGTTAAAGCAATAATTATTCACTGGGTTTTAATTTTGCTATTTTCGTTGATAGGTGAAGAAATTTACTAAATTAAATCCATAGGAAACATGTTTCCCTGCAAAGTTTGTGATCTTAAAACTCAATGAAATTAATCAAAACATCAAAATAGTGAAAATAAATGGTTTTACAGTAGGTAGTTCATTAATATTTCCACTATTCTGTACTATTCAAACGTGAGACATACTACAATGATCTAGTATTTGTGGAACTTCAAGGAGGCATTGATTGCAATTGTCTTAATGCCCAATGATGTTCCTAGTTGCCCTTTTGATATTTGTTTTATTCTTATATGCTGAGGCCATTTTATATATTTTGGCCTTGGAAATTAGTGCTCTCCCAACTGTGAAGTTCAAGCCCTAATCTAGCATAGAATATATGCAAATTTTTAAAGATGTGCTCCTAATAAAGCAAATACAGCATTCATAATCCCATGTTTATATTAAATATTGGATAACACATTTTATGATATCCATGTTTTCTATGTTGTTGATCCGAATATCACTAGATACTCTTGAAATGTTCGCTCTTATACCAATACTCACACATTAGCTCCACTTAAATACACTGCATTTTACCAGATTCTACACTATATAGTGATCAACTCTTGTGTTTGAGCAGACCTGTAGTGGGGAGAGCATATCTCCAGTGCCTTGCCCTGACCAAGTATTTCATTGGTCCATCCCTAATAGTAGTGGGGGTGGTGGTTTATTTTATTTCTATTTCAGTATCAAATTTAGAAATCATCAAAATAAACACTGTTTTTTTTACCGGAAATTGATATAAAAAATGTCTCATATATTTAAACTAAGTTCTATTTGTTATTATAGTGAAAGTTTTAATGAGCTTCAGTCTTGTTCTAAAAATATTTTTCGATTTAATGATTGTTCTTGATGAGTCCACCATTACCATTAATCAAGGTAATTAAAATTTAATTTTCCCAGCAGCCTATGAAGACCATATAATTTTAAACTGGTAGATTTCAGTAACTTGTCAGTCCAATTCTCAAACCACGGCCTTCAATAACCATAATGACACTGGTAGATTCAGACTGGCCCAGAGACCATGACAACTGCCTTTAACAACCTCTGGAGATCTAGGTAGATCTATGTATAAGCTTGTCTGTCAAATTGGGATCATTGTCTCCTGTAGCCCTTAATAATCACTAGTAGATTCAAACTAGCCCAGAAACCATGACCACTGCCTTCAACAACCGCTTGAAATATAAGTATAGATTTAGGTAAGAGGGTCTGTCCCATTCTGAGACAAGTGTCTCCAGTAAACCATATTGGCACTATTAGATTTAAACTAGCCCAGAAACCATGACCACTGCCTTCAACAATCTCTTGGGATATAGGTAAAGATTTAGGTAAGAGTGTCTGTCCATTCTGAGACAACTGTCTCCAGTAAACCATATTGGCACTAATAGATTTAAACTAGCCCAGAAACCATGACCACTGCCTTCAACAACCGCTTGAAATATAAGTATAGATTTAGGTAAGAGGGTCTGTCCCATTCTGAGACAAGTGTCTCCAGTAAACCATATTGGCACTAATAGATTTAAACTAGCCCAGAAACCATGACCACTGCCTTCAACAATCTCTTGGGATATAGATAAAGATTTAGGTAAGAGTGTCTGTCCATTCTGAGACAACTGTCTCCAGTAAACCATATTGGCACTAATAGATTTAAACTAGCCCAGAAACCATGACCACTGCCTTCAACAATCTCTTGGGATATAGGTAAAGATTTAGGTAAGAGTGTCTGTCCATTCTGAGACAACTGTCTCCAGTAAACCATATTGGCACTAATAGATTTAAACTAGCCCGGAAACCATGACCACTGCCTTCAACAACCTCTTGGTATTGATTCAGGTAAGCTTGTCACATATATCGATTGCATAATACTGTGTAACTAAAGTCTGCTCTTACAACACTGTGACAAGAAATATAGATAACATAGAAGCATCTTATCTTACTCAATTAGTATTTGAAATTCATTTAATTTAATAGCCTCATTACCTAGTCCATAGGGAGTGCGTCATGAAAATAGAACTAAATGTCTAGGTTTGATCAGCTTTGTATACCCTCATGGGACCATAACCTTTGATGTCTAGTTTATTTCGGGAACATGCATGTTACCGTGCTGCTTAAATATTACAGGTTGTCCTTGACGATGTTCTAACATTTGCTTGTTCTTATTATGAATAACCATGAGAGAAATGATCGGAATATATTAACAGTGAATGCATCCCTCTTTTTTTCATCAGAAGTGACATTTTCTTAAATTTTGCTGCTGGTGAATGCAACCTTGTGAATGAGCAAAATTTAATACCCTGAATACGAATGTAAAAATAACGGGCAGTTCATCACTAAAGAATCTTTCTATTTCCTCTGTGTTTTTTTATTCTGATTGATAACTTGAAGATCGTGTGTGACAAAATGCTTGGTGTTGCCCTTACTGAGAAGACCAGGATAGGATGATGGAAGTGTTCAAACCATGTTTAGTCATCTCAGTCGTCAATTGATGATGGATTGTAAGCAGCAATCAGACGCAACTTTAAATATAATCAAGCAAAACACCATGCATCAGCAAGAAGCCTTCATACTCTGTCCAACACAGAGCCGTTGCGTCCCACGGGCTACTCAACTTTATAGACACCGAAAGTCATCGTATCCATTAAACTAAAATGGAAATTGACATAGATTGTTTAATTTTTGAATGCCTTGAAGTCAATACAAATTTGTTTATGTAGATAATCTGTTGAAATGTTCTAGAAATCTTTGACTATGAGTCTTTTTGTTCTTTTTCAAGCGTCAAAACTTTCAAGTTTGGAATCGTTTGTCCCATATTTATTTAATGAAGACCGATTATATTAAAATGTAACATATTAAAAAGAGTTCCGCAGTTAAATACCCAACTCTTCTATTAAGAAAACACAAATCAATACAGAGCGTAGTAAAAGTACAAGCTACTTGCATCGTTTGTTTTCTTATTATCGAGGGAAAAGAATAACACTGATCAATATTTAAGACAAGCAACATATAGGTGTAACTACTATTGATTTCCCGTCAATGTGTTCATTCTAGCTTTTCAAGTTGTACGCAGCAACCATAGACAGCATCTTCGTTCATGGATGCCTCGATGAATGTCCAAAATGCAGACGATGTGGATAATAGCAGTCTTTCACACGCTATTGCTGTCTAGTGGTGTAACTTGAGTGAACTGATGGATGAAGAAACGTGCATTCTTGAGTGAAAGTGCGTAAATACATCACTATCACCCTGTGAATGCATGCGCTCTCAGCTTTTGATGTGTTTCGGTCAAATAACATTTTGTATCCTAAAATCAAAACAGAATCAGTACCCCCAAAGTCTTTGTTCAAGGTAAATAACGTGGGTAAAATACGTTGTCTAACTCTATTGATTCTCTATTGTGAGGTGTAAATCGGCAGTGCCACCTGAATTCATACTTTCCTACGTTATTGTTTGTAACCTCCAGAGGACAATAATAACTAATTTGTACAACGACCTTCGTCGAGAGTTTACAAGAAAGCCCAAACTCTTTACTGTTACATATATATGGTTAATCAGTCTTGGATTAGAAATAAACTAATTTAGCGTAAAGCCAGGATAGATGAATGTGGTTAGGGGCACTGAACATATTACCATCGACTGGAACAATATGTTTCATTACATTGAAATTCATTGCTACTGTATTTTGATTACATCATACATTTTTATATTTTCTATTCTATTCTATTCTATTCTATTCTATTCTATTCTATTCTATTCTATTCTATTCTATTCTATTCTATTCTATTCTATTCTATTCTATTCTATAGACATAAATGAACATTAGATAAGCAGTATATAATTCTAGCCATCTCGTACTCCTTGTAGGTAATAATACTTTTAATGGGAGACAGTAACTGAATCGTAAAATGCGGGTATCATGAAGTGATAAAGAAAGCTGGAACCGCTCAAAACACGGCATGAATGCAAACCCACAAAAATGCGAGAGTTTGTTTCGTTTGAAATTAACAAAAATATGTGCCGTTATAATATTTACTACTTAAATCAAGACACTAACATACAAAGAAACGATAGTAGATAATATATCTGTTTTAATTTGAAGTATCCACATCCTCATTCACACTGCATAACAGGTAATAAATATTCTTCGTAATAATTCGTTCATTCTCGCGTATGTGAACAGTTTTACGTAACCATGAATTAGTCCAAGCACTTAAATCTCCTAATAGTCCATCTCAAAATAATCTTGAACGCATTTCGGCTCTTTTTACTGTATTAGTTAAAGACGATAAAACAACGAGTTTACATATTCTTTTCCAAGTCAGTCCACGTACATATTAGTCTACAGGCAAGCCACACACTTTATTTAATGCAGGTAGTCGTCTACGTAGTTCTACAGCATGTGCGTGCATAGGAATTTCGCCACAAGCATCATGTATATAAACATACCGAATCACAGACTTGGAAAACAAAACTAATATCGCTAACTAATGTTCAGCGGAAATGAGAGTAATAAATTTGATTCCGGCGATATGTTTTAAAACATGTATGAAATAAATTGTACAAGGTAATTTGTCATTGCTTCTGTTTATTCACCATATCGAAAACCGACTCTATCTTTCATTACTTAATTTGCATAATGGAAAGTGTTGTTTTTTTAAGGCTCCGGCTTCTTGCGTAAAAGTCTCGTATCGCTTCGACGGAAGTTCGATCTGCATGTATACGGATAAGGTATATACCCCAGGGAACGATATTCAGAACTCGTCTTGTGGTGATGTTAATCCTATTTTGTGTTTAGAGTACAAAATCGTGTACTCTTCGGTGGATAGTAAATCACTGAGTCGGCGGAAAGGGCAATTTTCACAGTCAGTCGCCAAATGAGTTGGACATGATTTTACCTACATGGTCGTCGAGTGGCGTGAAATGTGACACAGTTAGGTAGTTTAGTTTGCCAATGATAACATTATATTGTCAGGTGACGAAAAAAATATTGCAAATGTGTAGTTAAATGGCGAAGACGGCCACACATGATTTAAAAAAAATAGAATATCGAAGAATGAATTGTTATACAGTGTAGGTTCTTTGTTGTAGGGAATAGGAAGCCCCATGCAGTGTTGCATTTGGTGAGCTTCATTTGCAAATATCAAATATATCTACAAGAAAAGCTTGCGTGCATGTTGTCTGTGTGTAATTTGAAAATTGTGTAAATGCACATGCGCAAACTCATCACTTACTGTTCTGTTATACACCGGGTTTCATGAAGGCGTGAATACCCCCCCCCCTCGTATAGAGCTCCATTGCAGTCAGCGTGACTTTTATAAATGGTTTCGGCGAACGAATAACTGTAATTTCAAGCGTTTCAAACACATTTGATGGGGTCTGTTTTTTGTGTTCATGGCTGTTAATCGGCCAATGAATGAAGGTAATCGAAGTTATTAAATGTTTTCTGCGTCCATATACCTTATAAAACAGATTTCGAAGGTCTATGCTGCGTCAAATGAAAGCGTCTTCTTTGGATTTACGAGTAAGTAAGGCGCAAGGTTCTATCGGGATGATTTTGTTATAAATGTCCATAAAACAATTTCACGTCTGTGTGAAACCAAGTGCACACATGTCTGGATATATTTATGTAGATTCCTTAAACTTAAAAACAATATTGTTTAGTTCACATAATACTCAGTACTTTTATTGTTGTTTATGTTTACGATTTGAACAACGTGAAGAAAGTCAAGATTATTGATTATTTTTGTTTTGTCAATCTGTACACCTCGGATATGATGTAAAATATAACAGCTGTTCACCCCATGAAGCTTCAAGCTCATGTATAATATTTTTATCAATTTATTGAGGAGTGTTATTGTTAAACGTTGATTTTTTTTGTCCATATATTGCTTACATTAAGTGTCAAATAAAATATTTACACCATTATTCATTGGTGCCGACTGTCCGCGACAGTTTCCATATATTACGATCCTGCGTAATAACTCTTGGTGGGCTTAGCGCGGGGTTACAGTGGGAAATGACTAAAGAGGTATACCAGGGTCCACTTATAAGTTAAATTTGGTACCAACCAAGGTTGTTTCTTGAAAGTATATCAGATCTGATTACTGGGTCAGGTTTAGATAACTATCAGAGGCTAACTAAACCGTGCCGAAGCAGGACGAAGCCTGAATCCCAGAGTTCAAGTTCTTGAACACGCACATACACATTTCCAGGTGAGTTCCCTTGTAACTAGGTAAGTGCCCCCACCGTAACTAGGCAACGAGGCCTGGCAAGAAATAATACTTCTTTATCCCTGTTGTCATTATTCCTCGGCAAATTGACACCTTACTGTGTGTAAAACTGTCAATGCTGTATAATACGTTCTAAAGGCTGTTTTTTATAATAATGGCTGTATCATGAACACAACATATGTCACAGTGACCGCATATACATTTCTAATTTTCTGCCCAGTGAAGTAATTAAATGAAAACATCCAATATACTGAGTGGCTCGATGGCAGTTTGATTAGCAAACACATGTAATATTCACAGCCAACTTATCTTTCCCACCGCACGATAAGATGTGAGTGCAGTAAAAAAGCTGCATTTTCAAGCATACTGATTAAAATCAGTTGTAGGTATAGGCTCTATTATATATATATATATTTTTAATTTCCATATATTATGTATTAATTATTATATTTTTTGTTTATACATGTATTTATTTGCTGCTTTTACTTGATGTTATCTCTTTTACATCCATCTCCGTATACAGAGTGAAAATGACCATTGTTTGACTGTGTCACGTGATGATGCATATTTATGATAATGGCATGTAAATAATCTGTGTTCCATCAAACTTGTTTTCTCTGATGTCTAGGCAATGTTTTCATATCTTAATTTTTCACCTGTCTATGCAATGTTTTATATGTGTAGCGTGAACGTCCTGACAAAAGTTATATTGGCTCGAAATTACACGAATTAAAATTAAAAAAAATGACAAAAAACGCAGTTTTTATGTCAGTTTTAGAATGATACATTGTTTTCAAAAAGAATTTTCTCTTGGAACATGCACCAAAAATCATGAATACATAAAAAATAACAGATAATAACGCAATAACCATTGGACATCTGAACGACGACAACTCCCCCCCCCCCCACTCAGGATCCATAGGGGGCCGCATGCGCGATCCCATTTTCTCGGGAAAGAAGGTACTTTTTGACGATCTGTCTCGGGAACATTTTCCCGAGAAAATCGTAGAAAAGGGGATATTTTTTGCTTGTTTTCCCGAGATTCTCAAAATAGGGGGTGTATTTCAAAACACTTCCCGAGATATACAAAAAAGGGGGGTTTAAAAGGAGTTCGAGACTGAAAAGTTCCCTAGATAGGGGGTGAAATTCATCGGAAAAGCCCGTGAAAGGGGGTTAAATTTTCTTCTTTTCCCTAGATATGGGGGGGGGTGTCAAAAAATGAGGGGACAAGCATAGCCCCCCAAAATATAGGGAGTGGGGGGGACAACTCTTTTTTTTGTATTTGTCTCCAATATTTTAATACACCGTTGTCGTGTGCACTCTCGCTCTTCGCACACAGTACCACCCTCTATCGCAACCAGAAATAATATGGCGAACTGAGGACATCTTTTTGACGAATTTATGAGTTGTTATGGTAACCACTATCACTAGGTGATACAGACCTCTGAGAGGTCTAAATATGGTCGTCTGAGTGTTTCAGAATTTGCTAAAATATATCGATGCCGCTGAACATTTACCAATGCCCAAATCATTCTTTCGGCACCGCTAACTATTAATCGATGCTGCAAAAACATTCTATCGATGCCGCTAAATATAAATCGATGCCGCAAAACATTCTCCCGAATTTAGTGCGCGCACTCCGCCCTCAAAGTCCCGGAGAAAATGAATTCGATTCGAATGCGGTGTTATGTGGTAACTGGATCAATACACCGTGTTAGCTAATCCGGATTAGTTCATTCGGTTCAAAAAACTACCTCTTGACACGGCTTCGAATTATTCAATGGCGGTTGCAAACAAGATTAACTCAAGTGGAGGCAGCTGAACCGACTTCGATACGAATTCGATTCGAATCGAAACTACTTATATTTGTTTAGTGAGGACAGGGCTATAATTGTTCTTATTTTTTGTTAAATGATCATGACAATAAAAATATCATTTGGTTCAAAATTACCAACATTTTTAGCGAAAGTGATAATGGCGCTCAAAGAGTAAACTGGTTTTCTAATGAATCATGAAATGTGAGTGGAGCGTGGTATGTGCACAGCATCCATGGTAACCATAGTACAATGACTGCTTCCATCCCGGTGATACCTGACACGACCCGCCCATCTAAAACAACGTATGTACATGCACATGTAGTCGCATGTATTACCCATGTACACATTCTCAGACTTTTAGATAAATGTTGCGAACGACTAATTAGGTGATTATTAATAACGATAACCAATTAATATTCATAATTGGCAACAAACACTACTTTCATAGTAACAGTAAAATACATCCAAACTGACAAAATAAACTACAACACATGTTTAAATGATTCTCGCCCCAAGGAGGAAAACTTGTAATAATCAAAGCGTTGTGATATCGATAATTTAATTGTATACCTACTAAAGAGTTGAAATGCCAAGTGTTTTAACGCATCGTACTTGAAATATTGAGCCATTAATCATATATGTGTCATCACATATATTCCACGTGTTTTGGAGGATTACCGTGTGATTTGCGTCAATAAAATGCAACTATAGAAAGGGTGCACAAAACGAGAAGGGATATTATGACTCGCTTTCTGCTTATCAATAGAGTTTCTCATTTTTGTATTGTGGGTGGACAATGGGATTGACCATGACTATGGAACTAGTTTGACTCTGACAACAGTTGTTGCTCTTGTGTGTCGCAGTCATCTCAAACACTTTTTTCGTGTGAAAGCGTAAAGATCGCGTTCTCCGGTACATGTTACAAAGTGCATTAAACACTGCGACATTGTTGCAACGGAAACACATTTTCCACTTATAATTCGGCACATCAGTAAACTATCCGGCCGTTGAAGCTAAAATGCTGAACAATGCGAGTGCGGTTTTTGAAAAATGCAAAATTAAAAATACGTTGACAACGCGGTGTCGATCAATACAATAGTATTCGTGTAATGGGTGCCAAACAGGCCAAGGACTTCATTTGTAAATTTCAACTTCCTAGTTGGATAAAATGTCGTCCTTTTACAACTCGTAACATCATTCGGGGGGTATTTAACACAGTGAGGCGTGCGAGAATTGTGAATTGCCGTCTTTGGAACAGGAAAATGTCGCACGCCATCTCGCTGTTTAAAATTGACTGCCAATGGATGTCACAATGCAGTCGCATGGATGTGTGGAGTGAATGCAACCACAACGTTGCTTGAAAGGCTAGATTCTGCTTAAGGTTGTGATTTAAATTTATAATAAAGTTTAGTTTTGAAAAACCTTAGTAATTACAATACGGACAAAAGCACGTGCCACGCGTCTTTCGACCAAGCGAGCATGAATGGACGACGACAACAACATGCTTCACCAGAGGAATTTGTTTATCTTGGGCAAAACCATTTTGCCATTTTGTACACGCGTCCGCGATGTGTAAAACGGGTCGACGTACTGTCGCTTAGAACAGTAGTCTAATGTATCATAATTATAATTAAAATCACAAATTTATTAGATTGACAGGGTTTGTTTCAGAAATATTTGTATATGAGGGTTAAAACGTCGAGGAATCTGCCTTGCTGTAACGTCCCTCTATATCATGCGACTCCCACTCGGATAGCGTGATTACTGCCCATGCCAGGTGCATTATGAGGCATTTAGTTACTAGCGATCTAAGTCCCATTCTGTGTTTGTAAATTCAAAAGGAAAGACGTCTCCCGTGTCTACTGACTGTGTACTACCACGCGTGGTCCGGGAATATCAAATCACGGTGGAACTTTTCTCTAACCTCATATCGCGTAATTTCCACAGAACAGATCCGCCAAGGAGTGTTTTACACTGTGATCAACGTTTTATGCAACGCGATATTTGTGGAAAACTTGGCAGGTGGAACCCAGCGAGTAGTTCGTGTTGGTTTCTTGAACTTCTATGAACAGGTCGACGCGACTACACTTGCCTTTGTTTCACCGCTGGTAAACAAATTGTGCGACGCGTGGATGATAGCACCGTTCAGTCTGCGTTTCATCGGGAACGCGGTGTTTCTCTCTGAGTCCTCGGACGGAAACAGTTGATGTAACACTAAACAGGCGGCTTCCTGGCTCGTTTACTTGTTATTCACCGCTACCTGTTTATTGAAGGTTGGTAGAGTGCGTGAGATGTGTAAACTAACGGCAGTTCACAGAGTGCCTTTTTTAAATGACTCTCCTCAAAAGACTGGTTTTCAATCAGTCGTCCAGTGGTTGTCTGCGTGCTGGCTTTAAGTGCCACTGTTGGGACGGTGCTTCTCCAAATTCATTTGCCTTTTTCACAGAAACTGTTCAGCGTCGCTGTGCGAAAACTAAACCAGTGTCTAATTTGTCATATAAACTCTACCGAGCGTTTAAAGCCCACCCATTGTTTATCTATAGGACACCTGAAAGAAGTTTTAACATCTGTTGTGTTTGGCTTTGGCTATAAGATGGACAAGATGCATTCATTTTTACGAACTGTCGCCGTTCGCTTGGTACTTTTTGTGTTAATTTGTATCGGTAAGTCGCTTACCACGGCGTGGGAAATTGAGTATTCTATTTTTGAGGAACAGCCACCTGGGATACCAGTCGGTAATTTAATTTCAGATCTCGGAATTGAAGAAGCCGGCATGCTCGGTGCTTACGACTTTCGTTTTTTTCAACCGCCCAATGGTAATGGATCTTTCTTGCAAGTTGGCGGGCGTAGCGGAGTTCTTACTACTACGCAAACAGTTGATAGAGAGAGACTTTGTGCAAACGTGGAAAGATGTATTCATGAAGTAATTATCACATTTCAGCACCAGTCTGTAGAATTTGTTAAAATTAGGATAGAAGTTTTAGATTTGAACGACCATGCGCCCACCTTTCCCCAGAACATCATTTGGATAGATATTTCAGAAACAACCGCTATCGGGTCGACATTTCCGCAGGGGGGATCGCTTTTTGCTGTCGACCCAGATGCGGGCAACAACACTGTACAACTTTACGAACTTTACAACTCGTATTCGGATACTTTTGGCCTTAACGCGTATTATAGTATTGTTGAGGAAGCGATAGTTGCTGAAATTGTTGTCCTGACAACGCTTGATAGGGAAGAAACAAGTTTTTATGAACTTGTGTTAGTGGCCAAAGACTTTGGAAACCCGATTCGGAGTGGATCAGCTTTGATAAATGTTAGTCTTATTGACGAAAATGATCACATACCAGACTTTCAGCAAAACACGTACCATGTTGAAGTGTCAGAAAATATGGCAGATGTAGTTGAGTTTTTAGTGGTGCATGCAGTTGACTTGGATGATGGCGTAAATGGGCAGGTAGTTTATTCATTTAGTCCAAGAACTCCCCCTTATATTCAAGAATTGTTTGCCATTGATTCTGTAAGTGGCGCAATGAAAACTTTACAGAGCTTAGACTATGAAGCCCAGCAGCATTTTCAAATCATTATTCAGGCTACAGATTTAGGGCCATCACCCACCCCCACCTATGCCACTGTCATCATAGACGTGGCTGATCTTAATGACAATTTTCCAGTGATTAGTTTGAGTTCTACCTCTGCTGTTGGTACTAATCAAGCTCTTGTATCAGAAGCTGTGTCACCGAATTATGAAGTTGCCTATGTGACGATCTCAGATGCAGACAGCGGGTTAAATGGTCAGATGACATTACAGTTGATAAACAGTAACAACGACTTTGTATTAAAAGAGATCTACACCAACGAACTATATATTCTGACTGTTGGTCAACATTCTCTTGATCGAGAAATCATTGCAGAGTACAATTTGACTCTACAAGCGACAGACGCGGGTGACGACCCCAAATCAAGTAGGGCTTACTTTTT
Source organism: Saccoglossus kowalevskii (assembly GCF_978046115.1). Lineage (NCBI taxonomy): Eukaryota > Metazoa > Hemichordata > Enteropneusta > Harrimaniidae > Saccoglossus > Saccoglossus kowalevskii. Next base: position 7,514,415 of record NC_140644.1, read on the forward strand.
TGTAAAACTTGCAGATATCAATGACAACTTTCCTGTTTTTTCTAAGCGAGTCTACACTGCTCAAATTCCAGAAAATAATATAGTTGGTGCATATATTACCAAGGTTACTGCATTGGATCCAGATTTAGATGCAAATGGTCAAGTTGAGTACGTACTTTGGAATTATCATCATGAGTTTGACATCAATATCATAACTGGTGAAATCACTGCTAAAAAATTGTTGGATTATGAGGAGCGTTCTTTTTATAACATTAATGTTACTGCCTGCGATCATGGAACTGTTCAACAATGTAGTGATGCCACTGTGAGACTCTTCATCCTGGATCAGAATGACCATGCACCTTTTTTCAGCCAGAATTCATACACTTTTTCAGTATCGGAAAACTTGCCTCCTGACACTTCAATTGGGAAAATCAGAGCTTCAGATTTAGACACTGGTGAAAACAGTCGTTTAATTTATTCTCTCCTTGGAGAACACAGCCAGCAATTCAGGATTAATCATCGCACTGGTGATGTTTTTACCCAAGTGTCCTTCAATTATGAGAGTGAAACTCAATGTGATCTTGTTGTCATGGTAACAGATCATGGGACCCCTGCAAGGACTGATAGTGCTACTGTCCATGTTGCCATTATTGATCAAAATGATAACAAGCCAGTGATTATATACCCACAAGGTTATAATATTATTTATGTACCTCTCTCTGCAAAGCCTGGACTAGCTGTTATGACAATTCAAGCGGCTGATGCTGATGATGGTCAGAATGGTGAATTGCGCTATTACATAACAGATGGTAACATCTTTGATCTTTTCCAAATCAGTGAAACGACTGGCGAGATCTACACGGCCAAAAATCTTGAGGAGAATTTAGTGGGACTGCATAAAATTACTGTCAAAGTTGAAGATCAGGGAGTTGATAAACAATCTGTCAGTTTGCGATTGAACGTTATTATATCAGACCTGCCCTTCAACCATTCCCTCGTCAACTATACAAATATTGGAAATTTAACTGAAGTTCTTCCACCAGCAAAAATACAGACATTTTTCCTGTTTACTGTTTCGGGAATCGCTATTTTGGTTCTCGGATCCTTGATATTGGTCTTGGTCATTGTTGTCGTCATCATCATTGTCAGATGTCGGACTAACGAAAAAGCAGTCCGAACTTACAATTTTCGAAGGGAGGAGAGTTTATTTAACACCAGTAAATCAACTAGTCGCACCGCAACTCCGCAAAATGTTGCAAACACGGTGGATGCATACCTGGCTATGCAGTCACCAGATGTGACCTGTGTCACACCAGGACTAATGCATGCTGGGAGTTTTGATAAACATTCTGGAATGGGGTCATCAGTTATGATACAGAATATGTACAATGATAACTCTGAATCTATCCGATCTAGTCACTCTGGAATTATGCCGATGTCAGACACTGACGCAGAGGTAGGTAGTTTAAGTTTTGTATTTCCTGCTCATTCAAAATTCAGTTTTAACAAGAAAATAATGTTTTATCCCATTTTTCAAGTGGAACTAAGCCTTTGTAAATTGATAAATGATCCTTTCAGGAACAAATTATGCAATAAAGTAATATTCCATCAACTGTGGAGATCAGTTGTCATGGCAACTGATTCCCACTTCATCCTTCCTATCTCCTTCATTAGTTTTGACAGTTTCCAAGATGTTACAGTTAATCTTTTTTCTACTTTTATTTTTATTGTTTTGTTTTTTTTATCACAAGATAATGAGATATAAAAAGTGTGGTCTTATTTAAAGTTATCTATCCTATTAGGCTTAGTGGTTTATAGATAATCCTGGCAGTAGATCAGGCAAAAATCAATAGATCATAATGCATGCGTGTCTGTTAAAAAAAACCCTTAATCTGACCTAGTATGATGGGTCTGTCTGATTTAAAAGTACTTTGGTCTGTCAAATGTCCTCTTAGAGTTAGTGCCCTTTATTGGGGCAAAGGAGGTTAAGCTTAAGTGATGACTAAATTTTGATAGATAACTCCAGAATACTACATTTATATGTATCTGTGTGATTAAAATTGGGGGGGTGGGGGTGGGTAACATAATCACTGAACTGACGCTGTGGCTGTGGTTATTTACAACATTTTGGTGATGAGCCATGTAAAATACTTTCACTTCCCTTCAGATTTTACTGTAATATGAGTTAGGTTTTATTTTCACTTATTATATGTATATATTAAATAATAAAATAAACTATCAAGTTAACTGTGCATAGAATGCATAGTTTCCTCCACAGTCCAGTGATTTTAAAACCCTCTACATTATCCCTGTAGCATAAAATCTGTTAATATGAAAAATGCATTAAATATTTCTTCTCAGTCAGTAAATTGTTAAAAAACGTATTTACTGTACAACTGTCTCAGTTAACATATTTTGACTGGAATTGAATAATGCTTGACAGAATTTGTTGTTTAGACTTGGAAGTAATTACAATTTAGTAACGCATGGATGTTTTGTCTGTACCAAACTGTCGGCCATGATGCAGGCTTCTTTGTGTAATTCTAGCGGCAGATAAATTAATATAAATGCATAATTGTTTTAAATATCAATAACTTTAATTGGTATATCAATTATTCGCATGTTACAACGATGAATCCCAACTGTGATGATTCCTTTTTTGCTTTCCATTTTTCTTTCCGTTATTCATGAAGTCTTTCAGCTGGTGAGGTGTTTATAAACATGCTTTCATCTCTACTTTAACCAAAAATATATCTGCGGTAAATGAGGAATAGATAAAACTAGTCTAGAGCAATTTCCCTCAGCTGGTGCTTTTGTTGGCCTTCGGGGAACTTTGAATAGCAACTGATGTAAGAGGAAGCTGGGACTTATTAAATCCAGACAAAATGGAAACTGTTAAAATAATTAATTAATACCGTTGTGTAATTTGATACAGAATATGTAATATTGAAGTGGGAAGTGTTGCAATGTTTATATTATTCAGATGTATTATGAAATATGCCTTATGTGTGACCCAAATGTTGCACATCCTGGTTCTTTGGGGGGGGGGGGGGTCATAATCAATTATAAAATTTAGATGCAATAATAAAAATTATTTTTGTTATAGGACTATATCACCAGAATGTCTGCCCTGCATGCATAAGATTATTAATGTATAGAAATTGCTACTCAATAACATCAAAAATGTATTTATAAATTGAAAAATGCTTCTTCAATCTTCCTTAATAATCGTTCATGGTCCTAACTTTGCTATGTACTGACTTATGATCTAGTTGTCTACCTGCGATAGGAATTGGCCTGCAGCAGTAGTCAAATTTGCCTCCTGATGTGCAATCAGGTGGAAAAAAAACACATAACGGTCGTTTGCCGCAAGCTAAGTATAAAATGAGTATTCCAGAACAGAGCCCTTGCTAATTTATAGCTTTTACTGGTAATGGCAGCAGTTTTCATCCATGACCTGGTTACAGAAAGTTTGGATGTGCTTTGCTTTAACCAAAGAATTCCTACAGTTTCCATGGTGATGAAAACTGATATCAAGCAGTTTTTGTGTTGTACCTCTCACTGAAAGTAGATGAACATAAGTCATTTGTAAAGGGCTGGTATTGAATGACTTTACATAGGGGTGAAATTAGAAAAAAAACAGCCATGAGACTTGATTATTATGTGTGTTAAATGCAACCAACCTTGGCGAGTGTTTGAACGATGGTAAAAAAAAGTAATTGTTCACCTGCCGAACTTTTGACATCTGCATCATATATTTTAAGAGGTTAAACCGCTGTGGAGGTGCAAGATAAAAGATGGGTTAATTGGCCTTGGTTTAAATAATCCTGGCGTCCATATATTGGGAAAAAGCCTATGGTATATTGTATCAATCACTGACTTTGAATTGCATTCAGTTAAAACGACTGCCAACAAATTTAAGATAAACACCCCTGAAGTTTTAAAGAAAGCGTACTATTTGTTTAATTGTGAAATGATTATATTCATATACTTGAGGAATGCAAGAATACTGTAAAATCTGTATTAGAAGCTGCCACTTCTATTAAAATGGTACAATGCAACAGGAGATGCCACTTCTATTAAAATAGTACAATGCAACAGAGGAGATGCGGCTTCTATTAGAGCATCTACACATATGAGAAACGATGAATTTTTGGTTCCAAATTGTTCAAAAAGAATGTGTGCGACTTCTATTAGGGATGCGGCTTTTAATACAAATTTTACAGGATAATTGTTGAATTTATTAAGTTTTAACTGATTGATTCCCTCTGGTTTGTGGCTTTTCTAAAATTTAGAAAAAGTAAAGCGAAAACGGATCATGAGAATTGACTGACTTGAATACTAACTTCTGTACTGTATACAGTCTTGTTTAAATAATTTATACCTTGGTTACCCATGCGTGGGTTTAGTATGTATAATAAGATTATCATTGTTTTGTACCCCCATGCCATTCATCCATCGCTGCACATATATAGTCGGGCGCGTTGTGGACTAAAATTCTCCACTTGTACAAAAATTGAGATCATGCATATCATTTTTCATATAACACTACATCACTAGTGATTTTTTACTTGCTCTCACTTTCAGACCTCTAGGTCATTGTTTCTTTATTTCAGTGTGTGATCAACAGACACATGGTTTAATTTGAACCACCGAATTAGCTATTAGTAGTAGTGCATGTACTTGCGTAAATAACAAGTATGTCTATGGTCAAAATAAGTCCTGTAAAATACTTTATTTGCAATATTTTTCCTGAAGGGATGATTTAAGAAAAATAAAATCCAGCGAATATATGTTTTTTCCTATATTTTACATTCAACTCATTAAAAATAATTACAAAACACCTTAAAATTTTTTGAGCAAAAATTAATTCCATCTAAAATAAAGTATTCTACTGTATACAATAAATGATACTGTAGAATACTTTATTTTCACTTGGAATTTATTTTCGCTATTTTCGCTGAAGGGATGATTTCGTAAAAATAAATCAGGCGAATGAACTTTTTTCCCTATATTTCACATTCAACTCATCAAAAATCAGTGAAAATAAATTCCATAAAGAACGCCCAAAAAGCCTTTTCAGCGAAAATTAATTCCAGCAAAAATAAAGTATTCCACGGTATTTCTTTACGATGTACTTCTAAAATGGCGAATACAGAACAAATAGTCCTGAATTGTATTTCTGGCACCTTCTTTCCAGCATTCCGCGTTGAGCATAATCTATATTCCCCCGAGAAAGAAAGACGCAAGTATTTTCTTAACCTTCAAAATAAATATATAAAATAATTGTGAAATTGTGTTGGAGATTTGGACGGATGTTAAAAAACTAAAATAACTCGTTGGATTTTTGAAGGCCGATTCAGCTGATTGAATAGATAGGATACGAGTAAATTGAATTTTATATGGTCTATTCATTACACACTCTAAGAGCACCGGCATATGGTTTGCTGTGACATGCTGACATTTGTAGTTTATAATGAAATACCAGATCAAGTCGCTTTTCATTCTTTTAGTTTTGACTCTACTTTGAGCTGCGATTCTGCATTGTGTTATATTTTTTTACGGAATCTCAAATTTGAATGCAATCTCGCGATGAAGTTTAGTTTACAGCGATAATGCCTTGATGAAAAAGGATTTATGCCTCATTGAAAATCCAAAGTATCTACATGTCAATTTAACAATGTGCCACTTGGAATGCCATCTTTATTTTGAGCTAATCCTGCAAATGTTTCCTGTGGGTAATGAGTGTTATATTGAAAACATAATAAATGAGAAAATTTGAATGTGCTGCATGTACAATGCAAAACCAATTTTCGCATAGGGGGTAGGGGTGCATTTTTATTTGCAGTGTGATATGAAAATTTTTTTTTTTTTATTCAAACTTTATTAAAATTTTCTGAAAACTCTGCCCAGATTTACAATACAGCTTTGAAAATAAACATGGTATTAAAGTTTACCATTCCCATGTATTATTTAACTCTGCAAATTCAATGTTGGTGCACTACTCAAATTGGGTCAGACACTGCATGTAAAGTGATTAGCATGGTATGAGAGAATTAATTATTTAAAATGAGTCATTAGTGTAAAGACTATACCAGTAATGCCATCTGATATGAATCCACGATGAAATAGGAGTATAGTGACTTGATCATTGCTCCTGATTGGTTAATAATTTGGTGCCATCTAACCAATCAGTGAACACCTTATTTGTGTGGTCCTCATTGGTTACTGAAGCCTAGCCATCTAACCAATCAGTGAACACCATATTTGTGTGGTCTTCATTGGTTACTGAAGCCTAGCCATCTAACCAATCAGTGAACACCATATTTGTGTGGTCTTCATTGGTTACTGAAGCCTAGCCATCTAACCAATCAGTGAACACCATATTTGTGTGGACTTTAATGGTTACTGAAGCCTGGCCATCTAACCAATCAGTGAACACCTTATTTCTGTGGTCTTCATTGGTTACTGAAGCCTAGCCATCTAACCAATCTAAAATCACACAGTCATGGTAGATTTTGTCTGAGCCTGAATTGACAGTCAAGATAAAATGTATGTTTTGCAGAGCAGTGTACATGAATATTAAGTGAAAAAAATGAGAGTTCCAGTGGTTTCTATGGAAACAACAGATTTTATCATTTCTTCATTTTAGAATATTGTATCTCATTCAGATCTTTTCAATATTTTGATTGGAAAACAAAATTATTAGAGATGAGAAGCATAATTTGTGCTCCAAGTCTGAATGTTTTGTGTCCTGGTTGTAGTTGTACCTTGAGTGAATAAACCTTATAGGAAGCCAGCTAGAGCCACTGATCTAGATTGAGTCACTAATTAATTGGATGCACCTTTGAAAACATAGTGCATCTCTGGTTGATGTTGGGATTATAGTGCAAAGAGTGTAGTATATTCACCATACATAAACCATGCAATGCCTCTGTCACGCAATGTGTTAAATATCCGTAAGGAAATTAGTATCCCCATACAACCATGGTATGGTATGTGATTTCTGTGGCCTTATGATATAAAAAGACCAGCAAAGACAACATTTAAATTTTAAAGGCCGTCGCCTAAACAAAGATATTTAAAACATTGAAAAATATTTTTCAAAATCCATTCTTAAATCTAAACTGATGCAAATATGGGCTATATTATTATTTTCAGGACTCTTGTTATTTGCATATGCTTGTTATTCCGCATACATATGCATTTGTTGCCGGATATCACAAATGAATGATTCATTTCTTTTATTTTAATTACAGTCCTTGAACGGAAACTTTACTTTTCAAAATAACTCTGACTGATATTGATTTATGTGCAAGATGATTTTTTTTTTATCTGTTATGTCAAAGGATAAAATAAAGTTAAATGTTAAAATTCAGTAACGTTTTTTAGGTGGATACGATTGTGCAATTCAGTTTTAAAATCAACCTAAAATATAGTTTCTCCTGAATTGTCTTAAATAAATTAACATGGCTCTGTTAAATGCAGATAAAAATCTGTAATTAGTCGAAACAAAATTCAGTTAAAGACAAGTTTGATTTTGGGCCTCAAGCAATTTTTGAAGTTGTTTTATCAGGTCACCTTTTTTTGTGAGTCGAGTGTTTTATAGCGTTATAAAATCCTCGTGGGGGATGCGTTCTTATTTTGCCAGAAGCGCTTCATTGCCAGCTATTCCACATACTTACTATTGTTGTTTGACGAGAATGTCTGAGTGTCCCTACTTTACTGGAGACGTCAATCTGACTTTATCACACTCTTTGGCTTCTTTTTACAGTGTCGATTTAAATTTCATTATTTTAGATTGTTTGGTTGAAAATACATCAATTTTAAAAGTTTAATGTGAGAAGGCGTTTTTGATTACTGGTATGTTCAAATAACAATCGAACAATTACTTTAATTTCGCAATGAGTCTTGCTACCCAGTAGTAAAAGAAATTGTGAATATATAAAGAAGTTTGAATCTAAGAGAAAAAGACAGGAGATATGATCATTTCAACTGCAGGTTTTAGTTAAATTATTTATTGTGCACCTGCTTATGTTTACTAGTATACAATTAGTATTATTCTTCAGTGCAATGATATGACTGTTTTGTATTAAATGAAAACCCATTATTGGAATTTCTTAATTACATAAGCTACAAAAAATACAAAATACGAGAAGTATGGTCTGTTGGAATCACAGAATAATCATTATACTGGCTAACTAATTATAAAAAAACGGTTCTATAATAATGATTTATATTCAGAATTGTTGTTGAATCCCATAACAGTGAATACTTGCCACTGTTACTGCATGAAATGTCAGCGATGTGTCAATAAGCCGTTTATAAATTCCAAAGTTTAACCTTTTTGTGAATTCATATATGTATTCTCCATGATTAATATTAATTGCAGTAGTGAAAGTATTGCATAAAAATTGACAATTTCTCAGTTGAATTAATAATAGTCACTATTTTTGTTACCAATCAGGTTGATCAACTGCTGTCTTTTCCCACAAAACACCAACAAGACCAACAGGATGAGATTGCAAGTTATGATAGTGGTCGTGGAGAAAGCGACCGGGATGCCCGCGAACACAACTCGGCTAATGGATTGGCGAGTAATTCACAAAAGGACCATAAAGAGACTGGTATGTACATTTTTTTATCACTGTTAGCCATGCCATAGTCTGGCAATGTGTGTTTGAATTCTACATACGCTACTTCCCATGGGACCTTCTACTGTCAGATATGCCACAGACTACTATGATTTAATTCCATTGACTAAATCCGCTTGTACACTATGTACTAGGTAAATATGTCTATGCGAAAGTTTATAACTGTCTTAAAAATGCTAGTGATGTGTATAGGAGCAGATTGTATATTTGCTCATTATCTGAAATTATTCGTTATTATTAGTCTTAATAACAGCATTGACATGAATTGATACATCACAATTAATTAATGTGAAACCGATTTACTGAGGTGTTCAGTTTATAGAGGTATTATAATGAAATCTGTCTAAATCAAATTACTAACCATATTTTTTGGAGATGCAGGGATTGCGTTAACCCCATATTTTGCTTCCCTGACTCCAATTATTGAAGAGGGACCCAGTTTTTCAGGCAAGCTGGGGTGTTATTCAGGCTAACATTTTTATTTCTTAAAATTTTGTGAGTGGGGCTTGTCTTGCCGACAAACTAGTGCAAACCCTGGGTGAGGTAATAATTTTTAATTGCTTGCAATCAGCCAGAGATTCGCCAAAAGCCAATTGGATATTGAGGATGGAGTTGAGTTGTGGAGATATTAAAAATATCCAATTGACTATATCATATAAAATGTGCACGATTCATGTGATAAGTTGCTTTATGAATTCAATACAAAAAATATGGTATTTATGCTTCTCAGGAATTTGAATAAAGTCAGGATAATTTGAGGCAAATTTCCCCCAAAGTCTAGACCTAAAGTGACTGAAATGTCAGTTGCCTTAACATTTCTGTGGTAATTGTGTACATTATTTTTGTAGGCAGTTGGGCACATCTGATCAAAGGAAATGATAAAAAGAAATATACAGAGACTTTTTATTGAGTTTCAAACCTCATTTGTCTTGTGAAGATAATACCAAGGTTTGCCAAATACTGCACAATCCAAGTTGTAGATAATTGAAATGTACAACAATTGGTCACTATGGTTACAGAAAGCATCAAATGAAATTATGCTATCTCGCACTAAAAGAAGTTGTGGTCTGTACAGTATAGGTATAACGTAATTAAATAGATACCCAAATGTTTACATTTAGAAAGCTGTCTTCAACATTACAATGCCTGTATTTTCTGTGCTCCAACTTAAAATAACTGTTTGAGATCTATATTAAAATCGCTTGCGGACATTTCATCTAATAATGAGGGTTGATCACATAACTATTGATAAGGAACTGTGTAAATTTTTTCATTATTTTCACTTCACACAAAATGTGTTTTTGATAAGAAGCTGTCTGAGTTGTTTTTTAAAAATTTACATTTTTGGAATAAATTTCTATAGTAATCGTTAATATATTATTTCACCAAAGAATAATTTATTCATCAGAATTTCCTTGTACATTTCTTGACACCCAAGTGATCATAATGCTATTGTAAGTTTCACTATTGTGTACAAACACAATTTTTAGATATGATGAAACCATTTTACCATAAAAATTGTTGGTAAAATAGCCAAAAAATCCATTTTTCATTGATGTTCTTTTTTAAACAAAAATATTATTTCAGTGACCATATATTTTTATCTGGGTTATATGAACAACATCATTAAAATAAAACCGTAATATGAAAGTCGAGGAAATAGGATGATGCGTTTTAATGGTACTACTATGGTTGTTTCATGTACCGAGAACTGTAACTGTACTGGTATTTTGAAACTTAAAATAGTCCACCTTTACCGTTATCATCATTAAGGTCTTTGACTTGTTTGTATAGTCAAATATGGTTTGACTCCTTAAATTTTAGTTCAGTTTTTATTTTACTCGTACATCTAGAAAGTTGTATATTTAATTTTTTCAATTATAAGTGATGCAAAAAAGGCTGTCACTCTCCCAAGAATGTTACTTGCTAACCACTTGTTTATCGTCATTTCCAAAACAGATCACTTCTATTTCCAAAATACGATTTAATTCAATGTGTAATTATAAAATTTAATTTGGTCAATTTCAAAGGATGAGAAAGGATATGTGAACAAAATTCAAAACTTTAAAAACTTTTTTTCTAAAACTTCCGTTAAAGGGTAGTGATCGCCGCGCCACTTCCTGTCCGATTTATGACCCATAGCGACATAAAATGCATGTGAAATGCATTGTTTAGATGAAATTTGAACTTGCACACTGCATGATGACCACTGCCTTTTAAAAGGGACTTCAGTATTACCAAATTGACCTCAAGAACATTAATGTAGATTCCATGGTGAACATGTGGCATTGGCACTAAGATATCACCCACTGAAAACATCGTTCAGAATAATAAGATTTATCAAAAGTTAGTTCGTCATCAAAATCCATTGTTCTCAGATAATAATAGCCATATTTTTCGTTGAATATTACAGGAATATTAACTTTTGGTATTTTAAAATAAGACTATTCTTTTTTAGTGTGTAACCAGATTCGTACTAACAAGGTTTGACTTGCATGTACTTGATTGATATGTGGTATACGATACATGTCTATGTTGCGACATTTGTGATTTGTGATGATCCATGTGACCAGGTCACATGTCTCAGTTCAGCTACACTAACGCTCCGTCTGATCTCCCTATGAATTACAATTATATTTCCCCACACAGCGTGATAAGAAACCAATTTCTTGTTTCGATTCACCTCATTAAGATTTTTTTCAATTTTCTGATTCCCAGTAAGATTACAATTAACATGTTGTTATGGTAACATGATTCGTTTGGTAGTTTATAGACTGTATCGGTTCGGTGGACCAAAAACCTGTGTCGGGTTGAATTCCTTCTGTCTAGAGGCTTTACACTCAGCACTCTTTTGCAGCCTCAATTTCTTGTTTTTAGTGGTTTTTACTTTTGGATGTGCCTTTTATTATTTACATTGTTGTGGTTATAGAAATGTTACTGTTTAAAATGCTTATTGGAGGAGAGAAGTGACTGTTAAAAAGCAAGATTGTAGTTTTGCTTATTGGTTAAATCTCTGTTCTAAAACAAGTTACAACTTTACGTTCAAGTCTATTGTTTAGAATTGTCAACAATATTGAAGGTGTTTTGTATGGTGTTCTATAAAATGAAAGCGTCAGTCTTATCAGTGCCGTGATCCTATTGTGAGTCTCATATTAAACATGGTTACAAGTGTTTTGGTCCTTTGCTTTAAGTAACCGCTCACGTCAGTCCTGATTGTATTTGCTTGTTGTGCCCAAGAATGAACCTGACAAACGTTCCGTGTACCATGTTCGAAAAAGAAATTCATTACTTTGTACCTGTCACTGAGAAGTTTAATTTAACTCAATAAAAAGTTGCCCGGCAAAGTTTATCATTGTTGAGTTGTTTCACATACAGGTTAGAAATAAAGGGAGTTTTTAGTTTTGGACAATAAAAGAAGTTGTTGAATTACAAGTGCAGTTTGGTTTTCTATGGTGATTACTTTGGTGCTTGGGGTGACGCTCTGATGTGAAAGAAATGAATAACAAGTCAGTTTGGTATGTGATAGACCAAGAGAATGACTCACCACCTGTTTCCAGTTTTAAATAATATTTGTAATGTACATGTTTATTGAAATGAACTAGTTAGTACTGGTTAGAACTAGTTGGTAACATGCTGGTAGAATGTAATTTTTGATTTAAAACTTGTTATAAAAACAATGCTATCAACAATGGTTTTCTCGAAAGGCTTGATGGGGGAAAAAAAAATTCTTTGATATTCTCCGATAAACGAATTTGTCATAGGTGGTAGGATAGGTCATTTTGTTAAGTAAGTCATGTTGGATTTCTGTCTTTGTCGTGATGCTCTGAGCTTATCTGTATCATCGACTACTCTATACTGAGAGGAAAATCTCACCTGCAGAGTTTGTAAATATAAATGTGTTGTGATTCAGTTTAAATGCAGCAAAATAATCTGTACTAGCTTTTTGGCATGCATAACAGCTATTCCATAGAACAAACTGTCTTAGATTACAAGATTTGTAAAAACGTTACTTTTTTTCAAGACCAGCGATGCATGCGTAATAACGTTACTTGTAATTACATTCCACATATTGTCTGAAAGAGAATGTACAACTGGTTTATAAGATTTTGAAGAGATAGAAAGAATTTAGGTGAAGAAAATGTCAAATTTCCTGTGCATGTTTTGAAAGTTTTGTCGTGCCTCTTGAAATTGATACTATCTACTCGCTTTATACACACCTTTGCAGTCGTCACCATGGTTATTTGAATAAACGAACATCTCTGGGGAGGTCTCTCCATTATTCACATAAAACAACACTAACGCTAACACGACAGGTTTCTTTTACTTCTAGAAGATTTTCTTACTGGCTACATTCTGACTCGCTTATATAAATAAAAAAAAATGCTGAAATTCGTTTTCCAACATATTTGTACAAACTTGTATATTACTAAAATCCTGCATAATTGAATCGTCTTATTGAGATCATAAGACGATTCATCGTCTCATTTTAGACAGTTGACATGAATCTTTTATCATTGTTGGTTGTCTTTTATACACCATCACGTCCGTTTCATTGTCAGAACCCATGATACTTAATTCGACCTGCACTTCCGCGATGTAATGATTTTTACTCAAGATTTGTTAGTAAAAAGATTTTTACATTGAAACTCAATGAATAGAACAGTTATAAAAGATTAATTTTTCAAATTGCCTCTCTCATTTCCTAGGTTTCCTATAAATTTGTGAATTTCCTGTGTTTCTTTTCATATGAAGTATACTGGAGAACACATGAATAAAGGGATCAACTTGTTCAATTTGTAGGGGGTTGAAAAATAAATGAACAAGGGATCAACTTGTTCAATTTGTAGGGGGTTCAAAAATAAATGAACAAGGGATCAACTTGTTTAATTTGTAGGGGATTCAAAAATAAATGAACAAGGAATCAACTTGTTCAATTTGTAGGGGGTTGAAAAATAAATGCACAAGGGATCAACTTGTTTAATTTGTAGGGGGTTCAAAAATAAATGAACAAGGTATTCACTTGTTTAATTTGTAGGGGGTTCGAAAATAAATGAACAAGGTATCAACTTGTTTAATTTGTAGGGGTTCAAAAATAAATGAACAAGGTATCAACTTATGCAATTTGTGGGGTTTCAAGAATAAATAAAACACTGAACATCTTAAATTTTTAACATGAATTGAATATCTTAGTTTGCCGAAATTTTTTTAATACTTTTTCAGTAAATTTTTTTTTTAACTTTCACAAATTATACTCTTTAATTGCAGTGGTCATCTTGCCACGTTCTGTTCAATGTGGGACTCATGAAATTCGAACATGCGCTAAGTTAATAGAAAATTATACCAAAATGTATTATATTGTTGAGTGAACAATTTAGCATTCAAAATTCACCATTAATGAATGATGCTTGTACATTTCAATATGTACCTTTGAAACTTGAAAGCAGATTTAAAGTTGCTATTTAAATATTGCGACTAAATGTAGAAGTCAAATGACATTGATTCAGCTTGTTTCATTGAATGCTACCAGCTTTGAAGTCTCCTTCCTGTAAAATGTATTCTCCAAGATATTGCCTCTAGATATGCCAAGATTAAATTGCGTTCTTTGTGCACATTTTGATGTCTACGGTTCACCTAATTTTTCAAATTGTGTATTCAGGATACAATAAAAAGTAATCATAGTTACAGTGAATGCTATTTTATTGTTGTGTTTATGGGGTTGTTTGACAGGCCATGATATCAAACCATTTCGATTGATACGATTATGGCTGAGTAACTGTTAACGGACAGAAGCAGCTGTTTGCAAAAAATTTCATTATCCGTCATCAGGTCAGATATTGTAGGTGTGCGCAAGTTTGCCTACCTTTTTTCTGCTTGTTCATTTAGAACAGTTTTTAAGGTTTACAGGTTTGTTACAATCTGTGACATATCAAAGGTTGTACTGTGGAAGATTGCCCCAGTTTGTAGTACTGTAAAAGGATTAATTATTCACTGGGTTTTAATTTCGCTGCCTGGAAAATGCATTAAATTAAAACCCAGTGAATAAAATTTAGCATAGAACACATTATCTAAAATGATTAAACCGTGAATTTTTAAAACCCACTGAATGTACCTGTTTACAATTAAGAGCATGTCAGACATAATTGTTATTGTTGTGATCACTTAAGGCCGCTTTATTTTAGGAAGTCTTGAGTTTAATTTCAAGATTCTGTTGAATAACATTTCTCATAAATTGTACAAAATCCAAAGCCCATGCATTTGCAGGGGTTTTTCGTCAGATTATACATAAGTGGGAATGCAACTTTTAGCCCTGAATTGACCTTACCCAAACTTCTGTTTTATAAAAATTATCATTGGATTAAAAATTATAACATTTTTTCTTCTACCTCAACTTGCTGTAGCACAAGGTATTTTAAGGTTACAATAACAAGACACCATGCACATACAATTGCCTCAGTCCATTACTAGGTGTGTTTACGTTTGGCATCGCCAACCATTGTGCAATGCAGAAAGTATTTATCTTTTCAAGCAGTACCAGTATGGTTAATTAAATCACTTTGTTATCAAAAAACGTTTTCCAGAGAAAGCAATTAAAATACTTCCTGAAAATGTTTGTTTGCGTTCATTTAAACTAAAAAATGTTTCAATTACATGTTTTATATCAACCCTATAAAATGTACGAAAATCTGAAAAAAACTTTTGCCCTATCACTGTGCTACGGATGGTTAGTATAAATAGTCTACACACAGGATTGAACAAATATTAGCTAAGTTTCAGTGAATTAAACTGGTATTGTCTCCAGGGAGGTCAAGGGGTTACGCTCTATGCAGCAAAAGAAACTGTTGCGTTTTTCAGGATAAAAATACGACGCAAGGTGCTATTTTCATCACAACATAGCATGTGCTATAATGGGCCAATGCGACATATATTTATGCGATAAGACATTTAAGATTAAATTTGTGGAATAAATGTTATAGAGCACGTACCCTTCAATTCCGACACGCTTTATATTCAATGGTTATGCTAATAATGTATAATAATATAAAAAATTTGTTTTTCTTAATACAGATGATGCACTCGAAGACACCAGTTATATGGCGAGCCCTCGATGTACTGTTGAATGTAAAACGTTAGGTCATTCTGATCAATGCTGGATGCCACCTCAAGAACCCAATCCCCGGCAACACCGTATTCCTGTTGATATCCCCGACAACTATCTTGCATCATACAATTGTGATGATCGAGGAATGGCGAGTCCCACATACAGTGATAGCGATTCTAGTCCAGATTACGAATTGGAGAATGGTGTCCAATGGCCGATCGCTAGCTTCACATCTTTTGGATATGATCCACCAAAGCCAGCAGCATCTAACACAAACTTTGATCGCCAAGGAAGCGCAAGACTACGGCATCATTTGTTTTCAGAGCCATTGACTCCAATCACTGAGCACCCAGCAGAAAGTTTAACTGAACTCTTGGAAGGTGCACAGGAATTGGAGCGACAGAAAAAGAATGACTTGCATAGCCAGATGAGTTTAGGGGATCATTTAAGTAGTCGATCAAGCAGCACGTCATCGGGTAACAGTTACGTCAATAGAAATCCACCAAACGACAGTGCAATGAATAGAGCGGCTCACAGACAATCGCCAAAATCATTCTCTGATTACTCCTGTACTATGTCAGAAAGTAGCCTATCAGAAGGAGAGTTTGAAATTGACTCGTATCCAAGGAAGAATGTTGTGAATCTCCTTGACAACCAGAGAGAAACGGCTATTACTGATGACGGAGAACACTGTGATGCGGCTCAGTTGGTTAAGCACATAGACAGTCTATTTTTCAGTGATTCCACTGTTTGATCTCAACACGACCAATGAAACTACTTAATTTTTTTTTTTTACTGTGACAATATGTCAGTTGTTGTGTTTACTTTTCTGCTATAAACATGCTACAGGTGGTTTTCAGGGTGTCATGTCAATGCAATGTTTCCTATCGTAGGAGTTTATGCTCAGCACCGCTGTTGAATTCTAAATTGGTGAAATCGTTTTTGAAAGTTTGTCAGTACATTTTAACCCATGGCTAGTGTTTTCTACCCAACAAGTGTCTGCAGCGGGCTTTGATAAAAAAAAAGCTTGTTACATTTCACCCTAAATAAATGGAATAACTCAATAATTATGTCTTCCGCTTTGTACACTGCAATCATACCTCACAGTATTTTGTGACTATCATTTGGGCCAATTGAAGTAGGCATTTGTGCTGAGAGAAGTAACTAGCAAGCTTTTGTTTAATCTATCAAATAATTTGCTTGCCCTCCATTAAATCAGTTACGTAACATTCAATTTTGAGAAAAAGTAGTACTAATGAAAGAAGAACTCTAGCAATATTTTTTTTACAGTTTATATAAATATATCTATAATATATATTTCACCAAAGAGCTTTATCATTACTGTTTTAGTTTGTTTTTAAAAAAAAAATTAAAATTTTTCATGTTACGGTGCTTTGCCTATGACATAGGACAAAACTTAGTTTTTGAGAGTTTGTTTTTAGAGCCAATTTTAAAGTTTATGTAATTTGTTTTTTTGGACAAATATATATTAAGTATGTAGCATGCTTATTATATATTCATATTCACTGGAAAAATAACAAAGTAAATTTAGAAATAATGACTAGAAATCTTTAATCAGTGACTTTGGGGAGCTTACTCATTTATATGAAAAATTTGTACCTGTACTTGGATCCATCTTAGTATTGCACAAAGAATTTGAGTTGAACAGCTCCAATTTTCATGAAGAAGTCCCCCTAGTTCATTCAAAGCTATTTAATTTTCATCTGCCAGTTATTCAGTTCTTTTAGTTTGTTCAGAGTTATATGATTGTTAAAGCAATAAAGATTTTTATATTCATGTTAATATCTGTGTTTTGAAAATTTGTTCAATACAATCATTCCCATTTAATGATTGTGAATTCTGTATGTAGTTAGACTCTTGCCACCAGACCTCAGAGTGCATGGAGCAAGAAAGTTGAAAGGTCTCTACGATATGCACTAAACTGAAAATAAAGCCATCTAGTTTACCTAATATATTCCGAAATTAAAAACCTGCATCAAGGTAACATTATGACTCATTCCACTGATACATAGAATTTATGTAATGTCCTACTTTCTACATTTTGCTCCACTGATTAATGCCTAGAATCTATAGGATGTTTCACTCACTATTTCTCTCTTCTCCAATTATGCCTAGAATCTATGGGATGTTTCACTCACTGCATCTTCCTCCATTAATTATGCCTGGAGTCTATTGCTCCATCTCCTTCCACTAATTAATGCCTAGAATCTATAGGATGTTTCACTCACTATTTCTCTCTTCTCCAATTATGCCTAGAATCTATGGGATGTTTCACTCACTGCATCTTCCTCCATTAATTATGCCTGGAGTCTATTGCTTCATCTCCTTCCACTAATTAATGCATAGAATTTATAGGATGTTCCACTTGCTATATCTCCCTCTACATTGGTGGAGTGAAAACAAAACAGTGAAACCTTAGGCATAGATAAGTATTAGTGGAGTAAAATATCAGATAGTGTTAAGCTAAACTTGGTACAATGTAGTTGTGCCACTGTGTTCTAGGCATTAGTGGAGTAGAACACTGCATAGATCTGAGGTGTTAGTGCAGTGGTGTATAGAGATTCTAGGCATTAGTGGAGTAGAACACTGCATAGATCTGAGGTGTTAGTGCAGTGGTATATAGAGATTCTAGGCATTAGTGGAGTAGAACACTGCATAGATCTGAGGTGTTAGTGCAGTGGTGTATAGAGATTCTAGGCATTAGTGGAGTAGAACACTGCATAGATCTGAGGTGTTAGTGCAGTGGTGTATAGAGATTCTAGGCATTAGTGGAGTAGAACACTGCATAGATCTGAGGTGTTAGTGCAGTGGTGTATAGAGATTCTAGGCATTAGTGGAGTAGAACACTGCATAGATCTGAGGTGTTAGTGCAGTGGTGTATAGAGATTCTAGGCATTAGTGGAGTAGAACACTGCATAGATCTGAGGTGTTAGTGCAGTGGTGTATAGAGATTCTAGGCATTAGTGGAGTAGAACACTGCATAGATCTGAGGTGTTAGTGCAGTGGTGTATAGAGATTCTAGGCATTAGTGGAGTAGAACACTGCATAGATCTGAGGTGTTAGTGCAGTGGTGTATAGAGATTCTAGGCATTAGTGGAGTAGAACACTGCATAGATCTGAGGTGTTGGTTGAGTGGTGTATAGAGATTCTAGGCATTAGTGGAACCATCCTGTCATAGAATAGAGCATAGAGTGAAATACATTCTAAACATTAGCAGAGCGAAGCACAGTGAGTAGAATACCTGATAGATGCTGGGTTTTTGCCACCACCATCATGAAACTACTGCTTTTATGCAGATATGTCACATGGACACAAATACAGTTGGTGGAACACTCCAACAAACCGTAAAACTCAAATACTTTATAAACACTTCTTTACCTGTAACCGTGAAAGAAAGCAGTGAGGTGAAGATAAAAGCATTCCTATTTTGCAAAAACAACTTCCAATGTTTTCTCAAAAGAGTCCCTGAGAACCATCTAGATACTTAAACAACAAAGTGGAATCCCTGTTGCTATGAAAACAGATTATTATAAACTTATCTTCTCAGTAGGTTGTCTTTATCCTAAGATGAACACTTCAAATGTAAATCATAATCTAATTTAAAGTTAAACATTGTGGGAAGGCTATTTTTTTTGTATAAATTTTCTCCGGGGAACTCTGCCCAGGATAAGTGCATATGGTTGTGTGAAAACACTTAAAAAATACAGTTGATTCATTTGGTTTTTACACTACAGCTAAAAGTCTTCCTTGTGATAAGAAATCTGGACATGCTTTGATGGCTATAGCAAGTTTCTATCCCATGAGCTGTTCAATTTATAGAGAGGATTATTTTCTAATTTGTTACACGCACATGAACACTATACTTTTTCTTTTGCAATTTGTAAATTAAAACGAACATCCACATATACGGTTTAGTGAAAACTGCCTTGTTTGTCTTGTTTTCAATTTATAGTTTTATTTTTACAATGCATATATATTGATAAATGGAAAGATAAATTGTCTTGTCATTTGTTGTTAATATCTCCTGCTGAAATCCTTTACGAATAGTCAAAATGATCGGAGAAAAAAAACTGTATCAGCCGGAAAAGTGTTAACCAAAGGAAGAGTATAACATTTCAAACAGGGTTCAGTTTAGAATGGGTCATATTATCATATTACCGTATACAACATATTGCATGAAAAATTAATATTAAAAAAAAAAATGCACAGAACTATCCATTGTGACATGACATACTTTGTGATGCCTGTCCCATCTGTCATTCAAAGTTGATGGCAATTTACTCCCACCTCCCTTAAGAGTTTATGTTTATTGAATAATTTCAAATGAGATAATTAACCATCTATGAAATATTAAAAAAACATGTACTCTTTGGCTGTGTAGTAATAACATGTAATGGTGCTCTGTATAGTGTTAATTTGTTTGAGTTACCTGACAGTTACAGTACTTTGCTTTGGTGTGGCGCATTGATTTTTAGTTTAATAAATTGATTTTTATTGATTTATGACAAGTTCCAACAGAAGTAATTTAAAGTCCACTAAAGAGGTCTGCAAGATGTGATGTACGTTTGCAGTTGAGTCAAAGCATATATACAAAGCAGAATTTGATACATCAAAAAAACCTGTTAATAAACAAGCTGCTCTCTGATTGGTCAACCTGTTAGGTGTTTGGTTTGGATAGCCAATCAGACACAACCTTGTAAGTAGGACAGCATTGACTACTTTTGTTCAGAAAAGTTAGAAAAAAAAATTGTATATCGTTACACAAGACATTAAATTAATAATTAGTTTTGATTAATATTGTGTGTGAAATTTTGGTTGTGTAATTTTTTTTTTTCGGTCATTATTTATAAATTAATTAGTGTCATTTCATTTAATTTTAATAAATAAGCAAATTTGCATAATTGATTGATTTGGAGTAATTCTCATATCTTGTCACGGTGAAGTACATGACCAAGATATGTTGAATCAATCATATGATGTGTGTACTGTGTAAATAGTCAGTCTTTGTTTAAAGCTAAAAGTAAATAAAAGTCAGTGCCGTTATAAGGTTTGACAGTCTCTTCAGTTAATTCATAGTTTTGGACAATTGTCACCTGTTAATGAGTCCACAGTGGGATTACTTGAAAGTAGATGCTGTTAGTTCATCTGAGTTGTTTGTTTTGTACTTCAATCCTCCAGCTGTCCCATGACCTCAAATTCTGCAAAACACAAGTGTATTCAATTTGTTTTACTGTTGCCAATATAGATACTATATTTTCTCTATTAGAAGCATTAACACTTACACTTAAATTATAACCAAAACAATTATTTTTGGTTCAGATATTGTATCTTACAAAAATTGTGTATATTATTTTGTGGTGTAATACCTTGAAGTTTACTTGAACACTTACGGACATTCTTGAAATTACAGTCTCCACCTTCAACCATGTTTAATTTTACTGTTAAGGCTCTGTTAAAAGTTGCATTATTAAAAATAAATAAATAAACTAAATACTTACTCACACTACTGTAAATGCATTATTGATTTACTGGGTTTTAATTTCACTATTTTCGCTAAAAAGTAAAATCCACTAAATTAAATCTACATGAATATGTAAAATAACAATAAAACTCATTGTTTCCTTGACAAATTCGTGAAATTAAAACACGGTGAATATGCATAAAACATCAAAATAGTGAAATTAAATGTCAGTGAAAATAAATGGCTTTACCGTAGTGTTTTGCATAACTCATGATGCTAATATTTAAAGTGATTCCAATAATAAGGAAATTATATTTAATTTTCAAATAGATTCAAACCACCTTAAATTAGCAAATAGCTAGCCCACACAAACCTACCCACCACATAGAATTGTTCTTATTCCCTTTTTACCATTTCCATGTATGCAGGATTGAAGATATCCGGAAATGTAATTCATCAAATTCTCGTTAGCGTTATTACCCTCTTGAGAGTACCTAGCATGTTTTAACATTCAAATCGAATACCTACCGGAATTCATGATATAACTCTTGGCAAATCTCTTACAAAATGACACCTTAATTAATTCAACTCTCGTTATTTTTCAATTTAATTTTTAATATAAAATAATGCGTGCGGAACACGGAATGCTAATTACCATGCTCTGTAGTAAAGCAGTGAATTCGCCGACGCCGAAAAAAAAAGTACTCAGAGCGTTTTTGAGTTGACGGCAATGTTTGGATGCGCTATTTGACGAGTATACGGTGATGAGTGCACAGTCAGAATACAGATGAAGGGGACGATATGTTCTCGTTACTACTAGTCGAGTTGAACTGCTGCGGAAGATCTAGATTTAGATAAGATATTGATGATTAATTACAGATATTCTACAAGAGTAGGAATCTTCGCCAGACGAAACATACTAAATGTCGTAACACAATATTATTAATAATAGAGATTATGTTATTAATATTAAACAACTG
Source organism: Saccoglossus kowalevskii (assembly GCF_978046115.1). Classification (NCBI taxonomy): domain Eukaryota; kingdom Metazoa; phylum Hemichordata; class Enteropneusta; family Harrimaniidae; genus Saccoglossus; species Saccoglossus kowalevskii. Next base: position 7,536,612 of record NC_140644.1, read on the forward strand.
GAGCTAACTGTCTGATAGGAAAGGTCATGTTCTGTGGCAGACATCTGTGTTTGGCAAGAGATATATTTTATTCATTGTAATTAATTTTTAATTAATAACCCCCATCGCTTAATTAGGACAGTCCCTCACTACTCTAGATTCAGACCCCCTCCCCACTACCACCCTCTTACGTCTATTCACCACATACAAATTGATCAAAATATTAGATGAGCAATCAGTATTACCTCAACAACAACAAAAAAACCACCCACCCAACAAATAAATAAAACTAACCACAAGTAATGTAACTGGACATTCTGACAATCATGGTATACATCCAAAACTTCTGATCACAAAGTCATCAGGAAAATAACCACAAAACTAAGGAGTAAGACATCTATTATCATATAATTTAATATCACAGAATATGACTTCTATGGATTAGATAAAGGCAAGTAAATCAGTGAATTTATAACTGTCATCATTTAACAGGATATTAAATGTATTTTGTTTCAATCACACAACACTAAAAGTATGTCACAGGTGAATTATATCATAATTTAACCACGTTGCTTTTTTAACCATTAAATTACTACTCTTATGTGGCCACCAATTTGATTTACATATAACCTATGAGTTTAGGGTCCCAATGGAAGCCATGACATGTCCTACATTAACTGCAACTTTTTATGGTTCCATATCATAATTCTCCCAGAATGCATTGCAAGATACTTCATTAGTGCTTACTGCAGAAGCATTTCTTGTCATTGAGATTAAATCTCACTTTATGTTAACACATCCTCTGCTTATTTTTTCACATTCATTTCAGCTATCCATGGATGCTTTCAGCAGGCAATATATTTAATAGTTAGTATATGAGTGAATTCCCTGGTTTTGGAGAATTACCAGTGAAACATAAGTTTATGTTTATGTGGATTTTATTAACAAATTTCAGTTAGCAGCAAAAATTAAGTTTAAAAAAAAAACAGTGAAAGATTAATGCATCTACAGTAACTATTATTATTATACCGGCGGTAATATATTTTTCAGAAAAGTTATACAATACAAGTACTTTAAATTAAAATTGTGATCAGCTTTTAAAATATTAATAATGTACTAGATCAGTATAAAATAGTTTTAGATGGATCAGTGCAGTTATAAAAATTATAAAACATTGTGATTTTTCAAATTACCACTGAATATTATAAAACTGTGTGATCATTTATAAGATTTAAAAAAAAAAAAACATACCATGAAAATAAAACATGTTTCAAATTCATTTTAATCCATTTTTTATTGCCGATTTAAAACCCAAATAAAATACTACAAATAAACAAATGATGCTAATATGCCATCACTCTGATATGGAGGGATGATTTTAAACAATTTGCTGGAACTGCTCGTGATCTTTGCTCTGATCTACCGGTTAGTTCACTGTATTCACATATAAATCAACTTGAGAATTAATGAACTTATCAGAAAACAAGTAGAATGGCATTCACGCCTCTTCGCTTTTTTCAAACACTTGACATTTTATATGTTGAACTTAAGGGTTATGCCATTGACATCAGATGGGGGGGGGGGGGCTGTTGTAATAATGATCGATGTACCGGTAGTAGATCTACACAGACAGTACACAACTTTAATCTATACGAATCCATACTACTATACTTTCTATATACTTTCTATATACTAGTATCAATTGGTTCATTCCATGAAGAGAACAGTTATTCACTATCCCATGATATGTAGCGACATGTAGACAATGAGAACACACATCCATTAAGTACAAAACTCCAAGCCACTATGTATGTGTCTATTCCGTTGCTCTGGGGGAGATTCTATAACCCCTGTGTGAATGAGTTTATTTCAATGGATGTGTCACACTGTATTGTGGTCATGTTAGTCCCAATTAAACCAGTCAACTGTGTCCTGCTAACAACGTGGATACTGACAAATAGAAATCATTGAGAATAAAACCAGAGGTTGATAAAAAACATGTCGGATACTTGATTATTTTAACTCCAGAGAATAAACTAGTATGAGTTGATAGTTTGCAAAGGATTCTGGGAAAATGACACGTGCTGATCAGTACAATAATTTGGCTGCAATGCAAGCTTACTTTTCATCACACTGAGAAATTTCAACAACAACAAAAAACTTGCATTTAAGAATGACACGCTGTGTATCGCTATGTATCATCGTTTTTCACATCAATCATTCCGAAGGACGCTATTTTCAGCATACGGCAGTACGTCCCCAGAGACAGTAATGTGAATTAAATGGGCATGCTCAGGTTGTCATGGAAATACTGTGTCCTGCGGAGTAATGTTGGTATATCTCGGTAGAAATAAATCGCATAGAGATAAGAATCAAGACTTAAAAGATATACCATGTAATTAATTAAACATTTCTGGTTAACCGCTTACTCATCAAAATATAAGTCTGATCAAAACTGTGTCACTATAAAAGAAATTGTCTTTATTGAAATAAAGTTACATGATTTACTGTAAAAACACTAAAATTTCGACCACTTTTAAATAATTTTTTTTGAAAAATAATGATACATTTTCAGCTAATAAAATTTTTTAGAGTAAAAATTCAACAAATATAAAAGTTGGATTATATACAGTTGCACTGCAAATTAAACATCAAACAAAATTACACACACATTCCTGCGTCAACATAAAAAAAAAAATGTCTCTAAAAAAAATTTTGGAGTAAAAATAAGTGCGAAATTTATGGTGAGGCCGAAATTTTGGAGGCCCAACAAACAACAAGAACCCGCCAAATAATCAGGAGACTGAATTTTCCAGAGTAGGCGAAATTTTCCAGTATTTTGTATTACATGAAAGCATGAATTTGTCCTATGATCATTTATAAAATATTTATAAATCATATTCCCCTGAAATTCCTCCTGCTTCATTCAAATCTAAAGAAGATGAGTTTATTGGATATAATAGCCATTACCCATGAGCCTTTGCAGGTTTCATTCAGTCACTGGACAATTTACGGCCATGTATTGTATAGGCATGGGGATTGACCTAGTGGTTTTCAACCATCATTTCTCAACTTTTATTAATAATTACATAAATCAATGAGATAAGTTAAAATTCTACATCAAAGTCTTTGTCAAGCATTACAACATATATAGTTCATGTGGAAGTCATTATTCTGCAAAAATTTTTATATTTCCTTACCCAGAAACGACATCTGGAATGCCATTTTATTGTTTTTACTGAAAAGCAGTTTTTTTTTTTAAAGACAATAAAGTACAGGATGTGTATAAAAAAAATTATGCTAAAATATAAGCTGCGTGTAGAAACAAGCTTAACCTGTAGTTCTCCACTGAATGCAGATTTCAAAAATTTCCATATTTAAAGATGCTGTATACGAAGTGGCGACTGTACATCAAGGATTAAAACCGTTCTCGGAAGACACGTACTGTATCCTCAAGAAGTCGTGGCTACGTCTTTGGTCAGTTGTATGCACTTGAGAGTTTTTATTCCAGTCTGTTTATGCACATTGATCAATTCAGGTCACATGATTTGCACAGCCTCATTCAGATTCGTGTGACCTTTGACCTTCTCAGCAACCGTAAACCAAACAGAATGGAGTTTAGTTATTCTGCATCCGTATCAAACTGGAACTTGTAAAATGTTAAGTCGCTTTCTTGAAATCATTTAACTGTGTCTCAGTAAAAAAAAACTACGGTATGTAAGAACTACATCGAGGGATAAGAGTAGAACGATACATACCACACTTAAGTGTTTACCACATATCTCTGAATCATGCACCATTACCTTGCAATATACATGTACTCGCTTTCCTCCAGTAGATTGATTCAACCTCCTGACAAGTTTCCTTCCTTGTTCATGTAAACTCAATGCGCGTGTTAAAGCTTCTGTAGCTCATTTGCATACAGGAACGCCGTTTATGAAATACATGCAGTTTATTGACAATTTATTGAAATATTGCAGTACCGGTATATTCAAAGGTTTTCTGCGATTGAATGGGATATAATTATCAAAATTTACTCACCTTTTGTGCAGTTTTGATACGATTTTTGCAAATTTCGTATTTGAAATTTTAGGAAAATTAAAATGTTATTAATCAACACAACAAATCAGTGGGATGGATGACTTATTTTCAATAAATCTATCCAATGCAGTCAAATCAAGTTTTCATGTGATTGATTGGGTAATAATATCATATCTTTTGATTCAAGCACTGAATGAGATTGTAATGGAAAACATGATACCGGTACACATAATTACATAGTGAAACTTTGTAAGCTTCTATATCCTGCTTATACATTAAAAGTCTTTCTTTTTGTCTTGTAAAACATTGAGCCATGGCTAGGGGCTATCCATTGTTGGAAATATAAGGGTGCATGTCACCAAACAATCTCTATCTTGGACCTTTGAAGTGTCTGTGAAATGACTGCTATTTTCTGACCCAAAGTCATTTATTACAGGTAATACATCGAGATTATTATTTTTTATGTTATTAAGTACGATACAAAATAAATTTTTAAAGTGAAAAAATGGGTTTCAAACTCAATCTATGCCAATTTTATATGAGTTCTTCATCTTGTTCTTAGCTCCCATTCACAGTGTCTTTACAACAATGTTAATAACCAATGAATAAAGGACAGCTTTGTAATCCCTGGGATTGTATCACTGACATTTTGATTACCGTAATGCCTGCTGACATCGTTGTTCACTATTCAATGCTATCGTATCCATAGAGGGGTTCAGAAGGAGATATGTAATAAATTGGCAGTACCTTGGAGGAGGGGGGGGTTAAATAGAGGAGCATGCAGCTAAATGAAATTAAATCAATTTAAGTCAAAACAATAACAGCATTTGACACGTACAATAAACATTTGATCAACGTGGTCCTGCATTCAAGTTCACAACAAATTCCACCCAAAAAATGTCAATCCTCAGGAGCCCCCCCCCCCCCCGCAAATAATTGAAATGCTAAACCCTTATACATTAAGTACTAAGAATGTTATACTAGTACAATACATGTAGCTTTACACTGTACAACAATTCAGGATCCAACCAGGTAATATTGTACAGAATTTGCATGAGTACAGAATTTGTAATGAGCCCCTTGCATTTGTAATTTTATTATTGGGGCATGCTTGGCTGATCCTTTCTCTTTACATTTAAATACATTGAACTTTACATTTACATTAAGCTGCTTTAATCTATAACCATCTATTTCAAAAGCCCTGTAAGTTTGTGACTAATAAACTTTTAACTTTATTAATCTCCCAGTCCCTGACTAGTCCATATCAAGTATTCTGGTCACTAAGTGACAATATTGACACTATTAGGTGTACCTACTTTTACTGATGTTCAGGTATATTGTACAATGTGACAATTCATCACAAGTTTAACATATGCCATGTGTTTTTTTACAGCATTTCACAGTCGTCACACGTTTGAGTTTCTGTGAATTGAACAAAGTTTTTCAAAGGGTATATAAGCAAATGATCGACAAAATTACGTTCACCAGACCAGATTTAGAATCATTGTAAAAAATTGCATGACACATGTAAGGACCACACTTTGAAATAAATGGGGTGGGTAGAAGAGTCAGCAACTATTTATATTTAAAACCAAAAAAACTATTAACCAAAAAGTTCTGAATGCATGTGTACTTGAAAAAATATCCTCCAATTTCAAATACTGTAAAATACTTTATTTTAGCTGGAATTAATTTTCACTGAAAAAAGTTTTTAGGTGTTTTGTATGAAATTTATTTTCACTGATTTTTGATAGGTGTTTTGTATGGATTTTTAATTTCACTGAATCATCCCTTCAGCAAAAATAGCGAATTATTTTACAGTAGTCAATCCTAATCTATTTCGAACAAAAAAATGTACAGTTGCTGTACATTTCACAAAGATTTGATCCTTATCTTGGTGATCTAATTTTGCTGACCACTTATCAAATCTGGTTTGTCACATATTGTGTACAAAGCATTGAACCAAACACGAAACAACTCGAAGATCTTGACAGTTTTATTAATATTTTGTTAAATATTATTTTGAAGTTATATAACAAAATATAAACAGAGGTAACAATTTCACAGTAATATTTTGGCAGTAAAAAAAATGTGTGTAAGTTCTGCGATGGATATTATGATAAACACAATTGATAGACGTGTTACTCTAATCCCAGTCAAACACTGTATTGTGTACAGTATTCATCAAACATGAATAAAGAATTGTAATGAATGTGAATCAAAACAAGGACTTAACTGTATGCACTTCATATGCATGGTAAGAACGAGTCACGCATATTATTGAAGCGAACATAGCTGCAACTGTTTTTTTCTTTTTGAACTAACCGTGTTTTTATGCGTTAATTCGATTGCAGTGTATAAAACATTGCTCGTTGAAAGCAGACGATTTGTTAAAGTATATTATCTAAAATGATTTTCAAAATATGATTGTAAAAATGAATGAACATATATGTAATGTACAATACATTACATATATGTTTCTGAACAATTGTAGGTGTATTTTGGTGAGATTGCTGTAAGGTTGAAAAACTTTATGAAGGACAAAACTGTTAAATATAAAAACAATTCAACACAAGAACATGTTCTGGACTTTAGTTGAGATATAAATGAGGTGTACATTCTCTTCATCATGAATTAAGTTTAAGTGATTCTGTGATAAAATCAATAATTATATTGATCTCACCAGATCATGAAATTTAAACTGGTAATTTTTTTATTTTGTGTCATAATGCATTATCTCACTGGCATCTGTTGGTTTATTACTCTCAGAATTTGTATGCCTTGTACTGTAATGCATATCTACTATGGCATATGCTTTTTTTAGAAAAGCACTACTTAATCTTCCATCCCCGATATTCACAATGATTCAAAACCTAAATGCCGTTTTTTTATAGTCAAAGTTGCCTGCGTGTCTTGGTGACTCGGGGAAGCTGGAAAAGCCGCTTTAATCTTAATGTCACATGTTTTGATTCCCTAAATCTTGTCACGCTGGCCTGAGGACTGTCAGTAATTTACTCTGCATTACGCATCACTACATGGGAATAGCTAAATGACGTAATCGTGTGATCATTGGTAATTAGACTCTGCCAATCCATGCTTTTACTGATACAACATTGTCCTACACAGTGGATCTCTCACGAGTGGCCCTATTATAACAGATTTATCAAAGGGGACTTACCTGGGGGTATTACCAGTACCGGTAATATATAATACTTGATCTGAGACTTGGCATTAAGCAAATGAAAAGTACTGTAACATTAGCTTAAAGTGTCTTAGTCGTTGTGATGTGCATGTTCAAATTTATTCCCTGTATTCCCATTTAGTACCTGTATTCCTATTTATTCCCTGTATTCATATTTAGTACCTGTATTCCTATTTAGTACCTGTATTCCTATTTATTCCCTGTATTCATATTTAGTCTCTGTATTACTGTTTATTCCTGTATTCCAATATAGTTCCTATATATTCAGTTTTCCTATCTATTCCCTGTATTCCTATTTATTCCCTGTATTCATATTTATTCCCTGTATTCATATTTAGTACCTGTATTCCTATTTATTCCCTGTATTCATATTTAGTATCTGTATTACTGCATGTTTATTCCTGTATTCCAATATAGTTCCTATATATTCAGTTTTCCTATTTATTCCCTGTATTCCTATTTAGTACCTGTATTCCTATTTATTCCCTGTATTCTTATTTATTCCCTGTATTCCTGTTTATTCCCTGTATTCGTATTTATTCCCTGTATTCCTATTTAGTACCTGTATTCCTGTTTATTCCCTGTATTCCTGTTTATTCCCTGTATTCCTATTTATTCCCTGTATTCCTATTTATTCCCTTTATTCTCATTTATTCCCTGTATTCCTGTTTATTCCCTGTATTCATATTTATTCCCTGTATTCCTATTTATTCCCTGTATTCTCATTTATTCCCTGTATTCCTGTTTATTCCCTGTATTCCTATTTATTCCCTGTATTCCTGTTTATTCCCTGTATTCCTATTTAGTACCTGTATTCCTGTTTATTCCCTGTATTCCTATTTAGTACCTGTATTCCTGTTTATTCCCTGTATTCCTATTTAGTACCTGTATTCCTGTTTATTCCCTGTATTCCTATTTATTCCCTGTATTCCTATTTATTCCCTGTATTCATGTTTATTCCCTGTATTCCTATTTATTCCCTGTATTCCTGTTTATTCCCTGTATTCCTATTTAGTACCTGTATTCCTGTTTATTCCCTGTATTCCTGTTTATTCCCTGTATTCCTATTTAGTACCTGTATTCCTGTTTATTCCCTGTATTCCTGTTTATTCTCTATATTCCTATTTAGTACCTGTATTCCTGTTTATTCCCTGTATTCCTATTTATTCCCTGTATTCCTATTTATTCCCTGTATTCCTATTTATTCCCTGTATTCCCATTTAGTACCTGTATTCCTGTTTATTCCCTGTATTCATATTTAGTTCCTGTATTCCTGTTTAGTTCCTGTACCCCTATTTAGTTCCTGCATTCCTGTTTATTCCTATTTATTCCATGTACTGTAGAATACTTTATTTTCGCTTGGAATTTATTTTCGCTATTTTTGCTGAAGGGATGATTCCGTGAAAATAAAATCCAGCAAATATACTTTTTTTCCTATATTTCACATTAAACTCATCAAAAATCAGTGAAAATAAATTCCATACAAAACGCCCAAAAAGCCTTTTCAGCAAAAATTAATTCCAGCGAAAATAAAGTATTCCACAGTATTCCTATTTATTTGTTTTCCGATTTTGTCCCTGTATTCCCGTTTATTCCCTGTATGTCTATTAGTCCCTGTATTCCAATTTATTCCCTGTATTCCTATTTAGTCCCTGTATTCCTATTTAGTCCCTGTATTCCTATTTATTCCATTTTTCTATTTATTCTCTGTATTCGTATTAAATCCCTGTATTCCAATTCAATTCATGAATTCCTATATATTCTGTTTCCCTATTTAATCCTTGTATTTCCTCTTATTCCCTGTATTCCCACTTATTCCCTGTATGTTGATTATTCCCTGTATTGCTATTTATTCCATGTATTCCTATTTATTCCCTGTATTCCTATTTATTCCCTTCATTCCTATTTAGTACCTGTATTCCTATTTAGTACCTGTATTCCTATTTAGTACCTGTATTCCTATTTATTCATGTATTCCTATTTATTCCTTGTATTCCTATTTATTCCTTGTATTCTCATTTATTCCCTGTATTCTCATTTATTCCCTGTATTCTTATTTATTCCCATTTATTCATGTATTCCCATTTATTCCCTGTATTCCTATTTATTCCCTGTATTACTATTTATTCCCTGTATTCCTATTTATTCCCTGTATTCTCATTTATTCCCTGTATTCCTGTTTATTACCCATATTCATATTTATTCATGTATTCCCACTTATTCCCTGTATTCCTATTTATTCCCTGTATTCCTATTTATTCCCTGTATTCCTATTTATTCCCTGTATTCCTATTTATTACCTGTATTGCTATTTATTCCCTGTATTCCTATTTAGTACCTGTATTCCTGTTTATTCCCTGTATTCCTATTTATTTTCTGTATTCCTATTTATTCCCTGTATTCCTATTTATTCCCTGTATTCTCATTTATTCCCTGTATTCCTGTTTATTCCCTGTATTCCTATTTATTTTCTGTATTCCTATTTATTCCCTGTATTCCTATTTATTCCCTGTATTCTCATTTATTCCCTGTATTCCTGTTTATTCCCTGTATTCCTATTTATTCCCTGTATTCCTATTTATTCCCTGTATTCCTGTTTATTCCCTGTATTCCTATTTAGTACCTGTATTCCTGTTTATTCCCTGTATTCCTATTTAGTACCTGTATTCCTGTTTATTCCCTGTATTCCTATTTAGTACCTGTATTCCTATTTATTCCCTGTATTCCTATTTATTCCCTGTATTCCCATTTAGTACCTGTATTCCTGTTTATTCCCTGTATTCATATTTAGTTCCTGTATTCCTGTTTAGTTCCTGTACCCCTATTTAGTTCCTGTATTCCCGTTTATTCCTATTTATTCCATGTACTGTAGAATACATTATTTTCGCTTGGAATTTATTTTTGCTATTTTTGCTGAAGGGATGATTCCGTGAAAATAAAGTCCAGCAAATATACTTTTTTTCCTATATGTCACATTAAACTCATCAAAAATCAGTGAAAATAAATTCCATACAAAACGCCCAAAAAGCCTTTTCAGCAAAAATTAATTCCAGCGAAAATAAAGTATTCCACAGTATTCCTATTTATTTGTTTTCCTATTTTGTCCCTGTATTCCCGTTTATTCCCTGTATGTCTATTAGTCCCTGTATTGCTATTTATTCCATTTTTCTATTTATTCTCTGTATTCGTATTTAATCCCTGTATTCCAATTCAATTCATGAATTCCTATATATTCTGTTTCCCTATTTAATCCTTGTATTTTCTCTTATTCCCTGTATTCCCACTTATTCCCTGTATGTTGATTATTCCCTGTATTGCTATTTATTCCATGTATTCATATTTATTCCCTGTATTCCTATTTATTCCCTTCATTCCTATTTAGTACCTGTATTCCTATTTAGTACCTGTATTCCTATTTATTCATGTATTCCTATTTATTCCTTGTATTCCTATTTATTACCTGTATTCCTATTTATTCCTTGTATTCTCATTTATTCCCTGTATTCTCATTTATTCCCTGTATTCTTATTTATTCCCATTTATTCATGTATTCCCATTTATTCCCTGTATTCCTATTTATTCCCTGTATTCCTATTTATTCCCTGTATTCTCATTTATTCCCTGTATTCCTGTTTATTACCCGTATTCATATTTATTCATGTATTCCCTGTATTCCTATTTATTCCCTGTATTCCTATTTATTACCTGTATTGCTATTTATTCCCTGTATTCTTATTTATTCCCTGTATTCCTATTTATTACCTGTATTCCTATTTATTCCCTGTATTCCTATTTATTCCCTGTATTCCTATTTATTACCTGTATTGCTATTTATTCCCTGTATTCTTATTTATTCATGTATTCTTATTTATTCCCTGTATTCTTATTTATTCCCTGTATTCTCATTTATTCCCTGTATTCCTGTTTATTACCCGTATTCATATTTATTCATGTATTCCCACTTATTCCCTGTATTCCTATTTATTCCCTGTATTCCTATTTATTCCCTGTATTCCTATTTATTACCTGTATTCCTATTTAGTCCATTTTCTATTTATTCTCTGTATTCGTATTTAATCCCTGTATTCCAATTCAATTCATGAATTCCTATATATTCTGTTTCCCTATTTAATCCTTGTATTTCCTCTTATTCCCTGTATTCCCACTTATTCCCTGTATGTTGATTATTCCCTGTATTGCTATTTATTCCATGTATTCCTATTTATTCCCTGTATTCCTATTTATTCCCTTCATTCCTATTTAGTACCTGTATTCCTATTTATTCCCTGTATTCTCATTTATTCCCTGTATTCCTATTTATTCCCTGTATTCCTATTTATTCCCTGTATTCCTATTTATTCCCTGTATTCCTATTTATTCCCTGTATTCCCACTTATTCCCTGTATGTTGATTATTCCCTGTATTGCTATTTATTCCATGTATTCCTATTTATTCCCTGTATTCCTATTTATTCCCTTCATTCCTATTTAGTACCTGTATTCCTATTTAGTACCTGTATTCCTATTTAGTACCTGTATTCCTATTTATTCCTTGTATTCCTATTTATTACCTGTATTCCTATTTATTCCTTGTATTCTCATTTATTCCCTGTATTCTCATTTATTCCCTGTATTCTTATTTATTCCCATTTATTCATGTATTCCCATTTATTCCCTGTATTCCTATTTATTCCCTGTATTCCTATTTATTCCCTGTATTCCTATTTATTCCCTGTATTCTCATTTATTCCCTGTATTCCTGTTTATTACCCGTATTCATATTTATTCATGTATTCCCACTTATTCCCTGTATTCCTATTTATTCCCTGTATTCCTATTTATTACCTGTATTGCTATTTATTCCCTGTATTCTTATTTATTCATGTATTCTTATTTATTCCCTGTATTCTTATTTATTCCCTGTATTCTCATTTATTCCCTGTATTCCTGTTTATTACCCGTATTCATATTTATTCATGTATTCCCACTTATTCCCTGTATTCCTATTTATTCCCTGTATTCCTATTTATTTACCTGTATTGCTATTTATTCCCTGTATTCCTATTTACCGTAGTCCTTGTATTCCATTTGTTCCCACTTATTCCCTGTATTTTTATTTATTCCTTGTATTATTATTTTATTCCATTTACTTTTCACTGTTAACTATGAACACTGTAATAATTCCAGCTAAAAAGTTGGTGTAAAAATATTTACATATTTTTTTCATTGCTCGAACAATGATGGTCGCCATGACGTCATGTTCGTTACAGGTCCCACGAGTCACATACATGTGTTACATATATTTTTGATTGTACAACGACCACCACACATTTATACAATCAAAACCACATCTACATCTATTAAATTCCATGTACAAGTATATTCAAATATTTAATCTTGTTACATATGCTGAATTTTTTGTTTTGTATCACTATTTTTATCATCTCTGGGAGGTGAATAAATATTATTATTATCAACCAAAACACATTATTTTCATTTATACTTTAACAAAAGGTCAAAGTTCAACTTCTGTATCTCATTAGTAATGGTCTTATGGCATAATGATTAACAAGAAAACCTGGTCAGTCACAGTACTCACCAGGAGGGGGGTGGTATTACACAAGGTATAGATCTGTATCTTATTACTATATAGACATATGGACTAAGAATTCTTCTGTGTCAGTTTCAGAAAACTACAAGATATAATTTTAGAAGCACGTCTCTAATAGTGGCTTATACATGTAGCGTTGTTCCTTTATCAAGTGCATCTTGAAGCGCATCTTTTCTATAAATTGCTGGCCTAATAGACATCTTCTGTGTACCCGACCTTTACCCTACATTCAGGTCCTTCACGGTTGATGCTTTAAGAGGTTGTGGCGTGAAGTTCTGAGAAAATACAACTTGGAAACTCATTTGAAATTTTATGTATGCGACAATAATTGAATATCAATCAAAGGCTGAAGCGCTAATAGCAGACGAAAAAAAGTAGTGTAAGTTGACAATCAAGTCACTTCGGTCGTCGCGGGTGAAATTGGTCAGTTCGAATTTTGAATATGAGTAGAATGTCTAGACACCTTGACTCTGTACAGTCAGAATATACTCTAATAAGTACTTACTCTATACATTAACGCAGCAATCAGTGCACCTTTTCAGAATCGATAATTGGATAACTGATTTTTCAACAGTTTTCACCCTCATTGTATCAATCCACTGTGGTTCTTTGCATTAGATCACTATTATTACTGCCTATGATTAAAGATGTGTAAAGAGGAACCCCTTTCACAACTTGTGTGTGTCACCTTTTCACAAAATTCACATAAATGTTTCCATATAAAGCTGTGATCTACATTCTTTATAACATTTTAGAAATGACAAAAACTGAATGCCTGTGTGTATTTCTTGCTATTATTCAGGTCTGCACATACTTGCACGCAATAGAAGAGTAGCAAATGAGGCTTTCTTGTAGTCAATCACAGCTCAACATTTTCATTTAAAAAAAAATCATTTAAAAATATTCATAAAATGGTTTCTCGGGAAAGGACAGTCGAATTTACACAAAAATTGAATTGTTGCATCCGAATTTGGTGTTGTTACTTGACAGAGTTTGGAAATGACATTGATATAATCAGAAAGAGTTTTCACTGGCAGTTTGTTTTATCAATTGATGCATTCCCAAGATATTTTCCATTCCATATCAAGATCAATACATGAACTTGTGGATCAAACAACATCCAAATATAATTTCTAGATTGATACAAGAATTTATTATTGCACTACACACAACTTGATTAGGATTTGCAAAAAAATATTTAAAAACATGACAAATAAAAATAATTCTACAGTAAATTAAAATTATTATGATACTTGACCCTGATGCATTCTTAAATATATCCAAAAAAAATCGCAAATTGTTTTGGTTTTTTATTGGTGTGAGAAATAAAAAAAAAAGTTGCAAAACTAACGCTATCACTAGTCACATTATGAGAATAAATGAGATGACTGATATTCTAGGTCAAACCATACATATAAATAGTTTGCAGGGTCTATGGTCAAACAGTATCAAGCCAATTATGACACCAGTAGAGCATGGGAATAGATAACTGATATACCAGATACAATATGAGAGTATTCACTCTATTGCAGTAACAATGACTTGCATACATTCCCTACTTAACAGATGTGCTATAAGCCAGTAAGCATTTTTCGCTTTTCATAATGCATTTTTAGAGACACACATAGTTTACAAAGAACTTTGACAAAATGAACTTGACAAAATGCTTTAAATGAAACTATATTTTTTTTAATTTTTGTTGAGCAAAAAAAAAATGACGTAATGTAAACATAAAAAAGGAGGGTTGTCATAGAAACAGAGATTACAGCTCATAACTGTGCGAAATTCATTTAAAACAGAAAATAACAGAAAATTTGCTGCGACTAGAAATGTTTTAAATGAGAATAGTTTGATTGTGGAATAATATCAAGAATATGATAATATGCAAATTAAGAGTCGTCGCCAAGCTTATTTCCATGGTAACAATGATTAACTGTTTTCATCTATATCAGTCACTCCAGCAGCCATTGGGAAAATTAGATTACTTTGGCTAATAACTACAAGTTACCCCAACATGTCTTTCAGAAATTCAGCCAATTTTAGAGAGTAGAATATGTTGATTACGATTGTTATGGGCAACAGATTTGATGAAGAAAAAAAGATTTCTGCAATGTACACTGGTTGTGAAATGGGACCTGCTGCAATGTACACTGGTTGAGAAATGGGACCTGCTGCAATGTACACTGGTTGTGAAATGGGACCTGCTGCAATGTACACTGGTTGTGAAATGGAACCTGCTGCAATGTACACTGGTTGTGAAATGGGACCTGCTGCAATGTACACTGGTTGTGAAATGGGACCTGCTGCAATGTACACTGGTTGTGAAATGAGACCTGCTGCAATGTACACTGGTTGTGAAATGGGACCTGCTGCAGTGAACACTGGTTGTGAAATGGGACCTGCTGCAGTGAACACTGGTTGTGAAATGGGACCTGCTGCAATGTACACTGGTTGAGAAATGGGACCTGCTGCAATGTACACTGGTTGTGAAATGGGACCTGCTGCAGTGAACACTGGTTGTGAAATGGGACCTGCTGCAGTGAACACTGGTTGTGAAATGGGACCTGCTGCAATGTACACTGGTTGTGAAATGGGACCTGCTGCAATGTACACTGGTTGAGAAATGGGACCTGCTGCAATGTACACTGGTTGAGAAATGGGACCTGCTGCAATGTACACTGGTTGTGAAATGGGACTTGCTGCAATGTATACTGGTTGTGAAATGGAACCTGATGCAATGTACACTGGTTGTGAAATGGAACCTGCTGCAATGTACACTGGTTGTGAAATGGGACCTGCTGCAATGTACACTAGTTGAGAAATGGGACCTGCTGCAATGTACACTGGTTGTGAAATGGGACCTGCTGCAATGTACACTGGTTGTGAAATTGAGCCTGCTGCAATGTACACTGGTTGTGAAATGGGACCTGCTGCAATGTACACTGGTTGTGAAATGGGACCTGCTGTAATGTACACTGGTTGTGAAATGGGACCTGCTGCAGTGAACACTGGTTGTGAAATAGGACCTGCTGCAGTGAACACTGGTTGTGAAATGGGACTTGCTGCAATGTACACTGGTTGAGAAATGGGACCTGCTGCAATGTACACTGGTTGTAAAATGGGACCTGCTGCAGTGAACACTGGTTGTGAAATGGGACCTGCTGCAATGTACACTGGTTGTGAAATGGGACCTGCTGCAATGTACACTGGTTGTGAAATGGGACCTGCTGCAATGTACACTGGTTGTGAAATGGGACCTGCTGCAATGTACACTGGTTGTGAAATGGGACCTGCTGCAATGTACACTGGTTGTGAAATGGGACCTGCTGCAATGTACACTGGTTGTGAAATGGGACCTGCTGCAATGTACACTGGTTGTGAAATGGGACCAGCTGCAGTGAACACTGGTTGTGAAATGGGACCTGCTGCAGTGAACACTGGTTGTGAAATGGGACCTGCTGCAATGTAAACTGGTTGAGAAATGGGACCTTCTGCAATGACCACTGGATGTGAAATGGGACCTGCTGCAATGTACACTGGTTGAGAAATGGGACCTGCTGCAATGTACACTGGATGTGAAATGGGATCTGCTGCAGTGAACACTGGTTGTGAAATGGGACCTGCTGCAATGTACACTGGTTGTGAAATGGAACCTGCTGCAATGTACGCTGGTTGTGAAATGGGACCTGCTGCAATGTACACTGGTTGTGAAATGGGACCTGCTGCAATGTACACTGGTTGTGAAATGGGACCTGCAGTAAGATACTGCAAAACAAAAATCAAATTCAGACAGCGAAATTACTTCACAAATAAATCGACCAATTTTTTATTTACCAAGTAAAAACCTTCTCACAACTATAAGCTAACACACTGCTTCGTACGACTTTAAATCAATTCATAGTTTGAATATGTATTCACATTTGAGGACACAAAATGAAGAAGAAACTTAACTGAAATATCACAGAAAAAACAAAACAATAGCATGCACATGAAATCATATGTCTTGCTTTTGTACTAAATATAAACTAGAAATGTGAGAAAGTGCTCTTGTGAAAAAGTTAATTCAATATTGTTTTACGTTTAAATAATACACAACTATTTATTTCCTAGCATATGCATACTGCTTTTTAGATAATATACAAAACCACATTATTCAGTTCAATTTCAATATAGTGTTAGACATTCAACTACACAAACAGTATGCATGTACAAGATATTAACAAAACATACTGAATGTAGCTAATTAGAATATTAATTAGCTAATTAACATATGCAGATTGTTTTCAAACTTCAGTACAAAAACTATATGCAAGTAGCCATTTGAGCAAACTGAAAGTAGTTATTTTGCACAGACTTCTTCCCACATCGGGTCTGGAGTTCATCACAAAGCATCTGCATACCAAATTGCATCCCAATCCACAAAGTGGTTCTTGAGATGTGGATGGAACATCCGTCTTGTTGTCCTCTGCAAACTGAAATCACAAATCGAGTGTGTCAAAGAAAAATACGGAAGATAAAATTGAACAACTATAAACAAAATGGCAGTTGGATCAATTTGATTGAAACCTGCTTGACACACGACTGCCCTAAATAATTTTAGTAATCCACTTAGATTCTTGTAGATTAGCATCTATTAAGAATCACAGTTCCTTCCGTATTTCCCCAACTTACTTCGGGTGCTGAAGCAAGGTGAAATAAACGGTCGTATTAATGTACACATGTTTAAATTATTTCGTAAAACATGTTCTATTAGGAGAAAATGAACATAATGTTGTAGAACTAAATAAACAACTTTTCCACTAAAGGTCAACTGTCACTCCATATTATTCAAATTCAAGTCTTGTTTTACTTACATAATTATGATTATTTATATTCCCTAAAATAATTGATGCAAGCATCTTTGTTGATTTTTGACTTATAGAAGCCCTTTCTTCAACAACAATACTAGACATAAGTGGCGCACGGTGCTGATGTGCTTTTAAAATGCCACCGATGTGCCTTTAAAATGACAGTGTTAGAGAAAGTATTAGTCAAGTCATTACATAGCTTGATAAATAATAAAAATGGTTGTCCGACTGTCAATGAAACGACCAACATTATGACATGTCTTTATAACAACTCTGAATGAATAAATCAATCAAGGCAGGTTTGAGAAATGGCGAGGGACAGATGAAAATAACCAACATAGCCACCTGCGCAAATCACAAAACAAAATGACATGTACCAGTAACCCGCCATAGGTGATCTCAATATCAAGTTTGAATGAATTTGGTCCAGACATGTCTGCAAAAAACATGATAAAATAATAAACAAAACAAATTAATGTATAAATATGTATGTACACCACTTGTTTTTGTGCCAACTTTAAACACGTTCTGTCCATACATGACTGACAGACACACAGAGAGAGATACAGTTCCCAAAACACAAGCTTCCATATTCTACGGGAACTAATCAGTTTAATTTAGATGTATTTACAGACATTTAAATAGGTTGAATGGATAGAAAGGATAGACACTATACTTCCTTGTTAAATACATCAGAGGTACTCCATAGACCATACTGTAAAAACATGTCTTTTTAGCTAGCATGTTATTTTTTTTTTACCTTATCTGTAATTTCGCTAATTCTAACCTTTTCACCACCAGTTCCCTCTTTTCATCACAAATCCACAAAACAATTCTGTTTATAGTCTGCACTTCCGTCAGAAGATTTGAACAAAAATAGCTGAACTTTTTTGAGTTAAATCTGACAATTGTCTCAAATTTTGGGTTCACTCCCAGAAATATTGAAGAATGTAAGAACAAAGTAGAGACAAATCTGGGCGAGAAAGTCTGGTGGTGAAAAAATTAAAATAAAGTTTATTCTCACAATGAGATTCTTGATTTGTGCATTGAGTTAAATATGCTAAAATGGCATGTAGTTTTTTCAAAGTACGCCCCCATGAAGAAGGCAATGAAAAAAGGTTTACCAGTTATTACTGCACTTGCAGAGTTTATTTCAGGAAGAAGAACATCATATAAATTATACTTCTTGGCAGATAATACAAAATGTTGATAGAATCGTAATTAAAATGTAAACTTTATCTAGTCAAGTCAATTTACATGGAGCTGTCAGGATGAAATTTAAAAGACATACTGTACAATACTTTATTTTCGCTTGGAATTTATTTTTGCTATTTTCGCTGAAGGGATGATTCTGTGAAAATAAAATCCAGCGAATATATTTTTCCCCCTATATTTCACATTAAACTCATCAAAAATCAGGGAAAATAAATTCCAAGCAAAACGTCCAAGCAAAAGCCTTTTCAGCAAAAAGTAATTCCAGCGAATATAAAGTATTCCACAGTAATATTTGAAATCTTAGGCATACTATAACATTTATATGAATTAATGAGGCCAAGAGTATAAGTATTTGTTTAATGTACTTGACACACTGCGTTACATGAAAGCAGCAGTGCATTTAGATACTGTTCACTGAAGTTCATAGGGACTATACCGAATGACTGACCGAATGACTAATGCCACAACACTGAAAGAAAGGTCACAACAATTTAGAACATTTTGACCTGATCCATTTACAGTCACATCTACACCATTGTCCTGTAATGCACATTGTAACATTAGAGACTCATCAAGTGAGAATCAAAGATAAGCATCACAAGTTGATTGCTATCATAAAAGGTCATAAGCTAAAAAGGACACAAAGTTCTTTCTAACTGTCTGAATAGAAAAAAAAAACAATACCGTGCTGTGCTGCCTGATATTTAATGTTAACACATCCTTACATAATGCAAAATAACTATAAAAAAAACACTGTTTGATGTCATTTATGCACCTTCCCATCCCTCACCAGACTCTTGCAGTTTAGACTGCAATAAAAAATACCCACAATATTCTAGCACATACACAAGCAACTTCATGGTTGTTTACTTTACTTTCAATAAAATTTTTTTTAATCAATTACAAATTTATTTTTTCAGTTTCATAATTGGTATATTATGACGCATTTTATTGCAATGTACTTTACACATAATACACAAATATTTCACTTGTGGGAACCCCAATTAAATTCCAACACTTCTCACTCGCCAACAGAACTATAGAATTATCTTCTGTGTACAAAACACACACAAAGTTAATAAATTCCTAAATCATCTAACTTGTAATCAGTTACGCTTAGCCTCCACCAGTTCCGGTACCTCCTCTGTGTCTCTTTGTGTCATCTTCCTTGTCTTCAATCTTTTCAGCTACTTTTTTAATTATTTCTTCTTTTTCTGCTACTGGTGGTTGATGTGGTGTGTGCAGCATTCTTCTAATCTGGCTCACTAGCCCGTCTTTATCCTCAGTTACAATGCTAGCACCTGTAAGTTAAAACAAGCTCATCTAAATGGAAGTCTGCTTTAAATGACAAGCGCCCTCTGTGGTGAAACAAACAAAAACACTCATTCATACGAGGGCGTCCTACAACTGCACGATTCCACATTCATAATTCCATTTGGGGGTTTACTGAGTATCAAATTCTAATTTATTACACTTAATCCAATTTTTGAATAATTTATTATTAAACGGCATTTTATTTTTAAATATATTTTTTATTTGAGTTCCCTACCTCAATTAACTGCCAAAGATTTTTTTCTTAATTTTATCAAGTATGCCTCCACTTTCCTCTACACCGTACGTTCTATCATCTGCAAATACAGAAAATATTAACTTTTAAACAAGCCAAACTTTTAAACTGAATTGTCAGATTCAGGCAAACACATTAGTTAAATTTAGTGCTTGTTTTAACCATTTAACAGTCTGCACATGGACATCCATGATAGTAAAATGCATGCGTATTCTGCACTATTTTATTGCTCTACTAACATTTAAAGCATTTCTGGATAATTCACTCTCTTATCTTCTAATAAATTTATGTTTGCAGCAATTAAAGTAACATCATATTGACATTCAGTCACATGTCCGTAATGTAGTGCATATCACCAGTAACGAGGGCAATACACGGCAGGACACTGCTATAATAAAGACTGCTCTTCAAACAGATCTACAGGAATGTATACTAAAATGCCATTTATTACAGAATCAAACATGTTTGCCAAAGCTGTTATTTATAATATCAGTAGGTTTTGTAGATGCAAATTTGAGCATTTTAGTTTCATGTTTATTTCTCAACGTTTTATTGCTCGTTATATGTTAATTTATGTTTACATAAATAAAATGCAGCCATCTTAATACTAGATTCTTATTTCAGTGCAGAGGAAATAAGATAAACTTGTTGAGGAATACGATCACGCGATATACCACAACAAACCTATATATACCAGACACTTTCCAGGCTATATATCACAGCAAACCTACCGTATTTATCAGGGTATGAGCCCAGGGTCCTGAACATGGAAAATTGCCGAAAATTGACAACACGCAAATGAAAACATGCAACGGAAATAAATGAACAATATGCAACACTAGAAGTAAAACAAATATAATGTATTGCTTATAATGTGACAAATAAACCAGAAATAATAAAAATCGACAGTGAGGAATCATTTGAATTAGGATTTTCCCGCCGACAAACACGCCCAATACGCGTGAACTCAAAATGAATTAAAATGTCAGGGGTTAAACTGCGTAAAATGATTTCCGGTCTCGACAAATTACGAATCAACTGTCATACAAGATCAATAATTATTTCACAAATTTACACAGTAAAAATTATAAAAATTCATAAGTGTTTGAAAAAACTTCTCGGATCTTTATTTGTACGTTCATTGCCATCTTCGTCAAACTCAAAGTCCAAGTCCGCGTCACTGTAGCCGTCGAACAAAATCCCTACAACTTATTCCTGAAGTTCGTCGATATCGTCCCACACAATTTGGACTTTTAATCCACGGATTTCGCAGTCTGTCAGCTTGGCACTTTTCATTCATGTCTAATCATAATAAAGAAACAAGAAAAAAGGGGTGGCTCTGCTGCGATGGCACACGATGCTTTTGTTTACAGTCTAGCAATCATTTTTGACCTTTATGCATCTGCTTTACTGATTGGCTAAGAATGACATCACTACTAGTATTTCATCATAAAGGTCAAATCGTGACATTGCTTTCTTATCAGACTCTACGATTATCAATCACGTTGAAAGTTATCATTCAGCAAGTTCCGGCGGTTGGAATGTCTCACTATATGGATATCGCAGTGGACTTGAAATAGAAAGTTTTTTTTTTTAATCTAACGACAGAAGAATAGTTTTTATGACAGAAATGCAATAGCGGTGATGAAAGATGGTAACAAAGATGGCAGTCTTCGGCGTGACATTGCAAAATTGCTGGCCCCAGTTATGGATTCGCAAGCTGCTACAGAATATTTTATAAAGCCAAAATAACGTGATTTCAACCACTCTCTCAGGTACGGGTTGCTACAATATTGCATTATTGGTTTCATTGTCGACGACGCTAAAGCCGAACGAGTGCGACACTTGCTTAGCATCTCTCCTTATACGATTTGCTTGAAGGCAGAAAGCTGTCACAGCTATTTTGCATTCACCCCTTGTTTTACGCAATTGACAATTTTTATAACTATCACAACAGACTTCAAGAAAGTCAACTGTTAATACAACCACAGTCAACGAATAGAAAATAGTTTTTTAAATATTTTTTGTGTAGAAAAAGACCCCCTGGCCGTGTGCCCGGATATGACCTCAACTTCTTTATTGCGTCAAAAGTGGGGGGTAGGCGTTTGCCCAGGCATGGGCTCTTACCCGGATAAGTACGGTATATTTACTGGACACTTGCAATGCAATACAACACAGTTAAGTTATATATATCCAGGCACTCGTCACTTGATACAACACAGTTATATATACATATATATATACACCGGACACTCTCCACACTTGATACAACACAGCAAACTTACCATCTTGTGTTTTCGAAACCCCATTTACTGTTCCCACTATGCCACCTTCCTCTTCTGCATATGCTAATAGTACAGTTTTCTGTTTTGATGTTAGACTCCTGTGAATCGTGACAATGTGTATAATTAGATATGTTTATACTTGGCACATAAACAATAGAGAATTATCTGTTGTGATACCATTGAATGTACTAACGGAAGGAGCCATGACGCCTCTCAAGTAGCCACTTAAGCTTCTTTACAGGCTTATTTTCTTTTGTTTCAACCAAAGTTGATCCTGATGAGGACATTGTCTAGCTCACCTTTGATGTCGATGATAGTTTGCGATTATTTACACAAGTAACGAATTAGCGGACCATAAAATATATGCGCATTATGAAACTACAGTCACCACACATGCGCACTCGGTTTGCTTAGGTGTGAAAGGTCAAAATACGTATTTCACGACCGGAAATTCAACAGATGAACGTTTGACTTTACAGATTTCACATGTTTTAATTATTAGTTAGCAACTGTATCTAGAACAAAATTTCGAGTGTCTACAACAAAAATTCCAAAGTACTCTTAAAAAATATTATCACAGAGAAAAGTGTCTAGGCATGCCCTTCTTTCGATACTATCTTTTCTGGTGGTGTTCCGCCGATGCCCGGTGGTCGAAAATTTTAATAGTTTCGGGCGTCAAACCCACGCAATGACAATGGTTCCATTGAATAATGCAATGGTTATTGTAACATGCAATCATTGATTAAGTCTCATCACCATTACAAACACAAAAAAATTCATGATAGTTCATCAATTCTTCAATCAATGTTATATCTGCCAATTTTTCAGGTTGCCAAGATCTCTGGAAACAACAGCATTCAAACTACACGCCATTTTCAGTATTGTACATGCGAGGTTCGTCTATCGCTTCTGATGATGCTCCGAATATTACCAAATGCCCGAGATTAGCGAAACCCATTGAACGCAGGTGCTAAGAGCTATCGAGAACCAATTTTTGTTAACAAACATTGACAAACGATCATGGGGCAAAGCTTCCATGGTGATACACAGATCACTTTTCACTCATCTGACTCAGTGCAGAGAGTACTGAGCTCCAAAAATCATGTTTTTAAAGGAGTTTAGTTAAGCACTCCCTTCAAAAAAATACCAAATGTCAATTTTCGACGCTATATACCAGTTAAGGGGGGGGGGGGATATTGTTTTTTTAACAAACGAGTTGCGTCATCTCATAGAACTAACCTTATTGCAGTTAAGAAATACAAATGTTCACAATGCACACATTTTATTACAAAACTATATGCGTATCATTAGGGTTTACGATGTAAAAATGATTACAGTCTGTGGGAAAACATTCAGGTTTGGCGATTCACCAACAGCAGCTGTCTTTGATTTTTTGTCAAAAAATGTAATGTCGCCCATAATACATCCTTTGAATTTTGTGTGAAATTCATTCATTAACCCTTTTCCGGTCAGGGGAGTTTCACGCTATCAGGTTAAGTCGTTGAAAAACGGTCATGATTCAATGCACTCCAGTAGCCAGCATCTGTGCATGCTATACTGCCAGACATTTTTGCAAAAATAGGCCATAGTTAACAGACTGTATCAACCACAGTTTTCACATTTTTTGCAATCTGTTTGCATACACACTTCATTACCACCATGGACAACAATTTCTCGTATAAAAAAAATCACCGTTTTATTTCAATACACATTTTTTACTGTCGTTAAGTAACGATGTTTTGCCCTTTGTACAGTCTCAATAAACACGTGTTAAACATTGAAATAAATATTGCTTAATTGAAAACACATTACAAGCAAGTACAAGGTCACTACATGAATGCAAGTTCGAAGTAAGAAGAAAAAAAACGCGTGAGTATGGGGATATTTGGGACATGTACGGGGGAAAACGTGTTTGACGTACTGGACCCGTTAGCGTACATTTCAAATTGCAACGTATATTCAACGACTTGAACTACATGTGTAACATATTACAACGTACTTTCCGTGACTTAACTGATGTTATATTCAAGCTCTAACGTATATTAACCGACTTGACCGTATGAGTAAGTCCACACTTACAACGTATATTTAACGACTCAAACTGAGACTGAAACGAACGAGAACGTAACTGCAACGACTTGATCGGGGTTACCTTCACACGGCAACGTATATTCACCGACATGACCACATTAACCAACTAAATATTTCAACGTATATTTAACGACTTGAAATAAAACGAACTAGCGAGAACGTAACTGCAGGGACTTGGCGTGTATATATACTCACGCAGAAACGTATTTCCACCGACTAGACCCGATGAACTATCCTGACATTAAAACGTATAAATACCGACTGAGCATGAAACTAAATTAACGATAACGTATTTTCACCAACTCAAACTATTGTACAGTTCGTGACGCTGTAATAAGTCCCAAATTTATTTGTTGTACGCCTTTCTTAGTCGTCCACCCCGGCGGGCTGCTCCCATGCGTCTGCCTGATGTCGAGGGCTGCTCTTCTGTACTTTGCGTTTGTGTTCCCACGGTGCGTTTTCCCCTCAGTGCCATGTTGTGATGAAAAGCAGCGAAACATTCGCCCGCGTGAAGGTGAACTTTACAAATTGGGCATCCTTTTGATGTTTCTGATAATCGGCCACTCGCAGTTTTTCTCCCGTCCTTGCTGCACTGCTTACACGATTTTTGACGCCCGGATAGTCTGCATATTTCGTGCGAATCCATGTTTTCACTACGAATAAATGACGTGTTACTTGGAAGAGAGCCAACTTCTCTTATGGATTTTTGAATTCTACTCGAGTGTCCACCAATCAGTTGTTTACCTGTGCGGATATTGAAGAATTTGTGCGTTACTTTAGTCGTGCGATTCAATGCCTTGAAACATTCATAAGCATTGACCAATGCAACATCTATGAGGTAACAGGCCATGTAGATCCACCAACGATTGTTTTTTCTGCCCGTGTGATAGTATTTTCGCCTTTGGTTAGAACGATCCACGCCACCCATGTGATGTCTGTAACATTGTAACGATACAGGCACGTGTCTCAAGTCATCTACTGCTTCTGCCGACGTAGCCAGTGGGGGATAGACTGTATTTAAAATCAATATTTGCGCGCTGTCATCCTGGTATGCAGTAATATTGATAGTGTCGTCCTGTCTAGTTGCTGCTTTCATTTCACCAATTTTCAATTTCAGCTTCTTGCTTTTCCCTTCAGGAATTAATTGCGGCGGCATGGTTTTCCGATTTCGTCTGCTAAAACTACCGACCATGTACACTTTCTTGTCTTGTAATTCAAGGGCTGTGTTAACTGACGTAAAAAGCGAATCACAGAAAAGAATATGGTTTTTTTCTGTGAAGGGCTGTAGCAACCGGTGTGTTGTCTTCTTGATTGTCCCAGTTTCTTTCTTTCTCCCCTCAATTGTAGTTTTATATTTCACCCCCAAATATGGTTCAAAGTTTGCAATGTAAGACGTTGTCGAGTCGCACACCTGCCATATTTTGAAGCCATCACGGACGGGTTTGTGGGGCAATCTCTGCTTAAACTTGGACCATCCCTTGAATCTAATCATACCCTCATCAATCGAAATTTCCTGTCCCATCTGGTAGTATCGCCGACAATTTTCGAGTACGGGTTTCAGCCACGGGTTGATTTTATACAACGGGTCGGCCTCTGATCGTTGACGGCGACGTTCAATGTCAGGATCCCGCCGTGGGTCATTTACTGGATCAGCTAAATGAAAATAACGCATTAGCATTTGAAATCTGGCCCGAGTCATTACTGATGCAATTCCCATGTTCTGCAGAAAGGGGTCACTCGACCAATAATCGTCGATTGCTGATTTGTGATCAACACCCATACATATCATCACACCAAAGAATGCTTGCATTTCAATGAAATTTGTATTACGCCAGCGGGCATTTAATTTTTTTGCAATGCATTTTTGATGATATTTGGCGTATTTATTAGTCTCGGTAGAAGCCAGTTCTATCAGTTCTGGTGGGATAAATTTGTAGAAATATTCCACCTCACGAGCATATGAAGGCAGTTCGAAAGTTGGTCCAGGTTCGGGTTCAAAAACTGGAATAGTAAATATATCGCCGTCTTCCTCCGTGGCCATTCTCCATTCACCAGTGCCGGAGGCAACATAATCGAATGTAGCACCAATTTCTGTGTCGGATTCAATTTCAATGTCGCTATTGAGTACAGGTGGGTAACGTTGCTCTAAAAAATCGTCATTCTCAGCACGATCTTCATCGATTTCTGAATCTGTATCGTCGTCAGTTGCAACTATGAAATCATCTGGTATTTTGTGTCGTAGCTCACCCGTTTTTTCGTCCAATACAAGTTCATCATCACGCGTGTCCATTGGCGATGCGTGTGCATACACAACACGTTTTTTAATAGTTTGTTTTTCGGGGAAACTCGCAAGTGTTGATTGTTCTGTACCGCGTACATTTTCTTGTACCATTTCTTTGGTGACATCGACGTTTTGTTGCGTACTCGCTGGGTCGATATGTTCAGGCCCCTGCTTTTCTGCGTTGGCAGTTGTGGCGGATGTCGACGGTTCCGAATCGCAAACATTGTCTTGCAAAAATTGTATCACATCTTCGACGGCACGTTGTATTTCAGCGTGACCAACTTCCGTTTCTTCGGCATCTGCTTTGTCGGCAGCTGGCGATTCAACCACTTTACGGTTCGTCTTCGATTTACGTTTGCCTCCTGGTTTGCCCCTGCAGTCCTTCAAACGGTTTTCTTCTGTAATCGCATGTTCATTGACAGAGGAGACAGTCTCCGACTTGCGTTTGTTCTTATTCTTTTTACGCCTTTTCTTGAGTGGACTATTATCACTGGTGTCCGTGGTACGCTCGGCTGGTAACTCACCGACGTCAAATGTTTCCTTTGCTTTGGATTTCTTTCTTTTTCCACGCTTTGCTGGTGAAAAATCTGTCGTGTCAATGTCAAACTTATCACTCCCCGTGCCACTGCACGATTGACGCGTTTTCTTCAGTTTCCTTCTTGCCTTCATAAAACACTTTCTATCTGTATAGGACGGCATATTAACGTATGTGTCGGAAAGGAGGCACACAGCGAGTCTGGGCTTTATCTCACTTTCTTCGGCCATATTTATACTGAACGACCAGATGTCCACAAGACTGCATCTCCCCACAATTTGAATATTTATTGTTATGTAAATAAATATGTTATTTTTTTGAACACAGATTGGTTACAATTTGCATACACATAAATTGCATATGCTAGCTCAGACGGTGAAATCACGTGGACTTTAATATTTCCCACCAGCTGTCCCGGTCATTTTACGTTGGTGATTGCCGACATTCCAAGCTCAGCTGTTGGAATCCGTTATGCTATTCATTCTAAGTGCCGGGACTATTTGCCAAGCTGGTCAAAATACGTTACTACCGTTATAACCGTGAATCGTGTCGTTCAAATACGGTTGTAATGCTGCAGTTTGCAATGTGGTCAAGGCGGTTTTTTTACGTCGTCGCAAACGTCGCGTTGTGACGGTAAAATAGTGAAATGAGCAGACAAGAGTATAGAATTACATTCTTTATTACTTGGTTAATTTATTTGACTTGGCGTAATCGAAAAAAAATTCTCTCCCTCCATAATTTCGCAAGTGTAAAATATCAGGTTCCGTACAACGTATTATAAACGCTTGACCGTCTGAGCAACCTAAATAACAGGCCGTTTTTCAACGACTTAACCAGTTAGCTAGCTGGAGTGGGAAATTCTAGCATACCCATATTGACGGCGGTTTTTCACCGACTTGACCGGAAAAGGGTTAATGTTCACTTATGTTATGAAATGTTGGTGAAAAAACTGATCGTAAAATACATACCTGGGTACTCTGATTTTAATATGTACATAATGGTCACCGTATCCATGGCTACTCATTCTAGCAATGCCTTTCCCATCCAATCGTATCCTTGTATGTGATTGTGTACCTGGTGGAATCTGAATCAATAAAAGACAATATATAAATAAGGACAGTATGTGCACTCTAGACATAAGATAACTACCGACATGTTACTAGGAATTTTTCATCTAAATCTTGGCTGCCCAAATCATTTTACTATATTATTATTCACAAAGTTATTAGACATGGAAATTAATCATGAAACAGAGATATGCTGGGATTTTATCAGAAAAATGATTATTAAAAAAAAAAAATAGCAAAAAACAAAAACAAGAAACATTTATAGTATTTGGATGAAACGTTGTATGCACATATTTCATGACAATTGTTTAACTCTCATTAACTAAATCAGGAAAAACATTTTCATACTCACAGCAAGATTGATATTTTCATAAATTCCTTTGATTTTTATACTTCCGCCAAGCGACGCTTGAGTAAAGCTTATTTCTACATCAGAATGGACGTCAGAACCCTCTCTTCGGAACGAATTACTTCGAGCAACTCTAAACGTGACAAAGATTTCTTCAGTACCGACTTGCATTCTGACAGTTTGCCCGTCTTCAACACCTAAATAAATGTATTAAAGTTCATTGTAAAAAAAATTCAAAATGCAAGTATATTTTCATTGTTTAATTTTTTCACAACCACGAAAAAAAAAGTATTATTCATGAATTCATACACAAGAATATTTTTTTTGATAATAACTTTTGTTATTATTGTGAAAAAATAATGTAATCGAACCACAATTAATTTTTTTTTATGGAGATAGTATTTTATATTATCCCAATAATTAATTAAGGCTATATAATAATAGAATCTATTTTGAATATTTATTTAATTAATGTTTTGGTTATTTAAAGTATGAGTATATACAGAAATCTGATAATTAAAGATCATTTTAAACTGATAACAGCAACAGTTATTTTACACTTTATTTTCATTAATAATTAATAATAATGTATCTTGTCCAAAACTAACATTGTGATCATATAAATTAGAAATGAACACAAAAATGTACCAGAAATATATGGTGATATATCAGTTTATGACTATATTGACCACACTGAAACTAATTTGAATCCCAAAGTCTAATTACGTGCAAGTAAACAAAGCCTTTCACCTAATATGCATACCGTATTTCCAATATAATCACATATCAGCCAAAAAATTGGTAGACCATGCACTGATAGTATACATAATACAACAATTCTTGTTGCATTAAAAACAGAAAGCACAATTTTTAAAACTTGCCACTGAGGGCGCTGTCCAAACAAGAAACCTGTCAAAAGAAAGATTTTTTGAAACTCAACACCGAGGGCCCTGTCCATTCATATCAACTTTTCATGGAGGCTTTCAGCAGGCAATGCGTTAACAGAATAAATGAAACAAAATACAAAACACAATAACACTTACCAGCAGGCACTGGTACAGTGACTGTTTTATTCAGCAACACTTCACCTTTGCCTTGACATACAATACAAGGAGTACCCACTAATACTTTATGTCCACGACATCTACGACACGTCGATCTCATCACAAACGGGCCAGTGTTGATAGTTTCCTGAAACAAACATAGTACAACTATCAAAGCCTTTCTTGTCTAGATATGTACTTCATAAGAAGTAGTTTGTACATCTATTGACTGAGAGAGAATGTTTGATGCAGAAGGAAATTTTGGTCAAAGACATAACTTACAGGTAAATTAACTAAATTTGAGTTAAAATGTGCCTTTCAATAAAATAAAATAATTTTATTTATCAATTAAGATTGTAAGGAAGCTTATTTGTAAGCTTCCTGCTTAAATCAAACCTAAAATAATTTAAAGCAACATTGTGACCCCACAATGCAACAAATACGGAACCTTATTATTAGCAAAATAAAACAAATGAGTGAACTTACCATACCAGTTCCACCACAATGATGACATGGCACAGGTCGTGTACCGGGTTCTGCTTTCTTTCCTTTACAACGTGCGCATGTGTCTTGTACTTGTACGGTAATGTTTCTATTCACACCTCGGCATGCCTCACTGAAGGTCAAATCTAAAACAACCTGGACAAGAAAACAACATTTACCATACATTTGTTAACCCTTTTCCGGTCAGGGGAGTTTCACGCTATCAGGTTAAGTCGTTGAAAAACGGTCATGATTCAATGCACTCCAGTAGCCAGCATCTAAGCATGCTATCCTGCCAGACATTTTTGCAAAAATAGGCCATAGTTAACAGACTGTATCGACCACAGTTTTCACATTTTTTGCAATCTGTTTGCATACACACTTCATTACCACCATGGACAACAATTTCTCGTATAAAAAAAATCACCGTTTTATTTCAATACACATTTTTTACTGTCGTTAAGTAACGATGTTTTGCCCTTTGTACAGTCTCAATAAACACGTGTTAAACATTGAAATAAATATTGCTTAATTGAAAACACATTACAAGCAAGTACAAGGTCACTACATGAATGCAAGTTCGAAGTAAGAAGAAAAAAAACGCGTGAGTATGGGGATATTTGGGACATGTACGGGGGAAAACGTGTTTGACGTACTCGACCCGTTAGCGTACATTTCAAATTGCAACGTATATTCAACGACTTGAACTACATGTGTAACATATTACAACGTACTTTCCACGACTTAACTGACGTTATATTCAAGCTCTAACGTATATTAACCGACTTGACCGTATGAGTAAGTCCACACTTACAACGTATATTTAACGACTCAAACTGAGACTGAAACGAACGAGAACGTAACTGCAACGACTTGGTCGGGGTTACCTTCACACGGCAACGTATATTCACCGACATGACCACATTAACCAACTAAATATGTCAACGTATATTTAACGACTTGAAATAAAACGAACTAGCGAGAACGTAACTGCAGGGACTTGGCGTGTATATATACTCACGCAGAAACGTATTTCCACCGACTAGACCCGATGAACTATCCTGACATTAAAACGTATAAATACCGACTGAGCATGAAACTAAATTAACGATAACGTATTTTCACCAACTCAAACTATTGTACAGTTCGTGACGCTGTAATAAGTCCCAAATTTATTTGTTGTACGCCTTTCTTAGTCGTCCACCCCGGCGGGCTGCTCCCATGCGTCTGCCTGATGTCGAGGGCTGCTCTTCCGTACTTCGTGTTTGTGTTCCCACAGTGCGTTTTCCCCTCAGTGCCATGTTGTGATGAAAAGCAGCGAAACATTCGCCCGCGTGAAGGTGAACTTTACAAATTGGACATCCTTTTGATGTTTCTGATAATCGGCCACTCGCAGTTTTTCTCCCGTCCTTGCTGCACTGCTTACACGATTTTTGACGCCCGGATAGTCTGCATATTTCGTGCGAATCCATGTTTTCACTACGAATAAATGACGTGTTACTTGGAAGAGAGCCAACTTCTCTTATGGATTTTTGAATTCTACTCGAGTGTCCACCAATCAGTTGTTTACCTGTGCGGATATTGAAGAATTTGTGCGTTACTTTAGTCGTGCGATTCAATGCCTTGAAACATCCATAAGCATTGACCAATGCAATATCTATGAGGTAACAGGCCATGTAGATCCACCAACGATTGTTTTTTCTGCCCGTGTGATAGTATTTTCGCCTTTGGTTAGAACGATCCACGCCACCCATGTGATGTCTGTAACATTGTAACGATACAGGCACGTGTCTCTCGTCATCTACTGCTTCTGCCGACGTAGCAAGTGGGGGATAGACTGTATTTAAAATCAATATTTGCGCGCTGTCATCCTGGTATGCAGTAATATTGATAGTGTCGTCCGGTCTAGTTGCTGCTTTCATTTCACCAATTTTCAATTTCAGCTTCTTGCTTTTCCCTTCAGGAATTAATTGCGGCGGCATGGTTTTCCGATTTCGTCTGCTAAAACTACCGACCATGTACACTTTCTTGTCTTGTAATTCAAGGGCTGTGTTAACTGACGTAAAAAGCGAATCACAGAAAAGAATATGGTTTTTTTCTGTGAAGGGCTGTAGCAACCGGTGTGTTGTCTTCTTGATTGTCCCAGTTTCTTTCTTTCTCCCCTCAATTGTAGTTTTATATTTCACCCCTAAATATGGTTCAAAGTTTGCAATGTAAGACGTTGTCGAGTCGCACACCTGCCATATTTTGAAGCCATCACGGTCGGGTTTGTGGGGCAATCTCTGCTTAAACTTGGACCGTCCCTTGAATCTAATCATACCCTCATCAATCGAAATTTCCTGTCCCATCTGGTAGTATCGCCGACAATTTTCGAGTACGGGTTTCAGCCACGGGTTGATTTTATACAACGGGTCGGCCTCTGATCGTTGACGGCGACGTTCAATGTCAGGATCCCGCCGTGGGTCATTTACTGGATCAGCTAAATGGAAATAACGCATTAGCATTTGAAATCTGGCCCGAGTCATTACTGATGCAATTCCCATGTTCTGCAGAAAGGGGTCACTCGACCAATAATCGTCGATTGCTGATTTGTGATCAACACCCATACATATCATCACACCAAAAAATGCTTGCATTTCACTGAAATTTGTATTACGCCAGCGGGCATTTAATTTTTTTGCAATGCATTTTTGATGATATTTGGCGTATTTATTAGTCTCGGTAGAAGCCAGTTCTATCAGTTCTGGTGGGATAAATTTGTAGAAATATTCCACCTCACGAGCATATGAAGGCAGTTCGAAAGTTGGTCCAGGTTCGGGTTCAAAAACTGGAATAGTAAATATATCGCCGTCTTCCTCCGTGGCCATTCTCCATTCACCAGTGCCGGAGGCAACATAATCGAATGTAGCACCAATTTCTGTGTCGGATTCAATTTCAATGTCGCTATCGAGTACAGGTGGGTAACGTTGCTCTAAAAAATCGTCATTCTCAGCACGATCTTCATCGATTTCTGAATCTGTATCGTCGTCAGTTGCAACTACGAAGTCATCTGGTATTTTGTGTCGTAGCTCACCCGTTTTTTCGTCCAATACAAGTTCATCATCACGCGTGTCCATTGGCGATGCGTGTGCATACACAACACGTTTTTTAATAGTTTGTTTTTCGGGGAAACTCGCAAGTGTTGATTCTTCTGTACCGCATACATTTTCTTGTACCATTTCTTTGGTGACATCGACGTTTTGTTGCGTACTCGCTGGGTCGATATGTTCAGGCCCCTGCTTTTCTGCGTTGGCAGTTGTGGCGGATGTCGACGGTTCCGAATCGCAAACATTGTCTTGCAAAAATTGTATCACATCTTCGACGGCACGTTGTATTTCAGCGTGACCAACTTCCGTTTCTTCGGCATCTGCTTTGTCGGCAGCTGGCGATTCAACCACTTTACGGTTCGTCTTCGATTTACGTTTGCCTCCTGGTTTGCCCCTGCAGTCCTTCAAACGGTTTTCTTCTGTAATCGCATGTTCATTGACAGAGGAGACAGTCTCCGACTTGCGTTTGTTCTTATTCTTTTTACGCCTTTTCTTGAGTGGACTATTATCACTGGTGTCCGTGGTACGCTCGGCTGGTAACTCACCGACGTCAAATGTTTCCTTTGCTTTTGATTTCTTTCTTTTTCCACGCTTTGCTGGTGAAAAATCTGTCGTGTCAATGTCAAACTTATCACTCCCCGTGCCACTGCACGATTGACGCGTTTTCTTCAGTTTCCTTCTTGCCTTCATAAAACACTTTCTATCTGTATAGGACGGCATATTAACGTATGTGTCGAAAAGGAGGCACACAGCGAGTCTGGGCTTTATCTCACTTTCTTCGGCCATATTTATACTGAACGACCAGATGTCCACAAGACTGCATCTCCCCACAATTTGAATATTTATTGTTATGTAAATAAATATGTTATTTTTTCGAACACGGATTGGTTACAATTTGCATACACATAAAATTGCATATGCTAGCTCAGACGGTGAAATCACGTGGACTTTAATATTTCCCACCAGCTGTCCCGGTCATTTTACGTTGGTGATTGCCGACATTCCAAGCTCAGCCGTTGGAATCCGTTATGCTATTCATTCTAAGTGCCGGGACTATTTGCCAAGCTGGTCAAAATACGTTACTACCGTTATAACCGTGAATCGTGTCGTTCAAATACGGTTGTAATGCTGCAGTTTGCAATGTGGTCAAGGCGGTTTTTTTACGTCGTCGCAAACGTCGCGTTGTGACGGTAAAATAGTGAAATGAGCAGACAAGAGTATAGAATTACATTCTTTATTACTTGGTTAATTTATTTGACTTGGCGTAATCGAAAACAAATTCTCTCCCTCCATAATTTCGCAAGTGTAAAATATCAGGTTCCGTACAACGTATTATAAACGCTTGACCGTCTGAGCAACCTAAATAACAGGCCGTTTTTCAACGACTTAACCAGTTAGCTAGCTGGAGTGGGAAATTCTAGCATACCCATATTGACGGCGGTTTTTCACCGACTTGACCGGAAAAGGGTTAATCAACTGAAAGTAAGTGAATGAAAGAAAAACAGACATACATGTAAAGTATATTTGTTCCATTAGTAATATATGCTTCACATAAATAAATATTCATATTTTAATGATCCAGCAGAAAATATGAGGTTACACGTAAATACCGCATGTATAGAGAAGGCAGTATTGGTCATGTATCGACCAGCGCATAGCAGATGCTGATGTGACCCAGTACTGCTCAAGTACAGACTTTGCGGTATTCTTAATATTATACATCTATTTCCAGCTTGTAGTAATAATTTAACGAGAGAAAGGCCGAAATGGCAATAATGAATTCAGTGACAGGATTCTATTTTAGTCACACACTATACTGCTTCTACATTGAATGTAACCAACGAGAAGTGTTTGAAAGAGATGTCAATAACCTTGAATGTGTCAATGTTGGTGATGTAGTTTATCCCCCATCTGGGGGAAATTCATGCAATTGCTGACACAGCTTTATCCAGAACAACAATTTAATTGTTTTAGGCGTTACATGTATAATACAGTGTTCTCCCCACATAGAACAAAGCATGGCGGTACCGCCATGCTTGGCGACCCGGCCGCCACGCTTGGGCTCGGACCGCCATGCTTACAACTTCACCGCCATGCTAATAGGATGCATTGTTTACATCCTTTTGACCCACTCACACGTAGCACTGCATAAATTATCACCGTCTACGCCCAGCTAAAACGTACAATCACCGCTAGCACAGCACAGAAACGGAAGCGTGTAGAAACACGGAAACGGCGTGAGACTGGTTTTGATGAATCGTGAAAAAAGACATTTCTCTGGTTAAGGTCAATTGTTCAGGTAAGATTTCGTAATTTTAGAAATAAAATGCCAGTGTGTGTATGTTTTGCCGATCGTAAGAACACCGAACATGGTAGGCCTACACCGATTTCAATCAACATCTTAGACACGAGGCTGGTATAGACACGACATGAAAAAAAAAACATCACTCGTTACTGTCAACTTTTTTTAGATTATTTATGGATATCTTCATAGATTAATGGGTACGCGTATGTTATAATTTGTCCAAGCAAAAAAAAAAATCGAATTTTGTAATCTTCCGGTCACATGTTGACCTGTGTAGGTATTTCCAAGATGGCGGTCTGTCAACGTCTTGCGAACGACAGCTGCTATCATCACGCGCTATGATCGATGGAATCCCGATTTGTATACATAATTCTTTCGTTACGTTTTAATTTTAATTGAATAGTGACCTCGTGTTTTTTTTCCTCGAAATTCTCGAGTCTCCTTGTTGTTGACCTGACAAAACCAACATGTAAACAACATGTTTTGCAGACGAAATACTATCCATACGACACTGGGTTCCTGATCGTGGCACAATTCAATCGTTATGTTTACATTTATTTGAACCTCAATCCTCATTGTTTTTTTTAATTATTTTTCATTTTTTCCCACTAGGAATGTTGTGCAGTTAATGCTCAAAGCACGTCTATGACGAGTTTAACTACAGTAAGGCAGCCAATGTTTGGAGCACAACAAAGTCAGAAGGATTAATTTAGACTAAGTTTTATGGAACAGTTCACATTAAATGACGATTTTGTCAAATTATGGTATATTATGTAAAGTATTATGTAATTTAAATAAAGTCTCTCATACATTTTAATACTGTCTTGTATGTTTGTTTTTGTGAGAGTGAATCCTGAAAAATATGCAAATTAGTATGCAAATTAGCATGCAAATTAGACCGCCATGCTTGCCTCTGAGCCTGGGGAGAACACTGTAATAACATTATATAATATTATATCGGCTATGTGTGATATAATCCTTGGAATGAGCTGACATGATTTTGACAGTAACTATATAAATATTGAAAACTCACATCAGTGGTTCTTCTGAAACTACTGCGAAACATGTCCTCATTGAAGAAATCGCTTTTCAGCCCAGCGTCTCCAAATATCTTCCTAAATAGTTCCTCTGGATCAATATGTGCACTGTATTGACCAAAGCCAGCAAACGGACCGGCTCCTCCACCTCCTTGGGCTCCAGCAGCGTAGCCAGTGGCACCGAGCGTGTCATACTCTCTACGTCTCTGCTCATCCCCTAAGACCTGAAAATATTTAAAACAAATGACTTCTAAATTAAAAGTGACTTTAATTCAGTCTATGAAGCCATCTTTGTTGCAAGGTGTGGTGTTGGACATTGGATTTTCAGAAGTGGATATTAATATTGTGCGAGTAATACCCAAAGCTATCTGGTTGACAACCCAGCAAGTTTTTCGATTTGTTACATAATTGACAATAGTAATAAAAAAAACTACTTAAGAGAATTGACATCACTTACTTCATATGCTTCAGCAACTTCTGTAAATTTCTGAGAAGCAGTTTTATCTCCTTTGTTTTTATCGGGATGAAACTTTTTGGCAAGCTGCAATGTGAATAATAAAATTAGTAATTAATAATGGCAATATGCGGAACAGAAAAAAAAAACAGTTTATTTTTCAAAGAATGAGTAAAACAAATCCCAGTGTAATAAAATTGAATGATCCAACAATAAAGGCTCTGTACATGGTGGAAAAAGTTACGAAAAAGTTTCATTTTAGAAAATCACAATGAACATCTTTTTGCTAGAAATGTTTACAGATACTTTGTATATTTTTTCATTCTTAAATAATAATAGCTCAATTCTCACCTGAAAATAAGCTTTTTTGATTTCTTTTTGGGTTGCATTGTTACTCACTCCCAAAATTTTGTAGAAGTCTTTAGCTTGTAATGAGGAAGTTGTATTTATGAATCTTGTAGCCATGGATACATGACTGGAAGGGAGGTCTATGTAAGAATGACAAATGATGCATTAGACAGACACTTAATATGATCATACTATGGTAGAACACACTGTCAGGTATATTTCTACTAGCTTTCATCTGAGATTAAGTAGAAATCAAAGAAAGCTTAGAAAGAACTCCAGTGTGCTGAGAGTATTGGAGACATTATATTAAAAATTAACTAGCTTTTAGATGTGGAAGGGGAAACGTCATATCGGAAAGTTTCAATTTTAACGGTGTATCTATTGCCATTGAAATATTTTTGGAGTAATTTTAGTGTATTTGTTGTCAGCTGGTGCTGCTGGGAAGTTTTCACAAAGAAAAATATATTTGAGAAAGATTTCATGTTGTACTGCTGCACGAATGTGCGCGGCTCAAGAAATATATGCAAGAGGGCGCCAATCGGGAGTATCAGGGCACTGCGCCCCCGTTCCACGGTTTAGAAAAACCCTGATTGTCTTGGAGTATTTATGTACTAAGTTTCATTGAAATGTGATGATTAGTACGCAAGATATCAGTGGAAAAGCCAAAAATTTACTAATCATTATGCAAATTAGATGATGAATATGCACAGATTTTTATTCAAAACTAATTAGGTATGTACCTACATAGTCCCAGAGCTTCTATGTACCAAGTTTCATCAAAATCCAATAAGTAGTTCTTTAGATATCAGTAGAACAGTCATGGAACATCCAAAAATTAGCTAATTATCATGCAAATTAGGTAATTAATATGCACGGTTTCAACCAAAGCCTAATCAAATCTGCGCATTAGCCCAGAGCATCTATGCACCAAGTTTCATCAAAAATCAACATATGGTTCCTGAGATATCAGTGAAACAGACACACACACACATACACTAACTGCAAAGACTCCCATCGTGTGCTTCGTACGCGAGGGTCAAAAAACATGTGTTCTAATATTATTTCAATCCATGACATTGGATCAGCCAAAGTTGTAAAACACTGCCAAGTGAAATCCACACAAGTTGTGAAATACTATCTAGTGATGGAACCAGAGGACAGTAACCACTTACAGCTCTTAGTGAAGTTCAGTGGTCAAATAATGAAATCATAATATACAGTACCGAAAAAACTTTCACCACTTTTAAATAATTAGTTTTGATAAACATTTCCAATTCTATTTCATCCAGGATTGTTATGTCATTATAACATAGTTTTGTTCCACTGTAGCCATGTGTGTACACTAACAGGTTATTACTATTCTCTTCACAGGGAGTGGAAATATAAATTTTGATGCATTTTTGGACTAAAAATGGCTAGCATTCCACCATCTTGAATCGGATCATGAAACAAATGCATGAGCATACAAATGTATATCTGATATAATGTGTGACGTATGTGTGAAGACTGAACATAATCAGCCAAAGACTAACAAAAACTACAAAATTTTAAAATATAATTCACATGAAACAGTGATTAGAAAAGCTGCCTATAGTGAAGAGTCTAGCATATCACAACCAGACCAAACAGACCAGACTCAAAATAACAAACATACAAATTATTGCATGACCAAATCACAGCAGCTGAATACACCAAATTTAACAAACAATGGAGATTGCTTTTACATAATTACACTAAGATCACACAGTCTGCAAATAAAACATGGCAGACATAATATACCCAAAATGGAAATAGAAATGGAAAACAGACCGTGCCAGACAAGATAGAAGATGTAATTCATCTAATTACAAATTATAGAAATGAGAGAAAATGTATGTAACAACTTATAGAGGCCTGGAACATTTTAAAGACGTCAACAATCAAACCAACTCAGAGTTTCTAGGACACTGAACCCTAATTCTAACGCTCCACCCCGAATGCAATTGTATATGCCAATCTAGCCCTGCGTACAGTGCTGTGTGTACGGGGACGCGTTCGGTTGATAGATGTCCCCACCACAGCCCTGCATACCTCCATAGACAAAGTCCGGGAGCGCACCGTAATTGGTGCGCAAGTTAAAAATAAGTAGTTTCCCAGCCGAAATCGGTTGAAATGACGATAGTTATCCGTAACAACCATTATAAAGTTATCTGAAACTGAAATGTCTTTAAAAAACGACTAGTAAAGACTGACAAATTGTAAACGCGTAGGTACCGGAGGAATTATCCACCAAACGCCGCCATTTTTAATTTCATTCACGCGAGAGAATGCATTTGTTTTTAGGGCAAAGTAGCCGATTTCATCCACAATTGGACTCCGAACTGGGAGTTCTGGATATATCTGGTAATCGATCATCATTTTTGGTACCTGGGCATATTATTTCATTAAAAAAGTTATATTTTTCAAAGTCCCGGACTTTGTCTATGGAAGTTCGCAGGGCTGTGGTGGGGACATCTATCAACCTAGCCCTGCGTACAGTGCTGTGTGTAAGGGGACGCGTTTGGTTGATAGATGTCCCCACCACAGCCCTGCGTACCTCCATAGACAAAGTCCGGGAGCGCACCGTAATTGGTACGCAAGTTAAAAATAACTTTTAATAAGTAGTTTCCCAGCCGAAATCGGTTGAAATGGCGATAGTTATCCGTAACAAGCATTACAAAGTTATCTGAAACTGAAATGTCTTTAAATAACAACTAGTAAAGACGAACAAATTGTAAACCGGAGGATTATCCACCAAACGCCGCCATTTTTAATTTCATTCACGCGAGAGAATGCGTTTGTTTTTAGGGCAAAGTAGCCGATTTCATCCACAACTGGACTCCGAACTGGGAGCTCTAGATATATCTGGTAATCGATCATCATTTTTGGTACCTGGGCATGTTATTTCATTAAAAAAGTTATATTTTTCAAAGTCCCGGACTTTGTCTATGGAGGTACGCAGGGCTGTGGTGGGGACATCTATCAACCAAACGCGTCGCCTTACACACAGCACTGTAAGCAGGGCTACTATCAACCGAACGCGTCCCCGTACACACAACACTGTACGCAGGGCTAATGCCAATCGAGCTAGCCACAGTATATAGGGCAAATACGATTAAAATTGAGGAGGAGCAATGGAGGAGCGGGATTAGTTTTAGAATTATCGGTGAAGGGGGCTAAAGAGTTTCTCATATATTCATTGTTCATATATATTTATTACAAGATAAATATGGAAAATGGACGCAACAAAGAAATTCATTCGTGCATAGTCATTATATCAGGGTCGTCTTTAAAGAGACCTGGTATCATGTTTAACCACACCAGGATTATTCAACTTGGCAGTATTTATATCGATTCACTGATACTAATAGTCACAATACTAATCGCAAACACTCCATAATACAAAATATAACTCGGCATATAATACAACACGAAGATCAATGCGCTGCTGAGACTCGGCGTGAACATGGAAAGTTTACTGTGATTGCAAGCCTTCCTAGAGGACGGTGTCGAATAACATCATTATTACCTTTCAGTTTCAGTTGACATAGCAATTTACCACGATGTTGTATGGGCTTGACAGTTGAGATATTACGAGATGGGACGACTGCTAACGATCTGGATTCCACATTTGCAAAAGTTTCGGCAACGTTCTGGCATTTTCTGAGGGAATTCTGAGGTCTCAGTATGCGCAAAATCCTCGTGGAAGCCATGATGGGTCACAGTGATTGCGCAGACGCAGCCTGAAGTACCCCTAACAATCTGATCATTTTTGAGTGCATCAATACTGTGGGAACAAATATTGTAAAATATTACTCTGTCATGAGAAAATTTATTAATTTATTTTGAAATGAATATGAATATCTTTGAAATGGAAGCAAGAAGTTTGTACAACTAATTGAAAAAACAAGCAAACAGTTTTTCTAAAATCACGAAGAATATTGATTATTTTAGCAAGGCTGTGGGGTCTTATTGTATATATAAAAAAAAAAAAGTCCACACGTGACGTTAACTTCAGATTCCAAACCCAGATTCGGACTCAGATTCAAAAATGTACCCTGCCTCAGATTTAGAAACCTGCCTCAGATCTGCAAAGAAATTGTCCAATTGATGAGATAATAGTAGTATGACCAAAGATGCTAAAATACTTGTCTAAGTCATATTCTATAAGAAGACTTATAGCATTGGATTCAATAAGATCGAAATAAGATATTTTTTTAAATATTACTATTTTTTTTCATAAATTTATTATTATTTTGCAGGTAGTGTTTTTTTTTTTTTTAAGTTTCGATAATCGCATAAAAACACACAAAATTCGATCAAAGGTATTCTGGATACTCTCTGGATTTTTTGAGTATTATTTAAATGATATAACTGAGAACAGAGAACAATAAATAGCAAATATTTCATAGTGGAATTTTTACTTATTCATTTTGAGATATTTAGTAAACTTTGAAAAAAAATAATCTCATTTTACTGCTGCTATTTACTAATGACAGATTGACATAGGGTAATGCACTTTTGATAAGATATACGTAATAACAAATAAAAAAATAGTAAAGAAATTTTTTACACTGAAAACTTACACTGAATAGTGGAACAACAAGTTTAATAAATAAATTTTCATCTCTCAAGTTACTTTGTTAAAATTATATTTACAATATTTAAATAAGTTTTTGCCATTTATTTGATTTGTAGATTTTTTTTGTTTAGAAACTATGACGATTAAAACTATGACGATCATTAATGTTATGAATTAATTTTTACATCACACCACAGGGAGTTGAACAACCTTATGTATTTTAATAAATTATTAAATAATAAATGTTATATAACTTTTCTTTTACCCCTCCCCCCCCCCCCCTGGCGCGTTTCAACCCTTGGGATATTTTACTATAATAGGGTGTGTCTACATCACTTGTTAAAATTTGCATATAACATTAGATTGTGATAAAGGAAAGAGTGGTATAAACAAAGATCAGTGATTACTTGAAATCGATACCAGGAAGGGGGGTAAAAAAAGTTATATAACATTTTATTATTTAATAATTTATTAAAATACATAAGTTTGTCCAACTCCCTGTGATCACACCATCGAGTCCGAGGCGGGATGCATAGACTGGAATACGCCGAATCCGCTGAATCAGTAATCATTCAAAGCTTGGTGAATGCTGAATCTGCAGCTACCTTCACGCTCGTCGCCTGACCTCAGGTGAATCAGCTGGATTATACACGTGATACAGGTTTGTTTTTAACCGACTGGACTGACCGGAAACAGGTGAGTTGTTTTTATGTTTAATACGGGTAATCGTCATCGTATGCGTATTTACATTCATTATTCAATAAATTCAAAAGGGAATTTTCGATGTGATGCTCAAATATTAGGGCCACTTTTGACTTCACAATTCACGAGCGTTATTTGGATACAGGATATGACACACCCACCACTACACTCCCCATTTACAGTAATAATATTTTTTTTTTTCTACAATTTTATGTTTATTTTATTATTTGATTTGTCTGTATCTACGTTATGACTTCAGCCCAATATCTCGGGTTAGACACTTGTAGTTTGCATGTACATGTATATTGTTGATTGTTTTCGAGACAGCTGCACTGAGATGCCGCCCTCTTACACAATATGAAAATAACCCAGGCTGAAGACAGAGCCAGATCATTGAAGCGTGTGAATGTGAAAAGAAATATGTTTCAACTATCGAGATGGAATATATCGTATCAGTTTCGAACTAGATTTTTTTAATGCCAAACATGTGTCATTTCATCTGGGGGGAAATATTGAGAGTTCCGTATAGCCCCCTCAACCATAACTCTAATCCTTACCCCTGTCTACACAATGCCCGCCCAAATTCAAATTGTATATACCGGTACCCCACTT
This sequence comes from Saccoglossus kowalevskii, assembly GCF_978046115.1. NCBI lineage: Eukaryota > Metazoa > Hemichordata > Enteropneusta > Harrimaniidae > Saccoglossus > Saccoglossus kowalevskii. Next base: position 7,580,351 of record NC_140644.1, read on the forward strand.
TGTGTCAGTTATAGTTATTTGGAGGGACATATTGAATTACATTGGGGCTGGACTGTTATGGTTGAAGCAGAGATACATTGCTTGGGGTTTGTAACTACGGTGACATGATACCAAGATCCCGTCACAATCTCGCTCTCGCGTAAGCATTCCAACTCAGAAAAATGCGAATGCGCATGCCCGAGGTAACTAGGATACTGGGATGTCCAGGTGGATCAAAATAGCTGCCCACGATATGACGGATTACGAGAACTATATTTTCTGTACATTTTCGATGTATTACATTTTTCACTATGATAGTGACAAGAAAAGTTTATTTTTTTCATTACAAACCTTGAACATTGATATGCATCATGTCAGAAGGTCATAGCCTCAGTCTCGCTATCTACGAGAAGAGACTTGAATGGGATCTTGACATGATGTCACCATACAGTACTATGCAAGTTGCAAACCCCAAGTAATGTACCTCTGGTTGAAGTTATACTGGAGTGGGGGCCTTTATAAACTCTTTCCATCTAAGTTGCATGTGCAGTGGGACTAAACTACTGAAAAAAAAATGCTTCATTGATTTCTTCAGTAAATATTCAAGTGGTTTGGATGTTAGCTGGTTATTAGCAGTGGTATTTTAATCTGTTTTCTGCTTAAATGATTTGTTGTATGGACTTGGCATTTCCTGGCAACAAGTTTACAGTGACTTGTGCATAATTATGTAGGTAATTATGTTTTTTTTTTCTCTCACACAGTAATATGTCTTATAGATTCAAAGCTTCCAAATATAAGAATGCAACGCCAAAGATTCCAAAGAAAGAGGTAAACTGTGTGTCATATATTATGCTGATATTTTGTCTGTCGTGATAATTGAAATAAATGTCACATGGAATCTTTTTTTACTACATTTATTGAGATCCGAAATACATTTTTTCTGATAAAAAAGCAATAATGTGCTCATTTGATATGTATTTTCAATACGTAAATGTTCTTCATCACTCGAACAATTTAAATTATTTGTCAATAAAAATTGTTACTTACTTGGTCATATCTATTGGTATGCAAATTCCTATGGTTAGTTTGTATATGAAAATTTTACAGAAATATTTTTCCTGATATGAGAAATTGGAATTTTTAGTCATCTACATTTGTACAAATAATGTTCAAAAACCAATTAGTCTAATGATACAGTGAATTTATGTACATTGCAACACTACATAGCTATCCAGAAGTATTAGAAAAATATCAAAATTTATACAAACATTGAAATGTGAACGCAAAATATTGAGGCCAACATTCAGTCATGCTGAAAATCATTAAAATCTGTGCAATTTCAGTCTGTCGGGTACTTTAGTAATTGTCACATGACACCAATAAAGTTTTAAGAATGAGTTTAGACTGCAATAATTTATTATAATGTTTTTGATCATCGTAGGGTTGGATATCTGACATCAGTGTTGGCTCTCCTCAGTCCTGTGGAAATCACATCAAAGCAAGTTGTGCTTTAGTCGCATTTAACATAGAACATGCAGGTGAGTTATCAATAATAATATTAGTAATAAATAGTGATTCATTTTAATACCTCTGTACTTTAATGAGCTTGAGTGCACACAGTTCAGAAAGCAAATATAGAGTACAAAAAGTTGCCATAAAGGTAGGTCAGCAATTAATGATAATGTGTGTTCACTGTATCAGTGATATTTCAAACTAACACATATAGAGGTACAAGTGAATGATGAGGTAGGCATGAAGTGCTGTAATTCAAAGACTGTTATACAGTACTGGGTCTGTATATATGTTTATAATTGCATTATTTAGTTGTGACATGATGTATGAATAGTTTCTGTGTTTGCAATTAACACCATAGTCACTAAGAATGATGTTTATGTTCAATTCTCTGAAATGACATTGGTTAGAGGACTGACATAAATTCAAACGTTGAGGTGTTACTACATGTGTGAAGAACCACACATTCTCAACTCTTGCAGAATGCAGCATATCTTGTCTCATTTCACTACATTCTGAAATTTTTTTCTTATGAATTTATTTATCAGCTGGTGGAAGTTTAGGGATTGTTACAGTCAATGAAGCTGGCAGAAAAGACAGAGGACTTCCATTACTTCATGCACATTCACAATTTGTGACAGATTTTGATTTTTCGCCGTTTGATGATTATTTATTGGCTACATGCTCTCAAGATTGTACAGTGAGTACCAGTCTTATTGTTACCCATGTTATTACACAGAATGCATTTTTGATATTTTATGACAATTTTATAAACTTTCAAAGATAACTGGGAAGCAGGCTCAACCAGCTTCGCTATAGCTATTTCTGCCTCCCAGCCATATTATACATATTTACTTAGACTTTTGTTTGTTTATTTATTTGTTTGTTTATTTATTCATTTGTATATTTATTTATTTATACATGTACATTTATTTTTTTATTTATTTTTATTATTTACTTACTTCTACTGTAACTATTTTCACTTTGTATAATATGAGAAATAATACAACAACAACAAGTCAACATGTTTGATGTTCAGAACAAAACTGAAAATGGATAGTAAAATATCCACACAGGAAGTAAACCAATGTTGACCCCCCCCCCCTCTATACCCTCTTTCACATGGTAGCTGTACCCAAATCTAGTTTGAGTACCTTGAGTAAAAAACAGTCACTAACCACAAAGAAAGCGAGGAGTTTTCGCCTGTGCATGGTAGATGGCCATAGCAAGTATCTACCCATGAGCCTTTGCATTTTTAGCTTGTGTTGTTATCATCGCTTGGAACTCAATTCCCCCAAGTGCACATGTGACGACCCTCCCGCTTTAAACATGCAATGCAATACAGTTAACTTGAATGATGGTTTTGTTGCTTACTTTCTTCAGGTCAAGATTTGGTCACTTCCAGAGGGGGGATTGACAGAGAATATATCAAATCCTGAAACAGTATTTCCACTACAAGAGCGGAAAGTTGAGAATGTGTTGTTCCACCCTGCAGCTGACAATATTTTAGCATCTTCTGTTTATAAAACTGTTAAAATCTGGGACATTGTCCATGAACAGGAGAAGATTGGTGAGTGATGAGTAGTAATGTTTTGATTGGTGAGTGGTGAATAGTAATGTTTTGATTGGTGAGTGATTAGTAGTAATGTTTTGATTGGTAAGTGATTAGTAGTAATGTTTGATTCGTGAGTGGTGAGTAGTAATGTTTTGATTGGTAAGTGATGAGTAGTAATGTTTTGATTCGTGAGTGGTGAGTAGTAATGTTTTGATTGGTGAGTGATTAGTAGTAATGTTTTGATTGGTGAGTGATTAGTAGTAATGTTCTGATTGGTGAGTGATTAGTAGTAATGTTTTGATTGGTGAGTGATTAGTAGCAATGTTCTGATTGGTGAGTGGTGAGTAGTAATGTTTTGATTCGTGAGTGATGAGTAGTAATGTTTTGATTCGTGAGTGATGAGTAGTAATGTTTTGATTGGTGAGTGATTAGTAGTAATGTTTTAATTGGTGAGTAGTAATGTTTAAATTGGTGAGTGATGAGTTTTTATATTTTAATTGGTGAGTGGTAATGTTTAGATTGGTGAGTGATGAGTAGTAATGTTTTGATTGGTGAGTGGAAATGTTTAGTTTGGTGAGTGATGAGTTGTTATGTTTTAATTGGTGAGCAGTAATGTTTAGTTTGGTGAGTGATGAGTAGTAATGTTTTGATTGGTGAGTAGTAATGTTTAGTTTGGTGAGTGATGAGTAGTATGTTTTAATTGGTGAGTAGTAATGTTTAGTTTGGTGAGTGATGAGTAGTAATGTTTAGTTTGGTGAGTGATGAGTAGTAATGTTTAGATTGGTGAGTGATGAGTAGTAATGTTTTGATTGGTGAGTGGAAATGTTTAGTTTGGTGAGTGATGAGTAGTAATGTTTTGATTGTTGAGTAGTAATGTTTAGTTTGGTGAGTGATGAGTACCGTAGTAATGTTTTGATTGGTGAGTAGTAATGTTTAGTTTGGTGAGTGATGAGTAGTAATGTTTAGTTTGGTGAGTGATTGGTAGTAATGTTTTGATTGGTGAGTGGTGAGTAGTAATATTTTGATTGGTGAGTGATGAGTAGTTATGTTTTAATTGGTGAGTAGTAATGTTTAGATTGGTGAGTGATTGGTAGTAATGTTTTGATTGTTGAGTAGTAATGTTTAGTTTGGTGAGTGATGAGTAGTAATGTTTTGATTGTTGAGTAGTAATGTTTAGTTTGGTGAGTGATGAGTAGTAATGTTTTGATTGATGAGTGGTGAGTAATGATGTTTTGATTGATGAGTAGTAATGTTTAGTTTGGTGAATGATTAGTAGTTATGTTTTGATTGGTGAATAGTAATGTTTTGATTGGTGAGTGATGAATAGTAATGTTTTGATTGGTGAGTGATGAGTAGTTATGTTTTAATTGGTGAGTAGTAATGTTTAGATTGGTGAGTGATTGGTAGTAATGTTTTGATTGTTGAGTAGTAATGTTTAGTTTGGTGAGTGATGAGTAGTAATGTTTTGATTGTTGAGTAGTAATGTTTAGTTTGGTGAGTGATGAGTAGTAATGTTTTGATTGATGAGTGGTGAGTAATGATGTTTTGATTGATGAGTGATGAGTAGTAATGTTTAGTTTGGTGAATGATTAGTAGTTATGTTTTGATTGGTGAATAGTAATGTTTTGATTGGTGATTGATGAGTAGTAATGTTTTGATTGTTGAGTAGTAATGTTTAGTTTGGTGAGTGATGAGTAGTAATGTTTTGATTGATGGGTGATGAGTAGTGATGTTTTGATTGATGAGTGATGAGTAGTAATGTTTAGTTTGGTGAATGATTAGTAGTTATGTTTTGATTGGTGAGTAGTAATGTTTTGATTGGTAAGAGATTGGTAGTAATGTTTTGATTGATGAGTGATGAGTAGTAATGTTTGGATTGGTGAGTGATGAGTAGTAATGTTTTGATTGATGACTAGTAATGTTTAGTTTGGTGAGTGATGAGTAGTAATGTTTTGATTGTTGAGTAGTAATGTTTAGTTTGATGAGTGATGAGTAGTAATGTTTTGATTGATGAGTGATGAGTAGTGATGTTTTGATTGATGAGTGATGAGTAGTAATGTTTAGTTTGGTGAATGATTAGTAGTTATGTTTTGATTGGTGAGTAGTAATGTTTTGATTGGTAAGAGATTGGTAGTAATGTTTTGATTGATGAGTGATGAGTAGTAATGTTTTGATTGGTGAGTGATGAGTAGTAATGTTTTGATTGATGAGTAGTAATGTTTAGTTTGGTGAGTGATGAGTAGTAATGTTTTGATTGGTGAGTGATGAGTAGTAATGTTTTGATTGATGAGTGATGAGTAGTAATGTTTAGTTTGGTGAATGATTAGTAGTTATGTTTTGATTGGTGAATAGTAATGTTTTGATTGGTAAGAGATTGGTAGTAATGATTTGATTGGTGAGTGATGAGTAGTAATGTTTTGATTGTTGAGTAGTAATGTTTAGTTTGATGAGTGATGAGTAGTAATGTTTTGATTGATGAGTGATGAGTAGTGATGTTTTGATTGATGAGTGATGAGTAGTAATGTTTAGTTTGGTGAATGATTAGTAGTTATGTTTTGATTGGTGAGTAGTAATGTTTTGATTGGTAAGAGATTGGTAGTAATGTTTTGATTGATGAGTGATGAGTAGTAATGTTTTGATTGGTGAGTGATGAGTAGTAATGTTTTGATTGATGAGTAGTAATGTTTAGTTTGGTGAGTGATGAGTAGTAATGTTTTGATTGGTGAGTGATGAGTAGTAATGTTTTGATTGATGAGTGATGAGTAGTAATGTTTAGTTTGGTGAATGATTAGTAGTTATGTTTTGATTGGTGAATAGTAATGTTTTGATTGGTAAGAGATTGGTAGTAATGTTTTGATTGATGAGTGATGAGCAGTAATGTTTTGATCGGTGAGTAATTAATAGTAATGTTTTGCTCATAATCTAATATGTGCATCTGTTTACCTAAAATGTAAATGTTTTATCTAAAATTGCAGTCAAATGCTCAAAGATTTTCGATGAACATTTCAACCAAGGAGCAATTAATATTTTTTTTGAATAATTAAAATGTATCTAATCTTTGTGTGTTCAGTATTGGAAGGAGCTACAAATCAGTTACAGGGGTTGTCATGGAAACAAGATGGCTCCCTCTTAGCAACGACCTGTAAAGATAAGAAAATTAGAATATTTGATCCAAGAGCCAAAACAGTAATTGCAGTGAGTATGGGAACTACATGGTTCGTTGCTATAGTTCAATAATCACCAAATAGTACGTAATTCATCAATGAATGCGTTCACATTATTTGCTTCTTTTATTTCAGGAAGCAAGTAGTCATGGCAACATGAAAGATTCCAGAGTTTGCTGGATGGGCAATAAAGATATGGTGATGTCGACCGGGTTTAGCACGGTATGTGAAACCAATAAAACTTTACTGAGACAAGAAATGCAAATCATAAACAAAGCATATATTTTATAGATGTAACATTGCAACTTATTTTTATCGCGATGTGTATTATCTAGATGCGTGAGAGACAGTATTATCTGTGGGATATACGAAATATAGGTCAAAGGTTATCATCACAATCACTTGACTCATCTACAGGGTAAGTAATAATATTAATTGTTTTACTGATATAGATAATATGTAGTACAGAGAAGACACTCGGTATCATTTTCTTTATGTGTTAGTTGATATGATGGCTGTAATGCCTTCATGTGGCCCATAATTATTTCTTTTTTTTTATAAATCTGTACTGTCACTATATATATATTAACAAGATGCAAATTACAACTTTTTATGATTTATGGACAAAAAAAAAGCTTCACAACTATGGCCGAGAACTCTGGAATGCATTTTAGGGTCAAAAATACAAAAATGGGATAACTGTGGAAGACTGTTCAAAGATGGCCAGTTGACGCTTGCCTGTCAAGAAATTGAAGTGCCAGTCTGTGATCGATGACCAACACTCTCCAAATACTCACACAAACATCATGGCCACAAGTGTATGCATAGACAACCTCTCATTGGTAGTCCTGAAGCTATGTATAACCTAGTATCTTTAGTGTACCTTTGATGCTGTCTTGCCATGCCATCATAAAATGTTCCAAAGAATAACGTAAAATGCAGGTGTGCAAAATTTCAGATTCAACGCGATTTCAATTGAGATGAATTTAATTCCAATTTTGACGATTAAGTTTATTTCATGGTAACAGAGGTTTTGCCATTCACACATTCCCATGATATTTTGTTTTATTGAAAAAACAACATAAATAAACAAGTGACTGTATGCCAGTCTAGTGAAAATCAGTGATTTCTGTTTTTATTCTAGTACACTGATGCCTTTCTATGATCCTGATACAAACATGATATTCCTGGCAGGAAAGGTGAGATTTATTCTGATAATTGCATCTATATTTGTTTTTAGCTCAGCTGTCATTGTAGATGACAGAGTGCAGCAGTTCATATAGGTGATTGTCAGCAATTGCATTTTCAACTTCTTTTTAAAAACTACCAGCTCAGTTGCTTCGACACATGTACTTGGTATGTCAGATTTGTTCATTTTGTGACAATATCTTTAATTATCTATTTTTGACAAATATTTTTGTCATTTTTGGTAAAAAATGCTGTTTTTGACTTTTTCTTGAAAACTACCAGCTCAATTGCTTTGATACTTGTTACCTTGGATGGACCGCTGTCAGATTTGTCTATTTCTTGGCTATATTTTCTCTATTTTTAGCAAATATTTTTGGTAATTGGGAAAAAATTATATTTTTGACTTCTTCTTGAAAACTACCTTCTCAATTCTTTAGATACTTGGTATGCACTGGTAGATACCTTGGGTGGACCACTGTTGTATTTGTTCATTTCATGATGATACCTTCAATTCTCTATTTTTGGTGAATATTTTTGTCATTTTTGTAAAAATGCTATTTTGACTTCCTCTTGATCACTACCAACACAATTGCTTTGATATTTGAGGTGTACATTATTTTGTGAACAGTTTGTTCGTGACTTGGCTATCACAATGTTCTTGTAGGACAGCGTAGCTATTGACCGCCAGGTCGCTTGTTTATAAAATTATTTGGTTAAAATTATGTACAATATTTTCGATCCATAGCAGCTGTGATGATTGTGGATTGATTAGTTGAGTCATGAAATTTAAATTTGAAAAACTCATTGTGAAAAATATACACTAGAGGACCATTCTCATCACCCAATAAATGGATATAAAAACAAAGTTATTGAAGGAAATGAACTCTGAGGGCATATTGATGAAATATATTTTTTATATTACAGGGCGATACAACAATAAAGCTCCTGGAATTAACTGAGAAAAGCCCTTATTTGACAGAAGGTAGGAATTTTTTTATGTAATTTCTCAATATTTCGTTACAGAACTGTAATATAAGAGAAGAAAATGTTGATCTTACTTATGTCATTTCGCAACACTTTATATATGGATGTCTGTGACTATTCTCCATCATTGACTTCTTTCTTTAACGTCAATTTACAATCCATTCTTTTTTTCTCTTTCCTCTCCATCATTATTTCCCTCTCAGTCTTTTTTTTTATACTGTATACACTCTTATCTTATGTATATGCTTCTTCCACAAATTCTCATTCATTCCCTCGCCTTTCCCCGACAGGGCTTCTTTCATTCATGGTTCTTATTCCATCGGCAATAAACATCCCCCTCCGTCCCTAATCTATGTCTCACCTCCATCCTCTTCTCAAGTTTGTTTGATGCATTTCTTGAATTCCTAGTCTCTATTAATATATAAAGTCATCTGTGATTGGCTGTTGTGTCACACATTGACTGTTTTACTTTTCTGTTTAAGTGTCTGTGTATATGGGGGATATGCAACAGAAAGGCATTGCCACAGTTCCCAAGAGAGCATTGAACATCATGACCTGTGAAGTGAATAGATTATTACAACTTACCCAGAATGCAATAATTCCAGTGTCCTATGTAGTGCCAAGAAAGGTGAGGACAATCAAATAACTGTCAAACTCAAGACACAAACACAAAACTGTAAATGTCACCATGGCAACTAGTTAGTATTCAAAGAATACAAAAGATAAGATTCATATCATATTTTGTAAAATTGTGAAATGTCACTAATAGAAATGCTGAATACCCAGGATGGTCATCTGTTTGATTGTAGAATTTTTTTTAGTAAAATTACTTGTTTCCAAATTTCTTATAATGTAATTTTGAATGGTGATAATGAAAATATTGTTTTCTATTTTGAATTCATCAGACACATCGTGATTTTCATGCAGATCTGTATCCTGATACTTTATGTGGAGATCCTGCCATGACAGCTGATAACTGGTTGGCTGGAGATAATCATCAGGTATGAATCAAATGTACCATGTACTGCCAATAACAATCTTGTCTGGCGTGGACTTTAAGTTTTGATTCCTACACTTTAGATTGACAGCAATATAGCTTACATGACATGGGCTTGCAGTAAATTACCTTTGACTGTTGATTAGCTATAATGCATCAAACGTTTCTCAGTCAGCTTATTTGGGTTATACAGTCTTTGCTGGTGATATTTGAGTCATCTTTGACTTCTTAAAAGGTGGTTGTATTCCCAAGAAATGCTGGCAAACGGAAGAAAACAATCCCTGTAACAGTAAACACTACCATGCCTGTGTTTAAGTCACCTTCCAGACATAATTAGTATTTTAGTTCAGATGTGCATAGTTGAGTTGCACGATGGCATTGGATTATCAGTAACACACACCAACCCACATGGCCAATGAAGACCATTGTTAGTACGACTTTAAACCATTCCCATCTCTATTATTACTATTACTGCAAATGCGCAGGCAGGAATTGTTTCTTATATGGGAAACAAAAATGCAAGCAGCAAACATTAGTTTCCAACTACATGTATATTAGAAAATACAAAGGAATAACAAGCGAACCCATCAAGTTTTCTGCTGGGACATAAAGTTGTTAACATCATCATGCGGATGTCAACCTACTTTTTTAAGCAGTAGGATATAGCTGAGGAGTGTCAGTAAACTGATAACTAATTAAGGAAACCTATATAGCTACTCAGTAAACACTCTGACAATGATAATGCTGATACCATGCTTCTGACATGCTTAGTGTTCATGGAAGTTTTGGTTGATTTTGTATTATTAATTTTGCACAAGAAGAGGTCTCCTTTGCATATACTAGACAAATACATTTAACTAGTTCTTCGCTAAATTGTGTTTAATTATTGTTTTCATATTCAGGTATCCAAGGTTAGCTTGCAGCCTACTAGTAATTCTAAAGTTCTTCCTCCAAAGAGAAACAGAGCTGTGAATGTAGATATTGTTGCTAGGAAACTGGAAAAGACGAGTATCTCTGAAGAAAAGAATACAACAATTGAAAATAAGCCAAGTGTTAGCAGAAAGGTAACTAATGCTCTGGGAAGTCATTGCAATGCTACTTACAAGATGTTGTCTGATTGGCTATCCAGCCCTAACAACTGACATTCAGATCAATCATAGAGCAGTTTGTTTGTTGCTAGACGCACCAAATTCTGCCTTGTATATATGCTTTGACTAAGAAAGAAGGAAATTATTTTATTTTCTGTTCTTTTTCAAATATGCGTATTTACATTTCTAGTTGAAATAGCGATTCTCACTATAACAAATTGAGCAATTTACAAAAGTTGTTGCTTTAGCAACCTAATTTGCCAAATCCATAACATTTATTTTTTGTTTCAGCCAAATCTTAAGCCAAAACCTAGTCCAAACCAAATTACGCCGATAGAAAATGAGGCTGAACAAGAGGCTGCAAATAACACTTATGGGGCTGCAATTTGCCATGAATCAGAGGCTGTAAATACTGAAATAGAAACAAAGACTACTGCTGCTGCCATAGAAACTGAGGCTGAAATGAGAAATGAGGAACCTTCTTCATTGGAAATTACCCAGAATGCAATTGACCCAGTAGAACGTTTAGAAAATGTTACATCCATTCCAGCAGAGGAGGAGATGGCCGAGGAGGCTTCAAATAAAGAAGAGAGCATTCCACATGGTTCAGCAGTGGCTAACATGTTTGCAGGGGTCACTTCTTCCAAGTTTCGTCACATTCAGGGGGTCACACAGCACAGAAATACACACATTTACAATATCAGAAATTTGAGCACAAGCACATTTGGTGAGTGTGATGGTTTCCATGCCAACAAAGATTTTGCTGCCATTCCAATTGCTGGCCCAGGTGGATTGATCGCTATATTGAATGTGAGTAATGTCTATGAATAATTTATGTGAACTTTGATTAATAACTGTTTTTGGTATTAAAAAAGTTATTTTTTTGTTTAGAACATCGCATAATTGTAATAGTGCCACAAGATTATCAAGCTTTCCACATGACTGTAGAAGAATTGGCTTACTGTTCACATGACTAGAAGTGTGTGGTTTACTTTCCCTATGACAAGAATTGTTGGTTTACTTTCCCTATGAATACAAGTGTGTGGTTCACTTTTCATGTGGATGGAAGTGTGTGGTTTACTTCCCATGTGACTAAAAATGTATGGTTTATTTCTCACATGGCTAGAAGTGTATGGTTTACTTTCCGTATCACTAGAAGTGTATGGTTTACTTTCCGTATCACTAGAAGTGTATGGTTTACTTTCAGTATCACTAGAAGTGTATGGTTTACTTTCCGTATCACTAGAAGTGTATGGTTTACTTTCAGTATCACTAGAAGTGTATGGTTTACTTTCAGTATCACTAGAAGTGTGTGATTTACTTCCCACATGACTAGAAGTGTGTGGTTTACTCCCCATATGACAAATGTTGGTTTACTTTCCATATGACGAGTGTGTGGTTCACTTTCCATATGGATAGAAGTGTGTGGTTTACCTCCCACATGAGTGGGAGTGTGTAGTTTACTTTCCAATGACAACAAGTGTGTGGTTTACCTTCCACATGAATGGTTGTATGTTGTTTGCAAGAATAGGAACACAATTGTAGAGTTTGTGATTACAAGTATGCACTCGATCTCCATGTGAATACAAGTGTGTATTTTTAGTTCTGCCGTTGACTTAGTGTACAAAGTGGAGCTGTTCATATTATCGATTGTCTGTCTGTGTCAACTTTACTTTTTGACTTCTTCTTGTAAAGTTTGCTTACTTTGATACTTGGTATAAATCTTCAATTCTTTAATTTAGATGAATATTTTTGGTAAAAAGTAATTTTCTTGACTTTTTGTTAAAATCAGCAAGTCTAATTGCTTAGATATTATACATATATGTACTACAGGTAGACCTCTCTATGATTTGTTATTTTTCTTAAAATACCTTCAAATCTCTAATTTTGATGAATATTTTTGCTATTTTCAACTCAATTTTAAATCTCAATTGCTTTGATATTTTACATGTTGACACCTTGAGTAAACTTTAGTCAGATTTTTTATATAGTACCTTAAATTTTTGAATATTACATTATATGATCACAGGTAGATAAGCCTGGTAAACTTCCGGATACTGGTGTATATGTGATCCAGAATGGCAACACAGTCATGGACTTTAAGTGGGATCCATTTGATACTAGAAGAATGGCAGTCGCCTGTGACGATGCTGTTATAAGAATATGGATGATCCCAGAGGGAGGACTGACAGAGACTCTCACACAACCAGAATTTATACTCAAGGGTAAGTTTTCAGGGAAAGGGGCTCTTATCAGTAATTTACATAGGGAGGGCTGACAGAGACAGTAATAGACCTAGAATTTTTTCTCAAGGGTAAGTTTTCAGGGAAAGGGGCTCTCATCAGTAAGAACAAATTCCAGAGGGAGGGCTGACAGAGATTGTAATAGAACTAGAATTTATTCTCAAGGGTGAGTTGTTAAGGACTGGGGATCTTATCAGTAAGAAAATTCCCAGAGGGAGGACTGACAGACTCTCACATAACCAGAATTTATACTCAAGGGTAAGTTTTCAGGGAAAGGGGCTCTCATCAGTAAGAACAAATTCCAGAGGGAGGGCTGACAGAGACTGTAATAGAACTAGAATTTATTCTCAAGGGCGAGTTGTTAAGGACTGGGGATCTTATCAGTAAGAACATTCCCAGAGGGAGGACTAACAGACTCTCACACAACAAGAATTTATACTCAAGGGTAAGTTTTCAGGGAAAGGGGTTTTCACCAGTAAGAATATTGCCAGACGGAAGATTGACTGTTACAGAACCAGAATATGCTTTCAAGGTCAAATGTATCAGAGTTAGGGAATAGTACTTCCAGCGGGAAGTCTAATAATGCTGTAATATAACCAGGATGCACTGTTATATTGGGCACAAACAAGATTCATACATTTAACTTGCAACTTGCAAAAAACAAACAGGGACTATGTCATTGACAAAGACTTGTTATTCACTAAGCTAAATTGTATTCTTTTTATGTGACAGGACATGAAGAGAAAATATATTTTCTTTTATTCCATCCACTTGTCAGTGATTTACTGCTGTCTGCATCCTATGACATGTCGGTTAGGATCTGGGATTTGGATTTCTATGAAGAAAAAATAACATTACATGGACATCAAGACCAAGTAAGCATGCAGATTTTTTCATTCAATAAGTTTTAATAATTTTTTCTCTGTCATTATCAATTTTTGTTTCAAAACTTAATCCTGTCTATTTCAACCAAAAAAGTTGAATACATTGTGATGCAGTGGATAACAAATCCCTAATTAATATCATATTTTGTTTTCATTGGATGAAAATTATTATGGATATGAGAAATAATTATGGAAATTTGTTAAATACTTGCACCTAAATTTTGGTTGGCCATCATGGCTGACCAAAATGTCAAAGGTCATACTAAATTTAACTGAGACTATATGAATGAACGAGAAGCTTCAATAATGAAGAACTAATTGAAAAAAGTAATGGTCATGTCATTTTCTAATCTAATCTAATCTAATCTAATCTAATCTAATCTAATCTAATCTAATCTAATCTAATCTAATCTAATCCACTCTATATAATCTAATCTAATCTAATCTTGATTAAATCCACATAAGTGTGTTAACATTTTTCTAATTCTGAGAATTAAATTTTTTTTGTAGATATTTGGAGCATCATGGAGTCCAGATGGTGTGTATGTGGCTACTGTAAGTAAAGATAAGATGATCCGGATCTATGAGCCCAGGAAGGCTGTTCTACCAATCAGGGAAGGACCTGGACTAGAAGGAAGTCGAGGAGCTAGAATTGTTTATGCGTGTAATGGACAATATCTTATAGTACTTGGTTTTGATAAGTAAGTTTGGATCTTTTAAAAAAGGACATCACTTATTCTTCTCCTGTATGTTTCTGATATCTGGACTCCTATGAAATGTTTACTGTTGTCAAATTTCGTGATTTTCCCTAACTGACAAAAATATATCTCTCACAAAATTGAACTGACATGCACCAGACCAAGACACCAGGCTGAGGCACCAGACCAAGACACCAGATTTTCATTAAGTTTTCTATACAATATACTAGTATATGTAAGACTGACAGAGGCTAATGATACTTGTTACAATAGATACAACCTCCGATTATTCATTTTGATCATTCTACATCATTTCTGCTATAGCATTGTCATGGCAATTATTGTTCTACTCTTCTATTTCTTTTCAGACAAAGCAGCAGAAAGATTAGTGTGCACAATGTCGATGATTTGACTGCACCAGTTGCCATGGTAACATTGGACGTCTCCCCAGCAACACTGATACCATACTATGATGATGATACAAGTGTTCTTTTTTGTACTGGAAAGGCAAGTACAGTATTTACTCTATTAGGAGCACATCCCTGATTGAAGGGTATATAAACCCAAAAATGCATTATTCGTATACTGAATCATTAATGCTATGATAATAGAGAAAAAACGGTATCTCATAATATGGTTTTAGTTCCATCAAAACATGACAAAGACTTGTGGTTGTTTTGTGAACAACTATTGCATTGAAAGTTGACAAACTAAAATGGTCTTGTTAAATGAAAATTGGATTGATCAATTTTGCTGATTATTATGTTTTCTTTCCTTACTTTTTATTAGTAACCTAATGCTTTACAATATTTTATTGATCTTGTTCAGGGTGATAGGATAGTGCAAGCATATGAAGTCATATCACATGCACCATATTTGGTGGAGTTGTCAGAGTTCAGATGTACAGACCCACACCAGGTGATAATTTCACATAGATCTATTTAATTTGTCAGTGTATAGTGGTAGCCATTGTTTTCCATCATGTAAATGTGTCTGTCTGTTTGTTTGTCTGTCTGTCGATTTAATCTATTTAATTTTTCTTTCTTTATTCATTCATTCATTCGTTCATGAATTCATTCATTCACTCACTCACTCACTCACTCACTCACTCACTCACTCACTCACTCACTCACCCATACTTACATTGCTATATGTCCTGAGGACTTCATTGGATTAATTTTTTAATATAGTTGAATTAACTATTAAGGTCAGTATTTGGGAAAGGTATGGTACAATTATATTAATATTAATATACCTTCCCCCGATACTAAACCTAAGCTACGCAAAACATATTAATAATAGAATGAACTATATATAATATAAATTATGTTTTCCGAGGACGATGAAAAAGGTCCTCGGAAGGTGTGTTTGTCTTCGGAAGTTGGTATATATGTGTATTTTGGTCCTCAGAACATGTAGCAATGCAAGTACACTCATTCATTCATTCCAATTATTTATTCATTTGATTATTTATTTTGCAGGCAATGTCTTTCTTACCTAAGATAACATGTGATGTAAAAAAAGTGGAAGTTGCAAGGGCTCTAAGATTGTCCAAAACAACAATAGAACCTATAGTGTTTACAGTACCAAGAGTTAAAGTAAGTTGCAGCTAGTGGTAGTATTGTTAACACAGTCTGTCTGTCCACCCGTCTGTCTGTGTGGCAAATTTGTAAATGTGCTATCTCAAAATTCAGTGATCAGAATCAGATGAAATAGCAGTCATGTACTATGGGGCAATTATCTTATTGGGTTTGGGTATGGATGAGTTTAGTTGGTGGGTAAGAGTTAAAATAGGGTCAGGAGTGGCAACAGGTGAGAAATGGAGGTATGATAATGGTGAGAGTAGGATGGGTCAGTGTGCAAATAAGGATGGGATAATTCGAGAAATGAGGATTGGATAAGGGATAAAGTAGGGTTGGGTCAGTGTGCAAATAGGGATGGGATAATGTGAGAAATGAGGATGGGATAAGGAATAAAGTAGGGATGGGTCAGTGTGCAAATAAGGATGGGATAATTTGAGAAATGACGATGGGATAAAGAATAAAGTAGGGATGAGTCAGTGTGCAAATAGGGATGGGATAATTTGAGAAATGAGGATGGGATAAGGAATAAAGTAGGGATGGGTCAGTGTGCAAATAGGGATGAGATAATTTGAGAAATGAGGATGGGATAAGGAATAAAGTAGGGATGGGTCAGTGTGCAAATGGGGATGAGATAATTTGAGAAATGAGGATGGGATAAGGAATAAAGTAGGGATGGGTCAGTGTGCAAATAGGGATGGGATAATGTGAGAAATGAGGATGGGATAAGGAATAAAGTAGGGATGGGTCAGTGTGCAAATAAGGATGGGATAATTTGAGAAATGAGGATGGGATAAGGGATAAAGTAGGGTTGGGTCAGTGTGCAAATAGGGATGGGATAATGTGAGAAATGAGGATGGGATAAGGAATAAAGTAGGGATAGGTCAGTGTGCAAATAGGGATGGGATAATGTGAGAAATGAGGGTGGGATAAGGGATAAAGTAGGGATGGGTCAGTGTGCAAATAGGGATGGGATAATGTGAGAAATGAGGATGGGATAAGGAATAAAGTAGGGATGGGTCAGTGTGCAAATAGGGATGGGATAATGTGAGAAATGAGGATGGGATAAGGAATAAAGTAGGGATGGGTCAGTGTGCAAATAGGGATGGGATAACGTGAGAAATGAGGATGGGATAAGGAATAAAGTAGGGATGGGTCAGTGTGCAAATAGGGATGGGATAAGGGAGATAATAGGAACAGGGTCAATGTGAAAATAGAGATGGGATAAGGGAGATAATAGGAACAGAGTCAGTGTGAAAATAGGGATGGGATAAGGGAGACAGTGGGTATGGGATAAGGGAGAGTAGGAACGGGGTCATTTTGAAAATAGGGATGGGATAAGGGAGATGTGGGTATAAGATAAGGGAGATGTAGGAACAGGGTCAGTGTGAAAATAGGTATGGGATGAGGGAGATGTGGGTATTAGATAAGGGAGATGTAGGAACAGGGTCAGTGTGAAAATGGGAATGGGATAAGGGAGAGAGTGGGTATAGGATAAGGGGAAGGAGTGGGTAGAAGATAAGGAAGAGAATGGGTATAGGATAAGGGAGAGAGTGGGTATATGATAAGAGAGAGAGTAGGTCGAGGATAAGGGAGAGAGTGGGTATAGGATAAGGGAGAGAGTGGGTATAGGATAAAGGAGAGAGTGGGTATAGGATAAGGGAGAGAGTGGGTATAGGATAAGGGAGAGAGTAGGTATAGGATAAGGGAGAGTGGGTATAGGATAAGGGAGAGAGTAGGTATAGGATAAGGCAGAAAGTAGGTACAGGATAAGGGAGAGAGTGGGTATAGAATAAGAGAGAGAGAGTAGGTATAGGATAAAGAAGAAAAAGGGTATAGGATAAGGGAGAGAGTGGGTATAGGATAAGGGAGAGAGTAGGTATAGGATAAGGCAGAAAGTAGGTATAGGATAAGGGAGAGAGTGGGTATAGGATAAGGGAGAGAGTAGGTATAGCATAAGGGAGAGTAGGTATAGGATAAGGGAGAGAGTGGGTATAGGATAAGGCAGAAAGTAGGTATAGGATAAGGGAGAGAGTAGGTATAGGATAAGGGAGAGAGTAGGTATAGGATAAGGCAGAAAGTAGGTATAGGATAAGGGAGAGAGTGGGTATAGGATAAAGGAGAGAGTAGGTATAGGATAAGGGAGAGAGTGGGTATAGGATAAGGCAGAAAGTAGGTATAGGATAAGGGAGAGAGTGGGTATAGGATAAGGGAGAGAGTGGGTATAGGATAAGGGAGAAAGTAGGTATAGGATAAGGGAGAGAGTGGGTATAGGATAAGGGAGAAAGTAGGTATAGGATAAGGGAGAGAGTGGGTATAGGATAAGGGAGAGAGTAGGTATAGGATAAGGGAGAGAGTGGGTAGAGGATAAGGGAGAGAGTAGGTATAGGATAAGGGAGAGAGTGGGTAGAGGATAAGGGAGAGAGTGGGTATAGGATAAGGGAGAGAGTAGGTCGAGGATAAATGAGAGAATGGGTTTAGGATAATATAGGTCTGTCGTCTGATTTGAAGCTCAAAATTTAACAATTAGTTTCATGATTTCTTATATTTTTGTTTTCAGATGGAATATTTTCAAGATGATCTATATCCTGATGCCAAGGTTACCTGGCAACCAGTCATGAACAGTTGTGAATGGTTATGTGGAGAAAATAAACAACCAGCATTGATTAGTTTGAAACCAGAAGGAATGAAACCATGTATGTAACTTAAAAAATACATCCCACAATTTTTGTGTGAAAACTCTTGCATATATTTTCTGTATTTTTTTACAGCTTCTTTCTATATTTCTATTAGATGAAGTTGTAAACAGGAACTCATGTAATGACTGTTGTGTGTGTATGTACATCAATGACTGTATCCCGAGATGCCTAAAACAATCGCATTCAAACTTTACACATACAGCTTGAGATACTTATGCATATGTATTCAATAACTTAGATCTTGTCTTTGACAGTGAGTGAAGCACCTAAAGCAGTGCCAGCACCCAAGAAATATGAAAGTTACAATGAATTAGAATATAAATCTGATGACCAGAAAAAACAAGAGGTAAGAAATGGTTCAAATACCGCAATCAGTTTTAGTAACAGACCATCACTTTGCAATATCCCTATGTCTGGATCAAGCATCATTAGTTTGTATCCATCCATCAATTTGTTATTTAATTTAGATTCTCATTGTGCAAGGTTGTAATAGTTATGCTATGTTATTCAACTTGGTGTGAACATTGCACATGATGGTTTGATACATGTAACTTGATTCAAAATGGCTGACTGGTGGCCATGTTGGATTTATTTTCATATATTCTATAAACGAATGTCTTCAACCATGCTTTGACTGATTTTGTTAACACGCTGAATACTCTCCCAACATTTAATTATAATTTATAATCTCTGTCTATGATTGACACAATTGGTAAAAAATGGATGGAAGCTAGGTCACTAACAATGACTTGATTTAATAAAAATTTATAATTTGTTGTTACAAAAGTATTGTTTGCGTTCTAGTTACTTGATGCAATGCACGTAAAGCTTGCTGCCAGAGAAGATGAACCTCTACCACAGGATCTCATGGAAGGAGTGGAAGATGATGAATGGGTAAGCTGAATATGACATCATCATATTTGCATATATCAAAGAATGTGAAGAATAATCAGTAGCCGTATGCTGCAACCTCTGCACAGCTCACAAAAATTACAGTACGACCATTCTCAAGAGTATGAAAATTCACTTTTAGAATAAACATTTTCATCATAGTAATTTACATATTTTGACCATTGATATTTGAACATTTTTTTATTTCTAGGATGACTATTGAATGCTGAAAGATTATTGATGCACACATTATTATCTACCAAGATCTCAAGACTGGCACCAATCATAGTGGTCAACATCAAAAATGTTGATTGTTATTTATTTCCTCCACTGACTGTAGGCTGACATATGTTAACGGGACTCTCCTTTCTTCACTCCAAATTATAATGAACCCAAATAATAATGGTCTATTTTGCTGAAAGTTGAAGTTTTTTGAAAGATATGAGATGTCTAAGTCATTCATGACAACAGGAAGATGTTGTCGTGGAAATCTAGATGATAGACATCTTATTAGTATGAATTGATAACTCCTCCTTCAAGCTGATTTAGTCAGTTTGTTATTTATTTTATGGGTATACTATATCTCAGGTTTTTGTTAAACTGGACAGTGTTTTATTTTAAAATTGGTTGGTTGGTCTATAGCAATGGCATCTATTAAAACCTAAATCTGTAGCATAATAGTACATGCCTTAAAACATAATTCCTAGTTATATACTACATGTTTTTGTCAACTTTTCTAAACACTGCATATTATTGTGATGTTTTGCATTTGGCAATAGGCAATACACTAATGGTAACACAGTAATGCCTGTCTGTATTAAAATTATTTTATTTAACAGAGGTGTGCTGTGTGTATTCATATGAACAGTGAAAAGTCCATGTCCATGAACAACACATGTTTGGTTTAATCTATTCACCACCAGTTCCCTCTTTTCATAACAAATTCACAAAATAGTCCTTCAGAAGGTTGGGACAAAAATAGCCAATTTTTTTGATTAAAACATAAAAATTGACTTAAGTTTTGTCTGTTGGCTCCAAAATTAGGGTTTGTTTCCAGAAATATTGAAGAACACTAAAAGAAAGTGCATTTGGGCAAGAAAGTCTGGTGGTGAAACGGCTAGCAGAAGTGTAGTTTATAGAGAATCAACATGAACTACCGGTAACACAGTGTGTTTGGTTCAGACAGGTTTTACTGTGTATGCATCAACCATTCACTTCAAAGAATAAACAAATTATGAACATTTCACCATTTTAGTCTGAATTTTTACCAAATATGGGATTCTATTTGAATAATAGACTGCAAATAAATTTAGATGAAAATCTCATTAAAACCCCTAACATCCTTGGTTTAAGTAGATTTTAATCCTTTCTGCAACTTCTCCATACCATTTTAAGCAACTAATAAATTCATGTTGACAAAGACATGTATATGATGTTTCTGTAATATGTATATCCTTATATGGTCACAGTGGAGATTGATCTATAAAAGCTATACTCCCGAAAATATGTACTTTATTGAATATGTGCAAAAATATTGAAATTTAATTATTGACATTTTTTTCTTTTTCATTTCAGTATCGTAGAAATTTGTAATTTTCCTCGTTTGATTTGTTTCATGTTATATTCGAAAAATATATGTGCTTAAGTTCATATAATGACATTGTGATTTCAATGAAGCTCACTTACTGTGTAATTTCTATTCAAAACATAAATTGGTACAAAGTGGAATCTCAAGCAATCACAGTCAGACATATTTATCAAATATATTTTTAAATGACATTATTGGTATGCACAACATTTGTAACTTTTTTAAAGTTAGGCCAATAAAAAACGATTTTGCTTCTTTACCCGGGGAACTTGATAAATGTTGCTGATTATTCAATACCACAACAACAAGATATATGCTCAGTGTTTATCATTATTAAATAATACATTACTGTTGATTTGAGTTCACATAACATGATCCTCTGAATCAGAAAACAAACATTTCCCAATTTCTCTATCATACAGGTTGTGCGCTTTCTTGGTGGAATGTCTGCACTGAAAACTTGTGATTTAGGTGTCATTCGATTCTCAGGAATGTTTGGCCGATTTCATGGTATTTACATTGCCAATGCTGCTGCTCATAATTATGTAATTTGATTTCATTCAAAATGTCAGACAGGTAGCCATTTAATTATTTTTTCATGTTTTCTGTTTTTCAGATGCACTTTCAAAAATTTGTTTGAACTGTGTTCAAATATCAAACATAATGGAATTTATGTGCACAGCATATCTTTTTGACTCCCATGTGCGAAGCACAAAATGGGAGTCTTTGCAGTTAGTGTGTCTGTATGTGTGTATGTGTGTGTGTATGTGTGTCCGACTGTTCCACTGCTATCTCAAGAACCATACATCGGTTTTTGATGAAACTTGGTGCATAGATGCTCTGGGCCAATGCGCTGATTTGATTAGGTTTTGGTAAAAATCCATGCTCGTTAATTACCTAATTTGCATGATAATTAGCTAATTTTTAGCTGTTCTATGACTGTTCCACTGATATCTAAAGAACCACTCATTGGATTTTGATGAAACTTGGTACATAGATGCGCTGAACATGTGCACAGATTTGATTAATTTTTGGTAAAAATCCGTGCATATTAATTACCTAATTTGCATGATAATTAGCTATTTTTTAGTGGTTCCATGACTGTTCCACTGATATCTAAACAACCACTCATTGGATTTTGATGAAACTTGGTACATAGATGCTCTGAACTAATGCTAGGTTTTGATTAGTTTTTGGTAATAATCCGTGGATACTAATTACCTAATTTGCATAATGATTAGTCAATTTTCAGCTTTTCCACGGGTATCTCAAGTACTAATCATCACATTTCAATGAAACTTGGTACATAGATGTCATACGACACTGCACAGACCTGATAGTTTTTATGGTAATATCAGTACATATTAATTACCTAATTTGCATAATTAATTAATTTTCAGCATTTGATATAAGTAGTTAGCATTACATTTCAATGAAACTTGGTACTTACATACCCAAGGACTATGCAGAGATTGATTGTTTTCGATAAATATTTGTGCATATTAATCACCTAATTTGCATAATTAGTTAATTTTCAGCTTTTCCACGGGTATCTCAAGTACTAATCATTGCATTTCAATGAAACTTGGTACATAGATCCTTTAGGACTATGCAGAGACCTGATTAGTTTTAGGGTAAATAATTGTGCATATTAATTACCTAATTTGCATAATTAATTTTCAGCTTTTCTACTGATATCTAAAGTACTAATCATCACATTTCAATGAATCTAGAATTATGCAGACCCAATTAGTTTCCGGTAAATATTTGTGCATATTAATCACCTAATTTGCATAATTAACCAACTTTCGCACTGATATCTCAGGTACTATACATCACATATCAATGAATGTACATGGATGCTGTAGGACAATAGACAGACCTGAATAATTGTGGGTTAAAATCTGTACATATTAATTACCTAATTTGCATAATTAACCAATTTTAAGCTTTCACACTGATATCTAAAGTACCGTAAAAAACTCCAAAATTTCGACCGGTTTTAAATATCTGGTGTTAGAAATGTGACGTGTTTTTAGAGTCAAAATTAAGGTGCATTTTCGGATGGTCGAATTTTTCAGAATAGAAATCAGCAAAAAAAATGGGGTTGATAGACAGTGTGCTTCATTAGTTTTTAAAAAATGCAATGTCCGTCAATTGACGTAAACTTCCTCATGTTTCACGGTAAAAGCGAAGGTCGTGGCCGAGTTGTAACTCAAAATCTAAACAAAGTCATCAATCAGTGAGTATTATGACAAGCAAAACAAAACATCAAGACGCGGAGAAGAGGTCAGCACAAAACTAATAGGTCAAAAGACAAAGCTGTCTCGCACTACCTAGGAAAACTTGCGAATGTTCGAAGTACAGGTACCCATTGGACAAAAGATACATGGAAGTTTAGCAAACGATCTCCCCGACCCAGTGCAATGTATCCGGTTAGAATCAAAGCTCACATGTCCCTTATTTGAGGGACCAAATTCTGCCGTAAATTCGCCCTTGGATTAAAAAATAAAATGGGATTTAAGAAAATAAAATGGGACTTTTAAGGTGTATTTTGGCGTCATTTTTCGGACATTTCAATCAATCGTAGTCATTGACGTTTGTCTATTCAAGAGTACACTGTATGATTTTTATCGTGACTAGCTAGCTGTGGAATCATAGCCCTATGTTGCCGACCGCATTATTTAAGTGACTGACTCTGGCCGGCCCATATGTTCGACGTACAACTACAAAATTAAAAAAAAGACGTCCAAATGAAATTGTTAGGGCGAAATTCGATTGTAGGTCGCACCAAAGAGCTACGGAACTGCAGCTACGTGACTAGCGTGAGCGGGTAAGCTTCCTTTCGAGAATGAGCTGTTATCACTGTGAACAATGTTAAATTATTCTTCAGATGACCAGTTTATTTTTTAAAAACAACTAATTTTTTTATTTAAAAAAAATCATGCCGTTTTCGCATCAAAATCCAAGCCAAAATATCGTACTACAACATCAATCTCTTCCGCATTGCGTTCAATAACATTAACATATTTAAATAAGCTATGGTAATTTGAACACGTTGGCATCATCCAGCTTTTTGATTGGTTAATTAGCGATTTGACCTATTTGACCTAAGAGAACATGGCGGATATCCTACAGCATCAAACCTTTATACGAGACCGGAATCATTCGCTTACCATGAAACTAAGTTGACTTTTATTTGTATTTCATAACCATTCAACAAATTTATTTTGTGTACATTATTATAATCACTACTGAGTACAGTAATAATCAACAATTCAGAAACGCAGCATGCCGAGATTTTTGTGTTCGTTTTTATTTGAAACTTCGTTTATTTAGAATATATTTTCGTTACCAATAAAATAAAAATCTCTCAGTCAATCAGAAACCCGGATTCATGCCTTTGAGGAAGGTCCCGTTTGAACGCTCACATCGGTTTTTTTTTCGTCTGGGGGAAAACTAAAACTGGTCGCAATTTTCGAATAAGAATGAGTCGGCAATTTTTAGTGGAGTCGAAAATTTGGAGGTAAATAAAACACCGAAACCCGGCAAATAAATAGGTGGTCGAATTTTTAGAGGAGTCGAAATTTTGGAGTTTTCACGGTACTAATTATTCCATTTCAATGAAACTTAGTACAAAGATGCTCTAGGACAATGTACAAACCTAATTAGTTTGGGGTAAAAATCTGTTCATATTAATTCCCTAATAAGCATAATAATTCATAATTTTTTGGTTCTAATCACATTTCAATTAAACTTGGAGACATAGATTTTCTGTTACATTGCGCAGACTTCATTAGTTTTACACTCAAATCTGGTCATATTAATTTTCTGATTTGCATAATTAGTTTTCAGCTAAGTAATTTCGAATTATATTTAATGTGTCTCCAATACTCTCAGCACATGGGAGTTCTTTCTAAGCTTTCTTTGATTATTTATTGTCGACTTCTGTATGAGTTGTTTGGACGCAGTTTGAAAACAGTGACTTTCAGATTGACCTCTGTGCGTGTATGCGTCCGGGCCTATATCTCAGACATGCCTGGACCAAATACATTCAAACTTCACACTTACATCATACATAATATTATTATACATATGCACATCGATTTGTTTTACGATCATCAAAATCGAGCATTTCTCACCTGTTTACAGATAGATTTTGTTCAAACGTGGTACATTGATGCACATCATTTTGTTTTTCAAATCATGGAAAGTTGGGTGGTCAGCCAAGTAGTCATGGGAAGTTGGGTGGTCAGCAAAGTAGTCACAGGAAGTTGGGTGGTAAGCAAAGTAGTCACAAGAAGTTGGGTAGTCAACCAAGTAGTCCTGGAAAGTTGGAATGTTGCGTGGTCAGCCGAGTAGTCGTGGAAAGTTGGAAATTTGGGTGGTCAGCCAAGTAATCATGGGAAGTTGGAAAGTTGGGTGGTCGGCAAAGTAGTCTTGGGAAGTTGGAAAGTTGGGTGGTCGGCAAAGTAGTCATGGGAAGTTGGAAAGTTGGGTGGTCAGCCAAGTAATCATGGGAAGTTGGGTAGTCGGCAAAGTAGTGTTGGGAAGTTTGAAATTTGGGTGGTCAGCAAAGTAGTCATGGAAAGTTTGAAATTTTGGTGGTCGGCCAAGTAATCATGGGAAGTTGGAAAGTTGGGTGGTCGGCAAAGTAGTCTTGGGAAGTTGGAAATTTGGGTGGTCATCAAAGTAGTCATGGAAAGTTGAAAAATATTGAAAGAAAATAAAGATGGATAGTTGGGTATGTTTCCAATGTGGACAGCCAACTAATCACGGGCATGTATTAAACTGGAATTACTGAAAAAATACACTACAAAATATTTTCAGAAAAGATGGTGCTTTATTAGCGAACACCAACATTGCACAAAAGCACCCAGGCCAAGACAAAGCTACTGCCATGTATGTAATATGTTGTCTTTGTATGGAAGTGTGAGTTAGTAATGTGTATGTGTTGAATGCTGGTTAAAAAATACAATACAATTTAGGCAACAAAAAATTAGAAATACAAACTTTAAATTGTTATTTAAAGTCATCATAGATAATAGGTAAATGTTTATAAGTTGAAAGTACTGGCCATAGCCTGGGTGATGGAAACTTTAAAGGAACAAGTTCAATCACAAAAGACCTAAACTTGCGAATGAGAGCATGACTAGCAAGACGAGTCAGCGATCTGTGATGTATCTGATTGAATATGTTACAATAGACAGTGCCAGGACAAATGACCAATTTTGTATTTTGGCTACAGGAATAACGTGCCAAAAATCATGTTTCAGACGTTTTTTTGACCAGTGGTTGTGTAACATAAAACCTTGGTTTTGGGTGACTCTAAAGGAATAAAATGCATTAAAAAGGAGCCAACTTAAAGATGGTGGGCTACAAAGGAAGATGGGAAATAAGCTACCCAAACTACAAACATTGGGGCACTCTCTCTACCCAGAAACTGAGTTATCCTCAATTAACTTTTTACAATACTGATACAAATTTTACTAAATAATGTATAGCATGCTTCGAACCACGATTGGAACTGAAATAAAGTTAGAAAGTATGGTTGGCCTGCTAATTAAATAGGGGCCTAAAATAAGTTGGGAAGGAAATGAAGCTGAAACGTCAGGTGGCTGGCCAACTACACATGGGCCTGTAATTGGTTGGAAAGTAAGTAAAGTTGTAAATTTGGATATGCTCCCAGTTAGGCAACGGCCTGTAACTTTACATACTTTTCAACGTATTACAGACCCCTATATATTTGGAAGCATACCAAACTGTCCAATTTTACTTACTTTCCAACTTATTTCAGGCCCATTCGTGGTTGGAAGCATGCCCAACAAACAAACAAACTTTGCTTAATTTTCCGACTTATTACATTCCCCTCCCGAAGTTGGCTGACTACCAAACTTTTTAAATTTACAAGACCCTGCCTGGTTGGCAGCATTCCCAATTTTCCAATTTTACTTACTTTCCAAATTAGTTCATAAATATGAATTTAGATTAGAGAGTATGTGCTAAATGTAATACAAATGCAATTGAGAGTACCACTACACGATGTAAAACTAAGCATTGAGTATCATTCTTTACTCTAAAAAGTAACAGGTCAATAAATAAAACTACCTGGTAGTGAGAAAAGAAACATAACTATTGTTTAAAGCAAACTAATATCTATAGCTATATTTAACAATGTCAGGCTCTGCAGAAGGATTTTGTCTAATGTAGCCTCTGTGTTTCAAGCAGCGGTGTCATATCTATGTCACATCTATGTAAATACGATCAGCAGCAATAATTTGCCATGAACTGCTGAATAGTCCTGTGAATAAAACAACAACAAGTGTTATGAACACGGTAAATACAACATATAGACTACATGTACTTCTGCATGTACATTTTAAATCACGATATCGAATTTAAGTACGTGCTTAATTTTTTTTAAATTAAAGGTAGTGTCAATTGGCATCTTAGAAAATTATTGTAATTTCGCAAAATAGCTCCCAAAAAATGATCCACCAGTTAAATATTGTTCGGCAATGCAGCCACATATTATGCTATTATAACTGAAAGGTATTTCTTTGGATGTGATAATCATCCTTGTCTGTATATAGGTATTGCATTCTTAAATAAATTTGCTGGAGTTGGTTTAAATCATAGACTCTAGATTTAATGATGCCGGCCCCCTTCAACTCCTCCCATTTTTATTTACTTAATTCACTTACTTTTTATTGTGTTCGTGAATTTGTCGATATTCAGTGGGGTATATTCAAGGTTAAGGTTGACAAGGCCTAAATGAATACATTCGCAACTCCAATTTATCCCAACATATTTGTAATTGCTGCAAATACCAAAAAATATAAATTTTCTCCGATGCCATTTTTATTATTTGGGTTTTACACTGAATAGTCATTGTTTGTCTAAGAGAGACAAGCAAATGTTTTAGTGTTAACTTATTATTCATTGGTTCCTTATCTCATGTACTCTAAATGCCACTGGAGATTAACCTGCTGCGAGACACTGTTTACTACTATAAATATATAAATAGCGTACCAAAGTGTCTTTGTGTAGTTAACATTATTTCGATTGATCTCTTCTATATTGCACATAACTTGGCAGACCCGTCTCCTGTAATATATAATAGGGACAGTGGTGATACAAATATACAGTCATTTAAAAATTGTAACAAGAAATGTAAAACATAAAATAATAACTATACCTGAATTGAAAGATTATATATTGTGCGGTTGGGTGTTATCTGATTTTCTCTCCATTGTTGGATGTCTGGCAGCATAGTCTCCTGTGCATATACACCTCTTCTTGTGACTCGACGTAACTGAAATCGAAGAGCCATTTAATGTTATAATGAGGTGAATACTGACGTATCCATGTTACCCAATTATAATTATACGATCCACAGAAACATCCACATCTAACATTAAATTCAATGGGACTTGTGCAGTACAATAACTATAACAATGACTAATAAAGTTGAATGAATTTACGTTTATTTTATCCCGACTAGGAAGCTTTTCTAAGCAAATCATACTTACTATATTCCATACACCCATGAATATATCCCAAAACCAATCCATTCTGGGAAGTCACCTTCACCTGTAACAAGATGTCACAATATATCACAATTGTGGAGAAAAATGCCAAAAAATGTTTCATCTATTTACATGGATGTTTTCCACATTTGGTTCTGGGACTAAAGTGTTTAATATTAGTTTTGGGTGATCAGATTTATTTGAAGGCAAATGCGCTAATATGGCAGTTACAAAAGATTACAACAGCGTCAAATAAACTTACTGTTACTTACTTCGTATTCTATATATATAAAAAAAAGACTGGACGTTAATTGCCAGGGCCGGGGGAATTGACAAAGACAGGGTCGACACTACAGGTATAAAAAAAAAGGACCACCCCCAATAATATGAAATCGATATCCATCAATTAATATTCCTGTCAATCATGCTTTATTAAACAAATCAATGCTGCAGTCAATTTTATAGGAATGAGGTAATATGTAGTGTGACATAATATACTAGATGATGATGATTTAATATTATATTATTCGTACCTTTCAGTGAACTTTCATTATAATATTGCACTTATAGAACAGCTATGCATTATTTACAAAAATAACTATATTGCAAAGCGAACTATATTTTTTTAGTGCAGTTCACTTAAAATATCATGAATATGCTTTTAAAAGCCAGAACCAAATTAGCACTGTCTATCAGGATATTTTTGTGAAAACTACTTCATAAACAACTTTTCAAACAAGCAGTCAATGAACATATGTATTAGAATCACTAGATAAATACAGTGTTTGTTTTACTAATTTATTAGCGGGGGGGGGGGCTAATTCACTAACAGCTATAATTCAAGAAGTATATGAATGAAAATTAAATATGCCTTGTTTAAGGTAGTGAGACTATTATTTGTGTTGAAAATTACGATTTCCACATTTATTTATTAATTGATGAAATGCACTATAAACTTTCATGTGATAAAGTCAACATAACATAGAATGTCATGTAAGTTGGTTAAATGTAGATTTTCTGAAGGGGAGCATGACAGCGACAGTAGTGTTTTCCAAAATCAACAACACAGGTTTAATCTGTGTGCCTATAAGTTTCAAAGATAAACTCAAGACAAAGCAATGTTAGGATGTGTTATCAGTAGCTATCTGACACACAATGAGTGTTTCCAAACATTTGAGTGGTTTGTCTCCGCCTCTGTTTGTTTCACAGATTAGTCATTTGCATATGAATGTGTCAGACACAAGGTCACACAGACACTGAATAAAATCATTGATTTTGGTGTTTTCATCTGCCGATTTTATCCAATTATAGCTATCCCATTCCTTTATTTTTTAGTTTCCAATAGCCTTACACATTTGGATGCCCCTACACATGTTAAAACAGACCTTAATGGGAAAACAAATTGATTGTGCCGATAAACAAGCTTGAAAATCTTTGCTGTTACTTCATGGACGTTTTCTAGGAGTTTATGTTTTTCAAAATACAAGGTCTTTAACAAAAAATAACGTATACTTATTGTCGTCGGATTAACACCAAATTTTCACAGCTTTAAGGTGACAGTGAGAGGAACTTGAATGTGTTCAGACGAACTATTTCATCGATTATTTACCAACGAGTTGTGGTTTGAGTAGGAGACAATGCGACTAAAACAGTAATTGAAATTCAGCACACTATTTTTTAAAACACGTTGCTTGAATAAAACTGACCAGACACATTCAATTTACCAGACTATTGAACAACTAGGAAAAGTGAAAAAAATACTTCTTATCACCAGCATAAATGCGTAATTATTTTTTACAGAAAAAGTAATTTTTCACCTTTGATTGAGTAACGCGTCATAGAATGCAGATACGGGCATGACAAACACATCTTTGAAAAGCTTGAAGTCCGGCGATTCTAAAAATATATACTTTCCTGGGTCTATTTGTAGTCATTTAGTCACAATTAGAAGATGAAAACAAGTATGCAAATAATAGTCCCGCTACCTTAAGTTAAAACTAATGGAGATCAAAAGATATCAAAAATCAAACATTGATTTATGTTGGCAAAACCAGAAAAAGAAAAGATATAAACTATGCACATATCCCTATGTATGAAGGAGATAAACTAATAATAAAAAAAAATACAACCAAAATATGTTGTTCCATTAAATGTCTAAGGTTGGAGCTGCTTGTATACAAAAAAGATTTTTCACTTATTGGTAATGACAACCACAAAGTGAAAGAATTTGTTCACATATAATACCTTCTTTTACATGTTATTATTGTCTGAAGTGTCAAGAATGCATCCCCTCAACATGTTAAACCAGTGCAACTTTATCAAAATAAGAATTATTTAATATCATATTAGGCTAGAAATCTGTAGTAATCCCTCCTGTGTTCATGTATTGTTTTAATTAGTGTTTTATTCAAATTTAAAATGTCACAAATCGTAGAAAGAATGCTAGCTTTCTTCAAGGATTTGATGTAATTATTGTGCCAAGTGCATTCAGTATATGGCGATAACTTAGCCTTAATATTATCAGTGCACTTTGTTTTGGCGTGAGCAGCCATTTTGTTTTTAGTGTTACTCGTGAAGACTACACAGGGAAATTCACACACGGATGCCAAATTGTTATTGTAGAATGTATTATGGAACTTTTGGAGAAAACTAACATAACATTTAAAATGTTTTGAAGCCGATTTCGTTAGATTACTCTAAATGTATTAATTCAACACGAACACCTTTATGTTCTACAACTATTGCACGTCGTAAACAACATTCCCCTTCCTACAACACTACAAGTAATGTCACAAAACTAAGAGCTTACCTTATCAACTATTTTTTGGACAGAAAAGTATTTAATAATTTCGATGGAAATATAAATAGTCGATGTCTTTCTTGCTCACAACGAATCACAACGATTCATAACCTTCCGCCGAGTTCAGTAAGGGTGCCGTGCCATGTGGCGTAGGCACACATTATATTAAAATAACCCCATTTCCAACACAACCTAAAATGCTCACGTTTAAAGAATGCGCAAAACTGCTTTGTAAAATCTGGTCAGAGTGGTCATTATTGAATTATATTGATATAATACTAACATATACAACATGGAAATATGAATAGTCGTTGTCTTTCTTGCTCACAACGAATCACAACGATTCA
Organism: Saccoglossus kowalevskii; assembly: GCF_978046115.1. Taxonomy (NCBI): domain Eukaryota; kingdom Metazoa; phylum Hemichordata; class Enteropneusta; family Harrimaniidae; genus Saccoglossus; species Saccoglossus kowalevskii. The sequence goes on from NC_140644.1 coordinate 7,612,077, forward strand.
TAACCTTCCGCTGAGTTCAGTGAGGGTGCCACGCCATGTAACATAGGCACAATGTGTATGACCTATTGAACTTCCAATTGCATACATTATATTAAAATAACCCCATTTCCAACACAACCTAAAATGCTCACGTTTAAAGAATGCGCAAAACTGCTTTGTAAAATCTGGTCAGAATGGTCATTATTGAATTATATTGATATAATACTAACATATACAATTATGATATAATAACTTTATTTAAATACAATTGCATATAGTGCAAGGCAGTATTACGAAATTCTGGTTCACTGTCTACAGTTTCTTCATGTGTTATAGAAATATAGATATAACAAGCATTGACAATATACAGTCCTCGTTCAATATTTAATGCCGAGTGCCATCACTAACAGCGATCCAGATATGTGGATGTATTTTAGGCTGGATTAATGCTGTGATGTGGTCAGTTGATGCTTGTCAATATACACTAATGGGCTGAGTATAGCTGGTTCAATCACTAAAAATTTGAAACCAAAATAAATGGCCGCAAGTCGGCAATTTTGTTTGGATCTCCAAAAAATATGACGTGCACCTACGGTTTACCTAAGCGTATAGTACTTGTATGCGAACTTTGAATCGAATCAGGCAAATATATTAGTGAGAAATCGGAATGGACATTGAATAAAAACAAAAAAAGCCGCCAGTCGCAATTTTTATTTGAATTTCAACAGAAAATACGACGTGCGCCTGTAACCCAATATGCATGGTCATGATACACAGTTTTAATGAAATCACCAATTTAAAGTTCGTGGGCGCTTATATTCAAACCTGTATTTTACAATGAAAATGAAATTTGACTACTTACATGTTATATATTTTAGTTAGCTCTGTGTGTGAATTGTGTGAATATGTTTTTTTCCTCAAACGAGTGTAGTGTATCAGTGTTTCTCTCGAAAATATTTTTTTGCACTTACGAGGCGCGGAATGTAAATTTATTATTTTGTGTATACTAGAAGAAAACGTACTAATAATTCAAAATTACGTACGTATTGGAGGCCGTGGCGTGTGTGTTTTAAAATGATGTGTGCATTTTAAAAAAACGACGTGACTGTGCGTTTTAATGGTATGTGCTTTAAAAAATCATGTGTGTATATTAAATGGCGTAGGTGTTTTAAAAAACGTGTGTTTTAAAAATGACGCGTGAATTAAAAATGATGTGTGTCTTAAAATGACGTGTGTGTTTTACAATTATGTGTATTTAAAAAAACGTGTGTGTTTAAAAGAACATGTGTATTTTAAAAATAATGTGTGTTTAAAAACATAACGTGTGTGTAAAAACGATGCGTGTGTTTAAAAACGACGTGTGTGTTTTTAAAAATGGCGTGTGTTAAAAAATGACGTGTGTGTTTTTAAAAATGGCGTGTTTAAAAATGACGTGTGTGTTTTTAAAAATGGCGTGTGTGAGGTCGAATGAAAATTTCGTGTGTAAAAAGAAAAAAACGCGTGCATTAACTTATTTACGCCTGTGGGGGCGCTGTTTTGAATAGATTTTTTTTTTCGTGTGTGTGTGCAAAATAAACGCGTGTGTTAACTCTTTTGCGCCTGTGGGGGCGCTATTTGAGAGATTTATTTCGTTTGTGTGTTAAAAAAATCGCGTGCATTAACCTATTCACGCCTGTGGAGGCGTCCTCTCAAGTGGTAGCCATTTCGTTTGTGAATTTTTATAACGTCAATAAAGAAAATAAAATTTCTATAACGTCAATAAAGAAAATAAAATTTCTATAACGTCAATAAGGAAATAAAAAGGAACTTGTCCAGCACGAACGTTTTATTCATTTTGCCCTATAAATTTACCGACACTGTGTATACCTCAGAGACCTGGTGATTTATTCGTGTGGTTGGTTGCTGAAGACAATGCTTGGACGTCTGGTACAATGGGGCAGAACAAAGTACTCATACTGGTCTCACAGGCGCTCGGAACGTTTCATGGATGACCTAAAGTAGGGTCGGCATAGTTAATCAGTCGCCGATACATTCGCCTACCACTCATATGATAACACAATGTAGGAAAGCGTTTACACCATGACACCGAAATTGTCCGAAAATAACACGATTTTCAAAATTGTATTTCGAAACTTCACACAACTCAAGCATGATATCGGTAGAAACAATCGATCGATTTTGTTTATATGAGTGGTAGGCAAATGTACCGGCGACTGACTAAATATGCGGAGCCTACTTTAGGTCATTTTTTATTATCCAAGAAACGTTCCGAACGCCTGTGAGACCAGTATGAGTACTTTCTTCTGCCCCATTGTACCAGACGTCCACACATTGTCTTCAGCAACCAACCACACAAATAAATCACCAGGTCTCTGAGTTATACACAGTGTCGGTAAATTTATAGGGCAAAATGAATAAAACGTTCGTGCTGGACAAGTTCCTTTTTACGTATCTTATTGACGGCTTAACAGACGCTATAGAAATCCACAAACGAAAATGGCTACCACTTGAGACGACGCCTCCACAGGCGTGAATAGGTTAATGCACGCGATTTTTTTAACACACACGTGAAATAAATCTCTCAAATAGCGCCCCCACAGGCGTAAAAAGGTTAACGCACGCGTTTTTTTGCACACACACGAAAAAAAAAATCATTCAAAACAGCGCCCCCACAGGCGTAAATAAGTTAATGCACGCGTTTTTTTTCTTTTTACACACACGAAATTTTCATTCGACCTCACACACGCCATTTTTAAAAACACACACGTAATTTTTTAATACACACGTCGTTTTTAACACACACGTCATTTTTAAAAACACACACGTCATTTTTAAACACACACGTCATTTTTAAACACACGCCATTTTTAAAAACACACACGCCATTTTTAAAAACACACACGTCGTTTTTAAACACACGTCATTTTTAAAAACACACACGTCGTTTTTAAACACACACGTCATTTTTAAACACACACGACATTTTTAACACACGCCATTTTTAAAAACACACACGTCATTTTTTAACACGCACGTCGTTTTTAAACACACGCCATTTTTAAAAACACACACGTCGTTTTTAAACACACGCCATTTTTAAAAACACATACGTCGTTTTTAAACACACACACGTCATTTTTAAACACACACGTAATTTTTAACACACGCCATTTTTAAAAACACACATGTCATTTTTAAAACACACGTTTTTTAAAACACCCACGCCATTTAATATACACACATGATTTTTTTAAAGCACATACCATTAAAACGCACAGTCACGCCGTTTTTTTTAAATGCACACATCATTTTAAAACACACACGCCACGGCCTCCAATACGTACGTAATTTTGAATTATTAGTACGTTTTCTTCTAGTATACAAAAAATAATAAATTTACATTTCGCGCCTCGTATGCTTTAAAAAATCATGTGTGTATATTAAATGGCGTGGGTGTTTTAAAAAACGTGTGTTTTAAAAATAACGTGTGAATTAAAAATGATGTGTGTCTTAAAATGACGTGTGTGTTTTACAATTACGTGTATTTAAAAATCGTGTGTGTTTAAAAGGACATGTGTATTTTAAAAATAATGTGTGTTTAAAAACATAACGTGTGTGTAAAAACGATGTGTGTGTTTTTAAAAATGGCGTGTGTTTAAAAATGACGTGTGTGTTTAAAAATGACGTGTGTGTTTTTAAAAATGACGTGTGTGTTAAAAACGACGTGTATGTTAAAAAATGACGTGTGTGTTTTTAAAAATGGCGTGTGTGAGGTCGAATGAAAATTTCGAGTGTGTAAAAAGAAAAAAAACGCGTGCATTAACTTATTTACGCCTGTGGGGGCGCTGTTTTGACTGATTTTTTTTTCATGTGTGTGTGCAAAAAAACGCGTGCGTTAACCTTTTTACGCCTGTGGGGCGCTATTTGAGAGATTTATTTCATGTGTGTGTTAACAAAATCGCGTGCATTACCTATTCACGCCTGTGGAGGCGTCGTCTCAAGTGGAAGCCATTTTCGTTTGTGGATTTCTATAACGTCAATAAGATACGTAAATAGGAACTTGTCCAGCACGAACGTTTTATTCATTTTGTCCTATAAATTTACCGACACTGTGTATACCTCAGAGACCTGGTGATTTATTCGTGTGGTTGGTTGCTGAAGACAATGCGTGGACGTCTGGTACAATGGGGCAGAACAAAGTACTCATACTGGTCTCACAGCCCGGCCCCCCCCCCCCATTCAGGATCCATAGGGGGCCGCATGCGCGTTCCCATTTTCTCGGGAAAGGGGGTACTTTTTGACGATCTGTCTCGGGAACATTTTCCCGAGAAAATCGTAGAAAAGGGGGTATTTTTTGCTTGTTTTCCCGAGATTCTCAAAATAGGGGTTGTATTTCAAAACACTTCCCGAGATATACAAAAAAGGGGGGTTTAAAAGGAGTTCTAGACTGAAAAGTTCCCTAGATAGGGGGTGAAATTCATCGGAAAAGCCCGTGAAGGGGGGGGGGGTAAATTTTCTTCTTTTCCCTAGATAGGGGGGGGTCAAAGAAAATGAGGGAACAAGCATAGGCCCCCCTAAATATAGGGGAGTGGGGGGCGGGTCTCACAGGCGCTCGGAACGTTTATTGGATAATAAAAAATGACCTAAAGTAGGGTCGGCATAGTTAATCAGTCGCCGGTACATTCGCCTACCACTCATATAATACACAAGGTAGGACGCGTTCACACCATGACACCGAAATTGTCCGAAAATAACACGATTTTCAAAATTGTATTTCGATCCACTTCACACAACTCAAGCATGATATCGGTAGAAACAATCGATCGACTGTTATCGACACGTCATTTTTAAAACACCCACGCCATTTAATATACACACATGATTTTTTAAAGCACATACCATTAAAACGCACAGTCACGCCGTTTTTTTAAATGCACACATCATTTTAAAACACACACGCCACGGCCCCCAATACGTACGTAATTTTGAATTATTAGTACGGAAAACATAATGAAGTTGCAAACATTCTGTCTATTTACAAATAAACTGTTATAAATGTTATAAACTGACCAGCAAACCGGGGATCAGGCCGTGTCCGGATTGTACAGTGTTTTCTTGAAATGGGAGTCAAAAGTAAAAACTTCTCAATTTATGAATAAATTACGCTCAAAAACGGCAAATTTGTATAAAAGTAGTTTCTCGTCTTCCTACTCGCTTGGAAACCCCTTTGAAGCGATTATTTTGTTTTATGTTACAGCCGTTCTGAGAATTATTCGGACAGTCAGTTAGCAATATATGTTGGAACTTTGCAAAACACTTGGGTCTTTTCCAAGCTAGGCTTGATGGCGCCGTTGTATTGGCATGCCCATAATTGTAATCATTCCATTATCTTGCAAGATGCGGGTAAAACGCTGTTTTCAAAACGACATGCGTTGGTTACAATATATTAACAGGTTATATGTTGTATATGCATTCAAAGTGTTATTTTAAATTGTTATAACCATCTGAGTCCATTTGACATAGCGTAATTTACAAAACAACTCCCGAGTGTTGAGTAACCCCAGGTATTAATGAACTCGTCATTGGCGGGAAGGCTCAAAGTAAAGTTTCTTAGCGGGACGCGCTGCAGTTTCGCGACAGTTTTGGGCCAAACTAAAAGTTGTTTTTACATTACTGGTGCTGTGAGTACGTCAGGGATACACAGACGGAAAACTCGATTATAATGGTTTGATGGAGTTTGTCAAATCAAAATTGCCTTCCTTGATCGAATCACTTTTTCAACAGTTTGAAAATGACGGGTATAACTGAACGACCGTTATTATGTCCAGTCCATTTTTGTAACAGGTACAACTGACTAAAATGAGCGAGGGGTTGACATTTTTCGACAGATTTAAGCAACATCCAACTTATGATTTTCAAAATTGCTGATAATAATTACAATATAATTATAAAAAATAAAGAATGTTTGCTGTGAATGCACGCTAGATAATACTTACAATTCACCAAGCCGACAACCCCTATTAAATAGTAATCCCAAACCACGCGCCCGTCACTCAAGTGGCGCCGACAAGTCTAGATTGGGCAAAGACCAAAGTGTTTTGCAAAGTTGCAAGTCATTTTGCTAACTGACTGTCCGAATAATTCTCAGAACGGCTGTATTTTATTTCGATAATACTCTTTAATAATATCGATAATACGATTTTACTTTAAGGTAAAATTCATCACGGACAAAAGTGTACAGGTAGAAGTTTTCTACACTACCATAAAGATACACAGCTACGGCTTGCGGCCACCGTGAAATGCACGGTAATATTCGTTAGCATGATGCAAGGTATATGCTCTTTACAATATGAACATAGATTTTCAACCGTCTCGCGTTAAAAAACTGTCTCTGAGGTAAAAACTTGAAGGAGCGGTCCCGCACACGTTTGAGTATCAAATAATTAGCCAATTTTTAGCCAATGTGCATATGTAACTCACCATACATGATTTGTGTGTTAAGTTTGAATGTGATTGTCCGAGAATTGGACGGACGGGCGGATGAACGGACCCCAAATTAATAGTATCCGATTCTGGACTTCGTCCGAAATGGGGACTTACTAACAAATAAAATTAGTCATTGTGTTGTAATAAATTGTGAATAAACCTGCTGTATGCACTACCCATACATGTAAGCCTTGTTGTAAGTGTACAGATCGTAAAATAAAGTATTTTGTTTTGCCCCAATCCACCTTAACACATACGGCACAGTAAACAACAATGGGGATGAATTACTGCGTATTTATTATGTATTGATTGTTCCTAAATCTGAGTCCAAAAATCGATCCGTATACCATTGTTTCTTAGTAGATCAGATATTGTGATTTTGGGAAATTGGATCTTGAGTATACTGTATCAGTAATAATAACGTAGACAAAAAGTTTCAGATCATTAATCATCAAACTGACTTTTATTCAATGGTAGAACACGAAACACTAAACTTGAAAATGCAAGGTCACCGTTGCGGAAACAACTCGCGGTAAAAGGTCGTAGGAATAACGGTTGGGGAAAATAAAACAATGATAAGTTAGATGTCGGACAATACAATGTATTACTTGTCTGAGGTTATATCAATTACCTTAAAAATAGGGTCTACAGGATTGAAGCTTACTCCTTTTACGTTGATAAACGTTTAATACCATAATTACTTGAGTGCCATTACGTGACAATAAATTGTCATGCAGAAAAAAAAGAATATGACTATCAATGATTAACTTATTTGTGAAAACCCTATAAACTCTAATAACTATAATAATACTAGAAGGAAGTAAATAATAAAACTAAACATCAAAACATTATCATTGTACATAATACAGCCAATGCCAAATTAAACAATTCAACTTGATCAACAAACACAACTACGGCTTGTATCTCGCCACGACAAATATTTCCCCTTCACTTGTTGGACTTACTACATTACTGACTACGTACTTTATTTGGCCAGTCACTTTGAGCGAATATAACAATTAATTGTACCTTGTTAAACCATAGACCTAAAGGTGTATGGTTAAACATTAGCTCAATATCATCGATAACTGCAACTTGAATAGTGTGGCCGCCACTGTAAACTAACACTTCTGAAAAATTATTTGAATGATCATGATTCTGGTGTGTTTTCTTTTGTAGTGAACGTCATTCTAAACTCAGGTTTTCTATCTAAATAATAAGGACAAATAGTTACATAAACAACAATAAGTGTATTTCAACCCTTGTATACTTTTTAATAGAACTATTTTTCACAACATTTCAATATACATTCAAAATTAGTCACATATAATCAGTGTTTGATAAGTTTAGATTCAAAAGTTTACCGTAAGTTACAACAAAAAGATTGTATGTAAAACTTACCAAAACTTGTTTTTCTAATGCTATATTAGAAGCAAAAAAGGTAATGTATATAATAATCAATGTCTTACCTTCATGTTATAGTTATATATATGAAAGTTTTTCATTGTTTTATGTTGATCAGCTATTATTATTCCTAAAAAAATAATACTTCAGGGTACTGATAAGCGTAGTCTGCACTTTAGTCAGCATCTGCGCAATTTAGATATGGCCAGGAAAAAAAAATCTCTGTTTCTCGTTCCATGAAAATTTTAAAATGAGGCGGCGAGGCGATTTTTTTTTTGGAGACAAGTGCGAGTACAAGCGCATTTTGGGATGCTTTAGAAGGTTAAAAAACGTTCGAGGCGCATACTGTAAAACATGTTGAAAAGGCGACATACTATTTAGCAAATTGTGGAAAAATGACGTAAAAGCGAAATGTTGATTTAGCGAATCTGTTTTCACAATACTTGTCTGTCGCCTGTCAAAACAAATGCGCAGTTACCACCTTCATAAAAACAAAGAAAAGCTGTCAAGGGTAATAATGAAGCGCTCCAGATTATTACGTTTTCTGTGTTGTTTACAAAGTGTGTGTGTGGAGAAAAAGACGTTGTTTGGCCGCCATTTTTAATTTATAATAAAGTCATTAGCGACATCTTAAATTAGAGAATTAGTTCTCTCACTAAATTCGCTAAAATGAGCTGCTCGCGAAAAAGACATGTTTTACAGTAGTTCAAAATGATGCACGCGGAAACGAGAAACAGAGATATTTTTCTCGCAGCCTATACTGTACGTCCCACGGGTGACGTAAAATCAACATATGCTAATTTAAGTGGTCATAAGTCATAAGTGGTCAAGCACGTATCACCTTGTGTATGAGCATTGGCGAGTCACGCATAGTTCCATGTAAAGCTTCAAACAATCAAACTAATTACTGCCGATGACTCATTCAGTACCGTCCAATCACCAAAGGGTATTAATTACTGCCGATGACTCATTCAGTACCGTCCAATCACCAAAGGGTACTAATTACTGCCGATGACTCATTCAGTACCGTCCAATCACCAAAGGGTACTAATTTCGATTGAATGTTGAACACCTGAAATGCGAAATATAGTACTTATAAAAAGTGTAAAATGATTGAAATATACTTATTGTTGTTTATGTAATTATTTTTCTTTATTTAGATATAAAACTTGAACTTTTCGTTCAATAAAAAGAAAACACATCAAGATTATTCAAACAAATCTTTAGAAGTAGTTATCGATTGGCTACATTGAGTTAATGTTTAACAAGGTACAATGAATTGTTACACACTTTTAAAGTAATTGAACAAATATGTAAAGTACGTTGCCGGTACTAATAAGCTACGAGGAAACAATGTCATACAATGGTTCTTGATTTTTGGATTTAAGAAAAATCAATACATGACCGACAGTCGTTACCATGTTAGATACTGTATAAATAATGTGTTACCTATTGTTGTTTTGCGATCTGCTTACACTCTTTATTAACTGCTACATGGCCATCGGCCCAAAACAGTAAATACAAAATATTTAAATTATTTACAATATTTCAGCTGCTTCCCTCCTAAGTTTCATAGCATTAAATACAAACTCAGCTAAACGCTGTAGAAGTACGTCATTTTGAGTTTTCAGTAATTCGATAAATTTATTTACAGTTGGTGGGGTGCAGTAGTAGTGTGGGATATAAAGACATCTAATGTGATTATAAAAATTACAAACTAATAAAAAATGGAACTCGTTTTCAATAGAATTCATATTGCAAAACTCGCACGTACGTTGATCTTTTTCTTTTTCAATTCGTAAACAATGTGATGAACATCGTAGCCGAGATGGGTTCGAATATGAACAGAAAACAAATATCTTTCCGGTTCTATGGTAGTTTTAAATTGACAGTAAGTATCTAACTTGTCTAAAGTACACAAGTCAGCCCGGCATACCAAAGAAAGATACTGTTTGAATCGTTCCACAAATGTATTTATAAACACATTAACATTTCGAACTTCTTGTGCATGCAAAGCAACATTCATATTACAAATTGAAAGTAAGTTTTACATGTCACTGATCCAGGTGTGTTTTGTTCTGGTTCCCGACTTTTCAATATTGTATAGCATATTGTAACATTTCTTGGGGTACCTTGAATTTGGCATGGAAATTAATGTTGCCCAATATTTAATGCAGCGTTTTGCTGAGTACAGATAGATAGGATATTTCCCACATTCTCCTAGAATACTACTATTTGGTGATCTATTTGAAACACCAAGAAATATTCTACAGGCAAGATATTTGACTCGTTCTAGACATTCTCCAAAACCCCAGATTTGCGCCCCTTACGTTAGTATTGGTAATATCATTGTATCAAAGGATAGAGGGCGTAAACAATTCAGAGTTTTAAATGAACAAAATATTTTTTTTTCGCTTGCTGCGCCAATGGTTTTGTTGCCATTGACCAGTGTAGTCTACAGGAGAACATTATTCCAAGATACTTGTAGTATGAAACGGTGTGGACCTCCATCCCTCCATAAACCCAATTTTCGTTCCTTGATAAATGTCCTCGCCCTTGAAAACAATAATTCTATGTTTACAGACATACTCCAGCGCTCACAATACAATTCTAGTTTATCTAATAACCTCTGGAGTCCGACAACTGAATCTAATACAATTGCAACGTCATCCGCAAATAATTCAATTAACTCAGGAGATAATTGAACACCGTGGTTCTCCGAATTATTCAGCTCATTACATAATTCATTGATAAAGATGGAGAATAAGAATGGGCTTAACATACAACCCTGGCGAACACCCATATGACACTGAAATTATTCAGTATATCCGGTTAAAGTTTTAACACATGATTTTTCATTTGCATAGATATTATGTAATACCTTAAACATCTTTCCATTTACTCCCCCTTTGAGATTCAAACAAAAATCACCGACTGGCTGCCATTTTTTTTAAATTCATGTCCATACCAATGCCTCGCGAATATATTGACTTATTCAGTTGAAATTTGCATACAAGTACTATACTTGTAGGTTACTCCGCAGGATGTTTTTGATTTGATCAAGTTTGTCGAGTTGACGGCCATTTTGTATAAAAACCTTAAATCGCAGTGTAAAATATATCCAGAACCCCTTCTCGAGGATGTTTTTTATTTGGAGATTTGAACAAAAATGGTCCATTGGCAGTTATTATTGAATAGCTTCGGGCCAAATGTATCTCTTCCTACAAATCTAGGTTTAAGCACCTCGAACATAGCTCATACTACTCAGCTTGAGTGTGGTCCCGGAGTAACTATTTGATTTTTTGATATCTTTTTTATTACCGAGAAAGCTGACCTTAAATTTGGGATAAATTTTCACCAGGAACAGCATTTTAACTTTTTTGGCTGGTCGATGTTTTGGTCGATTTCGTTCATACCTAATGTTACCATGGTAATAGCCAAATATTGATTTTTGAATACTTTCGCACCAAAAGTATTACCTCCTACAGTCTTGTAATAGCAGTTTTTAAATGATCAAGCAGTTTGTATTTTGGCTAAGTTGAGCACCGACGACAGACCATTATTACACTGTACCAACGCCCCCCATTGCACGAAACTTTGAATGAATTGCAAATGCTCCATTCAATCAACGAATTTAAAAACGGTCGCACACGCAATATTTTGTTTTTAATAAATTTAATTTTTTGTAATATATCAAAACCAGGGCAGAATATTTGGTACAATCGTATGAAAGCAGTCCGTGATCTGTCAAAAATGAACCAGTGGTAGAATCATACGACATAAAAATAATAAAGTCTGTTGTCTGTCAAACTATCTGATAGATATACATCGTTGACCAAAGTGTAAATAGTCACGACAATAGTATATAAACGTGTTCGTGTTGAATAATTTTAGAGTAATCTAACGAAACCGGCTTCAAAACAATTTATATTGTATGTTAGTTTTCTCCAAAAGTGCAATAACACATTCTACTAAAACAATTTAGCGTCCGAGTGTGAATTTCCCCATGCACGAACAAAAAAACTCAGACCAACAGAAGTAGGTCAAAATAGCTGCTCATGACTGAGATTATGGAGTATGGTTAAAATAAAATATTTTGGTGGAACAATAACATTTTTATATAACTTACTTCGTTCCGGACAAGTTTCAGTATTCGTTTCACAGATTAGGGACTGGGCGTGTATTAACAGTGGGGGACTTGGGGGGAATGGTCACAATTTCTCCCCGCGCAAGTTTGGCGGGTTAGATAAGGGGAGGATCATGTCGTTTCGGTCGACCCACTGTAATTACAGGCATGAACAATATATTGGTTTGACAAATAACAACAATCTATTTCTATAGTTCTGTTGGTTCTTCACACTGACTTGGGCAATTTTCGGTTAAATTTTGTTTTAGACTAATTCAAACTAACATTTCCATTATCGATATACCTTTTTGTAGGTTGACAAAATAAAATTAAAAAAAATCAGATCCAGTGTTACAAAAGATATATTTAAAATATAACAGTTGAGATGAAGTAGAAACAAACCATTTTCTCAAAGTCATTGTTCAATGAGTACAACATTGAATTCAGTATGGTTATAATCTCGGTCTGAAAGCAAAATGAAATAATTTTATTCAACTGTTGGTACATACCAGAACACAGTTATCACGATCTTAATACTGAACTCACTTGCATTCTTTCGACACTTTGAGACATTTTAAATTTGAAAGAAACACTAATTAAAACAATACATGAACACAGTAGATATTACTACAGATTTTTATCCTAATATGTTATTAAATTTATTTAAAGTTTGATCTTTTCACACGATAAGATTGCACATTGTACAATATTAATTTTACTCTGTCTTGAATGAAATGTAAGAGAAGGTATTCTATGTAAAAGAATGTTGTCTGTGTTGCTATTGTCATTGCCAATAAACAATCAGTTCTAACCTCAGACCTTTTATGGTTGTAATTTTGAGCTATTAATATTTTATTATTAGTTTATCTCTCCCATACATTGGGATATATGCATAGCTTATATCTTTTCTTTTTCTTTCTGTCTTGATAGACAGTGCTAATTTGGTTCTGGCTTTTAAAAGCGTATTCATGATATTTAACAAAAATGCTTAGCTTTGCAATATATTTCAGTTATTTTTGTAATATGGAGTAACAATTTAAAAAATGCATAGCTGTTCTATAAGTGCAATATTATAATGAAAGTTCACTGAAAGGTACGAATAATATAATATTAAATCATCATCATCTAGTATATTATGTCACACTAAATATTCCCACATTCCTATAAAATTGACTGCAGTATTGATTTGTTTAATAAAGCATGGTTGACAGGAATATTAATTGATGGATATCGATTTCATATTATTGGGGGTGGTCCTTTATTTTTATACCTGTAGTGTCGACCCTGTCTTTGTCAATTCCCCCCGGCCCTGGCAATTAACGTTCAGTCAGGTGACATCACAGAATGGCATTTTTTGGGGATGTATTCATGGGTGTCTGGAATACAGTAAGTATGATTTGCTTAGAAAAGCTTCCTAGTCGGGATAAAATAAACGTACTTTCATTCAACTTTATTAGTCATTGTTATATTTATTGTACTGCTCAACTCTCAAGTTCCATAGAATTTAATGTTAGATGTGGATGTTTCTGTGGATCGTATAATTCAGTATTCACCTCAAATCGCTGACCAATAAATTCGACCTTTAGACCTGTTTGATTCCCGTTTTCGTTGTTCATTATACGAATATGGTCGTCAATATCTCGTAAAGCTTATGGAGGGCGCCACCACTAGATAGAAAAGAGAAATCATCTCGGCAACATAGCTGCAATTCTTAGTCCAGTAAGTTTTCTACGGTGATTTGAATCAACAAGTGCAAAGGGGAAAGGTTAGTTCACTTTCACAATGATTCACCTGTCATGAGAGTTGGCCAACAGTTGACATATTTAATAACTTAACCGATTGACTTACTGACTTACTGACTGACTGACTGACTGACTGACTGACTTACTGACTTACTGACTTACCTGACTTACTGACTTACCTGACTTACTGACTTAACTGATTGACTGACTGAACGACTAACTTAAAGCGGGGGAGTCGTCACCTGCGCATGCGTCAGATGGCCGTAGCGTATTATTGTTTACAAACAAGCGTCTACCCATGAGCCTTTGCGTTTGTGGCGTGTGTTGTTATCGTCTCTTGGGACTCAATTCCCGCGCGTGCGCAAGTGACGACCCTTCCGCTTGAACATATTGACTAATTTAACTGACTGACTAAATAACTTAAGGTAGAGATGCAGTTTTACCTGACAGGTATTTTAATTTATTTAGTTAATTAGGAAACCGAGATGACCTCCCTTGTCCACAAAACTATACATTTTCGGAAAGCTTATTGTATGAATTTTAAAATTTTGTTAGTATTTTTTTTCATGGACACTGTAGTTTGAAATATGCACAAAAATGTGCTTTTTTGGTCAAAAAATTAGCTTCTAAACCATGCTTCTGTTTCTTGTCAAAATTGGTTTATGGATACATCTGTTTACTATGAAGAAAGCGCCGTCTTGAAAACCATCTACCAGTTGTCAATTTTGCAGGAAAGCAGCCCAAACTTCACTACTTCAAGTTTATGCATAAATTAACACCCAGGCGAGTTGTCTGTACGATTGTTGTAACACTGTTCAACCAAAAACAATGCCCCGACGGCGTTTTGAAGATAAACACATTGTCAATCATTTGTGAAAATTTCAAAACAAAAGGTCAAAGCGTCTAGGAGCTATTTTTTTGAAGTTATGGGATGTGCACTAAAAAGAAGCTGAGATAATTGCCAATTTGCATAACAATTCACTCAGTAAGAAGTTTGCTAATGCTCATAATTAAAATGGCTGTAACAGTTCCAAATTTAAATGTATTATAGTTTTGTTAAAAGTTAAATATAGTGCATAATATGGAGATCCCGTCAATTCTTTTTTTCACCATGTTTCTTTTTTTATTATTTATGTACAGCCTTGCTAAATCTTGCTAAGCATTCAAAACAGATAATGTTTGCACCTGTTATCTATATTTTAAAATCGTACGAGTATGTTCCACTATTCACAATTCTACAAAATGTTAACAGTCTATAGCCAAGACTGTTTATATAATAAAAAGCAAAAAAAAAAAATTCACTCCCAAGTGCCCACGAACCTGTATCTCTACCTTAACTGATTGAATGTTTGACTGAATAACTGAACTGATTGGCTGACTGACTGACTAACTGACATAATGACTAACCTAATTGATTGACTGACTAACTTAACTGACTGAATGACTTAACTGATTGACTAACTTAACTGATTGACTAACTTAACTGATTGACTAACTAACTGACTAACTTAACTGACTAACTTAACTGACTGAATGACTTAACTGATTGACTAACTTAACTGATTGACTAACTAACTGACTAACTTAACTGACTGAATGACTTAACTGATTGACTAACTTAACTGATTGACTAACTTAACTGATTGACTAACTTAACCGACTGACTAACTTAACCGACTGACTGACTTAACCGACTGACTGACTTAACCGACTGACTGACTTAACCGACTGTCTGACTTAACCGACTGACTGACTTAACCGACTGTCTGACTTAACCGACTGTCTGACTTAACCGACTGACTGACTTAACCTGATTGACTGACTTAACCTGATTGACTGACTTAACTTGATTGACTGACTTAACTTGATTGACTGACTTAACTTGATTGACTGACTAACTTAACTGGCGGACTGACTAACTAACTTAACTGGCGGACTGACTAACTAACTTAACTGGCGGACTGACTAACTAACTTAACTGGCGGACTGACTAACTAACTTAACTGGCGGACTGACTAACTAACTTAACTGGCGGACTGACTAACTAACTTAACTGGCGGACTGACTAACTAACTTAACTGGCGGACTGACTAACTAACTTAACTGGCGGACTGACTAACTAACTTAACTGGCGGACTGACTAACTAACTTAACTGGCGGACTGACTAACTAACTTAACTGGCGGACTGACTAACTAACTTAACTGGCGGACTGACTAACTAACTTAACTGGCGGACTGACTAACTAACTTAACTGGCGGACTGACTAACTAACTTAACTGGCGGACTGACTAACTAACTTAACTGGCGGACTGACTAACTAACTTAACTGACGGACTGACTGACTAACTAACTAACTTAACTGACGGTCTGACTGACTAACTAACTAACTTAACTGACGGTCTGACTGACTAACTAACTAACTTAACTGACGGACTGACTGACTAACTAACTAACTTAACTGATGGACTGACTGACTAACTAACTAACTTAACTGACGGACTGACTGACTAACTAACTAACTTAACTGACGGACTGACTAACTAACTAACTAACTTAACTGACGGACGGACTGACTAACTAACTTAACTGACGGACTGACTAACTAACTTAACTGACGGACTGACTAACTAACTTAACTGGCGGACTGACTAACTAACTTAACTGACGGACTGACTAACTAACTAACTTAACTGGCGGACTGACTAACTAACTTAACTGGCGGACTGACTAACTAACTTAACTGGCGGACTGACTAACTAACTTAACTGGCGGACTGACTAACTAACTTAACTGACGGACTGACTAACTAACTTAACTGACGGTCTGACTGACTAACTAACTAACTTAACTGACGGTCTGACTGACTAACTAACTAACTTAACTGACGGACTGACTGACTAACTAACTAACTTAACTGATGGACTGACTGACTAACTAACTAACTTAACTGACGGACTGACTGACTAACTAACTAACTTAACTGGCGGACTGACTAACTAACTTAACTGGCGGACTGACTAACTAACTTAACTGGCGGACTGACTAACTAACTTAACTGACGGACTGACTGACTAACTAACTAACTTAACTGACGGTCTGACTGACTAACTAACTAACTTAACTGACGGTCTGACTGACTAACTAACTAACTTAACTGACGGACTGACTGACTAACTAACTAACTTAACTGATGGACTGACTGACTAACTAACTAACTTAACTGACGGACTGACTGACTAACTAACTAACTTAACTGACGGACTGACTAACTAACTAACTAACTTAACTGACGGACGGACTGACTAACTAACTTAACTGACGGACTGACTAACTAACTTAACTGACGGACTGACTAACTAACTTAACTGGCGGACTGACTAACTAACTTAACTGACGGACTGACTAACTAACTAACTTAACTGGCGGACTGACTAACTAACTTAACTGGCGGACTGACTAACTAACTTAACTGGCGGACTGACTAACTAACTTAACTGGCGGACTGACTAACTAACTTAACTGACGGACTGACTAACTAACTTAACTGACGGTCTGACTGACTAACTAACTAACTTAACTGACGGTCTGACTGACTAACTAACTAACTTAACTGACGGACTGACTGACTAACTAACTAACTTAACTGATGGACTGACTGACTAACTAACTAACTTAACTGACGGACTGACTGACTAACTAACTAACTTAACTGACGGACTGACTAACTAACTAACTTAACTGACGGACTGACTAACTAACTAACTTAACTGACGGACTGACTAACTAACTTAACTGACGGACGGACTGACTAACTAACTAACTTAACTGACGGACTGACTAACTAACTAACTTAACTGACGGACTGACTAACTAACTTAACTGGCGGACTGACTAACTAACTTAACTGGCGGACTGACTAACTAACTTAACTGGCGGACTGACTAACTAACTTAACTGGCGGACTGACTAACTAACTTAACTGGCGGACTGACTGACTAACTAACTAACTAACTTAACTGACGGACTGACTGACTAACTAACTAACTTAACTGACGGACTGACTGACTAACTAACTAACTTAACTGACGGACTGACTAACTAACTAACTAACTTAACTGACGGACTGACTAACTAACTAACTAACTTAACTGACGGACTGACTAACTAACTTAACTGGCGGACTGACTAACTAACTTAACTGGCGGACTGACTAACTAACTTAACTGGCGGACTGACTAACTAACTTAACTGGCGGACTGACTAACTAACTTAACTGGCGGACTGACTAACTAACTTAACTGGCGGACTGACTAACTAACTTAACTGGCGGACTGACTAACTAACTTAACTGGCGGACTGACTAACTAACTTAACTGGCGGACTGACTAACTAACTTAACTGGCGGACTGACTGACTAACTAACTAACTAACTAACTTAACTGGCGGACTGACTGACTAACTAACTAACTAACTTAACTGACGGACTGACTAACTAACTAACTTAACTGACGGACTGACTAACTAACTTAAAGCGGGGAGTCGTCACCTGCGCATGCGTCAGATGGTCGTGCGCAAGTGACGACCCTTCCGCTTTAACAGATTGACTGACTAACTAACTTAACTGATTGATTGACTCACTCGCTTAATAAAGTAGTCTCCGTCAAACCATCGTGACGTCCCCACCGACTAACTAACTTAATAAAGCACAGTCCTCGCCAGACCATCGTGACGTCCCCAAATACGAGTGTATGATGGTAGATGACGACGAGACAGGCTTCAGTCCAACTACACGCTTGATGGATAGAGCTGTAAACTTGTAATAAATTCCTAGATTCGAAGACTGATGAAAACTTCAACTTCTCATGGAGAAATCATCCTAAAAAGAAGCAATTAAATGGTAATTTATCTCACTATCTTCTGTCCAAACGCAGACACGGTCGCACCAGGAGCGAATGGTATATTCATAAATATATATATTTACTAATTATGCTCAGAAATCGGATGTCTCCCAGAAGACCTCCCGATTTTGATTCAAGATTTCAGATAGCGTTCTCAAGTGATAGGGGTCTGACTTCTGTCGACCTGATTATGACTTTGATATAATGTAAATAAAAATCTGATATTAGATATTGTCGTAATATTTACTAAATGAGTGTATAGTTGAAATAACATTGTTCAAGAAAAAAACAAAAGATCTGACAAAAATCGCCAAAAATCACAACAAAATAACTGACACTACAAAACCTACAAAACAAAATTAAAAAGTACTTTTACCGCTAGAAAGTTGGCCAGTACTTTTCTTCGCAAAATCGATCAAGCGTTTTAAAACATAAAACGATACAACTAAACCACAATCATGACTGATTAATAAACAAACCTAGTAAAACGTCAAAAATTAAGTTATTTTGGTTTATACGTGTACGTTCTAGATAGTCGTTTACCAGTGATGCTTAGTTTTTAGCTTCGCTAAATATCGGAGAGTAACGACATTTTAGAGAAACAAACAAGTACAATCCTATCCACAATTCAGTAAATTACAAAAATCCGCTAAATAAAAATAATTATTTGGTCAAGTGTTGGAGGAACATGAATAACAATAATAAATAATGTTATTATGATTACCTGTAATGCTTATTATTCTTGTTTATTTTGGCCAGAATTATTCCCGCCTAAATTTTAGCCAACATTTTACGCGCAAAATTTTGTTTCGATATACTATTGTACTATTCGGTGTATTTGGAAAGAGTCGCTGTCCAATGTATAGTGTGTTAACTTGGAATGTGATTGTATCAAATGAAAAATCGTAGACTTTTATTACTTTCTTTAACATTTAGATGGAGCGTGTAACATGATTTATGCTTTTATCCATAGTTGTGCGCATAGTTGTGTAAAAAAATAACATTCCCCCAGTTAAAGTTTGATGACAGCTTTTATCTACAGTGTCTTGGTAAGAAAAAAAGAACTTGACAAATCACCTTCGAGATTTCGAAATATCAAATACAAATCTACAGCACTGCTTTTTATAACAAAAGAATATCACATATTACTTAAAACCGCAAAACAATGATTAATTCGCTTTTTAATGGACGCATGCCACTTACCTGAGCATTGGGTAATTGGTTTAATTACACAGGGATTTCAAAGATGAATCGAAGAACTTCAGAAGTATTTGGGAAATGTCTCATGTCCATAATTTGTAAACGTCTGCAATATTGGTTTGAAAACAACTATACAATTAATGAGTCCCAAACCGTTGTAAATTTAAATACCGTTAGCACAATATACAACGTATTTGTTTTTCATATTATTATTAACAAATATTTATCGTATCCATGTGGTTTGTATTGTGCCTTTCTCGACGGTTTGTATTGTGCCTTTCTTGCGTCAAAACACTATAAAGTTTGTCAGATTTGTTTCTCTTGTGAAGCTGTTCTACAACAGGTTCGGTTATTTCACCTCTACTATTTTACTTTTACAAAATGCAACTGTTCAAATACATCTTGCCAAGTTAACGCTATGAAACCCTTATTAGATTTTTTGTTTGTGTACATACGGCCGGTGGCTATAGCCCTGTACAGAACTGAATTGTATCATTTGCCGTGCGAATGAAATGTCACACCATTGTCAAGTTCATTGATATTTTGTATCCTTTCTTATTTGAGAATTACTTTCAAGAGCAACGTCGTAGTAGTGTTTACTTCTGCCAGTAAAATGTTTTGCTAGTTGAAATTTCCACTCTTTCTGTAGACTGGAAACATACATAGTCATTTATTTTCCCGTTTGAATAGATTAAGTAACTAGTGGATCAGTTTAACAGTTGATTATGGATTTTGAATTTATTGTGCAGTTACATGTTCTGTACAGGCCCGATAAAATGGTCTGTGAGTATACTGTTGATGATTGCACGACTCGTCCATAGACTGCTGGCGTACAAGTGACAATAAAATAAATGCGATTAATTTACCGACAGTTACTTTATTGGGGCAGTCATCTTGAATACGGACTGAAACTAAAAAAAAGAGACACAGCTGGTGTACAAGTAAAATTAAAATAAATGCAATTTATTTACCAATATTTAATTTATGGGGCAGCCATCTTGAATCTATAATAATATTTTTTATTGACACAAAATAGTAAAGCAGTATTTTTATATAGACTGGGTTTATTGTGTTCGGTCTGGAATTTACATTATACATTTCTACGTACTTTGATAACACGATGTTGAGAAATTTTTCATCTGGGCTCATGATTGCGAAGAAATTGTTGTTTTTTGTCAAAACAGTCAAATCTTTAATTACTTTCGCTGCGTTGTAAAAAAAAGTAAATTCTTTGAATGACATTACGAATTGGGCCTCGTATTAAATTTCCATAACAGTACATAACGCGCAAATTCTTTTGTCAATCAGAGTTTTAGGTTATATGTGTTTACCAAATTTGTTTTCGGGACAATGATTGTCGAGTCCTAACTCAACTGTCTGCTGAGTTAGCTGTTCTCGATATCAAACAGTCATTTTTCCAGTCTCAATATCTTTTTAAACCTCTGTATGTTCTCAGTTTAATTTGATGTTATTTTATTGTTAACATAGATATTATTTTTCCAAAATAATTCAAAAGATGTTTTATTTGATTTGTCTATTATTTTTGATTGGGTTTCTGTGATTATTTTTCCGTGTGAATAATTCCTAATTGGTTGATATTAGCAAGTTGGATTTCTATGTCCTTGTACTATTTACTGTTATTTTTGCAATAGTTTCGATAGTGCAATGCGAGAAAATATTCTTCTTTTGTTGACTTTTATTTGCGATACCGTTTGGCGTCGCATGTTTATGTTATGGAAGTCTATTGGAGGAAACATAACTCGTCTGTGTCGATAACATCCTAATATCCAAAAAAAACAACAAAATTAAGGATACTAAATGTATCAGAAATGATTAAAATACAATCACAAAGGCCAATGAACGACACAGGATGAGCCATGGACCATGGACCATGGAGTTTACCTTTTCTAGCGAAAGGAACTTCCTGAATTGGTTTTCGTATAAGATAGCAACTTCTCCTCTCTAGCGTCTAGATCCATTTCCTGAAAGTCTGTCTTGTTGTAGTAATTCAAAATAATCTAAGGCATTTGTAAAACAAATATTAAGCTTATTGTTGAGACAAGTTTCTTGTAAATTCACTATTGTTACTACCTTATACTAAAATATATTTGGATAATTAGAGTACTAACAAATTTTCACTTATGGTCCGGTTAGACCTAAAATACACCGCGAATATTCACTTTTGAGATATAATTTTTGGTATGTGTTGGTTCTTGGATATTTTATCTTAGTCGTCCTGTACTTCGTTTATTAATTCGAACTACCCAGTTTGCGTAAAAAGGGTGAGTTTCGCGATTTCGACATCGAAAATGCCTTTGCTCAAGCTGAGTAGAATGAGCCATGTCTGAGGTGTTTTATCCCAAATTTGTAGGAGGAGATACATTTGGCACGAAACTATCCAAAAAAACAACAGTTTTTTGGCTGTTGCTATGGCAAGGGTGGCCCAATTTTTTTTCAGATTTTTCGTAATAACTAAGGTGAAAGTGTGACCTACCTGCCAAGTTTGAGCAAAATCGGCCAAGCCAAAAAAATCACAGAAGAAATAATACGTAAAAACACTGGAAATCACACACACACACACATACAAAACGACAAAAGTGATTATAAGGGCAATCCTTGCGGAGCGGATCGCCAATAATTAATATTTCATTTTATTTATTAAAATATGTACACATTATATCTAATTGGGGTGGAAATTGCCAAGCCAATTTATAAAATTATAAACGAATATTTTCGTAAATAATACTGACCGTGGAATACGCCCTTGAGATTCAGTGCAGACATGGTTTGATAAAGCGTAATAAACCTTATTGAATTCGACCGTACACAGGTAATCACCGATCAACACTGTCAGCTGCTGTTTTATCTCACTATGTAAGCACTATGTGATACGAGTAATGTATCACAATAATAAGCCCATGTAAGTATCCGACACCACGATCGCGATATAACTAGACTTAAGGGGGATATATGGTATATTAATTGCAAAACTGTGAGTACAATATACAGTTTTCGATACACTACTAACAACGCGGAGAGACGCGCGTCGTACAGGTGAGTGTGTTGTTGTTATACTTTTCTAATTGTATTACTATCCAAAAGTAATCACATATCACATTGTAGGTATGGATATCAAAAATCAGGAAATCCGTGACACCACTCATGAAACGTGCACAAATTTACTTGAATAATAATAATAGCTCAATTTTGCGCAAACATGATAATTATCAAAAACATTACACGAACTAGTTCTCGGATACGTCAATCACCGATGTACATTGTACATTAATTATAACTTGTTTCATTGTGTTTGATTATCTCAGTTACTTCTCCCTCTAGCATCATGACATTTATATTATGTGTGGCTATCAGCTTGATTGCCATGCTTAATTAATTTTAATTAATTGAAACAAGAACCCAAATCAGTGAAAATCGCATTTTATGCGGGTTCATCTACTATCAACACCCTAATAAATGGATTTATTGTTTTTTCCAACTTACAGCATGGGCATGTGCAGTCTTCAGGAGTGTTTTTCCATTTCAATTTTTCATATGCCAAACCAAGTTTGTATGAACTCAATGAGACCATTGTTTATTTGTTTCACATATGCTGTTATAGCAGAGCGATACAAAAATACAAGCTGTCACACAAATATATTATACTGACATTTTCGACTTAGTCAATTTTTTTGTTTATTTTTCGGGGGGGGGGGGTAAATGCATTATTTCCCTGTATTCACACACACATTTCATGCACTTAGGTTTCAGTGAGTATGGTTAGTTTCATCGGCAGAAAAGGATTCTTTCTCATCATGGTGTTTGGTATAATGACCACCATATTCCTTATTGTTCAATTGGAATTAATTGAAGAAGATGAATCAATTTTCCAGTCGTATGTAGGCAAAGACGAACGACGGAATAGTTTACTGAATAATATATTGAATCTTGTACCGGTGTACAGTACTGTCGTTGATTACCAAAATATATCTGATCTATTATCAGACAACGCTTTTAAAAATTACTCGACACACATGTCACGTGACCCAGGTTATAGAAATGATTCTATTGGTCGTCAAGAGTATAAAACGTCAGTAAACACAGAAAAATACATTCTGTACAATTCAAACTCTTCCGAAAATATTTTTCAAAATAAATCAAATGTATTCAATGTCAGTAACCAAGCACCATATGCTGAAAAGTACTTGCAGAAATTACCAACCGTTCGTTCAGTGCAGAACCGTTCAAATATGACGTAAGTAATTTTTCAATACCATTCATTCATTCATACATACATATGTTAGTTTTCATTCATTCATTCATTCATACGTTAGTTCTTCATTCATCCCTACGTTAGTTCTTCATTCATTCATTCATTCATTCCCACGTTATTATAAAGGATGAATTCAATTCTATAAAAATCAGCGTTGCAGCAATTATTAAATATAATATATATGTAATAGTACGAATCAGATTATTTATCGACACGTTAACTGATGATTGATATATTATTGATATGAAATATTATTTAGAATGACAAATTACCACATTTTTCCATTAATAAGCACAAGTCCATAAAAATGCTATTCAAATAAAAGCCAACTTAGGAACAAATCCAGGGAACGTGGATGGCCATTGGAGATTTGGTGCTTGGCTATTCTCTAATTCACAATTCTTCACCTTCTTCATTGTTCGTTATTTCAAGGATTTACTACTCTCTTTCAGTGACGTAAATTGGAATATGTTTGCATCGTCTCTTCTTGAGGACTGCCGACAACAAACAAACGTAGTGTTTCTAAAAACACACAAAACGGGCAGTGAAACAACGGCTCAGATGTTAATACGTTTTGCTGACATCAGAAATCTGTCTATTGTTCTACCCTCGATCGGATCGTCGAGTTTGGGATGGCCCCTTGCATTCGGGGAGGAATACTACATACACAATCCAGACAATGACAAATTTAATCTTATGTGTCTACACTGCATATATAACAGACACGCTTTTGATAACATCATGGCAAACGGTGCGAAGTACATTACCATTCTACGCGATCCATGGAGTCAATTCAAATCGTCATTCAGTTTTTTCAATTGGGCACATGTTGTTGAAGAGGCAATTGGAAACACAACGCATCATTTAGAAAAGTTTCTTAATAATCCGGGACGCTTTTACAAATGGCAGAATGCCCCGATTCATAAGCAATACATGAGAAACTTCATGTCGTTTGATTTAGGATTGCCACTCCATCAGTACGATGACGTTAACGCCATCGTACGATTTGTGAATATGATAGAGAAAGATTTCGACCTTGTGATGCTTTTAGAATACTTCGACGAATCCCTTATTCTCTTAAAACGATTGTTGTGTTGGAAACTCGAAGATATACTCTATTTAAAAATTAATCAGAGAAAAAAACTCACGCCAGTTCAATCGAATGCCGAACAATTATACCGCCATTTTAGTCAGGCTGATTATACTCTGTACGAACACTTTGCGGCAATAATCCAACGACGAATGAGTGAGTCACCCGGGTTGCACGAGGAAGTTGCTTATTTCCGAGAAATAAATCTAGAATACCTACTTTTTTGTAAACAAGCTTCTCGAAATGAATCGCTGTTATTTGAGGTGGATAGATCAAACTGGAATCTTAAATTTACCCTGGACGTTTCGTACTGCACTAAATCACGTTTGTACATTCTTCATTATGTGGATCAGTTAAAGCGAACCCGCTATGGTATAGGCACAGAGACACCAACAAGAAAGCCATTCTACTGGCATATTTGAGAAGTTATTCCACTCTTTGCCTCGTGCCCATTGTTCAAAGAATGGTGTTTATCTCTGATAGAGAACAGTTTCTGTCAAGCATCCTTTGTCAGAATTTACTGAGGGAGTGCTCTTTCATTGTCACAGCGTTTACTAGGGGAGTACTCTTTCTTTGTCAGCATGTACCATGTGCATGTGCTTACTGGTTTCTTTGTTCTAAACAATTTCCATTCACTGGGAAAAAATGTTTCTTTAGTCGCATTTCCTAGTAAGCGGACTGTTTTTCTTACGGAATGCGACTTGCTGATCAGTATGATATATACACAAATCAGATGAAATATTTACTGATCATGTGTCCACTGTCATTCTGGACAAAATGATTTACGTAACACACATCTTGCGATGGGGATGCAAAGAAAAAACAACAAAGCTTGGTAAGGTACGACTTCGGCCTCAAAACAGTCGCTAGCCGTACTCAGATCAGATAAAACAATATTCAACACATTATTTTGTCTCTGGATTAATTTAATACATTACATTCAAACGTGATACATGAACGTTTGTTATTATCCTTGAATTAATTGCTTTATTGTTTGTGAATGTCACTCGATAAATCAACTTATGTCTTCTTTTGCAAACCGCTGTTCAGATTATTTTATATTTTATCTTGAACGTGTGATTGTTCTCCAGAAAATATATCCATTTCGTAACATTATATGCAATTTAAATAACTGAGATGTTGCAATGAGTTCATGGTAGACATTGTAATTTTTACAACTTAGAGGGCGGTGGTCATCACGACGCGTCCTTTTCGATATGGGACTCACAGCGACGTACACAACGCGTGTAAAAATATACGCGCTGTGCGACGACCACCACCCTTTCGTGCATGCGATCACCCTTGCACCATTCCTTTTATGTCTCTAGTATGTCACATTATGTACAGGTTGAGTATATCTGATTCTAAATTCTTACTTCTATACATTTGACCTGAAATATTCATACTAATTAATAACATAAATTAACTATTCAGTTAATTATAGTGAATCAGCACTCCTAGAACATAAACTTTTAGGCATGTCGAATTTTCTTTTTGTGAGTGTTGTTATAGTTTAAATGACCAGAGTGTAAAATGTATATAAGTAATGTAAGAATATATATATATATATATATATATATATATATATATATATATATATATATATATATATATATATATATATATATAAGAATATAACACAACGAATGCAATGAAAAGTGTGAACTTTGTGTAAAAAATTGAACTTTGATGCACTAGTACATTTGCATACGGGTATCTCTAGAGGCACTTTGCAAGTTTTCCTACGAGCCGCGCCAATGCTCGAATGAGGGCAACTCGCAAAGTGCCTCTAGACATACCCATACATGCCTCACTAGTAACCATTGTTAACTTAATAATTAGACGGTGTTGGTGTGTCCAATGTGTATGTGATATAATCACATATTAACCGTGTAAGAAACATCCAAAAATCTATGCTAGTTTTGCTTTGTTTATTTTTATAGTTGATGTGCAATCAATGAAGTACAGTAACAGTAAATGCTGCATTTAGTATGAATGAGAGTAATTTCATTAACATTGGTAATTTTAAATTGACATCATTAAAAGGCGGTGTTCGTCGCGCAGCGCGTGTGCAAATTTAATGTAAACGAACAATGTATTATACACGCGTTGTGTACGTCCCATATCGAAAAGGAAGCGGCGTGACGACCACCGTATTTTAACAATGAGCTTATAATGCGTATTATTTTAAAGCGGGGGAGTCGTCACCAGCGCATGCATCAGATGGCCATAGCGTGTCATCGTTTACAAACAAGCGTCTACCCATGAGCCTTTGCGTTTTTAGTGTGCGTTGTTATCGTCGTTTGGGACTCAATTCCCGTGACGACCCTTCCGCTTTAACTTAATTTTGCATTACATTGACTTTATGGGAAATGAAAAATACATATATCGACCCATCGTACTGTAATGTATACACGTACTTATGTGATGTATTTGTGAGACGCCCCTTACTTGTCACTGGAGATGTCCTCTAACACATCGTGTGAGTAAATAAAAGCTAATTCTGCCTCACTGGTTGGACTTGCTTGAATACATTACACGTACGAGTTTCCAGGAAAAATAAAATCATCTCTAGTACTAGTACTTAAAAATAATTTGAGTAATTGTTTTGTAATTGTGTTTTCAAACATATTTTTTTATTTATTTACTTTTCAGATCGTCCTGCTAAAAAATATGAACAGCCACCGCCATAATTAAACAAATTAAGTTAAATTTGGGGGCTTTTTTTAAATTGAATTTACTTGCGAATAGAGGTTTACATTATCGTGTGACAATGTAAAGCTTATGACGTCATAACGACCTGAACATAATCCATAGATTGGTGTATGGTTGATTTAGTTTAAGCATTTTAATTAATGCTCCCAAGCACCGACATTTTTATAGTCAGATTTGTGTGTAATACGTTTTCAGGAGTTAACTCATCACGAGTATTTCCGTTAAACACCAAGCATACAATGGCAAGGGCACTTGGTTCAGTAGAGATGGCAAATAAAACAGACTAATATTACTACGGTTATACTAAATATACTCAGAACGAATAAATCCAGTTATCGCGAATGGAGTACTTTCATCTAATTTAGGCAGAGAGGGCGACATTCATTGATTTTTCATGCATCTAAAACATATTACATATTTGTTTTCAAAAACGAAATAAATGAGAAAATATCATTAAGTACCAATTATTTTGATGCGAAAAAGAAGTATTTCTTGATTCCCGGCACCATCGATTGTTGGCGGGAACATCCAAGTATAAAGTACATGATCATGTGGTAGTATAAATCGCCAGCACGCATCCCAACACTACTTAGATTATACTGTGTCACACTGTTTACTAAAACACTACCATACCCTCGATGATGAAAATGCACTCATTGTCATTACCATGTACAGTGAACATTTATGAGAACCTTGTTTACTTAATGACCTTGGCCAAAAACAAACAAGCTTCTTT
Source organism: Saccoglossus kowalevskii (assembly GCF_978046115.1). NCBI lineage: Eukaryota > Metazoa > Hemichordata > Enteropneusta > Harrimaniidae > Saccoglossus > Saccoglossus kowalevskii. Next base: position 7,640,725 of record NC_140644.1, read on the forward strand.
CATCTGGTCTGTACTTTGAGCCTGTGGAGTGGACATTCATAAATGTTTATGGTGTATAATCGTTGGTGTCTGCCGACCCTTACTCATCATCCAACTGTTCTCAATTAGGTTTTACAAAGAAGCTTGTAGTCGTCCCACATTATGCATTCCTTTCTCCGGTCCTTCCACAATATTAAAGCGACAGGGTCTTCACCTGCAAACGCGCGGGAATTGAGTCCCAAGCGACGATAACAACACACGCTAAAAACGCAAAGGCTCATGGGTAGACGCTTGTTTGTAAACAATGACACGCTATGGCTACCTGACGCATGCGCACTACTCCCCTGCTTTAAAGTCTTCTGCATACAACTTTCGCCAGTACAAATATTTTACTTTATTTCAACCTCATTCAACGATTATTGACAAAATTAAACTAGTGTGGGCCTTTATACATGACATTATTACTGATCAGAGCATATCAACTTATATATACAGTTACCTATGTTATTGATATACCCATGAGTTCAATGTCTCAAGTAGTGCATGCCTGAATGATATTGATGATGATTTCGTAATGTGCTACCAACAACCAAACGTTCTACCATGTCTACATACTGCGAGCATTGTGTGAATACTGTTGTCGAGGGGAATAGCCCATATTTGAATTGTGCAACCTGTTCCGCTTCATAAGATTTGAATGAAGGTGGAATGGCTGGACTGAAGGGTAAATCATTTTATGTCGAGACCGAAGAGCTTGAACAAAACGGTATCCAGAATACGCAATGAGTCTAACACAGCGCCGTAAACATGCATTAAATTGGAACAAAACATGTGTACAAACTGTGTCGAATTACACACAACTATTATATTATGTTCACATAGACTTATATCTTTCATTGAGCAAAGTTTAAATTGTCTTCAAATTCCTGTGTACTGTGTGCTGACATTTGACACTTGACTTACTTATCATGTTGTTATTTTGACAACGTCACAATGTTCTCCTTACATGTCTGGAATCATCAATCATGGACTAAAGCATGTTAATAAGTGGGGTTCCAGATTCTGTTTTATTTTTAATTATGATTAATAACATTCATTGACACCAATAAACTAATGACACTCATATATTTAAGATTGATTAACATTTTGATATACATGTGCTTATGCTGTGGCCAAGTTAAAATGGTTTCGTCCATTACATTGGGTGTGTTGTAGTAGGCTTTACCGAGAATTTCACAAACATGGCTTCTGAAACAGAGGTAGCTCAAGCTCTGGATGAGATTACTGAAGATTTTCTGACCTGCTGTATTTGTTTTGAACATTATCGGCAACCAAAGGTTCTACCATGTTTGCATACATTCTGTGAACAATGTTTAATAACTTTAGCGAATAAGACTGACTTGGATTTCAAATGTCCAACATGTTCCACCCCTTGTGATTTGGGAGAAAAGGAAATAGCTGGACTCAAAGGTAACTTTTTTATTTCAAGTCTTCTTCATGAGATGAAAAAAAGATCAAAAAGCTTGTCCAAAACTGCATCAACACGTTCCCATGGGCTTTGCTCCATTCACTATGGTAATGAACTAAGGTATTTCTGCAAGACTTGTCAAGTGCCTACCTGTACAGAGTGTACTATTGTGACACACCGTATGCCAGAGCATATACATATAACCATAAAGGAAGCTGTTGATGAATGTCACAGTTATTTGGTAGAAAGTGTGAAGATACTGGAAGACAGGAAAGATGTCCTATCAAAAGGCATGAGAAAAATGACCGAACTGCGTAGTATACTTGATAATAATTTCACAAAAGAGAAGGCAGCAGTGGGAGGCGCATCCGAGCACATGAGCAAAGCTGTCAGTAAGAAAGAGGAGTCTGTAATTAATGAACTGGAAATTGAACGCATGGCAAGGATGAAACCTTTAAACCTTCAAGTATATAACCTTGAAATGAAACACAAATCGTTGATACAGACTTCTACTGAAATTCACAAATTCTTGCATTCGAAGGATGCTGTAGACATGTTATCATCGAAACATTCCACAGTGCAACACATCGAACAACTTATTGACGAAACTGTAACGAATGTGGAGGAAAATGACCTTAATGTGCTTCCTCAAGGTGAGACAGTCTTAAAAATGTTCAGTACAAAACAGTCAGTGTGTGTATCTCAATGTACTTTTGGTAAAAGTGTTGAATATCTAGCCAAAGGTCAATCAGTTGACTTACCCATTTTCACCAAAGACTGTATGGGCAGACATATAGTTAGTGAACATGAAGTGAAAGCAATCCACATTAAGCCAGATGGATCACAAAAGCAGATGGAAGTGACTGATAATGATGATGGCACCTACTATGTTACCCTGCTTGGTGACATACAAGGAAAGCATGAAATTAGAGTAATGATTGGAGATGCACCCATCCCAGGACAACCATTCACGGTTGAGGTCGTCAAAGGCTTAGTCAGAACCATAGGCCAGAAAGGAGATGGCGAATCGCAGTTCAATAGCATATGTGGCATTGCAATAAATAAAAATGGCGACATTGTAGCTGCTGACAAAGACAATAACAGACTGCAGATCATTGACATTACTGGAAAATGTAAAAAAATAATATTATTGGAAAGACATTTTAAGCCAATTGATGTGGCTGTTTTGAACGACAACACATATATGGTTATTGGCGATAGACGCAGTTCTGGTATAGTTGTGGTAAATCAGAATAAAAACACTGTTTCATTCTTTGGTAAGAATGAATTAGAACAAGCAAAAAGCATTACCATATGCCCTGTTACTGGTTTAGTGTATGTTTTAAACAAAAACATAAATGTATTTGTGAAGGTATTTACACAAGAATGTGAATTTGTGAAATCAATGAAGCTAAAACGATCCACCCCTAGTTGCATTAGACTTGACAGTAGAGGTCTGCTTTACGTGTGTGTAGCACGTGATGTGGAAGTGTATGACAGAGACGGAGTGTTTTTATACACCATTTCATATTCCTCAAAGCCAGTGCAGTTGAACTATCCAAAGTGTTTAGCTTTTGACAAGTATGGCTATCTTTATATCGCCAGTGAACAAGAGGTACGAAAATACGGCTGTAAAGGAAGATTTGTTTACCTTGTGCATACACATGCCAATGAAATGAATGAGCCGACGGGCATTGCAGTTTTGCATGATTTAACAGTAGTGGCCGCTTATAATAAGAATAATTGCATAAAATTATTCGTTGAGTAATTATTTAGTTGAGTCCTTTCAATGTAATATTTCATTACCCAATCCTCTGATGAATAAAGGAATATGGATTCATGTTGTACTTTATTTAGATCTCAGCTGTGATTAGTTGCCTCACTTGATTTTTTTAATCAGATAAACAATATGCGATTAAACCCAATACAGGAACAGTGGTCATAAATACCTCTAAGCATAATGTAATGTCGTGAATGCATCCCTGGTAAGGATGCTAAGAGAGAAATAATATGACAACACTAATCACGTTCAAAGATATTTTGGTTGGGTTCAATTGCCCCATTGAGTTTAATAGTTTGGCCACAGTGTCCAGCTTAAATTATTTGGGGGTTCTTGACTAACTATCACTGCTTGCAGTACCAAAACCCTACATTGGGATAACCAACCCCATCAAGGTCATAAATTGGCGTATCCTTGCTGAATACTATTATATGTGAAATATCTTAATCCATGCCACTATGCAATGGAAATGCCTCTATGATGAATAGAACATTTCTTTGTTATTTGGGACCGCTAGTAGACAAAGGACAAAGGTCGTCAAGCTTATATGGAATGTTCATCACGTGACTGTCACTAACAGGTTGTCACAACCTGCATGTTAATTAAGCGTGTTATGTGACTGGATGACCTCATGAAATTTGGTCTAAGCAAATTCACTAGTTTACCACAGGATTCATATCTCTACTTTCCTACCTGTAATCTGTGGTTAAATAGTGCTACACACTGGACAAGAATGGTATTATATTATTTGAATTCTTCCTGTATTATCACCGTTAATTAATTAAGCTCAATGGTGAAATAGCGGCCATCAGACTGGGTGGAAAGTATGCCAGACTTCTGTGTGCTGTGTGGCTTGACATTTGACACATGAACTGTGTTGTTGTAGACCGCAATACACTTTTTATGTGACTGGAGTAATCTCTCCAATCATGGACTAAACCAAATTTAAGTGGGGTCTCAGATTGTGTGTATTGTTATAATCGTGATCATAAATTGGAATTTACCCATACCAATAAATCAATGAAACGCACGTTTACAATATATTTAATTTCCATTTCTGACAAATACAACTGGTTTACAGTATGATTTTGATATACATGTGTTTTTGTCTTGGTATAGTCAAAATGGTTTCGCCCACCACACTTGAATTGCGACAGGGTGTGGTAGGTTTTACAGGAGAAACTGCGGCTTTACCAAGAATTTCACAATTTACCATAACCATGGCTTCTGAAACAGAGGTAGCTCAAGCTCTGGATGAGATTACTAAAGATTTCCTGACCTGCTGTATTTGTTTAGAACATTATCAACAACCAAAAGCTCTTCCATGTTTGCATACATTCTGCGAACACTGTTTGATTAGTTTGGCCGATAATACTGACCTGGATTTTAAATGTCCAACATGTTCTACCCCTTGCGATTTGGGGGAAAAAGGAATAGCTGGACTCAAAGGTAACTTTTTTATTTCAAGTCTTCTTCATGAGATGCAACGAAGGGCAAAGAGGCTATCCAAAACTGCATCGGTGAAATGTGAGGGATGTGAGTCTAATCCAGCATCTGGAATATGCATTATATGTGAACAATACCTGTGTGATAACTGTGTCAAAGTGCACAAAAACGTCACATCAACACGTTCTCACAAAGTTTTATCTCTCGCTGAACTGAGCATACAGTATACTTACATTCCACATCCATTTTCACCAAAAACGGCGAGGCTCTGTGACATTCACCAAGGCAGTGAATTAAAGTTTTTCTGCACTACTTGTCAAGTGCTAACCTGTAGAGACTGCACAATTGTAACACACCGTGTACCAGAGCATGTCCACAAACCCATTAAAGATGCTGCTGATGAGTATCAAAGTTTCTTGGTAAAGATGTTAAAGATGCTGGACAAGAAGACATCTGAGGTGTCAAAGAGAATAGCCATAGCAACTGAAAAACGCGATAAGCTGGATGAGAATTTCACAAAAGAGAAGGCAGCAGTGCAGACTGCATCAGATGAGGTGAGGTCAGAAATAAGTAAGACTGAACAAGACGTGCTTGATGAATTAGAAACAGAAAGTGTGGAAAGAATGTCACGATTAAATACACAGACAAATGATCTTGAATGTAAACATAGCGCTTTCATGCAGACATGCAATGACATTCGAAAGTCCTTAGAGTTAGAGAGTGGTGCACAACTGTTAACTTCCAAAAATACATACACAAAACAAATTGAAAAGCTGCTTGCTGAAGATATTGATATAAAAGTTGTAGAGAATGATCTTCATGTCTTGCCTCGTGTAGACAAAATAACATCTATGTTTAAACCCAGACGGACAGTATGTTTATCACAGTGTACAATTGGTGGTAGTGTAGAATACCTGCTACACAAAGGCCAATCAGTTGACTTACCCATTTCCACCAAAGACTGTACGGGCAGACATATAGTGAGTGAACACGAGGTGAAGGCAATTCACATTAAGCCAGGTGGCTCACAAAAGCAGATGGAAGTGACTGATAACGATGATGGCACCTACTCTGTTACATTGCATGGTGACATAGAAGGAAATCATGAAATTAGAATAATGGTTGGAGATACACCTATCCCAGGACCACCATTCACAGTTAAGGTCGTCAAAGGCTTAGTCAAAACCATAGGTCAGAAAGGAGATGGCGAATTGCAGTTCAACAACATTCGTGGCATTGCAATAAATAAAAATGGCGACATTGTAGCTGCTGACAAAGATAACAACAGACTGCAGATCATAGACACGGGTGGGAAGTGTAAAAACACAATACCAATGGGCAGAAAGTTTAAGCCAGTAGATGTGGCTGTTTTAAATGACAACACATATCTAGTTATCGGTGATGCAATGAATTCAGGAGTTGCTGTGATTAGTCCCTTTGACCAAACTATTTCGTACTTTGGTGCTAATGAAATAGATCGTGCAAGAGGCATTGCTATATGTCCAGCTACAGGTTTAGTGTATATTATAAGTGAAATGTGGAATGTATTTGCAAAAGTGTTTACACAAAAAGGTGAATTTGTGAAATCAATGAAATTGAAATGGTCCACTCCTACCTGTATTAAGATCGACAATGAAGGCAGATTGTTCGTATGTGTTAACCTTGATCATAATGCGGCAGTGTATGATAATAGTGGGGAGCTTCTATACAGAATTTCAGAAGCTGGAAAGTCAGATGGAAAGTTGACAAACCCAATATATTTAGCTTTTGATAAGCATGGGTATCTGTATATTAGTAGTGATCATAAAGTACAAAAGTTTGACTGGCTAGGAAATTTTATCTGTCGAATTGACACAAATGAAGATGGATTGAAACATCCAACGGGAATTGCATTGATGGATGATTTATCAGTTATTGTTGCTGATAACCATAATAGTTGTATTAAAGTATTTGTACAGTAAATAATCTCATGACTAAGCACGGTCATCGCATATAATGTAAATATATGATAATGCTTGATTTTAAATGACAGGTCAAATTTCAATTAAATATTTCTAGTGTAGTAGAAGTTTGTCAGGTGGTCTTACATTATTTATAATAACAAAACATTGAACATTTTTCATATTTTGAATTGTTATATAGAACATTAAACTCGTTTTAATACATTTCAAAACCACAATGTGATTAAAATTATTATTATGTTACAATGAATGCATCTGGTGTTGAAAAATATAAATCACATTGAACACAAGTTATGAAATCGTTTTTCTCTTAAATATGAATAACAAAACAGAAATCATTGATTCTTTTTTAAATTGTTCGGATTTTAGATATCATATAATATAAAATTACAACTGGGGTTATTATATAAATTATTAAGTTATTTAATTATCTTAAAACATTGTCAAGGTCAGCACTAATGTTAACCATTTGTATACAATTGGTCAGGTGTCGTATTAAATATGCTCATTCAAAATATAACATAACAAATAAAACTGAAAACAAGTTTTGGATTTACAGTAATGTATGTTTGATGACAGATATACGAGACATAAACTCTTGTGATACACTTGTTTTAACAACTGTGCAATAAATAAAATCCCAGCTTGGCACACTTGAATGTATCAGTCAATAAATAGTCGTAAAAGGTCAACAGTTTCAGCCTTCGAATGACTCTGGCATACTTGTCACGTGGTGTAACGTCTACAACAGTCAATAGGTTATATGGGTTAATTGCTGCTATATAAATTTAACAATAAAGTATTGTTGTATAAGTTTTTCCTATGGTCATATGAATTAATGTGAACTGTCTGCGATTATTTTTCTACTTTTATTTATTTATTTATTTATTTATTCGAATATCTTTTTTTTCTGTTCACGCTATACTATAATACGGGCATATATTAAAGTTAATCCTATATTGTTGCGTATCGGCTAAATATCGTCCACGTATTAGAGGAAACTAATTTTAATACGAACAACGGGGCGGCAAACTTACGAGGAATATGCACATTGCCAGTGATTGTATCTTTACAGTACAGCGACCCGGGATGTATACATTTTAGCTCTATGATTATAAAACATACGTCAGTCTATTTGTTGTAATGTGAAAACATATCTCTGGATTCAGTGATGTTGCTTGTCGTGTCGTTATAAAAAAAAATATATTTTGAATATATTTTGTTTCATCCTTAGTGGGTGTTTAGCCCGAGCTGACCGTGATATGGGTCTAGACAGTATCTAAACGGATTATAAAAATATAGATTCGTGTAATTTCATTGACTCTTAGAAATATAAATTACATGCACGTCACGAACTGATAAACATGCAACACAAGATTCGAACTCATAATTACAGCGAATGGAATCACCATAAGTATTCAAACATAACACGCACCACGCTGCGCCCCAATATTACATGGGATGTAGAAAAGAGAAGGGAAGTTGAGAAAATACACTTTTCGATCTTTCTATTTACAGAAAAAGTTTTCTTCTGATCATAATGATTGTTTTATTCCTTTATTTACACGTTATTCATTTTTGGTTACGATTCTATCGTACTTTCTAAAGTGCAGATTCCCCTGCTTGTCTGTGCATTTTTGGCACGTTAGAATATTTTTGCTTGCACGTCCCTGTTCAGAAGTGATTTTCGACACGCTACGCGCTAATAACATAAGCACCATACTGTCCCAAGTTGTAATATGCAGCAATGTTGGGAGTTGTATCAGTTCGTCGAACACGAAAAAGAGCGACAGCCGGAATTCTTTATTTTTTTTTATAACCATTAGAAGTTGTAATAAATGCATTATTTATCTGCAACATCACTATCGCGTGAATAATCATCCTGAAACAATCAAATCGTGAATACTAAACATATTTTATTGAAAAATAAGACCAATTACTTCAAATGATTGATAGGTGTCGCTGTTCATCTCCTAAAGTCCCTCCTGCAGTAGTGCGCCACCAAGCGACAATGTATATGGGACTCAATCATTGCGGAAGTAGTCAGAGTTCAACAACGATTTGAAGTCAGTGGAATAAACGACTTTTCCAGGTGAGTATTTTAAAAACAATGTAAAGAAGCCTTGGTAGATACATTGATATATTAATTTGTGTAATAGAGAAACTGGGGGATATCGAATGTGTTATGGATCAGTGATTGTACATTGCACTCATAGATGTAGCTCTTGCGTGGTCTGCTAACGTCCGGGTGTTCGTTTTCATTGCAACAATGTACGCAGGGCTATCACAGGCGTATTAGAGTGCCGGTATCATGTCTGTAGTTTGTCGTGGCCAGATAACAAAAGCAGATAAAAAGAAACTTCGACGCGATCGTTTGGCCTATAAAATTTCAAATACTTTTGAAAGATGACATATGGACAGGGATGAAGGAATTATACGTTACAGGCGACTTTTACTGCATTGCATTTTGGGTAATGCATGTAGGGCTCATACCACTAATTGAAACTCCATAGACGACAATGTTAACATATGATGAGATTGCTATATGAAAATAATAAACAAAGTTGAAAACATAGCTCTGTAGTTTGTCGTGGCCAGATAACAAAAGCAGATAAAAAGAAACTTCGACGCGATCGTTTGGCCTATAAAATTTCAAATACTTTTGAAAGATGACATATGGACAGGGATGAAGGAATTATACGTTACAGGCGACATTTACTGCATTGCATTTTGGGTAATGCATGTAGGGCTCATACCACTAATTGAAACTCCATAGACGACAATGTTAACATATGATGAGATTGCTATATGAAAATAATAAACAAAGTTGAAAACATAGCTCTGTAGTTTGTCGTGGCCAGATAACAAAAGCAGATAAAAAGAAACTTCGACGCGATCGTTTGGCCTATAAAATTTCAAATACTTTTGAAAGATGACAGATATGGACAGGGATGAAGGAATTATACGTTACAGGCGACTTTTACTGCATTGCATTTTGGGTAATGCATGTAGGGCTCATACCACTAATTGAAACTCCATAGACGACAATGTTAACATATGATGAGATTGCTATATGAAAATAATAAACAAAGTTGAAAACATAGCTCTGTAGTTTGTCGTGGCCAGATAACAAAAGCAGATAAAAAGAAACTTCGACGCGATCGTTTGGCCTATAAAATTTCAAATACTTTTGAAAGATGACAGATATGGACAGGGATGAAGGAATTATACGTTACAGGCGACTTTTACTGCATTGCATTTTGGGTAATGCATGTAGGGCTCATACCACTAATTGAAACTCCATAGACGACAATGTTAACATATGATGAGATTACTATATGAAAATAATAAACAAAGTTGAAACATAGCTCTAAAATGGGAAATCAACATGCCTGTAATCAACCATATGAAAAAAACGCACATGTTGGCCAGCTCAAACTCTTGCAAAACTCAGGTAAACAAGACACACCTACTGTATTTGGACTGCACCTAGAGAAATCACTGGAAAAACACCAAGATTAGAACATCCAAATACACACAGAATAATCCCACAGGTACACACCTGCTAAGTATTAAACAAAGACCACATGTTAGTCTCACCTTTAACCCAGGTGATCGCGCTCTCAAACAACGAACACCAGAGAAAAAAAATATTAAAAAAAATTCATTGGTTCTTGCTAGGCATTTAAATTTTGGGGAAAAAATTAAATCATAAAATTTTAACATGTCATCAACTGTTTCAATGGTGGCCATGTTGGTGTTAATTTCATGTCTCCTTATCCATTTCTCAAACAAGCTTTTATTGGTTTTGATGAAAGTAGATACAGAGACAAAAACTTTGATTTTTGTTTTTGTTTTGATGACATATTTGCATTAAAAAAATACCCAAAATAACAAAATTTTAACCTGTCATGAACCATTTCTCAAGTATGCCTAGGCCAATTTCAGCCAAAGTTGATATGAACAACAGACATAATGTTTTGTTTTATGACTTGATTCAAAATGTCTTACTGGTTTATGTGTGGATTATACAATATTGTATGATATGAGAATGATCATATTTCTAGGAGGGTTGTCAGTTTGACTAAACAACACCTGGATAAGGTGCCATTTTATTATATTTTTAACATGCTGAATACAAACACTAAAAACTGGACTTGAACTCTGTCAATGACGATGATTTGCTTTTTTCTATTTTTAGATTCTTTATACATAGGCATTGATTTGAGATACAAAGATATGGACGATTCATTTGGCTTGGCACAGAGTTTGTAAGTATATGTATAGTTTTGGTAACTAAAATTGGTTTTGTTGGCAACTTAATTACTGATCAGATCATAACAACTTGTATATACAGTTACCTACGTTATTGATCTGTCAATGAGTTCAATGTCTCAAGTAGTGCATGCCTGAATGATATTGATGATGATTTCGTAATGTGCTACCAACAACCAAACGTTCTACTATGTCTACATACTGCGAGCATTGTGTAAATACTGTTGTCGAGGCGAATAGCCCATATTTGAATTGTGCAACCTGTTCCGCTTCATAAGATTTGAATGAAGGTGGAATGGCTGGACTGAAGGGTAAATCATTTTATGTCGAGACCGAAGAGCTTGAACAAAACGGTATCCAGAATACGCAATGAGTCTAACACAGCGCCGTAAACATGCATTAAATTGGAACAAAACATGTGTACAAACTGTGTCGAATTACACACAACTATTATATGTTCACATAGACTTATATCTTTCATTGAGCAGAGTTTAAATTGTCTTCAAATTCCTGTGTACTGTGTGCTGACATTTGACACTCGACTTACTTATCATGTTGTTATTTTGACAACGTCACAATGTTCTCCTTACATGTCTGGAATCATCAATCATGGACTAAAGCATGTTAATAAGTGGGGTTCCAGATTCTGTTTTATTTTTAATTATGATTAATAACATTCATTGACACCAATAAACTAATGACACTCATATATTTAAGATATTTAAGATTGATTAACATTTTGATATACATGTGTTTATGCTGTGGCCAAGTTAAAATGGTTTCGTCCATTACATTGGGTGTGTTGTAGTAGGCTTTACCGAGAATTTCACAAACATGGCTTCTGAAACAGAGGTAGCTCAAGCTCTGGATGAGATTACTGAAGATTTTCTGACCTGCTGTATTTGTTTTGAACATTATCGACAACCAAAGGTTCTACCATGTTTGCATACATTCTGTGAACAATGTTTAATAACTTTAGCGAATAAGACTGACTTGAATTTCAAATGTCCAACATGTTTCGCCCCTTGTGATTTGGGAGAAAAGGAAATAGCTGGACTCAAAAGGTAACTTTTTTATTTCAAGTCTTCTTCATGAGATGAAAAAAAGATCAAAAAGCTTGTCCAAAACTGCATCAACACGTTCCCATGGGCTTTGCTCCATTCACTATGGTAATGAACTAAGGTATTTCTGCAAGACTTGTCAAGTGCCTACCTGTACAGAGTGTACTATTGTGACACACCGTATGCCAGAGCATATCCATATAACCATAAAGGAAGCTGTTGATGAATGTCACAGTTATTTGGTAGAAAGTGTGAAGATACTGGAAGACAGGAAAGATGTCCTATCAAAAGGCATGAGAAAAATGACCGAACTGCGTAGTATACTTGATGATAATTTCACAAAAGAGAAGGCAGCAGTGGGAGGCGCATCCGAGCACATGAGCAAAGCTGTCAGTAAGAAAGAGGAGTCTGTAATTAATGAACTGGAAATTGAACGCATGGCAATGATGAAACCTTTAAACCTTCAAGTATATAACCTTGAAATGAAACACAAATCGTTGATACAGACTTCTACTGAAATTCACAAATTCTTGCATTCGAAGGATGCTGTAGACATGTTATCATCAAAACGTTCCACAGTGCAACACATCGAACAACTTATTGACGAAACTGTAACGAATGTGGAGGAAAATGTCCTTAATGTGCTTCCTTAAGGTGAGACAGTCTTAAAAATGTTCAGTCCAAAACAGTCAGTGTGTGTATCTCAATGTACTTTTGGTAAAAGTGTTGAATATCTAGCCAAAGGTCAATCAGTTGACTTACCCATTTCCACCAAAGACTGTATGGGCAGACATATAGTTATTGAACATGAAGTGAAAGTAATCCACATTAACCAGATGGATCACAAAAGCAGATGGAAGTGACTGATAATGATGATAGCACCTACTATGTTACCCTGCTTGGTGACATACAAGGAAATCATGAAATTAGAGTAATGATTTGAGATGCACCCATCCCAGGACAACTATTCACGGTTGAGGTCGTCAAAGGCTTAGTCAGAACCATAGGCCAGAAAGGAGATGGCGAATTGCAGTTCAATAGCACATGTTGCATTGCAATAAATAAAGATGGCGACATTGTAGCTGCTGACAAAGACAATAACAGACTGCAGATCATTGACATTACTGGAAAATGTAAAAAAATAATATCATTGGAAAGACATTTTAAGCCAATTGATGTGGCTGTTTTGAACGACAACACATATATGGTTATTGGCGATAGACGCAGTTCTGGTATAGTTGTGGTAAATCAGAATAAAAACACTGTTTCATTCTTTGGTAAGAATGAATTAGAACAAGCAAAAAGCATTACCATATGCCCTGTTACTGGTTTAGTGTTTGTTTTAAACAAAAACATAAATGTATTTGTGAAGGTATTTACGCAAGAATGTGAATTTGTGAAATCACTGAAGCTAAAACGATCAACCCCTAGTTGCATTAGACTTGACAATAGAGGTCTGCTTTATGTGTGTGTAGCACATGATGTTGAAGTGTATGACAGAGATGGAGTGTTTTTATACAGCATTTCATATTCCTCAAAGCCAGTGCAGTTGAACTATCCAAAGTGTTTAGCTTTTGACAAGTATGGCTATCTTTATATCGCCAGTCAACAAGAGGTACGGAAATACGGCTGTAAAGGAAGATTTGTTTACCTTGTGCATACACATGCCAATGGAATGAATGAGCCGACGGGCATTGCAGTTTTGAATGACGAACAGTAGTGGCCGCTTATAATAAGAATAATTGCATAACATTATTCGTTGAGTAATTATTGAGTTGAGTTCTTTCAATGTAATATTTTATTACCCAATCCACTGATGAAATAAAGAAATATGGATTCATGTTGTACTTTATTTAGATCTCAGCTGAAATTAGTTGACTCAATTGAGTTATTTCTCAGATACACAATATGTGATTAAACCCAATACAGGAACAGTGGTCATAAATACCTCTATGCATAATGTAATGTCGTAAATGCATACCTGGTGAGGATACTGAGAGAGGAATAATATGACAAAACTATTCACGTTCAAAGATATTTTGGTTGGGTTCAATTGCCACATTGAGTTAATAGTTTGGCCACAGTATCCAGCTTAAATTATTTGGGGGTTCTTGACTAACTATCACTGCTTGCAGTACCAAAACCCTACATTGGGATAACCAACCCCATCAAGGTCATAAATTGGCGTATCCTTGCTGAATACTATTATATGTGAAATATATTCATCCATGCCACTATGCAATGGAAATGCCTCCATGATGAAAAGAATATTTCTATGTTATTTGGGAACGCTAGTGGACAAAGAACAAAGGTCGTCAAGTTTATATGGAATGTCATTCACGTGACTGTCACTAACAGGTTGCATTGGCTTGAGTGTGTCGTATTGATTTACCTGCATGGTTATTAGGCGTGTTGTATTACAGGGTGACCTTATGAATCTCGGCCTAGGTAAATTCACTAGTTTACTACAGGATTCATATCCCCACTTTTCCACCTGTAATCTGTGGTTAAATAGTGCTACACACTGGACAAGAATTTATTTTAATTCTTCCTGTATTATCACTGTTAATAACTTAGGCTCAACGGTGAAATATCGGCCATCAGACTAGGTGGAGAGTGTGCCAGACTTCTGTGTGCTGTGTGGCTTGATATTTGACACACGTACCATGTTGCTGTAGACAACAATACACTTTTTACGTGACTGGAATAAATTCTTTAATCATGGACTAAACCAAATTTAAGTGGGGTCTCAGATTTTGTGTATTGTTATAATCATGATCATAAATTGGGATTCACTCATACCAATAAATCAATGACACGCACGTTTAAAATATAATTTCAATTTCTGATAAATACAACTGGTTTACAGTATGATTTTGATATACATGTGTTTTTGTCTTTATACAGTCACAATGGTTTTGCCCACCACACAATTACGACAGGGTGTGGTAGGTTTTACAGGAGAGACTGTGGCTTTACCAAGAATTTCACAATTTACCATAACCATGGCTTCTGAAACAGAGGTAGCTCAAGCTTTGGATGAGATTACTGAAGATTTCCTGACCTGCTGTATTTGTTTTGAACATTATCAACAACCAAAAGTTCTTCCATGTTTGCATACATTCTGCGAACACTGTTTGATTAGTTTGGCCGATAATACTGACCTGGATTTTAAATGTCCAACATGTTCTACCCCTTGCGATTTGGGGGAAAAAGGAATAGCTGGACTCAAAAGTAACTTTTTTATTTCAAGTCTTCTTCATGAGATGCAACGAAGGGCAAAGAGGCTATCCAAAACTGCATCGGTGAAATGTGAGGGATGTGAGTCTAATCCAGCATCTGGAATATGCATTATATGTGAACAATACCTGTGTGATAACTGTGTCAAAGTGCACAAAAACGTCACATCAACACGTTCTCACAAAGTTTTATCTCTCGCTGAACTGAGCATACAGTATACTTACATTCCACATCCATTTTCACCAAAAACGGCGAGGCTCTGTGACATTCACCAAGGCAGTGAATTAAAGTTTTTCTGCACTACTTGTCAAGTGCTAACCTGTAGAGACTGCACAATTGTAACACACCGTGTACCAGAGCATGTCCACAAACCCATTAAAGATGCTGCTGATGAGTATCAAAGTTTCTTGGTAAAGATGTTAAAGATGCTGGACAAGAAGACGTCTGAGGTGTCAAAGAAAATAGCTAAAGCAACTGAAAAACGCGATAAGCTGGATGAGAATTTCACAAAAGAGAAGGCAGCAGTGCAGACTGCATCAGATGAGGTGAGGTCAGAAATAAGTAAGACTGAACAAGACGTGCTTGATGAATTAGAAACAGAAAGTGTGGAAAGAATGTCACGATTAAATACACAGACAAATGATCTTGAATGTAAACTTAGCGCTTTCATGCGGACATGCAATGACATTCGAAAGTCCTTAGAGTTCGAGAGTGGTGCACAACTGTTAACTTCCAAAAATACATACACAAAACAAATTGAAAAGTTGCTTGCTGAAGATATTGATATAAAAGTCGAAGAGAATGATCTTCATGTCTTGCCTCGTGTAGACAAAATAACATCTATGTTTAAACCCAGACGGACAGTTTGTTTATCACAGTGCACAATTGGTGATGGTGTAGAATACCTGCTACACAAACGTCAATCAGTTGACTTATCCATTACCACCAAAGACTGTATGGGCAGACATATAGTGAGTGAACATGAGGTGAAGGCAATTCACATTAAGCCAGATGGTTCACAAAAGCAGATGGAAGTGACTGATAACGATGATGGCACCTACTCTGTTACATTGCATGGTGACATAGAAGGAAATCATGAAATTAGAGTAATGATTGGAGATACACCCATCCCAGGACCACCATTCACAGTCGAGGTCGTCAAAGACTTAGTCAAAACCATAGGTCAGAAAGGAGATGGTGAATTGCAGTTCAATAACATTCGTGGCATTGCAATAAATAAAAATGGCGACATTGTAGCTGCTGACAAAGATAACAACAGACTGCAGATCATAGACACGGGTGGGAAGTGTAAAAACATAATACCAATGGGCAGAATGTTTAAGCCAGTAGATGTGGCTGTTTTAAACGACAACACATATCTAGTTATCGGCGATGCGTGGAATTCAGGAGTTGCCATGATTAGTCCCTTTGACCAAACTATTTCGTACTTTGGTGCTAATGAAATAGATCGTGCAAGAGGCATTGCTATATGTCCAGCTACAGGTTTAGTGTATGTTATAAGTGAAACGTGGAATGTATTTGCAAAAGTGTTTACACAAAAAGGTGAATTTGTGAAATCAATGAAATTGAAATGGTCCACTCCTACCTGTATTAAGATCGACAATGAAGGCAGATTGTTCGTATGTGTTAACCTTGATCATAATGCGGCAGTGTATGATAATAATGGGGAGCTTTTATACAGAATTTCAGAAGTTGGAATGTCAGATGGAATGTTGAGAAACCCAATATATTTAGCTTTTGATAAGCATGGGTATCTGTATATTAGTAGTGATCATAAAGTACAAAAGTTTGACTGGCTAGGAAATTTTATTTGTCGAATTGACACAATTGAAGATGAATTGAAACATCCAACGGGAATTGCATTGTTGGATGATTTATCAGTTATTGTTGCTGATAACCGTAATAGTTGTATTAAAGTATTTGTACAGTAAATAATCTCATGACTAATCAAGGCCATCGCATATAATGTATGATAAATATATGACACTGCTTGATTTTAAATGACAGGTCAAATTTTACTTAAATATTTCTAGTGTAGAAGAAGTTGGTCAGGTGGTCTTACATTATTTTTAATAACAAAACATTAAGCATTTTTCATATTTTGAATTGTTATATAGAACATTTAATACATTTCAAAACCACAATGTGATTAAAATTATCATTATGTTACAATGAATGCATCTGGTGTTGAAAAATATAAATCACATTGAACACAAGTTATGAACTCGATTTTCTCTTAAATATGAATAACAAAACGGAAATCATTGAGTATTTTTTAAATTGTTCGGATTTTGGATATAGTATGAAATTACAACTGGGGTTATTATTGATATTATTAATTTAATTTATTATCTTAAAACATTGTCAAAGTCAGCACTAATGTTAACCTTTTGTATACAATTAGTCAGGTGAAGTCGTATTAAATATGTTTATTCAAAAAATAAACATAACAATTAAAACTGAAAATAAGTTTTTGATTTACATGTTCGTGTATATTTCAAATATATGCTTCTCCTATACCAAATTATGCATGAATATACTGTTTGAAAAAATCTGCATTGTCTTCATAATAAATGAGTTAAAGTCAATAAAATTGCAATGGTACAAAATGAAACCCATGATTCAACGGTAATATGATTTTGATACACTTGTTTAGAATGTGAGTCATTTTGATTTATAAAAAAAACATTTATAAAGCGTTTATTAATTCTCTGGGATTCTGTCGTTCACTGTATTGTCATGAATTAGTTTTTGCGTATCTGTTAACCGACTTAATTAGTTGATTATTAGCGGATTGCTGTGTTATGTCTGTCATCGTTTAGGCCTATTTGAAGTTTTGGACGGAACTTGGCTCAGTGATTTGGAACTAATTACGAGATAACCGCCGCTATTCAGACTACTCATTTTGACAGTTGATATTCGTAGTTATTAATGTAGTGAACGATTAATCAAAAGATATGACGTATTCAGTACTTAGTGTGATTGGCCTTATGATTGAAGGTTACGCTCTAGAGTCTTTTTACTGTTTTGTAATTGGTTAGTGTTTTGAAAATAAATAAAGAGAGTTTGAGTTGGTCTTGGGGAGCACAGCACGATAGATGCAGTCGAGTCCAGTCCTGGAGAGCCTTGGGGCGAGTGTTGACGCAGTCTAAGAGAGTCTTGGGTCAGCCTTGCGATAGTCTTGGGGATTTTTTTCCCCAGGGCGCTGTGTCTCATAGAGTGCTCGATTGACCGACTAAGACGAGAGTTGAAACGTATTTCGTTGTGTGTGTCTTATTTGACTGTAAAGTATAAGCGACTTTCACGATCCCATATCTCAAGGGAACGAGATATAGAGACGAGACGAGATTTCCCCCTGGCAAGTGTGGAGAACCCCATAGAGGAGATTTTCCCTCTGATACGTGGTGGAGAACCCGGGCAGGTGTTTAACACACATTGACATCCTGTGAAGAAAAGTGAAATGGCGAAGGTGTGTCTTTCTTGCGAACCGAACTAACAGCTCCATGGCAGAGACGACTCGGAAACCGCGCTTGACGACTAACACCATTAACAGTATGGCACCGATGTACAACGCTGAAGAGATGAAGACTTCTGAACCCCTTATGAAGGACGAGTACCGGATAGGACTGTATAATTAAGAATTGAGCGACATTAAAGACAAGAAGATGAAAGAACGACCCGGACTAACGCGACGAAAGAAGACGACGCTATATAGACTTTGAATTAGAACTTTAGCTATCTGTGTATTGCTTAGAGAACCGCTGGTTGGACACTGTAACTGACACTGTGTAACTCAGGACGTTGAACCCTTTTCCAGAACCCTAACCCTATTGTTCAGTAATGTAATGTATTGCTTGCTTTTCCTATCGTTTTTCCTTACCGTTTTTTGTGATGTTGAATTGTATGTGTGTAAGCGCCCAGATCTTTGTTTTAAACTGATATTTAGTGACGTGCGAGGTCCTTTATAACGATTTAAGCGCGCCTCAGTGGACAAGTATTTGCAACACAGTGTTTTGAGTTTTGTGAAGTTTTATGGTGTTTTAATGAGTTTATGAGTAAGGAATATGATGGGGAAAGTAATGCCCAATGAGTTTTTTAAGAGTTTTGAGATTTGTCGAGTACAGAGATACCGACGTTTAAGAGTTGTTTTTGTTTATGTGTTGTTTCCGGAATACTTCTGACGCTTTTTGAGTTAAGAGCACCTTTGTAACATTTGTAATGTCTTTTTGAAGTGAGTATGGTGCGCTTATATATGTATTGTTTGATAACGCAAGCTTTTGTTCATGATTGACAGGATTATAGGTAACTCAGTAGTTTCTATCGTTTTGCTTTCCCGTCTTTTTGCCAGAGGAGTAATGTGTTATGATAGATTTGTCTTTGCATTCCGTTTCCACGCCGTATGACTTGTGTTTAGATTAACGACTTGTGAGTTCAGTCGAAGTTTATAAGCGTAGATGACAGGAGTTTGATTGATAGCTTGTTTATTCATTGTTTATTAGTTACCGCTTTGCAATGCTTTAACCGAGAGACGCATCCCTGGTAATCACGTGATCATGATATCGTCTGCAGCGATTGGCTGATCACATGGTTACACCGCCAAGCCTTAGTTTTTTTACCTTTTGATATAGAGTTTGTAACCTTAGTAACGGAGACAGTGCAGCGAAGGGTTACCTCAGCAAACCGTTTTGAGAAAAGTGAGTCGATTGGTAGCCTATCCCTTGTTTTTTGATTTATAACCGTTGATATTTGTGACTTTATAACCATTGTATTTAGACATTATAATCATTGTACTTAATTAGTGTGTTTTACTCTTTTGATTTATACCTTTTCTTAGTATTGAATTTAACCAGTATGACGATGAGTAGAGGACGGTATCTTTGATTTGTGAACATGCAATGCCGGGAGGCATAATCTCAGTTTGGGTGAAAGGATGTGTCATGAATTAGTTTTTGCGTATCTGTTAACCGACTTAATTAGTTGATTATTAGCGGATTGCTGTGTTATGTCTGTCATCGTTTAGGCTTATTTAAGTTTTGGACGGAACTTGGCTCAGTGATTTGGAACTAATTACGAGATAACCGCCGCTATTCAGACTACTCATTTTGACAGTTGGTATTCGTAGTTATTAATGTAGTGAACGATTAATCAAAAGATATGACATATTCAGTACTTAGTGTGATTGGCCTTATGATTGAAGGTTACGATCTAGAGTCTTTTTACTGTTTTGTAATTGGTTAGTGTTTTGAAAATGAATAAAGAGAGTTTGAGTTGGTCTTGTGGAGCACAGCACGATAGACGCAGTCGAGTCCAGTCCTGGAGAGCCTTGGGGCGAGTGTTGACGCAGTCTAAGAGAGTCTTGGGGATTTTTTTCCCCAGGGCGCTGTGTCTTATAGAGTGCTCGATTGACCGACTAAGACGAGAGTTGAAACGTATTTCGTTGTGTGTGTCTTATTTGACTGTAAAGTATAAGTGACTTACCCGATCCCATAACTCAAGGGGACGAGATATAGAGACGAGACGAGATTTCCTCCTGGCAAGTGTGGAGAACCCCATAGAGGAGATTTTCCCTCTGATAGTATACACGGTTGAATTGTTATTCTGGGATAAGTGTGAACCTTTCCTAAACAATCTACGCAAATCCTGATTCCAATTAACATATAATTAAGCCTGTATTATTCCATGTTTGATCGGGGAATGCCTTGTTTGATCGTGAATAGCGATACAATTGTCGTATGGTGATGTGTTTCTCGTGGTGGGGAACAACTTGAAGTCCAATGTAATCACGATCAGCTGATGTTTATAAGGATGTAGAAAAGATAAGGGAAGTTGAGAAAGTACACTTTTTCGACCTTTTCATTCACATAAAATGAAGTTTTCTTCTTATCATTATGATTCTTTTATTCCTTTATTCACAAGTTATTCGTTTTTGGTACGATAGCAATTTTCTAAAGTGCAGATTCTCCTGCTTGTCTGTGCATTTTTAGACCGTTATAATATATTTTCTTGCACGTCCCTGCTCAAAAGTGATTTTCGACACGATACGCGCTAATAAACCCCATACTGTTCCAAGTTGAAAAATGCAGCAATGTTGGGAGTTGTAAGCAGTTCGTCGAACACGAAAAGGAGCGACAGCCGGAATTCTTTATTTTTGTTTTATAACCATTAGAAGTTGTAATAAATGCATTATTTATCTGCAACATCACTATCGCGTGAATAATCACCCTGAAACAGTCAACTCTAGACTGTCGACAGTCTGTCGTACCTAATATTACTCTGTTATTAAAAAATATTGTGTATAAACGTAATAGGCGTGAATAAATTGCGAACGCCGGGACAGGTAGCATGGAGTGCCGTTAGGCACGACCAACTGTCCGGTGCTGCAATTCACTGGTAAGATTTCTTACCAGATCTGGGTGCTTTCATATGCAAATGTTCGTGCAGATGTCTATTATTTTATATTGGCCAATCGTAAAAAAGAACTGGGGTCGCCGGCTACTAGGATCGCCCACGACTTACGCGAAGTTTGTTTTGACTGTACTATACGCGACAGATAAATTTGCATGCATTATGTTAATATAATTTATTCCGTGACGTCTGTCTGCATCACTATGAATTATTCATTTCAACTAGAAACCTGCCGACGGGGGCAGTCTCTCGGGACTAAGTCTCTCGCGTGAAATGGTTCGCATTTCCAACTGTCAAGATGTATTTGTATATGTATTTGTATTAAATCGGAAATAATTCATACAAAGCGAATGGAAATGCCAAACAGTGATTCGTATAACTTAAACTATATAGATCACACTTGTTGTGGGTTCTTTTCACGGGCCATAAAGGCATTGGAAATCATTAAGATGGTTGTCGTTACAAGACGACAATGATCTCAGGCCAATAACAATTGGACATCTAAGAACCATGGAGAATTTATTAATAAGGGAACGAACACATTCATCATACACGCACAGCACTAAATGACACCAAATTTGAATTAACTGCAACGTGCGTACGCACATTTTAATACAAAGAACAAAAGTTTGACAATAAATACACAAATAGCTTCACAAAATCGGCTAATTAAATATTACTGCATTGCCTAAATATTTTAGACGGTTCCGATAAACGTAACCGCGGTCGAAATATGCAGGTAAGGCAGAGGGAAACTGAAACCTGGCTGTTTGTGCGTGTAAGGCAGATGTACTTTACCGGACGTAACGATGTCGAACTGAAGCAACAAACGTGGCGACAAACTTCAGACGGCTTGGTTTCCAGGGGTGGCTCACATCATGAGAGCGCTGTACAGTACCATAGCTGACACCAGGACGACCAGAGAGTAAATTCTCAAATCCGGAGTTCAATGGTGACGTTATCTGTGTTATACCGTACTTCTGGTGGATCGTCCAACATGCCAACCAAGGCACGATTTCTTGTTCAAATTATTGGGGAGCATAATGTAAATCAAGATGACACCCCTTTGTTTACACTGCTCATTTCTAATTGGTCGAAACCAGAAGAATTGCGAGAAACTACCACATCAAGTGCGACAGGAATGTTATGCAAACTGACAGAAATGCAAAACCGAGTTTGTTGACCCGTCTAACCAAATTCACCAAAGTTTATTAACCTCAAATTCATTCTGATTCTCGGGAATCAAGTCTTCAGTACCATAGTATTTGGAGACAAATCTCACCCCAGGTAAATTCGTTCAATCAGGCTACTCTCCTTGCATGCAATATATGTATTAAGTATTTCTTTATTTCTCCACCTATAACAAGTCACAAAGTATTCCCCTTTCTATGTAAATCACGTATGCATTTAAAAGCTTATAAGCCTAACAGGGAGGGCGTAATACTTGGAAATCAATTAAACTTTGGATTCCTGACACATGTCCCGGTTTGAGAGGTTACTATGGTAAAATAATTTTACAATATGAACCTGCAAACAGTAGGGAAAACAAAGTTTAAGGCATAGATGTTAAAATGCATACATTAACCTATAAAACTAGTAAGATAGACAATCTTCCCTCAATCTACGGCATTTCTGCTAAGAAAGTCGGCTCCGATATTATGGGACCCTTTGATAGCAATAACACGATAGCTGAAGGACTGGAGATACATTGCCCATCTCATAAGGCCTCCATTATTCATTTTAGATTTATTTAAATAAATAAGAGGTTGGTGGTCAGTTTCTATCCAGAATTCTTTCAGACGCAAGTATTGTTGGAATTTTCTTAGCCCCCAAATGACTGCCAGACATTCCTTCTCAACAACCGCATATCTAGATTCAGTCGAACTAAGTTTCCTACTTGCATAAGCAATCGGAATTGCAATTTCTTCGTCGTACTGCAGTAAAACAGCCCCCAATCCTTCATTAGAGGCATCCGTTCTAAGAACAAATATTTTGCGAAAATTCGGGAGGTGTAAAATACGATCAGAGTTCAATGCTAGTTTTAATTTAGTGAAGGCAATTTGATGTACATCTTCCCATTTTAATTGTTTTGGTTGACCTTTGTTTGTAAGGTCATGTAAAGGAGCGGCAATGGCTGCAAAATTTGGCACAAACTTCCTATAATAGGAGCACAGTCAGCTGGCGCACACGTGATAATAAAATAAATACGATATTTACTATATGGGGGCCGCCATCTTGAATGCAGCGAAAACTAAATAAGAGACAAGTTGTGAAACGCGTTTTTCAGATTCCTACAAATCAGGACAAAAATACCAATCTTTCACAAAAATACGGTCCGTTGGGGTTATATTAAGCCAACCGATAACAAAATTCGGCCTAATTCGTCGTTTTTGCGTGGAAAAATCCCTTGCATACGAACACCTAATTACGCGAAGAACATAGAACACTAAGCCGGGGTATTTGAAACCGAAATTGTCATCTAAGCGTTAGGCCGTCGCTGATTGGCTGCTGAGCTGGAATGCAAATTTTTAGTTTCAAATATCATCGACTTCCTTTTTTAACACATCTTCGGAGGCCAGAAGAAGGGGGTATTGTTTGGTAAAAATTGGTTCACTTGTGGTCAACTTGATATCGTACTCAACAACGCTTGTACGTCCTGGTACGTCAGTCAAAACTGTTTGATGTTTGTTAAGTAAATATGAAATATCTTGTTTTTGAGAGAGATCCAAGTTCTCGTACACGTGCACATCTTTTATAGACTGGTTACATATTTTGGGTAAAAAATCTATCAATTCAGTAAAGTTCGCCCCGGGCCTTCAATCCCATGATCCAAAGGGTGACTATCAACAAAGGCAACATTGACTTTCATGAATAGTCCGGGGTGTCAGACTTATCTTTAGTCACAGAGGGCGCTCTCTCTTCGTACCACTTTAACATATTAGCGTGGAAAAGTTTAATTTTCCCACCTTTGTTAATTCTATAGTCACATTCCCCCACCCGTTCTTTCACATCAAAGGGGCCCTACCACTATAAATGTAGCTTGTCGTGGGCTACTGGCAATAAGAGAAGAACCTTATCATTAACTTGAAACTGTCTATTCTTCTTAGTTTTATTAAAGTGATGTCTATATATATCACTAAATTTATGCAGCTCTTTTAAAGCCATTTCGCAAGTTTGTTCTAATCTGTTTCTGAGGTCCAGAACATAAGTATATGTAAGTTTAGTTTCAGGTTCTACATTCTCATTAGTCCAGAGCTCGCGCAAGATTGCCATGGGGCCTCGAACAGTACGGCCATACAAAAGTTCAAATGGCGAAAACCCTAAGCTAGCTTGAGGGGCTTCTCTATACGCAAACAGGAGGGGGCTTATATAATGATCCCAGTCATTGGGCCTTTCTTCGCACATCCGGGTTAACATTCGTTTTAGAACCCCATTAAATTTCTCAACCAATCCATTAGTTTGCGGATGGTAGGGTGATGTCATCTGACGCACGGACAACAGTCGGGATACTTCCCTCATGACATCAGAAATAAACTGTTTCCCCTGATCTGTCAAAATTTCTTTAGGGATTCCAACCCGACTATACATGTTGACTAACTCCTCAGCGACAGTTTCAGTACGTATATTTTTGAGTGGAGAAGCCTCGGGATATCGAGTGGCATAATCCACGAGTATTAAAATATACCGATATTTTCGGGGATTATCAGACATAATGGGACCCACCAGATCTACGCCTACGCGCTGGAATGGTATGCTGATTAATGGCATGTGTCCTAAAGGGACCTTGCCTACCCTTCCCCGGGGCGTAGTTTTCTGACATACGTCACAAGATTGACAGTAACGTTTTACATCAGCATGGAGGTTGGGCCAAAAAAACTGCGACATAATACGATCTAACGTTTTCCGGTGTCCCAAATGTCCTCCCATAATCGAGTCATGCGCAACTTTCATAACTTGTTGTCTATGTTTTTCAGGGACTACAAGTTGACTTGTTTCTTGGCCAAAATTTACTCTAGGAGATTTATAATAACAGTATAATAATTTCTCTTTCATTCTAAATTGAACTGTAGCGAGTCCACCCTTTCCATTTCGTTGAATTTGGTTCGACTTGCATAGTTTAAAAATTCTATCTAACGTTCTATCTTCCTGTTGGGCAGCTAAAAGCGTATCAGTATTAATTAGATTATCACATTCATCAGTTTTAGCTACGACGAGAGGGCTTCGTTTCCGCTTTTGAGCAAAGATCTGGGCACTAGTTTCTACTGCACCAGCCTCGATTATACAAGAGCTCGATTCACGGGGGGTCTCATCCGGGCCCATTTGTTCAGACTGACTAATATTTTTTTGTGGCAACGAGTCACAAAGGCGAGTCGAGCCTCTTTCAGTTGTAATCGTGTTAACAACTGGTATCATTTGATCTACACTCTTTGAACGGTGAGGGCGTTCCTTACGTTCTGCGTGTTTTCGCAGGTCAGGAGGGTTTCTGACCCTTGAGGCGCGATAGAGGAGACTATCTCAGGATTTTGGATGTCTACATTCTTTTGGGAAGTGTCGGAGTCGTTTTAACCGACACAAGCTTCATTGATGACATCCGTCTCAATGGCCAAATTGTTATCGTACTCCACTGCGTCGTTTTCACAGGTAGATTTATTTATTGGAATTGCACCAGTGTCATTAGTTTTTTTCCTAGGAATCGCGCCAAGTTGAGCTGAAATCCTCGAAGGACTACTCTCATTTTGGGTTATAATCTTGTTTCCAGACTTTAGACTACCCAATTTATTATTTTGCATAAAAATCCTCCTGGGACTATGCACGCTAGTTTTAGCGCGATTGTTACCAAAACTAGTCTTGACTGTAACCGGGGTATTACCACCATGAAAGTCTGCTTTTAAGACAGACGCTTCCATCTCACACTTACAAGGCAATTTAGCACCTGGGATTTGACCAATAACCAAATCACACACAGGTGTTTTAAGACACAACGCATTAACATCGCCAGAATAAAAAGGGGTGTCGACATATAATTTAGCCATTTTATTTTGTTCGCCTGTAGAACGATTCATAAACATACAGGACTTTTTCTCATCGGTAAATTGGTGGGGCTTAACCAAACTTTCACGAATTATCACACCATCGCAACCCGTATCTCTAAGGGTTCTAACCACGTGACCATTCACCTTGCCGATAGCTATAGGCATTCGGCTATTTCCAATTACCGGGTCGGCGGTAGTTACGGAAACCAGCGACGTAACAGGTACCATTTCATACACTTGGGTATCCTGCGTACAGGTCATCTCTTGGGGGAGGTCACTGTCCGACGCTTCGGGAACTAAAGACTCGCTACTAGACTCGGGTTCCTGAAGTTCATCCCCTACTTTTACTAGACAACTATTGCTCATGAGGGGTTTTCCCGTAACGGAATGACGTGACGCATGGCATGCTTTTATATCATGCCCACGGCGTCCACATTGGGCTACACTCGGAACTTTGTTCGCAAATTGATTCTGATTCGCATTGCAACTATTTTGTTTCTGAGAATTAGATCGGGAAAAATTATTGGAAACTTTATTAAATGAAGAATCATATTTTCTTGCTTCCTCGTACATATCAACCTTTTTTACAAGATCTAAAATTGGAAGTTTATGGTTCTCGCGAAGTAAAACGCGGATCTCGGGAGGGCTACAATTAAGCAACTGCTCTTTTAACAACAACTCGCGGAGGTTGTCGTACGCCTTTCCGATAAGTGACATTTCTACCCATTTATTAATATAGTTCTCTAACCTAACTAGAAATTGTGCACACGTCTCAGAAATGCCGCGTTTTGCAAAGCGCAATTTGGAACGATATCCCTCTTCCGTAAGATTGTATGCATTTTGCATAGTTCGTTTTACTACTTCGCAATCTTGAATTTGTTCCAAGCTCAACGAATTGTAAATAGAAAGGGATCTCCCAGATAAATAACAGCTAAAATTGCTCCCCCATTCGTTTCCTTCCCACTTGTTTTGGTTCGCATAAATTTCAAAGCGTCTCGTATAGGAATCAAGATCTTCCCCCTCTTTATATTCTGGTAAATTAGGGCGTTTTCCCGGGACATTATTGCGCCCATTCCCCTGCAATTAGGCTTGTTTATTTATGCGTTCCAAGTCGAAATTATGCTTTTCGCGCTCATACCGAATATTTTCTTGTGCCGTAACTTTCGCTAACTCAACCTGTTCTCTCGCTCTGGCTTCCAGTTCTCTCGCTCTGGCTTCCACGCCTCTGCGTAAGACTCTATTTTCACGGTCTAATTTCTTCCACTCTTTTACCTCCTCTCTAACATACCGATTTAAGTCCTTCCCCTCAGAACCCATAGCCTTCGCTTCGTCAGTAAACGTGTCGATAGCTTCCAAAGCAGTTTTGGGTTCATCCCAAGTACAGGCGACAGATCTCCCAGGGGACTTAGGTTTTATTTCTGAAGTCATAATGGCAACTAAGATATCAACCCAAAGTGGAAATGACCAGAACACGGGATTGAAGGCCGCAAGGGGGAAATGGACAAAGCAAAAAGATTGAATTAGACCAGCGATGGCAACTTAAATAGTACTTAAAACTAGACAATACAAATTGTTTTAAAACAGAATCAAAGTGCAATTCAATAACCTGACGTAATAACGTTTTCAGAAACAGTATATAACACTGTGTTGTACATACGTATGATAAAGTGTTCGTTATACAGGGGTAGTATGATTTGTGGATATTGTTTCTTTTTTAACAATATCCCACCGCTTCCACCAATGTCAAGAGGTCTATGATGTATTTGTATTAAATCGGAAATAATTCATACAAAGTGAATGGAAATGCCAGTGATTCGTATAACTTAAACTATATAGATCACACTTGTTGTGGGTTCTTTTCTTTTAAGATGGTTGTCGTTACAAGACGACAATGATCTCAGGCCAATAACAATTGGACATCTAAGAACCATGGAGAATTTATTAATAAGGAAACTAACACATTCATCATACACGCACAGCACTAAATGACACCAAATTTGAATTAACTGCAACGTGCGTACGCACACTTTAATACAAAGAACAAAAGTTTGACAATAAATACACAAATAGCTTCACAAAATCGGCTAATTAAATATTACTGCATTGCCTAAATACTTTAGACGATTCCGATAAACGTAACCGCGGTCGAAATATGCAGGTAAGGCAGGGGGAAACTGAAACCTGGCTGTTTGTGCGTGTAAGGCAGAAGTACTATACCGGACGTAACGATGTCGAACTGAAGCAACAAACGTGGCGACAAATTTTAGACGGCTTGGTTTCTAGGGGTGGCTCACATCACGAGGACGCTGTACAGTGCTATAGCTGACACCAGGACGACCAGAGAGTGAATTCTCAAATCCGGAGTTCAATGGTGACGTTATCTGTGTTATACCGTACTTCTGGTGTATCGTCCAACATGCCAACCAAGGCACGCTTTCTTGTTCGATTTATTGGGGATCATTTGTAAATCAAGATGACACCCCCTTGTTTACACTGCTCATTTCTAATTGGTCGAAACCAGAAGAATTGCGCGAAACTACCACATCAGGTGCGACAGGAATGTTATGCAAACTGACAGAAATGCAAAACCGAATTTGTTGACCCGTCTAACCAAATTCACCAAAGTTCATTAACCTCAAATTCATTCTGATTCTCGGGAATCAAGTCTTCGGTACCATAGTATTTGGAGACAAATCTCACCCCAGGTAAATTCGTCCAATCAGGCTGCTCTCCTTGCGAAGATTCGTGCATGCAATATATGTATTAAGTATTTCTTTATTTCTCCACCTATAACAAGTCACAAAGTATTCCCCTTTCTATGTAAATCACGTATGCATTTAAAAGCTTATAAGCCTAACAGGGAGGGCGTAATACTTGGAAATCAATTAAACTTTGGATTCCTGACACCAACCAAACGCCTTCGGCGTTCGAATGTCTGGGAAACGCAGTTACATTAGACTCGAAGACTGTCTACAATCTAATTCAACTCGTGAATACTATTAAACATATTTTGTTGAAAAAACAAAATAAGGCCAGTTATTTCAAATGGTTGATAGGTGTCGCTGTTCATCTCCTAAAGTCTCTCAGTCCCTCCTGCAGTAGTGCGCCACCAATCGACAATGTTTATAGGACTCAATCATTGCGGAAGTAGTCAAGAGTTCAACAACGATTTGAAGTCATTGGAATAAACGACTTTTCCAGGTGAGTATTTTAAAGACAATTTAAAGAAGGCTTGATGGATACATTGATATATTAATTTGTGTAATAGAGAAACTGGGGGATATCGAATGTGTTATGGATTGTACATTGCACTCATAGATGTAGCTCTTGCGTGGTCTGCTAACGTCCGGGTGCTCGTTTTCATTGCAACAATGTACGCAGGGCTATCACAGACGTATTAGAGTGCCGGTATCATGTCTGTAGTTTGTCGTGGCTAGATAACAAAAGCAGATAAAAAGAAACATAAACTATAAAATTTCATATCCAGGGATGCAGGAATTACACGTTACAGTCGACTTTTACTGCATTGCATTTTCGGTAATGCATATATAAGTATCACAAACTTAAACCACGGCCCCGCAATCACCGGGTACGCATCATGGGAAATATACACGAATATGCACAGCTGTTATCAGGTGTTAATTCTATGTGCTATAATCTTACACTACAGTATGTCTGCTTTGACTTATTTGTGGGTGATGATGCGCCAAAATTAGTATGCAAAATTATCTATTACACAGTCAGCACCAATCACTACAGTAAAAGGACATGCAATAAACTTGGGATTTACAGGATAGGACTTACATCACGATATAACACAAATTGTAAGAATGACAAAAAACTTGCTGTATACCCTAGATATAAATGGATGGGAAATTATTAAATTAGCAGGGAAGCCTCCAATTGGCTGAATATAAAAATTGAAACCAAAGAACACACTGTGGTGGTTTCTACAGCGTTCACACTAATGTTGTCGTTGTACTTCAGAATCCGTATTTTGAAACTAACTTATACTTACATACTTATAAGCAATATGAAAAAAGCGATTAACAAATTTTGAGCATTTAAAATGACTATTTGAAACATGCTTTCTCGTTGTTTTTATGTGAAAATTATTATAAAATCAACTTTTAAACTCACATCACAACTGTATCCCTCATATATTCATAGTTGTTTACAACAACAAAAAACTGTACCATGCATAGTCTCATTGTCAAAAAGATTTATTTTGTGGAGCAACAAGAGTTAATGTTCCATCTTCTCTTTTCTTTCCTCTTTCCTGTAATACTATCTCCCAATTATCTGTTGTGTAACTACTAATTGGTCATTTCAAATAAACTTTCAAACAAATAATAATAATAATAATATCCATATTTCTTTCCTAGATAAACAATTTTCTGTACTGGTTTATAATAATACACATGAATAGAAAAGCAAAAAATCAAAATAACAAAATGTTCATTTTCTACTATGGGATAAAATCACAACTTTTCATTAAATAAATTAATTTATTTAGATTAAAGCTAGGGATATAATATTGAAAAAAAAACACATCTTTGTGGTGGCTTAGTTATTACGACATAATAGAAGAATTATTTCATCTTTTATGCCCTGCAATGAATGATGTCTGTAGATTCTATTTTCCAACAGTTTTTGTTTGGTGTGTTTTTATTTTTCAATGGCTAGATGCATTCATTCCTGTATTCTTTATTTCATATAGGATTCTGGCTCTGTAATTGACAATGGGTACCAGTAGTATTTTACCAGGATGGATGAAATTCTGGTTTTTGTCATCAGCTGTTATCCAAGCATGGGATGCCTCTTTTATCTTCTTAAGACCACATTCATTACCGGGCGGTAAATTCCATACTCTATGGAAGCCATGTAAGTTGGCAATATTAAGCCTTAGATACAGTCGCATAAATCCAATTATTTTTTATTGACGTAGACACATCATTGGTGTTGATTAGACCAAGAGTCTGAATGTTGAGAGTATGTGGCTGGGTTGTTTATTCTTTCACACATGGTGTTTAGAAAAGTAAGTGTTACAAAGTACCAATCACCTAAAGTGCGCCCTCTCTAGGCCAAAATATGTAACTTTCACTCTGCTTTTTAGTCCTGCTGGACAAAGTCTGAAACAGGAACTTATGTTTTGAGTCTTGTTTCGCAGTGTGTCTGTTTAGTTTTTTTTATTTGGTTGATCTTTTGATCCACCAGCTACCATTTTAATGATTTCTCAGCCATGTCTTGGCCAATTTCATTCAAGCTTGGTTTTGATATTACTCATGGTTACTGATGCATGTCATTTTACTTTGCAATTTTATTCAAAATAGCTGACTGGTGGCCATTTTGTTTTAATTACTCAGAGATATTTTTACAGATTTGGTTCAAATTTGGTACAATAGCGAAACATGATGGGTTTAATGTTGTTGGCAGTAATTTTTGTTAAATTTAACTGAATTGTGAACCATTTTGGTGAAAAAATTAAATCATAAAATTTTAACATGTCATCAACTGTTTCAATGGTGGCCATGTTGGTGTTAATTTCATGTCTCCTTATTCATTTCTCAAACAAGCTTTTATTGGTTTTGATGAAAGTAGATACAAAGACAAAGCATAATGTTGTACATATGATTTTTTTTCTGTATTGATGACATATTTGCATTAAAAAAATACCCAAAACAACAAAATTTTAACCTGTCATGAACCATTTCTCAAGTATGCCTAGGCCAATTTCAGCCAAACTTGATATGAACAACAGATATAATGTTTTGTTTTATGACTTGATTCAAAATGTCTTACTGGTTTATGTGTGGATTATACAATATTGTATGATATGAGAATGATCTTATTTCTAGGAGGGGTGTCAGTTTGACTAAACAACACCTGGATAAGGTGCCATTTTATTATATTTTTAACATGCTGAATACAAACACTAAAAACTGGACTTGAACTCTGTCAATGACGATGATTTGCTTTTTTCTATTTTTAGATTCTTTATACATAGACATTGATTTGAGATACAAAGATATGGACGATTCATTTGGTTTGGCACAGAGTTTGTAAGTATATGTATAGTTTTGGTAACTAAAAATTGGTTTTGTTGGCAACCTTATTTTAAGATGATGGTACTTTATCTTGTAATTCTGAAATGAAGATCAGTCCTGTTTGTGAAATTCAGAATAGGCTTTGACAATGTATGGTTTCTATGGTTACTCAATGTAAATGTAAATGATAATTGTATGCTGTGATTTCATTTTTACCAATGCAATGTTTTCACTTTGCAGACTGAATTATGGTGAAGTCGTTCTGTTGTTAGTGGCACTCTTTATGGTAGGTTGTTTATTTTCTGGTAACTTGTATATCATATAATATATATATTTGTATGTATATGTGCTCATTATTTCTTAGTTAACTAATTTACATAATTGTTTATTTCACAAATATTTTAGATTATTTTTAATGATTTTAAAATGAGGTTCTTTTTGGTACTAGTTGGGACAGCTTGGACTATTTTACAAAGATTTTTTTTTCATACAACTATTTTTTTGTAACTTTTTTTCCAGTGACTTTTTTTTCTACATACTAGGAGGAGAACAGAACAAAAGTCAAATTTTCTTTCAAAGATATAGTAGTGTAGGCTTTACCACAAACAACTCTAAAGGCTGTGAAACAGAAATGGGAATAAATTGGGCGAATAAAATAATTATATTTGGTATCAATGGATGGCAATGTCATTCAAAATATTCACTCTGCAAATGTTATTTTTTTGGTGTATAAAATCTTGGATGTTATGTTACATTGTTATGTTACATTGTTATGTTACATTGTTATGTTAAACCCTTTGTGTGTCATATTTGTTCCCACTCAAAAAGCGATGAGTTTGTTGACATTTTCTGGAATTTTCACTGAATTCAATTTTAATTTTGGTTTGAACTGAAAAAAGTAACATTGCCTTCAGTTTTTGATAAAAAAAATTGACATTTTCGTCAACTTTTTCTGAGAAAACAAGCAAACTATAACTGGAACTATTTTATTGATGGTGCCTGAAGTTGACTTTGGAACTCAGTTGATAAAAAAAACTATGAGTTTATTCAATCAATTTATTTACATTGTGTCCATTTTCTGACTTTTTGGGTTGTTTGTAATTTTATCTACTAGTATACAACAAATTAACAAATATTTAAAAAAACAATAACCAGAAATTTCTCATGGCTCAGATATTATAGTTTAACACATGTATAATGTACACATCTCCACAGTGTGACGTAAAACAAAACAAATAAAAAATGCATATCACATAGTTTGCCATCACATACAATAATACTGCCAATTGTACGCACTCCCTAAAGGTTATTCAGAGTTTCTGAGTTTACATACATGCTGATAATGATGGATTTTGGTAAAAAAATTTTAATTTTGACAAACTCGTTTGTGTATTTTTGAAAAAATCAGTTGAAATTTAAAAAAAAACAAAGTGAATTGCTGCTGACATAAACCTAAGAAAAATAATCATGAGATTATACATATGCATTTAGGTTTTCTGTTTTGTGACTCCTCTTGCAAATATAAAAAGGTGTATTTGTGCTGTCCTGAGTTTTCAAATGTTCACATATGTGAAATATGCAATTAGCATACACCCTTTTTAGTAGTATGACATCATCATGATCATATTCAGTAATTGTAATATCTATTACAATTGTGGCATTTGTCATTATCATGAGTGCTTCAAGACGCTATTTTATTCGACCAACCTCCTGACATAAAATCATACAGTTTTAGGGTTGTTTTTCATTAGTACCTACATAGATATATTTTAAAAGCAATAACTGGACGTCTCTCAGTGATCAGATTTTATACGGCATACAACATGTATTTAGCAAAGTATATGGGAGATTATTGTGACCTACTTTTTATATAGAAATTGTGTGTTTAATGTTTGACTAAGTTCTTTAATGTTTAAACTACTAAAATTTGTGGTTTGTAAATCTTTTTCCATATTGGCGTATTATCATGGTGCAATACCGCAAATTCAGTAATTAAAACATGAATGAATGACTTGTTTAATACCTCTTCTAGGGATACCAAATATATTTGCAATCATTTTGAGGCCACCTAGTTATTCAAGTTATTTTATAAGATCATTTTACTCGTTCATGTTGTTTGGTGGTTGTTGGAATCTAGCCTACAATATTTCAAAAGTCAATATCTGGAAAATGCACCAATGCTCAGATGTCCAAAAAACTGTGTTTTGTTTGGTAAATGATAGACCGGATGATAGACCGGATGATAGACCGGATGATAGACCGGATGATAGACGTTTGTAAAATTCTCTAGGGGAGAAGGTGTATATGGTCTAAAAGTAGTGAATGTTAACTGTACAGTTGTTTTTATGTGAAATTATTATTCATGTGAAATTATTATTCATGTGAAATTATTATTCATGTGAAATTATTATTCATGTGAAATTATTATTCATGTGAAATTATCATTCATGTGAAATTATTATTTATGTGAAATTATTATTCATGTGAAATTATTATTCATGTGAAATTATTATTCATGTGAAATTATTATTTATGTAAAATTATTATTCGTGTGAAATTATTATTCATGTGAAATTATTATTCATGTGAAATTATTATTCATGTGAAATTTTTGAAATGTTGATTATGAATTATAATTGTTTGTGTTATCAGTAAAATATTGTAATATTGTATATGAATATTTGTTGAATTATTACATTGTAAAATATAAAGTTAATATTGTATGTCAACCCCAGTGATATCTTGGTGAAAAACAGAGCATATCCTAATTAAATTGAATATTATAATTAGATTGATCTGAAATGCTTGAATCAATTATTTTCACAGGTTTTGTAGACTGTAGAGGGCAGTCTTTAATACCCTGGTCATTGAAAAAATGAGTGTACAGTTAGGCAACTATTCATCTTGCATGGTTAGGCAAATATTTACTATGCACGGTTAGGCAAAAATTCTTTGCAACCACTCTGAACATATCCATCATCGCAGTCTCTCACAACATTTACTACTATAAAGTCACTTTAATGCATTTTTCTTGTGGAAACAGATGAAAGTTGGTGTGTTTAGTCTAGTGGAACAAATTAAGATAACGTATCAACACATGGTTTTCTTTTATTTACAATATCCACCATTGTTTATCGGGTTGCTTTACTTTAACCAAAACTGTTGAACAAAGTGATAATGCTAACACCTTTAGTTTACACTTGTATGTTTGGTGTAGATGGAGTAACCTCATCTGTTTCAGGTGGACTCTACTGGCATTTTTTTATCGTTTCAAGAGGTCTTGAAAATAACGAATCACAAATATGATGATAACAATTGGGTTAGATCCTGAAAAATTCAAAAATATTTTGAATATATGAATGTTTGTTGTTTAACATCTGCGTATGAAAAATAATTTTTAATAAATAAAGTAGTATCCATGGATACATACTGATGCAGATAAACCATTTCAGCATTAGGTTTATGAATTAAAACGCAAATTTCAATTGAATACTGTAAAATACTTTATTTTAGCTGGAATTAATTTTCGCTGAAAAGACATTTTGGGTATTTTGTATGGAATTTATTTTCACTGATTTTTGACAAGTTTAATGTAAAATGTAGGAAAAAAGGTATATTTGCTGGATTTTATTTTCACTGAATCATTCCCTTAGCGAAAATTAATTCCAAGTCAAAATAAAGTATTCAACAGTATTCCATAAGATATCTATCTCTCATTTCCAAAATATCTGAATTATGATAGTATTCTCCATCCTACCCACCCCCCTGCATTACAAAAAATAGGAAATACGTACAGTGCCTTCATCACTACATCTTCCATTGTCTCTCTTATGATTGTAGGTCATCTGTGACACCATGTCAACCAAACATTGTTACAAGTATATGGCATAGTATAAATAATAACAATATTTTGTATTTGAAAAAAATGATCGTAGTCAGCATAATAATATGAATTAAGTGCTGAAAATAACAATATTTGAATGTGATATACCGGTACACAAAAGTGGATGACTTTTTGTACTTGACATTGACCACAGAGCTGTTTTGTTGACGTGAAGTCTTTACCAGTGAACATGAGATTTCCAAGTATCCAGTCTGTAGAGAAATCTCTGAAGGATGGTTTGAATGCTTTTGATGTCGGCTATCATTACAGATTTCGGCCATGAACTTTTCTGTGTATTAGGATTACATGTATTGATGACTTGTGTGTATTATTGTATAGGGTAAAATCAAACCATAAACAACTGAGCGTATTACATTGCATTATGGGAGAGAAATTCAAATTTTGCACTGCTGAGCGTGTTACTGAGCATATGGCATTGCATTATGGGAGTGAAATTCCCATAAACAAATTTGATCCCTGATTTTTATAGAAAACTAGTATAGGTCATGTACAACATTTCTCGATTGAAAATGTAACGTAGATTTAATACTGGAGATTTAACACTAATCATTTCCAACTTGCTACAGAGCTTCTCGTGAACACTTGTGTTTTTAAACATGCATTAAACTAAGCAGGAGAGTCTGAATCCTTCTGGAAGTAAGTTTGTTTGAACTTTCATGACAACTAGCTTTTAGTAATGGAAGCAGACTACAGTTTTTCATCACACTTATCCGACATGACCACTTGTAACTCAAAGAATTGTACGAAAACAAAACCCAGTCATTCATTCATTCTGATGATTGCTTTATTATACATTGTTTCAAATAATTTGTTTTGCATATTGTATATTTGCATATTCACCTTATAAACAAAGTTGATTTTCAAATAAAACGCTTTAATATCGTGCTACTTTTTTGCTAATGATAAAGTTTACACAACCCTTTATACGTTGGGGTATGTAAAACCAACGAGGCCTATCGGTTGATATTCTTCATTATACGATTGATGTGTGAAACGACACCTACATGCCCACAGCAAGAAAACCTGTCGCGTACTCACTATTTTCTTTGTAATGTCTTTGGTTTATGTGTGAACATTCTCAGTTCTGTAAAATCTCATCCATTCAACCAAAACATCAATAAATCCTTTTGGACGTTTCTATATGTCTTCTACAGCACCAGATTGTTTTTTAGCTCCAGTGTGTAAAGAATAGTTTGGTGTGTTTTTGTGTCTGTCTGTCTACGCTGTAAACAAAACCTACAAAACTTGAAAGCTGATTGTAATCAAATTTGCATGGGTAAATTGGGATCATGTCCAAAAAATGATTCATTTTAGGATCAAGTTCATGCATATTAAGTATCTAATTTGCATATTAATCATCTCATTTCAGCCTGTGTAAGCAAAATCTCAAAAATCAGATTTTAATCACATTTGCTACTTTTGTGGAAGAGAGGGGTGATGTGCAGACATGACTATTTTTTTTAAGCCATGTCCATGTTAACTTCACTGACAGTTATGGAGTTTGGTTTTTTCACATATTTTGTTATAAAATACCAGTGATTGCTTATATTCTGAGTGGCCCCTTTCGAACTAGCACCCCCCCATTCCTTGTTAGTATACTCAAACCAAACATTCAGCACTACGAATATAAGTTTAAATAAAAGAAAAACATTGTCTATGGAAGGAAATGTTGAGTACTGGGACCATGCTCCCCAGAGTATACCATCTGGTAGCCTGAAGAAAAAATGTTAAATCAGGCAGCAGCAGCAGCACCAAACAGGGAAGTTACTGTTTCTTTACAATGACAAGGTAAACACATCATTTATGTGTATTATATGTCATTTCATTTGTATTTCGTGGATGTACAGTTACTGGTTCTTTTGTCTGATTTTCAATACTGACTTGAATAATATTAGTTTATTGTCAGTTGAATGTTACACCCAGCCCTTGAGTAATGTCTCGCGTACTTTGATTACATCACATCAATATGTGACAGTTTGCTCCCAAGCATTTCTCCTTTTATGTCTTTGTTTTTATCACAAATGTAATGGCGTCAATATGTCTGGTTCTTATTATTTCTTGAGTGAGTTGGTAACAATGATTTCATTTGAATCGTTCGTTTTATTAGCTTACACGTCTCACCTCTATTGTCAGCTTTTTTGCCACCATATATCGGCTTATATTCTATTTATTGGAGAGTGGTAGTATAACAAAACTAAGACTGCTCTCGACCGCTCCTTAATTTAATGGTATTAAATAATTGATTCTACCAGGGGTATTTAAAATTTTTATATAGAAATTTTACAACATAGATTGCTACAGATTCCACACTTTTATTGCAATTTATAATGCATAATGACAATTTGACCAATCAGAGCACTGGATTTTGAATGTCATGTGTGTCAACTGAAATACTACCTACCAAATGTCATGCTGGCAATTTGGGATATTTGGACATTGTATCTTCTCCCTGATGTAGTTTATTGTGATAACCCCAGTATAGACGTGTTGGTCTGCAAGTGATGGATATTGGCACCAAGGGAATCCAAGTCACATCCTGTTTATAGAGACTAATACAAACTGTTAAAGATGGTTGTGTAACATCAAAGCTTGTTTTCTACAAGCGTATTAAGAGTTAGTGGACGTACTACATCACCAGCTTCTACTGCGGCAATTTGTGGACGCTTTCAACAAGTGATGTGCTAACCTTTTTACCATCAGTTCCCGCTTTTCATCACAAATTCACAAAATAGTCTGCACTATTCTGCAGAAGATTAGGACAAAAATAGCCAAATTTTTCAAGTAAAAACTGAAAAATTACTCAAATTTTGCCTGTTGGCTCCAAAATTAGGGCTCATTTTCAGAAATATTGAAGAATATATAAGAAAAAAGTGCAGAAAAGTTTTTGCGAAAAGTCTGGTGGTGAAAAAGTTAAGGTTGGAAAATATAGTGTACATTAGCGAGTCTTTAACAGGTGAAGCGATATTCAATAGTATTAATTTTTTAAAGCAAATATTTATATGAATAATATTTTTCTTTTTGGATTTTAAAAGTGACATTAAATTTGTGACGACAATATACATGAGTAGTGTTTTACTGAATAACATGTAAATAATGAATATTGCTGTTTGTGCCAGGTATCTTCTGGTTTACTCAAATCAATTGTGCAAATAAAACATCAGAATTGTAGTTAAACTTGTAAACCAAATTAAATTATTCAGAATTCAGATGAGAAAAAATGAATGGGAAAAATAGTCAGGAATTGTATTCTATATTAAATATATTTAAATATTTTAGCCAGTTTCAGTTAATTGCAACAAGATAAAGTAATTTTAAAATTGTCCTGAATTCATGTCAAGGTCTTGTGCATTTTAGTGTGGTATGTAATTTGTCATGTACAGCGCCCTCTGAGGCCAGAAATAAAACATAGTTACATAATTTTAGGAATGTAATTTTAAAACCTGTAAGACACCAGTGAAATGTTCAGTGTGACTCCCTAGGACACCAATAAAATGTTCAGTGTGACTCCCTGGGACACCAGTGTAATGTTCTGTATTACCCTCTAGCATCCCAGTGAAATGTTCAGTGTGACTTCCTAGAACACCAATGAAATGTTCTTTGTGACTCTCTAGGACACCAGTGAAATGTTCAGTGTGACTCCCTAGGACACTAGTGAAATGTTCAGTGTGACTCCCTTGGAAACCAGTGAAATGTTCAGTGTGACTCTCTGGGACACCAGTGAAATGTTCTACGTGAATCCCTAGGATACCAGTGAAATGTTCAGTGTGACTCCCTAGGACACTAGTGAAATGTTCAGTGTGACTCCCTTGGAAACCAGTGAAATGTTCAGTGTGACTCTCTGGAACACGAGTGAAATGTTCAGTGTGACTATCTGGGACACCAGTAAAGTGTTCAGTGTGACTCCCTGGGACACCAGTGAAATGTTCAGTGTGACTCCCTTGAAAACCAGTGAAATGTTCAGTGTGACTCCGTGGGACACCAGTGAAATGTTCTATGTGAATCCCTAGGACACCAGTGTGATGTTCAGTGTGACTCTCTGGGACACGAGTGAAATGTTCAGTGTGACTATCTGGGACACCAGTAAAATGTTCAGTGTGACTCTCTGGGACACCAGTGAAATGTTCTATGTGAATCCCTAGGACACCAGTGTGATGTTCAGTGTGACTCTCTGGGACACGAGTGAAATGTTCAGTGTGACTATCTGGGACACCAGTGAAATATTCTATGTGAATCCCTAGGACACCAGTGAAATGTTCAGTGTGACTCTCTGGGACACCAGTGAAATGTTCTATGTGAATCCCTAGGACACCAGTGTGATGTTCAGTGTGACTCTCTTGGACACGAGTGAAATGTTTAGTGTGACTATCTGGGACACCAGTAAAATGTTCAGTGTGACTCCCTGGGACACCAGTGAAATGTTCAGTGTGACTCCCTTGAAAACCAGTGAAATGTTCAGTGTGACTCCCTTGAAAACCAGTGAAATGTTCAGTGTGACTCCCTGGGACACCAGTGAAATGTTTAGTGTGACTCCCTAGGACACCAGTGAAATGTCCAGTGTGACTCCCTGGGACACCAGTGAAAAGTCCAGTGTGACTCCCTGGGACACCAGTAAAATGTCCATTGCTGCAAAGTTCATGAATATTCCCTGACAAAGGTGGTCTGTTTACTTATTAAGTTGGGGTGCTTCTAAGATATACCATTGGGTGTTTCTGTATTGAAGATTCACTTCTAATAGAGCAAATGCAGTGAATATTCAAATGAATTTTTTGTAACTATTATTTTTTTTGCCCAAGGGCTAACTTTATTTCTTCCAGTTGTATTTTTTTTCCCATATAGTTGCTATACTCCAAAATAGAAAAATTTGACAAACTTGCTAAATCTGAAAATTAAACCTATCTAGAATTTCAATGCCAGTAATTAAATAAAATGATGTTTGTAGATAGAATTTCTTACATAATTGAAAACAAAGTACCTGTTAAGATAATTATCACATACAAGCATTATAAAGTTAAATAAGCTTTAGTGAGCTGACTTAACACGCAGCAAAGTCCACTCAAATAACTGCTCGCATGGTGTGTACATGGCTAGGGTTGCATTGAGGTCTGGTTTGTACATTGTTATTAGCAATTTAGACAAACACTCTTCAAAAGGGGGAGTACTCACAGGGGCTATAAAGTCCGACCCCCCGGACCACCTGTTGGTGCAGAATGGAAACAGTCATCAATGGTGGCTTTGTATTTGGGTGAAATTTAAGTAACTGTTACTGCACTGGGCCTTGTTTTGGAACTAGTAGAACTTGGTGTCAGTTAATAGTGTTACTATGGAAACTAGGGAAAACTGTATTATCTAAATCTGTCTTCTTTTTCTGTATACCTTATAGAATAGTGCAGACTTATTTATATATAATATATATGACTACTGTCTTCAAAACAAAGCAGAGAATGTGTAACTTTTTTGAGGAAATAAAAAAGCAATATTTTTTGGTCTCTTTTCCTTTCTTGTGGAAGTTTGAGCAAAATTTTTAAGATTGGAAAATGTGATCTCATTGGCAAAGATTCTCCGATGTCATGTTTTTCATACATTGTCAATTATGAGTTCATACTATCAGGATACCAAAATAAAAACAAAAAATTGGGGTTACCAGACAAGTTTTGTAGATACAAGATTCACACATGTCATGGAAAATGGTCAAAATTGGTTTACATTGGTTTCTATGGTGTTTTTTTCATATTTCCAAAATTTTTCTCAGTGACGTGATATGAAAAAGTTGTATATTATAGATATGAGTCAATATATTGTGAAAACATTTCAAAAATGGATATAATACCATGAGCTTCTATGGTGATAGTATTTTTCCATTATGTACAATGAGAGGTTTTCTCCCATAATGCATTGCATATATGTGCAGTGACATGCTCAGTAGATCAAAACTTGAAATTGATACAAACTCCCTTAAAGCGCCACGTCTATCTCATCACATTCAGTATTCAATATGCAAGGCACTAAAATATTCCATGTTTATTTGACAATAATAGCTGACGCATTTTAACATAACACTTTGATTATTTTTTTTTAAATAACAATGTACTAGTATTATTTATTATGAAAGTTGATGACCTTTGACCTCTCTGTTCATATTATATAATGTCAAATAACAATGATAAGATAGTCCAGTTAATACACTCTTGGTTAAGAAACTTTGCTAAACTTGTGATTTTGTGTTTTAGATTCAGAAGAAAAAACTTGGGGTATATGATCTAGTTTTTGAATTAAGAGCCAAAATTGTATGCATTTGATCATTTTACAATTCAAATGGCTGCCTAAGTAGAGTTTAATGACCAATTTCCTCATGTTATTTCATTGGAAAATGTTATTTCATTGGAAAATGTTATTTCATTGGAAAATGTTATTTCATTGGAATATTATTTCATTGGAAAATGTTATTTCATTGGAAAATGTTATTTCATTGGAAAATGTTATTTCATTGGAAAATGTCATCACATTGAAAAATGTTATTTCATTGGAAAATATTATTTCATTGGAAAATGTTATTTCATTGGAAAATGTCATCACATTGGAAAATGTCATCACATTGAAAAATGTCATCACATTGAAAAATATCATTACATTGAAAAAATGTCATCACATTGAAAAATGTCATCACATTGAAAAATGTTATCCCATTGAAAAATGTCATCACATTGAAAAAAAGTTATTTCACTCAAAACAATATATGTGTGATTTAACCAGGTCTTCTATGAAGAAATTCTATTACCATGGAAACCAATGTGAAAGAAAATTTGTTTTGTGATCTACATTTCTTTTATATTTTTCTGTAATTTAATGATGCGCACCCATACTTACAATTCAGGCAAGACATTATTAAACAGACTACATGGCAATACTTATTGAATTCAACTTGCTCCATGATTTAAAGAAAGCCAACTGTTCATATTGTGTTTTTCTCAAAAGATTCTACTTTGGTTGGTCTCCAGCAGTGCAGATTTTCTTTCTCTCTTTTACTTCATTTTACACTCCCTGTGTTTACATTGTGTGTATTTCTAATTGTTCAATGGTCTAGCGTTACACCCATTTCACATATTTTACGGAAGACTCAAGGAGTTGCCTTTCTGTTCATTTCAATGAACTTGAACAGATGTTCTTTTATGACTACAATTCTGCCAATGTCATTGACAAGGTTGAACAACTTCAAGGGTAATGTCACTGACTACTTACACTCTTATGTACATTTCTTAAATTATAAAGCTCTGTTCGGACTCAGAAATCATTCA
This sequence comes from Saccoglossus kowalevskii, assembly GCF_978046115.1. NCBI lineage: Eukaryota > Metazoa > Hemichordata > Enteropneusta > Harrimaniidae > Saccoglossus > Saccoglossus kowalevskii. The sequence goes on from NC_140644.1 coordinate 7,684,637, forward strand.
AGCTTGGATTCAAATCTTTTGATCAAATTTTTATCTCAAAATGTTGTGGATGTCACTGACTTACTGATGTTTAAAATTATCGTTTTGCCAGATATTAATGGACAAGATAAATGTTGTAACTTTGAAATTTTCAGAAGATCATCATATTCCTTGCCCCAAGCAGATTGAATATGTATGAAAATTAGATTTGAATTCCTAAAATTAAATTACAAATGCAGAGGTTCTGTCTAAATGCACAATTGACACCATCAAAACCAAATTATTGTAAAGTACAGGTGGAGCTATGTAGCCCAAGTCGGGGGAGGCTAATGTCCTTAACACCTTTTTTTGAATGGAGTGTCCTAATAACCGCAAAACGTTTTCTTTCATACAAGTGTTGAGCAGGAATTGTTGTTGGATAGACTTAATTAATTGTACAAATGTTTGAAATAGGAAATTCTAAAGTGATTTAAACAAACTTCCTGAGTTTGAAAGACTGTCATTCAGTAACTGTCTTGTGTATACAGTCCTGCATTGTTGTATGGAGTCTCTCAAAGCAATGTGTAAAGTGAATGTTAGTTAGTCCATTACTACTTTACTCAAATATCTTGACTTGTCTGTCAGTCATATTATTTTAGTTTAACTACTCTGTATTTACACTAATTCGAGATGTAGCTAATTTATTTATGCTACTTCAGAGTGTAGCTAAGTTAGCTACTCTGTCTTCACAATAATTCAAGATGTAGCTATTTTATCTTCTCTATGCTAATTCAAGATGTAGCTAATTTATTTATTCTACTTCAGAGTGTAGCTAAGTTAGCTACTCTGTCTTCACAATAATTCAAGATGTAGCTAATTTATCTTCTCTATGCTAATTCAAGATGTAGCTAATTTATTTATGCTACTTCGGAGTGTAGCTAAGTTAGCTACTCTGTCTTCACAATAATTCAAGATGTAGCTAATTTATCTTCTCTATGCTAATTCAAGATGTAGCTAATTTATCTTCTCTATGCTAATTCAAGATGTAGCTAATTTATCTTCTTCTATGCTAATTCAAGATGTAGCTAATTTATTTATGCTACTTCAGAGTGTAGCTAAGTTAGCTACTCTGTCTTCAGAATAATTCAAGATGTAGCTAATTTATCTACTCTATGCTAATTCAAGATATGGCTTATTTATTTATGTTAATTCAAGATGTAACCAATTTGAAAGTTATTCTGTAATAATGCGCTAATTGATGATATAGCTAATTTACCTACTAAACTTTTGTCAACAAAATAATTAACAAATCAGTTTATATTGAATTGTAAGCTAATTATAGCCTAATTGGTTTGTTGCTAAGGGAATAACACAAACTACTAGTTACCATGGAATCAGTGCCATTTCCTTGTGCCAATTTTAACTATTCAATACTTGAAATATACCGGTAACTATAAAAATGCGTAGATCACCAAATGTTGTTGTATTAAGGATATATATGATACAGGTAAGAAACTTAGATATCTTTCTCTCTCTCGCTGGTGATATAGAGTGTTGTAGATCACATCATCTTGTAAGTTTCATGCATGAGTCAATCGAATGTATCATACCTATGATATCACAGAGTGTGGTGGACGCTTTTGGAAATGTATGATTGCGTTACAGAAATGAGTGAGATTATCAACAAACGTTAAATAAGCAAGAGCAGTATGAATGAAGCCCAAGACGACGCATTTGAATGTCCGAATCAATTGGTGATTTTCCTTTCACTGCGAGATTGCGAGACTGCATTATAATTGAAAAGTGCGGACCGAACGTCTGCCATAAAAATCAAGCGATTTGAATTTGAATTTCTTTTGTTTTAGCTCAATATCTAAATGCTGATCTTTGAGAGGGAATTATGGTGTTGTGATATCTTTACTTCATTAAAATTGACCATCATAAAATGTGTATAGCACGTAATTAGGCGTGAATATATCCCATAATACTTTCACGTATTTGTTGAATCCCACATGATTTTTTGACATCGCCATACGCCTATGACATATGTTTGTCTTGGTTTTACGATTTTCACACATAACGCATGATATTGCTGTGAATGAAAATCAGTGGATTTATTATTTCTAGAAATGTACATTTGTTTTGTAGTTTTGTGATCATCATGAAATATGCATAACGTCTTCAATTCATCTGAGATCTGCATCACATATCACACCACTTGCATTATACCCTGGTCTTATAAATCCTTGGCTGCATACATGTGTTTGTTGTTGTAATATAACAGAGAGTTGAAGACTAATAGCTTCCGATGGTAACTTCATATCAGTGAAACCAAGCAGTGCCTGGTAAAATTATCCTAAACAGTGCAAGCTAAAACAATAAGCAATGTGTGTGTGGTATGTTAGACGAGATGCCACAGTGTATCAGTCACTGTTTACTAATCACCTACGGTTGTTTGTGTTATTTAACTTCAAAGACATTCCCCTTCGCTGATTATTTTCTGATTGCCCTATGTGTCAATTCGTTTTATTTGAGTACGTTGAAATCTGCTCGTTGGGCTGGACATCATTTGCTTTAAAAAAAATAATAAGACAAATAATTTTTCTTTTAAATGTTTTTATGATAACTATATAATTACTGGTAATTTTAAAGAGGTGTTTTTTACTGTTAATTCACTTTGAATTATTGGATTAAATCAGTAAATTATAAAAAAAGCTAATTCGCATTGTTTAAAGTGATTGAAAAAAAATCATCCCGGAAAGTTTTTATGGAAAGGTAGTATTTTATATGTGTAGGATGTCAACATTTTTTTTTTGATTTTCAGCAGCAAATATGCAATGTTTTTGAGTCATTCCAGACATACCTACTCTGTTTGTATATATTTTTATTCTCTCCTTAATGTTTATTTCTTTCCACATCTCATTCATATTTTCACAGTATTTGGTGCCCAATTCAGTCAGTTTAAGTCTTGACACCGAACACCATTCCTTTTGTAACTGATCTTTGAGTGGATATAACAGAAGCATACATAGTTACACATACTAAGCACTATAAATACAGTGTGAAACGGTGAAAGCAAGCTTTCAGTAGAAATTTGACAGTTCGTAAATATCAGTGATAATTCTGGGTAAAATTCAACTTTTGTCTAGTTCATTTTACGAAATGAACCAGTATCAGTTTTTACATATTTTGTACTGATATGTAACTAACTAATTTTATCCCCTCCGAGGAATTTTACGTTTTCAGTTATTCTAACAGTAGCAAACAATTATTTGTGTGGTCAGAAAATAACACCAAAAAAATTCCAAAATAAATTTATTGAACCAAAATGCTGGTTGGGGAAAAAAATGTGATGTTGAAAATGATTGATAGAATTGAATTGTGAAATTATTCAGCTGATTGTTAATTCAAATTGTTGTACAGGAATTAGCCTGGTTTAATAACTTCCTATTGTTTTTGCGGATCATCACCTCAATTTTTTTCATCACAAATTCACAAAATAGTCCCATTTATAGTCTGCACTTTCCTTTAGAAGATTGGGGCAAAAATAGCAAAAATTTTCGAGTAAAAACTGAAAATTTACTCAAATTTCCAGAAATATTGAAGAATATAAGAAAAAAGTGCTGAAAAATTTGGGCATGATAGTGTGGTAATGTTACCTCTCTGTTGCTAATTATCTATGTAAATTTATTTCTGCATCACGAAGTATGGGGTTAGTCATACTTTTGTCACTGTAAAATAGTCAGTTGATACAGCGCATGCCGAGAACTTTACGACTGTCATTCATTGTTTGAAAAATTAGCATATTCAGATTAGACGCCAGTGAACGTCACAGCCACTCACTGACCGCGGAGACAAAAAATCTAGATTATATATAATCAATATACAATATACTTACAAATTGTAGAGTCAGGCAGCCTCTAGTTTATTTAAACTGTTTTATAGGCATATATTCCTTACGTATTGATCTGTTTATCCACAAAACTTTACAGAAGACATGGATCCCATAACACCTCAAATGACGCCAGGGTTTGTTTATTTTTTGTTTGTTCTGTCGGCACCTAATCCTCGGTGTTATGGGTATATGCATGCAGGGTTCTTGGATTCCAGGTTTACGTTAAACATAAATTATTTTGTGAGTGAACCTCAGTGGGATTTGAAAATATTTAATAATTTATAAAGGTCATAAGATCAACAGGTGGCGCTGTTTTAAATCTTTCGACAGCTGATTGGAGATTTATGTCAATCGGGCGATAGAAAAAATACAAGAAAATTACTTGATAAGGTCTGACTGTCTGTCAGTAAATCATAATTTTATAAAATGTCTTGTCTTTCCATTAAAAAACTGCTTTGCTTTGAAGACTTTTGAATTCATGAATCACAGCAATTCAGTTTAATTTTGCGGAGTAAATATAAATTGGAGAGCATTCCAAGTAAGTAAAAAACAAATACAAATTAATGTACAACTTCTCCAAGCTTATCTCCATGGAAACCAATCTTCTGCAACGTTACATCCCATTCACTGGTTGCCATTTTGGGACAGCATCCAGAGAGCATTTTGTGGTCCTTTATAATTTGTTGTAATGTCTTGTTGAAATTTATTCAAAAATAATTGATCAAAATTATAGAGAAATTATTGGAATGGGATGTCAAAGAAATTAATCAGATAATGATATACGTTCTAATTTACTGGTACTCTTGTTAAACTTGTAAAGTGACTGCAACTAGAATGGGTGAATCACTTATTTTTAAAAGGGTGTAATCTGAGTAATTTAATAGTCAGGCCATTCACCTGACATCTATCAAGTCTGAGTGTGTCAGTGTATACATGCAGCAATAAACACACAACAAGTTCTGTGATTGGCCAAATAGTTAAGTGCTAGATTTGGGCAGTCAAAGATGACACTTCTTATGCGGTGAAGCCTGTTAAACCTGAACACCAAATGGACAGGAAAAACTGTTGAATTAAACTTAGAAAAACAGAAAAAAAATTAAAAATTTTGTTAATAGATATTCAGGTTATAAAGGTCTTAAACCAGCTAGTCTAAACCAAATAACGAAGACACTGGGAAAATTGTTCAGTTTATAAAAGTGTTCAGTTTATAGAGATGTTCAATAGATTTCTTAAGAGTGAATATTTTTGAAAACTGTAGATCTTACACTAAAAAACCCCTAGAAAATTGCTCAGTTTACAGAGCGGTTCCATTTATAAAAGTCTTACAGTAAAACCTGTCTAAACACCAAAGAAAATGAGAAAATTATTACATTTATAAAGGTATTCAGTTTATAGAGGACTTGCAAAGACCAAAGGGAAAACTGTTGACCAATTAATAGTCCTTGATTTAACTGATTACAAGTTTTGTGAAGAACACAGGAAAATAAAAAACAGTTCAAAATTTGCGTATACGTACAAAATGTTGCTAAAAAAACCTGTTTATCAAACCGCGTCAAATTTTATTAACTGGTATGGTTAGCTAATTTCTATTGCCAGCCATCATTCTCCCGCTACTTACAGTATCACTGTGTTGTCAAGGCTTTGTGACAAAACAGCTACCATGCAATGATTCAGCTAAATCTCGTCTAGACCAATTTGTACTTTATTTAGTGGTTAGTAGGCGGGCATGACTGTACATTGTGTAACGTCACAAACACAGTCTAAACAGAACCAGTAGAGCAGAACCGAACCTGGCTCCAAAGTAGACGTCAAGGTAGCCAGCTGTATTTGAGGCAGAAAGACGTTTAAGATTGCATTCAATTACACATTAGAACGTACTCCTTCCGGTACACACGCTAGAAGTGCCTCTGCACAATCGACAAAAAAGTAAACAAAGAGGAGTGGTGTAAGTTGGAGATTGTTCTCCAGAAGTAGTGACTCTAATTTGACTTGTTTGTTTGTTTGTTGCTAAGTGTTTGATTGCTATATTATTGCATTTCTTCAGACAAATATAGGTTAGGACAATGTAGGGTCATCGCATTTATTTCAGCAAAAATAGTGATAATAAATTGCAAGTGGAAATTAAGTATTCCACAGTATGGGCAACATTATTCAAGATGCGTTTCAAATAACTTTTCATTAACTACTTATATTTTGAAAGCCCATATTTGTCGTATGCAGATCATTACACTTCATAAAACTTTACATCACCTCCAATAAGTAATTAAATTCATAATAGAGAACTTCGTTTAGCTAAAAAAATTAAATTGAAATAACACCTTAATTTCAACTTTGACATCTCCTTAACTTATCTTGAGAAATAGAAACTTTTATAGAAATAAATTTTTCCAGTCATTTTCATGAAGTTAGTCTTCATAAACTGATTTCTGGTGACCGACATTCAACCTCACAAAATGTAAACAGAAAAGAGAATGTTAAAAATGTGTCAGTAGTTTGTAATGCCTGCAGGTATTCTAATGCATCAAAGCCAACGTAGGCATGATTGGGTAAGAATGGCAACGGGAATGAAACACTTACCGATTAGGGATGTGTGCTAGACCATAACATGATGCGATAAAATGTAGAAACAGGTAATAAGGTCTGGTTTTATCAGCCCAATGAGGAAAGAAACACGATATAGGGTATCTGTCTTTAAGAATTCATTTATTACGTTAACTGGATTGTTACAATTTAATTAACCTTCGGATTGATTTCCCCACCAAATTGTTAGTGTGAATGTCTGTAAAGTACATTCTCTGTGAGGATTCATTCTCTAAAGTACATTCTCTGTGAGGATTCATTCTCTAAAGTACATTCTCTGTGAGGATTCATTGCAATAATTTTGAACCAATGTACACAATTTAGTATTATATTTTGTTGATATGTTAGATTTGAGTCAAATATTTTGAGTTTTGCTCAACAACATTGTGGTAATGGTAGAAAAGTTTATGATAGGGTGAAAAGTTAACAGGGACCTACTCGCACTGAAATTGGTCCAGCTAAAAAAAAAAAAATTGTTTCATTGTTTCCTGAAAATGTTTCAACTATTTTTCAATGAACACCCACCATTTTTGTAATCACTTGCACTACTAATAGAACATATACAGTAGTTATAAATCTGTTCTTTTTATGAATTCTGTTGTGACTTCTAGATAGTTCTAAACATTTTTTCTTTTCATCTTCTTGTATTCAGCTTAAACGCTGATGTTTGCTAGTTTTGGCAGCCTTGATAAAAACGATTTTACAGAGTGTCATGTGCGCCAATATTCTGACTAATAGTGTGGCAGCATCTTTTTTTTTTAGAGCAACATCTTGTTGTTTCTAGGCACTATTCAGAATTAAAACGTTGTGCAGAATTTAAAAATTTAACAATCTACAGACCCAAGCACACAGTGTCAGAATAGCAAATTGGATATAATCTACATAAGAAAACATTTGATTGTGAAAAGGTGCATACCGGTATATATGTTTTAAAGTAATGTATTCTGTGATGTGAAAATTATCGTCAATGATGATGTAAGTAATGCTTTTAATGTACTTCACCATATGTGCTACTACAGCTACACAGTCATCGCACAGACCCATGTTCAGCTCCTTGCATCTATATGATGACTATACAACACATGAAAAACAGTGTTTAGTTACATAAAATTCCAATCTTCAATTATTCAGAAATTTCTAAAAATATTTAATTATTCTCAAAAAAAAATCCATTCCAACATGCTGAAACATTTGAAAAATCATCTGAGTATCATTAATTAATGAAAAAAAAACTATTTCTCTGCAATTACCAGTTGTGGCAAGTCTGATTTCAAAGATTTGAGGCAAATAATGTTTTGATAAGTGGTTTTAATGTGGAAACCGATCTAGTGGTCTGTAACAGAACACTAGAAAATGAGGCTACACCCGCCAGTGGAGACAATCCCATGCAGTGGAGGCCGTCCCATGCAGTGAATGCAAAGAGGAAATCATCAATAAAGCCTGAATATGAGCTACACTAGAAACCAAAATATCCGTAATTGTAGACCAAATATCACCCTTGAATTAGAAAATAAACCTTCGACACAAAACAGGTCTATATATCTGATGTGCTGAGACTTTACCGGCGAATTAATTAAAAAAAAACTTTTAGGGATACAACATTGGAAACTTAGGGGATGTACAAAAACAAAATCTCATTGAGAAAAATCTATGATAACAAAATATCTCATTCATTTGATAGTGATGCTACATAAACATCATCCTTGGAAATAATAGTCTACTAGCCCAGAACTAAGTTTCTACAATTTCAGCTCCCAACGTTTCTAATGATAAACTCCTAAGTAATTAGACTGCCGGCAAACTAACTTGAAACCTGTGTTACAGGGGAGTTTGTTTATTGTTTGACAGTCGGCAAACAACTATTGACATTAGATATGCATATACATTTTCAGTAATTGTAATTTAAAGCGGCAAACGCTGCAACTATCGATCTTATTTCCTTTTGTTTTTTTATTTTTAATAAAACATTTCCTGTGTCATTAGTGCCAATTTGTAATAGCCATCGGCAAAATGTGAATACCTTAGCATATACGCACCATATACAGGCGCTGTACATTAAATCACTTGCAAGTGAAAAAAGATGGTCGCTAGGTTTCGTCTAGGTCTCTAGAGGGCGCCGTCTATTTGAATCCAGTTTTGTCAAGCGAATGACAGGTATAACAATACAAGAGTCTTGGGAGTCTTTGACTTTTTCATAAGGTTTTTCATTGATGACTTTATGTGTTATTTCCCGTGATAATATGCAATGTGCATTGTAATTTTCATACCGAATGATGGATTTCAGCGAAATGGCAACCGTGCTACTTAACCTTCAGTTTTCACATCACATTTTATGTGATATTAGCCTTTGTAGGTTCACTTTGCCCATGCAAGTGTGCCTACAACAATATTTTGGTAAGATTTGGTTATCTTCATGTGCTTATATGTAAACAAAAACAAATTCAAAATCACAGCTATTGGCACTTTAATGGCAAAATAACTGATATTAAAAACCGATACTGTAAAAATTATTTCTGATTTGTTGTATTTGTTTTTAACTCACTATAATGACCATTGCATAAAAATATTGTATCTTCAAAATTAATAATTTTATTTTCTATCTATCCTGATAGGTATTATTATTAAAAATTATTAAAATAAAATTTTTGAAAACTCGATTGAAACAAATACGATCCTGATATTCAAAGAACTTTTCACTGTAGCACATTATTTCCACCACAATCACATTAATTTTGCGACAAATTTCCTCAAAATGTTGTAGCACCCAAATTTTTACTAGGATATAGCCCTGGAATTGGCAAATTACGAGCATTTCTGGAGGGAAAAAAACAGTCTACAGCAGTCCCTCTGGAACTTTGCTTGCCTCCTACATCAGAATGAATTATTCCAACCATACACCATATAGATCTCCCATGAGATGTACAGATTAATGAAGTGTGTGTGTGATATTACCAACTGATAGCAGTCAACCATAAAGGTTGTATGTATGCATGGAAAAACATTCCATATTCACCAGTACAGTAGTACAATAGGACTCTGTATTTTCAGGTTATCCACACTTCTAGTGCAGGAAGGATTCAATCCATGTTTAATGCATGCATGAGGTCAAGCTGAAAGGGAATACTTTTAATTTCCCTGAAGATGTGAATCAGTGAAAAAATTTAACAGTGAAAATTAGTTAAAAATCTTTAAATCAGTACCGGTACTTTGCAGCAACTGAACAATAAGGAAGAGCAATTTGTTGAAGAATAGCTTGTCATATTTGAGTCTAGTTTGTCGATTTGTTTTTAATATATTGTACTTTGCGCAGCAATACAGAGTAAATATACTATTCCATTGTGTGACTATTGCAAATACTGTAAAATACTTTTTTCGCTGAAAAGACTTTTTGGGTGTTTTGTATGGAAATTATTTTCACTGATTTTTGACATTTTGAATCATTACTTCTGCGAAAATTTAATTCCAAGCGAAAACAATGTATTTCACAGTAATCAAGATTTCAACTAAAAAAAATGACTAGTGGAAGGAAAATGTTTAACATATATGAGCCCAATATTAAGAATGCTTTTACCTGCATAATAAAGTTTAACCAAGCAATAATTCAACCTCTGTATTTAACCAAAATCTACTAAAAATATAAAATTCTGTCTACCTGTAAAATCTGTATTAAAAGCCGCATCCCTTATAGAAGTCGCACCCATTTTTTGTGAACAATTGAGAACCAAAAACTCACAATTTCTCATTTGTGTAGATGTTCCAATAGAAACCGCATCCCCTCTGTTGCATTGTACTATTTTAATAAAAATCACGGCTTCTAATACAGATTTTACAGTATTTGGTTTAAAATTATAGAAAGGAAATCTAAAAAAATAACAGAAAACTTCAAGTTGAAACATAGTGGGGCTGAGTCGTTTCTAATGGAACCAATACAGTGTGTGTCTTTCAGCACCATACATGGAATCATTTGGACCAACATGTGCCATGCACTATCAACTAACCCATTACAGTGTCAGTCATGTGGACTTAGGTCAAAGGTTAAGATGATACTTAAGAAGCTATTCTGTTGTAATTCGTGGGTAACACCCAGAATTGATCACCTACATCAATTAGTGCAAATTTCACTCTTAAATTACGTGGAATAAAACTGACATCGAAGTCGGTGTTTGAATAGAATCTTTTCAGTCTGAGAATTCCTGATAAATTTCGCTGACGTTAACTGCTGGGGAGAACTTGACAAGAGACATGCACACTGACAAAATGTAAAGACTGCTCAGAGACGATTTATACTTGCCAGTTCAAAAGTTTTGATTAAGATTAATAATGAATGCTCTCCAGCATTAAAAAGAAAACTTATGTTTTACAATACAGTCAGATGTACTTTTTAGCTCCGCTGTCGACTTTGTCGAGCGGAGCTTATCATATGAGTGATTGTCCGTCGTCGTCCGTCGTCGTCGTCCGTCGTCGTCGTCCGTCGTCCGTCGTCCGTGTCAATGTTTTACTTTTTCGACTTCTTCTTGAAAACTACAAGCCTAAATGCTTTGATACTTGGTGTATATGTACCTTGGGTAGATCTCTCTTAGGTTTGTTCATTTCATGTTGATATCTTTAATTCTCTAATTTTGGTGAATATTTTTGTCATTTTTGGTAAAAACTGATATTTTCGACTTCTTGTTAAAAACCGCAAGTGCAATTGCTTTGATATTACATATATAGGTACTACATGTGGACCTCTCTCAGATTTGTTCATTTCGTGATGATATCTTCAATTCTCTAATTTTGGTGAATATTTTTGTCATTTTTGGTAAAAACTGATATTTTCGACTTCTTGTTAAAAACCGCAAGTGCAATTGCTTTGATATTACATATATAGGTACTACATGTGGACCTCTCTCAGATTTGTTCATTTTGTAATGATATCTTTAATTCTCTAATTTTGGTGAATATTTTTGTCATTTTTGGTAAAAACTGATATTTTCGACTTCTTGTTAAAAACCACAAGTGCAATTGCTTTGATATTACATATATAGGTACTACATGTGGACCTCTCTTAGATTTGTTCATTTTGTAATGATATCTTTAATTCTCTAATTTTGGTGAATATTTTTGTCATTTTTGGTAAAAACTGATATTTTCGACTTCTTGTAAAAAACCGCAAGTGCAAATGCTTTGATATTACATATATAGGTACTACATGTGGACCTCTCTCAGATTTGTTCATTTTGTAATGATATCTTTAATTAATTCTCTATTTTTGGTGAATATTTTTGTCATTTTTTGGTGAAAAGTGATATTTTCGGCTTCTTGTTAAAAACCGCAAGTCCAATTGCTTTGATACTACATATATAGGTACTACATGTGGACCTCTCTCAGATTTGTTTATTTCGTGATGATATCTTCAATTCTCTAATTTTGGTGAATATTTTTGTCATTTTTGGTAAAAAGTGATATTTTTGACTTCTTGTTAAAAACCGCAAGTCCGATTGCTTTGATATTACATATATAGGTACTACATGTGGACCTCTCTCAGATTTGTTCGTTTTGTGATGATGTCTTCAATTCTCTAATTAATTTATTTTGGTGAATATTTTTGTAATTTTTGGTAAAAAGTGATATTTTCGACTTCTTGTTAAAAACTGTAAGTCCGATTGCTTTGATACTATTCATATTGTTCATTTTCTAATGATGTCTTCAGTTCTTTAATTGAAATGTGCATTGCTAACAGCGGAGCTATCTCAGCCGATAGGCTGCTTGTTTATTTGGTCTTGTGGGTGACTTGATTTATGGCATTTTGGGATATCAAGTCACATTATATGATCAACCAGTCCAAATTTCTCAATTTTAGAATGAGAGGCGGTGTTAGAACTTGCAAAGAAAATCTAAATCATGTTCCATGATGCCATTGGGCAATCCCTTGTATTAAACCTTCTCATTGACCCCTTCACCTTTGAAAAGTTTGCAAAAAACCATGTGATATTACATTCCTGGCTACAAACTACCGGTATATTTCTTTTTAGCTCCGCTGTTGACTTTGTCGAGCGAAGCTTATCATATGAGTGATTGTCCGTCGGCGTCCGTTGTCCGTGCCAAAGTTTTACTCTTTCGTCTTCTTCTTGAAAACTACAAGCCTGAATGCTTTGATACTTGGTGTATATGTAGCTTGGGTAGACCTCTCTTAGATTTGTTCATTTCATGTTGATATCTTCAATTCTCTAATTTTGGTGAATATTTTTGTCATTCTTGGTAAAAAGTAATATTTTCGACTTCTTGTTAAAAACCGCAAGTCTAATTGATTTAATATTACATATATAGGTACTACATGTGGCCCTCTCTTGGATTTGTTCATTTTGTAATGATATCTTTAATTCTCTAATTTTGATGAACAATTTTGTAATTTTTTGTAAAAAGTGATATTTTTGACTTCTTGTTGAAAACCGCAAGTCCAATTGCTTTGATATTACATATATAGGTACTACATGTGGACCTCTCTCAGATTTGTTCATTTCATGATGATATCTTTAATTCTCTAATTTTAGTGAATATTTTTGTAATTTTTGGTAAAAAGTGATATTTTCAACTTCTTGTTGAAAACCGCAAGTCCAATTGCTTTGATATTAAATGTATAGATACTACATGTGGACCTCTCTCAGATTTGTTCATTTTGTGGTGATATATTAAATTATTTAATTTTGATGAATATTTTTTGTCATTTTTGGTGAAAAGTGATATTTTTGAATTTTTGTTGAAAACAGCAAGGTTGATTTGCTTTGATACTATACATATTGTTCATTTTCTAATGATATCTTCTGTTCTTTAATTGCCATGTGCATTGCTAACAGCGGAGCTATCTCAGCCGACAGGCTGCTTGTTTTTTATGTAATTTTTTATTTGTATGTCAATAACTGTTTTCATACAATACAAATTTTTGTTGTAGCAGATTTCTTTTGATGATTTGCAATGTTGATTGTATCAACCCCTTTTTGCACATAAGGCAGAAAAAATGTATATTCCATTCTAGACGTAATTCAAACTCAAAAAAAATGCCAAATTTGATAACACGTGCATATACTGTAAATGCATTAAATATTTGCTATTTTCATTGATATATGAAATAACAATAGAACTCATTGTTTTCCTGCTAAGTTCATTGATATATGAAATAACAATAGAACTCATTGTTTTCCTGCTAAGTTCATTGATATATGAAATAACAATAGAACTCATTGTTTTCCTGCTAAGTTCATTGATATATGAAATAACAATAGAACTCATTGTTTTCCTGCTAAGTTCATTGATATATGAAATAACAATAGAACTCATTGTTTTCCTGCTAAGTTCATTGATATATGAAATAACAATAGAACTCATTGTTTTCCTGCTAAGTTCATGAATTTAAACCCAGTTAAAATTCCTCAAAACTTCAAATCAGTGAAATTAAATTTTGGTGAGAAAAAATAATTTTACAGTCTATGATCATCCAGTGGAAGGATATCTAAAGTGGGTCTGAGGGGTGGATTTGGTCGATATATGTTGTGTCTACACAGTACACAATAGGAATTGTATTCCCTCTCCCAATCCCACAATGCATTGGTGCAATCCCATTCAATTACAGCCATCTCTGTATTTGACATCTGAGGTGTACATTAACACAGAATGGTGTCCCACATTGTACAAATGAGCAGGGATTGACTGCGGTGGTCCCCAAAACACAATCAATCAATTATAGGGGATTCAGCATAAAACTGGCCATTGTGAAAACAAGTCACTAATGTCAACAACCAATGCATGTTCTTTTTGATTCACGTTATTGGGGTTTGATTTCAACTGATAAGAAACTTGAAGAATGATGAAAGAGACACTGAGGATATTGAGTAACGACTTAATCACTCTGAATTCATTTAACAAGATTATTTAATTGCTTCTACTTTGTATTTCAGCACACAAAAAGAAATATTTCTACCTACTTGTGTTGACTGTGGATTGGGAAAGAGGGAATTGTGATTAGAATATATATTATATTGTATTCTCTTGTGGGGAAATTTATTTTCTTCGCTTTCATCTCACTTAGCAACTGTACCAGTACTAATCCATTGTTTAAATCTTGTAGTTTGCTTACTTGTACAGTTATACAACTGTTTTATCTGAAGGTAAAATCTTAAAAACCTTGCCCAACTACACCTTCAAAGGGAACAGATAGAAGATTAGGATCAATACACCCTATGATTTATTTGTATTTTGGATTACTGTAATCCCTTCATGACTGTTTATTTGTTTCGTGAATGTTTTCATAACACTTAGCGAACTTGTTAATTACTGTTTTCCCCAACTTGGTAATGTTTGCATATATATGTAATCCATCAACTTGTTTTTCTGATGATATCATCAGTTAATTCCTGAGCGAGTCTGAACTTGTTCAAGTAAGACTGTCCATGATGCATTGCAGCGGACAAAAAATTTTGGTACCCCAAAAAAGTCTCATTTCTGATATTTCTTTTTCACTTGTTTTGTTTTGCTGTTTATTATATTTTTCTTTAATTTTCTATCAGGAAACATATGCAATAAAACTAAGAAATTGTTTCAACTGACAACAGTCACCAGAACTACTAGGTTCTTATAACCAAATTTAGACTGATAACTTGACCAAAGTTGTTAAATTTATTTATAGTTTTAAGTTCTTTTCCTTTAAAGAATAAAATATCAAGTTTCAGCCATCTGTTTGATTTATTAAATATTATTATTTTAGATTCTTCAGTATTAATATTTAGTTACTATTTTGGAAGTTTAAACAATTTTGCAAACCAATCTTAGTTTTTGACATGATGACTATATCATCACCATAGCGAAGGCTGCTAAGAAAGGTGGTATTCAGCAATGACGACTGTTTTTTAGGGTTGGAAATATTTGACAGGTTCTTAATGGGGCTCAAATTGCATCCTTGTTTAACCCCTGTTAATAAGGTAAAGTGCGGGCAGTTAAGTAATTTTAATTAAATGTTGTTTGTGAAGTGACCCTCAATATTGTGTGGGTTCGTTTCAGTAAATGGGTCGGCTGTAAGGTGAATAGCCATGAAAATAGTTTAAATTCTTTCATCAATTGTGGATGACAGTTGAAGTGTGGTCATAATGGGATTGACAGCTCACCCATCAACCTAACTACTCCCTGTCAATGTTCCCAACCGTTAAACAAGATTGATTTTTTTGGTTTGGGCTGAAATAGAAGCCATAGACCCAATTTATGACATGAAGACAACTTTTCAGCTGCTGCCAGTGGTCCATTCCTAATTTATAACAAGTTTATTGACACAATATACTGACTATTACTGTACTAACATAATGGTATACATACAATAGCATGAATAGAACTGAAATAAAACTCAATTATGCCATTCACACTGACTCGTAATCCCGTCTTTTGTTTGGGAAATAGCGGGACGTGTGCCAGGAAGTATGGACACACTTTTTTCTAGTATCTCTTGGTGTTTTAAAAAACTGAAACTTGACATGAAAAAAAAGGTTGGTCAGAATGAAAATAACGTAGAGTAAGAAATGTTATTTTCATTTGAGAACTGACCCAGAAAATTAGTTGTACACCAATTATCTAAACGTCTGTGGCTGAGCTAAGTTTGTTTGTTTAAATAATAATTACAAAATTTGTTGACATAACTTGTATGAATTACTAATAACACCATGAAAATTAGCTTGGATAATCAGAAATTAGTATAATTGATGTTTGAATAATTAGGATTAATGACCCAGACATTGCTTCAGAATGTATTTTGCACCCTAAGCACTCTATCAGAACAATTCATCAGTGTGTTTATGAATATCACTTAACATGATTCAGTTTGACTAATAATTAGTATAAAAGAAACAGTATCATTACGTATTAATGTTGGTGTCACTTGTCATCGCTTATTCAAGTAACCCACCTCATACTGAAATGAGTGATACCTAATCCAAGCAAACCCCCATGAAATGAAATTAAGTTATGAGGTAAAAAGGTTAAAAAAGATATGATTGAGTGGTGTAAAACATGCCCCTCCCTCGAATATTGTGAATGTCCCTTATCAGAACATGTCCTATCTCTGACACATATCATCCCAAATATGTCAACTAACCATTACCTTGCCAACAAAGCACCCCTCTGTGGTAGCTAAGCTCCAGAATCAGTTCCCTAGCAACCACAGATGTAGGAGTAATTTATCTGTGGTTTCCAAGGAGCCTGTGATTTGATGGAGGCTGTGTGCTGGACCTATTTATTACAAGATTATTCTCTCATATAAATCTATCACTCAAATCACTGCTTAAACCCTAATAATGTCTTGAATGAAATTACTTTGTGCAGATAACACCATCAAATTATTCATTTTGGCTCAGGCTCCGATGAAAACTAAATTGTTTAATCATCATGCAGTGGAGCATTACTTTTGGGTAGAATTGCAATAAAAATCGTCTTAACTCACCGCAAGGAAAAACAATTATATTTTATATGACTCTATTTCCGCCATTGACCTATATTGAATTCAATAATAGGCTCTCATATGTGATTTCATATTGTATTCTAATGATGAATATTAAATTACATAGTAATGACAACTATTCCTGTACTTGTTTCTATAGCAACATAGATATACGATTTTTTAACCAAAATCATTCATTACTTCAAGTGTTGATCTAAATAGTTGAAATAATATGAAAAAGAACAAAATTTTGAGTCTGTAGAACATGGCATTATCATTTGAATAACCTTACAGTTCCACTTTCCACATGTGTTTAAAACAACGATGCCTCACGTACAAGGCAGGGTATACACAATACCCTGGTACTGTAAATGGGTTAATTATTCACTGGGTTTTCAATTTCGCTTTCCCAGTGAATATGTAAAATTTAGCATAGAACACATTATCTAAATGATAAAATCATGAATTTAAAACCCACTGAATATGCTAGAAATGGTAAATCAGTGAAAATTAGTCATTTTACAGTATTTCCAGACAGCTCGTCCGTTCACAGTGCAGGCAATACAAGTCAGACCTGTTACATTATTTAGCTATTTTGCTAGATTGCCTTGGGTATTGATAGCATCAACTGTGTAGAGGTAGCCAGGTCACTAGGTGGCCATATGTTTGTTACACACGTCATGCGTCATTAACTTTCTTACACTGACTTACTTGAGATACCCTGCAGTTGTAGAATTTGGGACTTTACTCAAACACAAATACATGTTGTATAATGCCATGTAATTTAAATCTCTGGATAAAGAGAGTTATCTCCAGCAAATCTCTTAACTGTGAACCGTGATTGCAGGCATGACTGGTGAATGTTTGTCAATAGTTAAGTGGTATTGATTTTAAAATAGATATAGTACTGTTCAGTGTTGTGACTGAAAAACAGAAAATCAAACACCTGTTTTGGTTTTTTTTTTTCACTTTAAACCCAACTTGCTGCCTTCCGACCGACCAATCAGAACAGTTTTGACTTTGAGACTCAAGACTTGTTACTCTTACTTTATATTGAAGATAATTGTGCATGTTGCTTTGTGGTGATGGATCAGTGTGACAGGCTCTGGTAGATTAATAGGTTTAACAATTTATTGACCACATTAATAGCAAGGCTTTTACTGATATATATAAGAATTATTAATCCCATAGGCATAGATCATGCCATGTGAGTACACAACCGCAGAATGTGATCTGTGTCTGTGATATTCTGTATCTTTAAATTACGATCTCTATAGTTAGAGAAAAACATAATATACTTAATTTTCATTCATGACGACTAAATTTCGCATTAGTCTCTGTGATTTAAGGCCCCAAATGAAATGTTTACTGCTAACATTTTTTTCAAATTTACCTAACTAATTGTTTCTCTGTAAATTGTATCAGTTAAAGGATTGACCATTAAAACTCTGGGGGGGGGGGATTTTGAAAATAATAAGTCTGGAAATGATAATATTTTAAACAAAAGAACATATATAAAAAATATATATTCATAAAAAAACAAATATTGGATAGAAGAAAGCCTAAAAAAAATGTTTACTACATCCTGAGAATTAAAAATTAACTTTAGTTTTTTCTGATCTCTGTAACTTTTAATTAATATTTATTACAAGCAATGATGGTCACCTGATATTGAAGTAAATTACTAAATCATTATTAAGTAGATTCGTTCTGATCAAACATTGCTAAGTATGGTTATTATTAATATCTGCACTTTTAGTGTGGGTTTAATCATAGACATGCTGGTGCCTGCTAATTCCCGGGGTTCCCACTCTCTCAACATCTGCACTTTCATAGAACTTTAAGGTAGAAGCTTACTCATAATTGAAAATTATCAGAATTTATTAATTTTGCAATAAATTGTACTCCCAGGCAATATAAGGATATTGGCTTAAAAGAGGTTTAAGAAAATGATGGTTGTAATTTTAAGTGGGTAGTGGCCATTTTGTCAGTACCGGTATTCATAATGTTTTCACCATAGGTTTCTATGGTAGAGATTTTATGCTATACTGTAGAATACTTTATTTTCGCTTGGAATTAATTTTCGCTATTTTTGCTGAAGAATGATTCAGTGAAAATAAAATCCAGTGAATATACCCTTTTTTCTATATTTTACATTCAACTTGTCAAAAGTAAATGGAAATAAATTCAATACAAAGCAGCAAAAAATTCTTTTCATTGAAAATTAATTCCAGCTAAAATAAAGTATTTTACAGTATCTCAAAATTTGAAAAAAAAATTATATATCGTTGAATGAGGTACTTTTTGTTGTCAAAATTTCTAAAAATAATGCTATTTTATGGTGCCCTGGGACAATAGCTTAATGATTTTACCTAATAAACCAATAAAAACATTGACACACGATTTATGACCAACTTTCTTAATAATTATGAGTGGGCCTTCACCTTAATTGTGTGGGCTTTACCATAGACATGTTGGTGTCTGCTAATGCTCATAGTTTTCTCACTAATGTAATCCATTATGTATAATCAACACATAATTAGTAATAGAAAGAATTCTCCTAACATTATAATCCCACGCCTTAATATTTTATAATTGTGTACATGGTTGTATCTCTATACTCCAGGGAATGAAAATAATATTCCACAGTAATTAATTTCAAATACAGCAGATGAGAAGAGACAACTGACTGCTAAGAATTTATTTCTGTTTAAATATAGTATACTGTTATTATGTATCAGGTGTCATTACTTAATGTTGACACATGTGTCACACTCGTGTCCCATACATGTGCACACATTGGCTGTAATTGACAAAATTTAATACCTGGGGTAAGCATTAGTTGAAAATACTAGAAATGTTGACATTTTAAGAATTTGATGGCTTTCATAGCGGCTATCGGACTCTTTGCATAAAAAAGTCATTTTCACTAAATAAATCAATAAATCAGTAATAAATCAATACATATCAATTATCAATACAAGTTGGTGAATACTTATACAAAATATTTGAAATCAGAAATACATGTACATTATATTACAACATCATAATTTATTTTATCACTAAAAATATTGAAGGACTTTTATTTTGTAAAAAATATTTTTTGTTCTATTTATACGTTATTCAGGTTTGCAAGAATAACAAAAAACAAAAACTTAATTTAATTTAAGTGATGGCCTCGTATAGCAGAATACTCAAACTATGGACAGGGACTTGTGATAGATCATGTATCAAATTAATTCATTACAGAGATAAGAAGTATTACTAGAGTTGTAACAGATTCTTATTGTCATGTTTGCACTTATTACAGTAATAAACTCTGTTTGAATTCATGAAGCAAATAGGTTTTAATAGGTCAAATATTTGTGTATTATCTTTAACCTTTTCAACACCAGACTTTCTCACTCAAATGTTTTTGCACTTTATTCTTATATTCTTCAATATTTCTGGAAATGAACCCTAATTTTGGCTCCCTACATACAACATTTGCGTTAATTTTCAGGTTTCATTCAACAAATTTTGTTATTTTTGTCCCAATATTCTGAAGAAAAATGCAGACTATAAACAAGACTATTTTGTGAATTTCTGATGCCAAAAAAGAGAACTTGTGGTGAAAAGGCTGTATCATTTAGAAAATGGGAGAGTAATCTACCTCAACAAAAACAATTATTTGAAATAATTAAAATGTTTTTCTCTCTCTAAATTTGTATTATAACATATCATTGACCATATATGGACATTGCATTTCATCATTAATCTGCATAACATTAAAAATTAATTACCTAACACAAACATTTGGTAAGTACCCATAGTGCTATATTGGATTCAGAGTTGGTTCTACGCTCACTGAAAAGTGTGCTTATCGTTGGGTCATTCATTTCCATCAATACATCTTTTCTTTCATTTCTTTTATTTCTTGTCCAGACATTTCCACAGATTACAAATATTTACTATTTAGCCAGTCTGTTAATACCATTAGTTCTGCATTATAAATACATGCATTGAAAAGTACAATCAATTGTGTCAAATTGTGTGTATATGAATGCTACAAATGATGAGAAATTCTTTCTTGATTGGTTAACTGGTTAATATTATAGTTTGATAGTCAATACCAACTCATTGTTTATGTAGTGGCTTTACCAAGAATAATAAAAGAATCATCGATACAAGCTGTAGGTAATGCGAAGAGACAACTAAAATATAAATTTTCGAAAAAAGAATTGCCCACTAATGACAAAATAATTAGCGTCATCTTTTAGGAATAATGGAATACATCCCTTAATTTTTTAACTTTTTTTTTATTTCAGAATTACAGAAATCATGCATGTACGCTGGTGACCTCCTTCACCGTATGTACGATGACATTCTGGAAAACAACATTATATTTCACCATGTATCTGCCTTTTATTGGAGATCCAAGCATGATTGGTACATCAGATTCATTCAAACAGTTGTTTCTGTTCTACCTTCCCAATGGTGTATGGCTTTTGGTACCAGCGCTGTGTTTAGTATACTTAGGAGACAAACTGGCAACACTTTGTCAACATGGTACACAAACCGAGAGAAAGAAGAAGAAGCGATAGTTTGAAAAATTGTAGGTTTTACTCCATAATTATATAGTATATTCACGTACTTGGTCAGGAACCAAAGAATGTCAAACTTTTTTATAACACATCTCCTGACGCCATTTTTTTTTATTTTCCCGTTTCAGCTATCGGTGAAAGTTTTCAGCAGGTGATGTTTTAAGTCAGTTTGAGTTGAATTCAAATTTTGCACTACTGAGCATGTTACTGCACATATGTGCAATGCATTGTGGGAGAGACCTTCCCGTTGTATGTAATAGAAAATTAGTATCATCCTGGAAACTGACTGAATTACATTTAATTTTTTTTAATTAAGATAAAGATATTAAGATATTAATAATAAGATATAATATTATATGACTTTTTCATCACATTTGTCACCGAGCAACCTGCTAATTTATTTTTGAATAGTTAAGATATTTTGAAATGGTGGATAACACATATATGTGTAGTGATTTTCCAATTTGTTAAATGACATCACTCTGAGTGCAGATTCAGTTTTAATGTTGAGACATGCTATGTAGATACTTTTTGATTATTAGAGATACCATGCACTTTTCAATCTTTAGGTCTATATGGGTAAGGTCTGGTTTAGAGTTTAATTGTGCTGGTGTTAGATGATTTACTACACCATTGTAAAAGTAGAAAACCCATACTAGACATTTTAACTATAGTCATCACCAAGCAATTTGTGTGAATTGGAATGTTAATTACACATCTTTTACAGACATGCTGCAGGCTAACTTTAAATCTACAATCTTGAAAAGTCTACTTAAATGAATAAAGCACAACAAAAACTTTGTTAGAAATACAGATTTTCAAATACAAGGAATGTTTTATAAACAGTCAAATTTAAATTTTTACTTCTGATTAAAATAAAATCCTGGTTGGCTAAATTTTATTTTTAATATTGTCTTTTACTAAGATTAATATTTATTTTAATTATTTTTTGATTTTACAAATATTTTGCTGCAAGAATTGTTTTGTTTGTGAGAGCCATCGGTGTAGCAAATTTATTGTGAAAACAAATATTAAAATACATAATTATAATTATAATTATAATTAATAATAATAATAATAATAATAATAATAATAATAATAATAATAATAATAATAATAATAATAATAATAATAATAATAAAATATATAAAAAATAATATTGAAGAAATTGAAGCTAACCAGGATTTTATTTCAATCAGATTGATTTTTACTGGGATTGATTTTTCTTAGCATATTCACTCCTATTTTTTAAGCATATTAAAATTTTTGAATTTACAATTGAAACAATAAATTCTATTGTAATTTTACATGTCCATGTAGATTTAATTTAGCTGATTTCACTTAAATCATAGACCTGTTTTCGAAGGTCTATGCTTAAATTAAAGTTATTTTAGAAGTCTTGGTCACAAGTTTTAATGTTTTGAGACTGACTTTTTTCACCTGCTGCTGCCTCTGGTTGTAACATTTTGATATTAATATTGTGAATTCTTCCCTGTTAGATTGTCTAAAATACAGTGAAACATAACATAACATAAAATCAAACACCAAAGTAGTACCAACAGATTAAAGATTAGGAAATGTTCTGAGAAGGGACTGGAATATTGTGTAGGTTTAGATGGTTATCCAATTTACACAGGGTGTGCCTTAGTTCATGCAACGTGCATGTGCTAGTATGAACACCCTCAGTGATAGAAATTTGACTGGAATTTAGAGAGGCTATATAATTGTCAGTAACATTGAATTGCAATAATATTCTCTACTTCCTACAGTATTTGCTCTTATTAGTTAGTAGCAGTGGTGGCGGCACAGTGGGGGCAGAGGGGGAGGTGGTCCCCTTGAAAAAAATGTTGCGGGGGTGTCGCGCCTCAAAAATCAAGCTGGAACCCTTTATGTCAGCAAAATTTGGCCAATGAAATGCAGGAAAGGGGGAGTATGCTCCCTGCCTTGGGCGCGAGGTTGGTTAGCAAATCTCGCCCTCCATGCAAAATTTCGTGCCGCCGCTCTGAGTAGCACTGTTTTGCATTTATGTAAATGACAGATGTGTGTCTATGGTCAAGTCATATTAATCCATGCATTCATAATAAATGCATTTTTTTGTTTATGTGTACTAGAAGTACTGTAAAATCTGTATTAGAAACCGCGGCTTCTATTAAAATGGTACAATGCAACAGAGGGGATGCGGCTTCTAATAGAGCATCTACACATATGAGAAATGATGAATTTTTGGTTCTCAATTATTCAAAAAAAATGGGTGCGACTTCTGTTAGGGATGCGGCTTCTAATACAGATTTTTCGGTAATAGAGTAAAATCTTTTAATTTCACTATTTTGAGCATATTCACTTGGATTTAATTTCACAATTTTGCCAGTGATACAATGCATTTTATTAAAATTTGACATTTTTATGTAAATTTAAATTAGTGAATTTTAATCATCAGCGAAAATAGCAAAATTACAACTCAGTAAATGTAAATTAACACTACTTTTCAACCTTTGTTAGTTCAGCTTACTAGGTATGTAAGAACAATATGTTTTCAAAGTTTGTATTTCAATTATCACATCTTGACATTTCAATGATTTAATGCACCAATTTATATAATATACAAATATCTTTAGACGTTAGCATTTCAACCATAGTCATCACTAAGCAATTTATACTTATTGGAATGTTAATTACACATCCCGCTACCCACACTTGCTCCAGGCTTACTTTTAATTTACTATAATTTACAGTGTGCACACCAATTCCTTGAACTAAATGATAACGCAGCACAATTAAACTATTTTAGTAAAAAAAAACACTCCAATAAAGAAATAAAAACTGGTCTGATCCTCGCATTAGGAGATTAAGATTAATTTTTTTATTGTTTTTCTAATTTAATTGTCTTATTTGTGTGTTATTTCTACTAATACACTTTGGTTGTCACAGCATGGTTGCCATGACAATTTTATTGTTTTATGTGCTGCAGGTTTTGATTAAAATTTTGAAAAAAACAGTGAAAAATGTAACATATTTTAATTTGTGATGAAATTTGATTTTGTCACTCTGATGAATTTCTAAAATCTCTCAAATTTACCACGACTTGTCTATTCTGCTGCCAGAGTGCATGATTAGTCACACCAAATAGAACAGTCAGGTAATTTCAAGTCAAACCAAGAATTAAAAAAAAAACTGTCAGGACTGGGCCAGTCTACATTTCTGCGTCAAATGTTTGTTCGAGTCACACAATTTCTTGTTTTTCAAAATCACCTGCCTTATGTGTTCTGATAGTAGCACATGTGCTTACATTACAAATAGAGGTGTGTCTATGACCAGGTACAGAGTACATGCAACGTTTGACTTGTGTGTGCATATATTGGAAATTCTCTTTAAATGACAGTAGTGTGAACTTTTATATCTGAAATGTCTATGGGGGAGGGGGCTATTATGAGGTGGTTTTTACCAGTTTGAAAAATGTTTTGATGAAAACATTATCAT
Source organism: Saccoglossus kowalevskii (assembly GCF_978046115.1). NCBI lineage: Eukaryota > Metazoa > Hemichordata > Enteropneusta > Harrimaniidae > Saccoglossus > Saccoglossus kowalevskii. The sequence continues at coordinate 7,709,586 of NC_140644.1, forward strand.
ATATGGTGACATCTGTTATATTAGTTTTACTCCACTCCACATATGACTAGACTAGAGTTGTTAGTAAAACTTAGTTGAATCATGGTTACTATAGTAACCGTGGTTGAAAGCCCTTTTAAATGTGGGTAACATGGCCAAAAATCAAATCTGAAAGTTCTAGCATTTGCAAATTGTACCTGTGCTCATCAAAACCTGATTTATTTTGATGTTTATATATTGTCTTCACTACAATAAATTCTGTCATGCGTTGATGTTTGAAATCGGGAGTGTGCCAAATGACCTAGGAAATGTGTAATGTTTGATGTTTGCTTGGACAGTGTGGTAACATGAGTAATATTCATCACTAATTTAAATGGGAGGGACTTAATGGCCATTCAGAAACATCTCAAGAGTGCGGTGTGCACACCAGAATACTCTTAATGAAAAATGTTTCACATCAAATATTGATTTTGTAATATACTAGTAGTCCATTTTGATAGTCAAACGCAGAATCCGGCTTTGGTTTGATGACACCTTAAAATGATGAAAATTCAACTAAACTGAAGCTATAAAATTGCTCTTTCAAATCGCGTAGCTGTTGTAATTATTACAGTACACGTATTAGTGTAAAAGGGTTAATTATTCAATGGGTTTTGATTTTGCTTATTTTGCTGACTGGAAAATGCACTAAGCTAAAACCCAGTGAATATGTAAAATTGAGCATAGAAAACAGTATCTAAATGATAAAACCATGAAATTAAAACCCAGTGATAATGCCTGAAATGCTAAATCAGTGAAATTTAAACCCAGTGAAAATTTCACATGTCAAAGACTTCAAACTACATACAACTCTAAACTTTTCACCACCAGACTTTCTTGCCCAAATTATTCTGCACTTTTTTCTCATATTCTTCATTATTTCTGGAAATTAATTCTAATTTTAGAGCCAACAGAAAAAAATCTGAGTCAATTTTTATACTCAAAAAATTTATTTGGCTATTTTTGTCCCAATCTTCTGAAGGAAAGTGCAGACTATAAACAGGACTATTTTGTGAATTTGTGATGAAAAGAGGGAACTGGTGGTGAAAAGGTTAAACACATTTGCAGTGTCAATAGGTAAGTGGCTATGACGCTTTACACCATACAGTGAATTTTGCCAAAAAACTGACCATTGGCCAACAGTGTGTCGCCATGACAAAAGGGTGTGTTGTTTGCTGTCTGGCTTTAAGTACCTTGCATTGTTATTTTTATCAGCCAGTCAAATTAAGTCCTTGACTGTATCAAGCAGTTTATATAGGTAAACCTTTAGAATCAATACAAATTGTATTCTGGGATTGTATTTCCAGTTTCTTCAAGATACTAGTAAAATACAATCTACATGAATATGCAAAATTGTTTCATTAATTAAAGTTTTATTTTAACAGTAGTTTTTGTCGAGTAAAAGTTTGGCTGGTCTGTATTGTATATTTTTATATTGCAAAGTGCAATGACCAACTCCTCTCTGTGGTGTACAAACAGGGATTCCTTGAGTATGTTTGTCTGTGTTTGTCTGTCAGGATGTATAGGTATATTTGTATTTCATAAAACTGATTAGTTTTTGGTTGAAATTGTTACATTACTATATTAATTATCTACTTTTTAGCATTTCATTTTATATATACAGTGTTCTTTAAGAACCTACCACATGATTGGCTTTCTTTTTGAGAAACTGCAGACCTGATTTGTTTTAGATTAATTTTTTTATATTAATGACCTAATTGGCATAATTGGCACATTGTAGATTGTTTTTGTGGGACTTAAAGACGCTATGTATTTACATTTATAAACCTGGTTGGTTTTTTCAGAAATTTGTTATGTCTCCCGAATTCTGTCAAAACATGGAAAACAGGTGTGCATATTATTAAAATATTGATAACAATTTGATATTGATAAAACAAAAAAAATTTTTATTTTGGTTATTGAAAATAAAATAGACACTTTTTTGACCCTTTTTTGTGGTCAACAGCTACTCTCACCAAACAATTACATAAAATATACAAAGAAAACAATTGGTAGAAAAAAATGATTATTTATTATTTTTAATTACATTGCCATGACAACCACTTTATATGTATAGTTGACAATTTGAAGCTCTATTTTAGAAGTTATAAATTAAATCATTTCACATCAGATGCTATGATGTCATACCCATAATCCTTTGCTGGACAATCAAGATGGTTCACTTCATACACTAATAAAAGTTGAATATCTAAAAATTGCAAAGTGATATAAAAAACTGTAAACTGCATTCTCCTGCATTTGTGAAGCTAATTCATCTATTGTTAGCCTTGACTTGCACATTAAAGGAAAGGTAAACAAATCTCAAACCAAAATAAATCACAACAATCGCATGTATTCCACTCCCTATTTCATTTTTTGATAAGCTGATAAAAAATGTTACCGTTTTACATAATACTGATGTTTAGGGATGATGAAAGTACAATAAAATCACCAATTGAGGAAGTTCAGCGAGAAGGAGTGGGGGTTACCTACCTGAAAAAGTGATGGTGTTGTGCCATCAGCACCTCTATCCCATTTAGGAATACTTTCTTTCAAAAACTTTCGTTTTTGACAACATGAAATACATGGGCCATTTTTCTGCCAGATATTTTTGTCTTTATGTCTTTTAAACAATTTTTAGTTATATATTTATAATTTCAGTAATGAATAACCACTTTCCAAACCCAAACCCAAACATAGAGAGACTGTGGCTAAAAATGTGATTCTTTCTGGCACCGCATATCGATATAGCTTGTTATACGAGTACCCCCATCTGAATGTTCACCTCTTTTTCTGCAGATTTGTACTTGGCATTCCTAAACCTGTGATTTAGTGAGAGATAACCAGTTGACGTAGCAAATTGAATAATAAAATCTTTTAAAAGATTCATTAATTCATCTTAAAATACATTATTGAAGGATGTAAATAAAAAGCAAATGGTTTCAAGTGAACAACTGCTAAGTAGTATTGACTATGAACAAATTATATCTTCAAGTGAGATTCTTTCAACATTTTACGCAAATGGTGTTCGCAGGAACTTGAATTAATTATTTGAAAACACAATGACAATAGAAAGCACTTTCGTTCACGCAGAATCTTCAAGAATGGGTTTAAAATTGTAAGTTACTTCCTTGATATCACAAATGTTAGTTTTGTATGACTTAACTATATTCAGATTTAGTAGCCACGGTCTTGAAATTGGAACTGGGAGACAAGTGGCCGTTAATTTTAGAACATTGAAGATGAAAAACACTTTACCAAGCATACAGGACACATAGACTGTCCATATTTAACTTTTTTTTTTGCTGTTATTATTTTTTATATTAACCTTTGTTATCTTCTTCGACAGACATTATAAGTTAATATTATTATTGATATCCATAATTTATTATATAAATCCTGTATTATAATATTGCTAAATGTGGTTCAACTAGGTATAAAACAATATTCGACTTGTTTTCGAAGAGATGAACGGAAGTTTCGGCCACCATTTTCTACCGCTATACTTTTCATCCACGTATTTTGCCGAAGGCATATGTTTAGATATCGATTTAGTACGTGTGCGTTACTAACACGGAATATTTATTCATATTTATTTTCACGTAATAATAATAATAACTCGTGTGATTCAAGTACGGTATGATCATTTTTATTTAGTAAAAAGCCGGATATTTAATTAAAACAAAGATTAGTGAAGAAACGTACGAAATATTAGTACAAGATGATAAATAAGCTGAACTAATATTTGCGCCGCGAACACAATGGGTAATCGATGTCAAACATGCGCGTGTCCGAAAAATACGCATTCTGCAAACGATCCAGGTAGAAAATGCTAGCCGAGGTTCCCCGTTTTCTCCCGCTAGTTCATTTGCATACATGTCTGGATTTATATAAGTGAAATATTTACCTGTGAGCCGATTTATTTCTAGTAGACTAGATAATATCCGTTTTAGCAATGAAGTCATGTAATTTTATTAATACATAGCAACACTCGGAAGGGATGAAAGGGGTTTCCGAGCAAAACACCCACGACTTTAGTTCAAATTCTTTCATTTTCGATTCTTCATCGTCTGTTATTGGTTATTCTAAGCATATGGCGCACAGGTGTTAGAGGCTAACTATATCGTTGCCTGAGAATACAAATGCCAAAAATGCGGTAGGGGTTGAAGGGAATATTGCGTGGAATTTCCATTTGCGTAAAAGAAATTATTTTTGGAGACCTAAAGGCAGGAAGGGTCAGATTTTAGCAAGTCGTGATCACAACTTTGATTCAATTTACGTCGAAATGTTGTATTATTCAAAGGATGTGGTGATATTGACTGCTGATCACCCTCTGCTATACACATTTACATAATTTGCTAACCGTTTATTGTCTAAGTTAAAAAAATTAAAGTTATTAATAGTTGGCGATTTGGAACGGAAACGACATATCAGACGGCACTGCGGCAACTACCATGGGTTCTTGTTTTTTCTTTAAACCAATACTGTAACAATGTTATCATATCCAGTGTCGTTCTATTACTAACTTACAGACTATATGAGAAGGGACGGGCGGTTAATGAGCAATCTCGTTAAAAGCTGTGGATAAGAACAATAAATATCAACCAGGTGCACATTGAGAAAAAAGAATGTTTTTACAGATTATACATTGTATCAATTAAATGGAATTTCCGAATGCGTATATAAGTTGTCAATCTTCGTTCACAGTTGGTGGTGTGTTTAGGACTTGCAATGGGAATATACTTAATCCGCTGGGACTTATCTTTCGCGATATCCTTTCCAAAAACAACTTGAAGTACACGCCAATTTAGTAACGAGAAAGTGTTTACGTCAGCTGATTTGCTTGAATACACAATATCATGCTCTGAAAATGTGACCCCAAACTCGGGTAAATCATCATTTAGTTGTATGGTGTGTGATGTAATAAACGCTTGCAATAATAGGGATGAACGTGCGTGGCATCAATCTTTTAAAAAATGAAACATATAATTTAGACACTGTGTCCGAAAAAAATAAACTCCTTAAAATTATAACTTTGCCACCCGATAAAACTGATATGTCTCCCCTAAATATTTAAAAACGTGTAATGATGACTTCCTGGAACTACGGTATTTAAGATAGACGGAAAACTTGTTATATAGTGGTATTATTTCTTTTTCTTTTTCCAGTGTGACATTTGATAATTTATCCAAACTCTCATTTTTAAGTAGTTTGGATCCATCGTTTACGTGCACGGATTTGTTTCCGCCTTGTAACCACTGCAACCGTACATGGAACAGGCTAGTATTGCAAACTCGTTTGTTTTCATAGAGTTTTAATTTAACACGGGCATGTTTACTCGGTTGTAAACTCGCTATTTGGTTAGTAAAACAACGAGTGTTGTGTATTTCAACAGAAAGTTAACGAAGTTCTACGAATTTACAAAAACGACGAAAAATAAAAGCAAGATAAAAAAATACGTTTACATTACTTAAAAATTTGTCGGGTTTACGCCCATTGTCAATTTCAATTCGTTCATCACATAAACAAGTGTCAATTTGGAGGGCGAGAGATTTGTCATTGTCATACGACGTCACCCAAAGCTACCACAATAGGTGCGACATTGCCAGGGGATTATCTTAAGCTGGTGATAATCTATACACAGTATAATAATACACATAACTGTATACAAGATTTACATGTGTTTACGTGAAAGATTGCTTCAAAACCGACACGAAGAATGTGTGTTTCCTAAATTCAGTCGAAAAATACATAACTTCGAGGCAATGAATTTGAAAATACAATTATTCCAATGCAATGCACAAATTGTGTCGCATTTCGGTATGGCAGTTTTAAAAAATTTTTTTTTTTTTGTAAACTGCAGACCTGTTAAAAAGACATGATGCATTGTGCGTTAGTGATTTAAGACACTCGTGCCTTAAATTGTAACCACACAGTCGGGAAGTTGTCACGGCTCTTTTGTCAGAAACAGTGAGATTACTGTATTATTACGCAGTCCCTATCTGGAACTGTTATTATTAGCACACAAATTAATAACAAACGCAGTTTCCTATTAAAGGTGTGTCTATGATTTGCATATGTCCTGTGCGCCGCGGAATTCAGTCATGGTTTCCGTGACTTGCCTTTACTGTGAGAACACACCTGCGGCAAATGACGAGGCTACGCTGCGGTACTTACGCATTGTACTGTAGCAACAAAAAACATAATTTATCTTTATTAGTTAACTATCGAAAAATAATATATTTTATTAAGAAAGGTTTGTATTCCTTGTATCACTGTCCCTCAACACTGTGGGACGGTGCTTGTATGTATGCGATTTCGAGAGAAGATTTGTCAAAGTCTTACAATCACAGATTGCATCTAGTCTATATATATACTAGTATATATGCATATACATGGTGTGTTTTCATAACGTCGTGTCCGACGGGTGGACCACTATATAACCGGGAAACCACTAAGGGGGTGTCGGTTATGAATATAATCTAACTACATCTGAGCATTTACTTCGGAACTTTTTCTCCTGTTTAATTTTGCATTGATAATACATTTTACTTTTCATTGCGGACTCTGTTTTTTTAAACTTTGGCCACTCCAATAACTTCAAGTGTCCCCAGAACCAACAAAATGAATGAAATATAACTCTTAAAACAGGGTGTGCAGTTTTTAGCTCTGGGGCATCCTAGTTTAGACAAATATTAGTAAACCATTTACAGTGTTCTAGTACACCCGTGATAAATAGGTTGTGTGTTAAATAGTCCGTAATATATGGTGGTTAAGTAGCGATCACATTCCTTTATCATTGGTGGATTTCCAAAGACATGTTACACATACATGATTTATTTGATGTAATGGCATGATTTAATACCGAATCTGAAACCGGACATCATTTACTCGGAATTGTACTGATAACTTCGTGTTGCGGTGTATCATATTTCGACCCGGTCCAGTTGCCGAGAGGCACGACGCACCCGCGGCGATTGCAAACGTTCGTAAGGTTTCATACATCATTTTTAAAACCGGTAGTACAGTGTTCAAGGTTTGTAACTATAGTTATTTCTATTTCTATTTTTTTTGCGAACCAGAATATGAACTAGAATTGTACTCCCACCTCTTACCGTGTCCCTCGGGGCACGATGAACGGTTGGACCATGACGGATGTATAAGCCCAGCGCCTAATGGGTATGAAGATCGTTTTTTTTAATAATTTAAGGTCAAAGGGTCCCATTTTGACAAGTTATAGGGTCAACAGATCCTCTTTTTGGCTGTCCAATACAATCACCCACTGAGATGCTGTATTTCTATAATGTCCAGAAAACCTGGACTATCAGAGGCTGCAACTTGAATTTGGTTCATTGTTGTTTATTTCTTCAAGTGTATGTCAACTTGAAGGCAGAATTTTTGACAAATGCAACTAATTGCAAAATGATATTCCCTAGGGATGAATTTTCTGGGGACCCGATACGATACTTGTTCGGATTATTGTTATGTGCAGTGTCTTTCTCTCTGAGTACATTTTCGTCTATAAGTTTTATGTTGCGTCACGAATAACCGCGTATTCATTGTTGTGAAAAGTTACATGTTTCCAACACTAACAACACATAATTAAATTTCACAATAGTAATATTTATAACTATAACGTTATCTTTATTTATCGACATACATGAACCGATGTTACTATTCCGATGTGATAGGTGCAGTTTATTTTTTCTGGTAGAAGGGAATTTGTTTCTTGACTCGATTTCAGTTGAATGCTTTATGTGACAAACTCTACCGGGGTTGGCAGTTGCAATAACAAACGTACTACAGTCGAAGCCATGCATGGATACCTTGTTACTATCGCTTATAACGACTATAACATATCTCTAATCTCCGTGAGTTCCCACGAATATACTAGTATCACCCCAACAACAGCGTACCTTGCACGTATGCACCACTGACACGGCTCCGGTATATACGACCAAAGGCACGGGTAGCTTGACTAACGTGTTTTTATCACCACAAAAATAAGAGCCAAAAAGCAAACCCGATGGTATTTGCTGTTTCCTGTGCCGCGACATGATTTCAAACTATTATTCGTTTTATTCCCGGAGACACAAAATTAATGTTCAGGTAGTCGCTGCCGGCGTAAATACAGCCACGACGGTCAGAGTTGTGTTGGCATGACTCTTAAAATGAAATGCGGATATTGACTATGGAATGGCCAGAGTCAGGGCCGGAGTATACCTTGGTATGGCTAGAAAGTTACCCATTTGTACACCAGGTGTATTCTTTCTACCAGCGGAACAGGTACGATACGTTTGTGAAGGTTCCAAGCTTCTGTAAAGTCAAAAGTGCGTGGGATTTCTTACACAAGTGTCACGTCTACTGGCGCCTTCGGCAGCGGGCGCCAAAAGTGCGTTTATGACAGGTAGTTGAAGTATCCAGAAAGTTATTTTAACACCGGATATGTCTTGGATGGAAAATATGCTAAGGGTAACAGATTTGTTATATATCACTAAAAACAAAATCGTGCAATCATGGTTTTAATGATGCCAAACAATGACAGAGCTGAATGCTTAGCTCTCTGGTTATCGTGTGAAAATGTTTCCATTTCAAACTCGTTAACCCTGGACAGTGTGTTAATATATTGTCTACGGCTTTATTTTTTTTAAAGTATTTGTGGGTACGATGAGTTCCAGTCGTATACTACTACCGCCGGCAGTCGTCGTGTATAGGGCTGTAAATACAGGAAGGGCGTGGTTTCAATAATAAAGGTCATTCGAAGTCAAGCAGTGGACTACGCACCTCAGTGTGAAAAGTGATTCATCAAAAGGCTTCCGTCCGTCCCATTGACGGTATTTATTCTTTTGGCCGTTGAAGTTTACTCTGCAACGTAAACGAGGAGACTATTATGCCCCTTCCCCTGTTTTACAAATTTACATACTCATTTTGTCACGGTCGTCACGTCTAGGCGTTTTGCCCGCGCGACACGGATAGAGCGCCCGCCATAGTCTGGTTCCGGTTGCACTTGATTTTTTATAACGGCGAAACAATACGCATTTTTTCTCCGAATTATGAATCAGTTTACATCGATAGCAACCAGATTATAGTGAACCGAAAATGAGGAAAAAAAATAATATCTGCGCCATAAAATACAGAGCTTCACTGGCATTTTGTAAAGAAGTCGATGAGTTAGTAATTTTAATGTTTTCTTATTTAATTAGTTTAGAATACATTTATTGTTTTCTCTTGCGGTCAGGTAGTCAATGAGTCTCAAGAGGAGAGTTAAAAAACACGATGTACCGTGTCCATTTCCACCTCGTGTCGTCAAGTTGGTGGCTCTCCTATGTAATGCATACCCGAGTCCTTTGCCGTCGAGGTCATATTTCAACAGGTATGAGCAGTTGGCTTTAGCCTCTTCTGGCGAATTTGATATGTTTTAGAATATTGTGGAGAATGGGAAATGGCAAAATATCGCGGGAAAACCGCAGATGGGCCGCTTTTTGACGTTAATGTGTCGGATAAACGATTACATGATTGGAAAATATTGAAAACACACTTTCGATGTTGGGGCAAACCTGTGCATAGACGCGAGAAAAAATATATACATGTATATATAGACGTGATCGTTTACATGTTGGAATACGTGTACAGAAATTCCCCGAAAAAAATTCTTTTTATGACAACGCACCTACGGCGCGAGGCTGGTAGGGTAGGTGAGTTTTTAACTTCGTTGATTGGCCAGCGGTCATATACACTGGAAAGCCAAATTTGACCCGCTTTCAGAGTGTACGAGGACAAACAGGGCCTTTATCCTGTCGGAGAATAGCATTATAATGCTGGCATTATGCTAGTACATGCAAAGCAAGCAGTTGTACTTTTGTGTCAACCCCATTCTCACAAATGGTATGTTTTCAATAGACTCGATCGAGCCCCCCCCCCATCTTTATACATTTGATAAAAGGCACGAACAGTCACGTAAATCTTGGGTGTCTTAATAAGCGAATATACAATTACATACACTGCGTTCAATGAAATAGTCAAACAATAATAAATCTGATGGTCGAAGATAAAGTTGCTCCTGCAAGACATTGTGCAGATAAAAAACTTTATTCCCGGAGCCGTCCGCCAGTATTTTCTGAAGTTTCAGAATGGTCTTTTATTGACAGCTATTCGTCACTGGAAAGGGGAGGAGCTAACATATCGAGATATCAATGCGCAAAACTTTCTTAACTTTTCTCGATATTTGGAACTCATGTAGTGTTCTACAAACGTTATATTATATTCGTATGTAATGGATCTATCAGGACTTCGTCATCTGATTCGCGAAAAGTGACTCTTTGGGGTTATTTAGACGATAAGTAGTGCGCGCGCGTAGGGTTATTGAAGTCATTGACCATTGCGCAGGAAGTTGTTCGGTTTCAGCTGAGTAGCTAATGTTCTACCGTTTTGGAAATGTAATGTCGGCAGAATGGGGAGAAATCGTGTCGATTTCTTCAGTTTTTCAGCACATTCCGAGGATATTTCGTATTTGTGCCTTCTTGGAAACATATAGGAAAGTGGTGAGTGTCACTTGTTGAGTTATTCTTTAGAAATTTACAGTTTCAGGAGGTATAAAAATTGAAAACATTTTCGGTCGCAGGACCGTGTTGACTGTTGTACAAACTCCATACTGACGAAAAGAATGCACTTTGGATGTCGCTTGATTTGTACCAGTTCTGTTGATTTTCCCCCCTTTGTTCAGAGAGTTTTAAATGTTCACGATAAGTGAGAATCATTGCAGATCGAGTGACATTGTGGTTACAATGAATTAAGTTAGAATTGCTTCATGCTAGCGTTATGCGGTTGGGTTTGCAACGCGTGACCAGTGCAGTGCTGTACAGTTTAGCCACTGGTTTCAACGCCGATCGTGGCCCTCAGTGTCGTGTGGTGTGTGTGAGTGTGAATACTCTGCTTCAAAGCAAAGAAACTTCATATAAATTGACAAGTCATTGAAATTCGAAGCACATCTATAAGAATAGCATACTATCTAACAAGTATAACTTTGATTGCCGTAAAACGGATCAAATAAGTATTGATTTCATGTCATAAAGAAAACTCAAATCGCAAATCGCGATGTTGATAATAATATTTCCACAAAACTGGTTTGCTCTGTAAGGCGAGGAGATCTCAATATCAATCAGTCTCCGTATGGATTTCTTTCTTTTCACCTGCACGGTCTGTGCAAATACTAGTTGTAGCAAGGTATCCAGTGCCTCAATTTGAAGTGTATATCCATATTTTACTGTGATAATTTCCGGCATTGAGGTCTGGAGAGGACCATTTTTTAGTGAGTAATTATTGCGTAGGACCCGGACGTAGGATAACAATAAATTTGATTTTTTGGATTATTTGAAGTGAATGTTTTTTTTTCTGATTTCACTGCTTGGGGCTAAAATTTATATTTTAAAAATAGAATTTATTGCGCTGTCAGCAATTTAGTTACTGTTGTGGAAATATTCAATTACTGAAAATAGGTGTAATCCATGAGATCACTGGCGCCATGTCTAATTCTAAATTATCCATTTCAAACACAGTTTACTTATTGCATGCTCCTAACATAAATTGAAAGTGTGTGTAAAATTCTTTATTATTCTCAGTTCATCGTTAGTTTGTTTAAGCGAAAAATTGGCATTACTTTGACCAAAACCATTAGACGCTGTTTTGAGTGGAAGCCATCTTGACCAAAATTATGTTGAACCAATAGGAACAATGCTATCAGCTTGATAGCTTTAGAAATGTAAACTGGTTACTTCCATTTTTAACATAGATGTGTAATGCAATTGTGTGGGGTGTGTTACTTTTAGATGTATTGATTCTCTGAAGTACTTATGCTTACGAATTAAACTATCTACCAAGTCATTGTTATTTTCTTGCCATATTATTCATGTACCGTACTAGTACTCAAATGTCTTTCAGAGATTTCTCTTTGTACTGCTACTAATTCCAGATATTATTTGCCATTTTGATGCGTCACTTTGGCACACAGAAATTAGATAATCTTATCTTTGATGTTTTGTTGCAGGGTTCAAATTTTTAAAAATGTCTTAGATTGATTAAAATAATGAAGTAAATAACTGAGCAATGCAGGACATTTAATTGTTTTTTTTTATTCAGTCAAAAACACTTATTTTATTCAAATGAGTACTACTAATAGAGCAAATGTGGTACTCTTGCGTGAATGTTGGAACATATGTACAGAGGTCTGAGTAGTTAGGGCACATTTTTTTTGGGTTCAGAAGGTGTAATTGTCTGTGAATTTCTGTTACCTTTTTGTAAAGGAGTGAATGGTTGTCCACTTCGCTCCTGAGTGGACCCCCCTTTGCTGTATGTTCTATGCTGTCAAAGATATAATTTTGAAACATGAATTTCATAAGTCAAACTTTGAAAATTTGTGGCAATTGAATAACAATTTCACTGGTTAATATAATAAATTAGGGAGACTCAATGACCTTTCTGTGGTGAATTATAAGGCAGGGAGTTTCGGTGACCTTCGTTAAAATTTGTTTTTTATGAAGCTATCAAATTGCAAGAAAATTGTTTACTCATCTGTTGTAAAGCTTGATTATTTGTTGAGTTTTATTTTTCTATATTTTGCTGATTGCTAAGTGTACAAAAATAAAACCCATTGCAGTGATATTATTCCTTCTGTAGTACTGTAAAATAAAAATACTTTATTTTAGCTGGAATTAATTTTCGCTGAAAAGACTTTTTGGGTGTTTTGTATGGAATTTATTTTCACTAATTTTTGACAAGTTGAATGTAAAATATAGAAAAAAAGGTATATTCAATGGATTTTATTTTCACTGAATAGCGAAAATTACTTCCAAGCGAAAATAAAGTATTTTACAGTATTCATTTAATCCTGTTTAGTTAAACTATAGTTGAGAAATGAAAGTCTTGAACGGTAATATGTTCAGCCCTTTGCATTATATTTATTCTCTGGGTGGTTTGTTGTATGGGGATGTACATGTAGAGCTGAAGTGTGTACAATGCTTACTTTAATTAGAACAAATTTACTCCCATCTTTTTCTTCTCCTTAGAGTATTAAAAGTATCATTTTATCAGCAAATACTAGCATGGGAAATAACTTGATCCATGTACATTTAAAAGTCTTGTAATTTCATGTATAGTTTGGAGGTGTTTGGGTCAAAATAAGAAGGTGTCTATTCACCACTGCTGGTTACAATACCGATTCTAGTGTCAGTTACAGCTCAAACAAGCCTGGGTGGCCTCTGTACTTTCACTCATAACTCAGTCTTTTTATTTCTGTGCGTGCAACAAGCATGTTTAGTTGTTATCAGCTGTTGATATTTCATCAAAAATGCCAAAATATGGATTTTTATACAAGTTTATTTGATGGTTGTAACTAAAAAAAATGGCTTCCATGAGTACTATGACCTGTGTTTTGAAATGGCTGAGAGGGTGTGTTTTTGTTAGTATACCCCATTTTTCAAGGTGATTTCTGTTATTACTGCAAGTAAAGAATTCCTGTATAAGGTGAATAAATTGTTGTTACATCCTGTATAGAAGTGGATGGGTTTCCACTTCACTCCAAAGTGACCTGCCTTGTGCTGCCCACCCATTGCTATATGTTCTATGCTAATCGTAACCACAATGTACCTTTGTAATAATAAACCAAAGCAAACTGAATTTTAACTCTGGCCTTTATTTAAACAGCAAACTGCACTTTGCTTTTTTTGCTTGCTTTTTGAGTTGTTGTGTTTTGGGTTACAATTGAAATTCAGTCTTGCCCTCCGTAATATGTCTACTGTACATGCATTGCGACTACTTCTACTTGGCATGAGACAAATTTGGAAAGTTTGGAAAAGCAATACAATTTTCACTAGGGTTCACTGAGTGAGAGAAATTTTTGTTCTCTTAAATCACATGCTTTTTTAGCAAGTGAAAATTTGATGGTGTAATAATAAATTGTCAGTAAGCTTGTTCTTCACATAGATGTACACAATCATCAGTTGTTAGAGTATAGTAAATTGCTGACTGTGAGTTAACTTTGATGAGCAGCTTCATTTTCTTCATTAATGCATTATCATTCTACTTGTGAGTGCCTACTGTTATCAGCTCAATCCTTATAAAAATAAACATCTTTATTTTTAAAACCCAAATATCTCTCCATCAATGCATTCCTAGCCTAACAGTGTGACATTTATCAAATGTAGAAATATTTTTAGAGATTCCCTTTTTCTGCAGGCATGGAAACTGAACTATTTTCAGCCCTTCAGTATGCAAATTATGTATGACCTCTATAACTTTATTAATTTTCTTATTTTTTTCTTTTTTCAGGATTAAACCCTGTTACATGATGGCTTCTGCACGGCAAAGTCGGAATTGGATGGTGATATTCTATGCTTGTCTGTGGCTTGCATGTGTCACCCCAGCGCAGACATATTTTGACACCACTTTGTTCCGATTCACTAAAGATATTTATAATGCTACAATATCTGAGAACTCTCCAATTAAAACGTACATCAAACCCCAGGAAAAAATGGGAATTTATGTAGCAGATCCTTCCATAGGTATAACTTTCAGTATTATCGAAGGAGATGATAAACTCTTCAAAGCTGTGGGAAACCTAGTTGGAGATTTTTATTTTTTGAGGATAAGAACTGCACCATGTAGAAACAGTCGGGAGAGTAACTGCCGTAGTACTGTACTTAATCGGGAAGTTCAAGAAAGGTACGAGTTGACAGTTGATGCAACTGTACGGAATAAAAAAGGACCAAATTTGCAAGCAAGGACACAAGTTATAATTAATGTGGAGGATATTAATGATCTAAGACCACTATTTGAACAGTCTCGCTATACTGTTAGTGTGGCCGAAGATACATCAGTGAGGTCAAGTATTGCAAGGGTATTTGCTACGGATGCTGATATTGGCACAAATGGGGATGTGTACTACAGTTTTCAGCAGTCCACACATACTTTTGCCATTCATCCCACCAGTGGTGTTGTGACACTGACAAGGCCAGTGAGTTATCTACAAGAGGAAGAGTATAAATTAACAGTCATGGCACAGGATAGGTCATTAACAACCTTACCAGGACATACCTCCTACAGTACAGCATCGATGACTGTACAAGTAGTACAGGTAAACCAGTACTCGCCTGAAATAATTGAAGTTCATCACGCGTTGATGTTTGATCCAGGAACAAACGGAGGTGTGTATGCAATTATTAGTGTTACCGATAAAGACTATGGGCTGAATGGTGAGATTGATTTTGTCCAGATTATTTCCGGAGATCCTGGAAATCAATTTGTTGTGGAACGTAAACCTAGTACACAAGCTAGTGAGTATACTGTCAAACTTAAGAATTCACTTGAGCATAATGCAATCCCTGGATTTAACCTCACCCTGATGGCTGCAGATCGTGGCTCACCTGCAAAGACTTCTGTGACAACTATTGAAGTAAGAATTAATAGAAAAGGCCAAGCACCAGTATTCACACAGACAGTTTACATTGTAGAGGTGAGTGAAGTGGCTCCTATGAATACCCCAGTTGCTGGTATCTTTGCAACGAGTAAAGATGCCCCACATGGCTCTATTATTACTTATGAAATAATTAGTGGGAACAGTGAAAATGATTTTGAGATCAATCCCGAAACTGGGTTTCTCTTCATTGCCAAAGAACTTGACCGTGAACGTAAATCTGCCTACAATCTGACTGTCTCTGCACTGGATAGTGGAAGATCAAGGTCAAGTAAACCTAGTACTGCCAATGTAGTGATTGCAGTGAAAGATGCCAACGATAATAGTCCTGTTTTCAGCCAGTCTGAGTATGTTGCAACAGTAGAGGAAAATTTGCCGCAGGATACTTCTGTGCTGACTGTCTATGCAACTGATGCTGACAAGGCAGAAAACGGATATATTTCTTATTCTATTGCCAATCTGAACACTGTGCCTTTTAAAATTGATCATTTCACGGGTGTAATTACCACCACTGAATTGTTAGATTATGAATCAATGAGGAAAACATACAACTTGAGAGTCAGAGCATCTGATTGGGGATCACCATACCGCAGAGAAGCTGAAGTCTCGGTCAACATCAAATTGCTGAATAGCAACGATAATAAGCCCATCTTTGAAAAAGTTGATTGTATTGGTGTTATTCTTCGTGATGCTAAAATTGATCAGCCCGTAACTGTTGTGTCAGCACTCGACTTTGATGACGGAAATATCATCAGTTATGAAATTGTATCAGGAAATGAAAACAATTTATTTGATTTGAAAAAACAAACTGGTGACTTGTTTCTTTCTCGGATTATTGAAAATTCTGACCCACTTTTCTACAGCCTGAAGATCACCGCTAAGGATGGAATGAACTACGCCGATTCCCTTTTCATGAACATAACAATAATGAATAACAGAAATACCAATATCAATGCTAAAAGAAAGAATATACAGATGCAATGTCGACCTACGCATGTTGCAGAACAGCTCAGTGCATTATTGGCTAAAGCAGTTGAAGATAATAAAAATATTGACCATTTTGTTAAATACAGTGACAAGTTCAATACCAATAAGTATTCACCTTTGTTTGATTCAAATATTCCCAATGCTGTTGATGTGAGTGAAGATCTTCCTGTAGGTAGCAGTATTCTTGATGTAATGGCCTCAGACTCTGATCATGGGTTTAGTGGTGAATTGGTGTATGTGATTGCAGACGGTAATGTTGATAGCTGTTTCAAAATTGACACTTTTACTGGTGTAATGTCTCTCCAAGCTTCACTGGATAGGGAGAGAGCACGTGCTTATGATCTCACCATCTCTGTTGCTGATCTTGGAACACCTAGTCACACCGATAAAAGAACTATTAGGATCAATGTTTTGGACGCAAACGATAATAAACCGATATTTTATCGTGAACAATATGAAGCAACCCTCACTGAAGATGTTGCAGTTGGTACTACCGTCCTGCAGGTGCAAGCATCAGATCGTGATCAAGGAACCAATGGGGAAGTTCGGTTTTCCATCATAAGCGACACTGAAAGCTTCACTATTGATGCAGTTTCTGGACAACTCACTGTCGCTAGACCATTAGACCGTGAGGTGACTGATATTCATGTTTTGAAAGTTCAAGCTAAAGATCTTGCAGATGATATACCACTTAGTAGTATTACTACCGTTACTGTCACTTTATTGGACCTGAATGATAACGCACCTCGGTTTATTCCGGAAACATACAGAGTAAAGATACGTGAAGATGTGCCTGCAGGCACCGTATTAACTACTATTGAAGCTAAGGATCCTGATGAAGGTGACGGAGGTATTGTTAAGTATTCTATTATCAGTGGCGACGAGGGAAAGTTTGAGATTGATGAGGAGACTGGAGTGGTAAGACTGATAGCATCATTAGACTACGAACAACAGCAGGTGTATGATATTGTGGCGCGAGCAAAAGACCGCGGCAGACCAAGAATGGCGTCAACCTGTAAAATTGCTGTGGAAGTTATCGACATTAATGAAAACATTCATTCACCGTTGTTTGATGATTATGTGACTAATGGATCAGTGCATGAGAACTCCCCAATAGGGACTGTGGTAATGCAAGTGAAGGCCAAGGATGAGGATTCTGGTAGCGACGGAAAAATTGTATATTCCATCAGAGATGGTAGCGGACTAGGAAGATTCATGATTGATGATACAGGTAAGTGTCTTATCTTTACTTCTAACAACAATTTGTGATCATTAATGGGGTGCAACTATGCAATTCTATCTGAAAGAGAAATTAATTGGGTAAATTGATATTAAAGATTAAGAAAGTAGAGATAAGATATACACTACCCTTCTGAGTGAAGTTCTAATATTGATCTCAATTTAGAACTGAGTTTATTTCTATAAAAACAGTGTGAATGCTATTAAAAGTTTTAATATTGATCTTAATCTCAATCTAGAACTAAGCGTATTGCTATATATAAAACAGTGTGAATACTATTAAAAGTTTTAATATTGATCTTAATCTAGAATTAAGCGTATTGCTACAAAAACAGTGTGAATACTATTCTCACAAAGCCGCATTAATATCTCAGCATCTGTAGGTTCCCCCATCTTGCATATGGTGTGATGTGCTGCATAAGCAGCTGGGTTATTTTTTCATGTGGACTTTGATTAAAGCAGACAGTATAATATAAAAATAATCTTGATCTTGTGTTATTAACTTAATAGATGTGAGGTCATATGCAAATGTGTTATAAACTTCAGACATGAATGACTTGTATTGTTACTGCAATTTCGTCTACAATATGTACAACAAATTGACCTTTGTAATTTATAAATCAGAATACAGATTTTGGCGTATATTAGCCTCTGCACTATGCAACAAATACTGTGGAATACTTTATTTTCGCTGGAATTAATTTTCACTGAAAAGGCTTTTTGGGCGTTTTGTGTGGAATTTATTTTCACTGATTTTTGATGAGTTTAATGTGAAGTATAGGAAAAAAAGTATATTCGCTGGATTTTATTTTCACGGAAACATCCCTTCAGCGAAAATAGCGAAAATAAATTCCAAGCGAAAATAAAGTATTCTACAGTATTTTTTGAGCCATTCCACCATTTTGAAGCTATCGTTATGAATATCGCAGATAAAAACTTGTTGCTGTAACGCCATAGTTTTAACTGTCCTGTCTGACTTGATAGTCTAAGCTTTATAAAGCTTTCAATAGGGCTAGTTTTATTATGTCTGCCCCATATAGCTTTATACCTGCCATTACTGTAACAATACACTGTGGGTGGTTAGCCATGACTTACCATGAATTACTCAAAAAAATCGATAAATTAATGTAATGACAGTTGAATTTGTCCAGCTGGCCCTGTAGCATTGTCCAAAATAGTCAATTATTGTGTTTTGAAACAAAACTGTCAATAGGTTGACATGACTTAATTTTATGACATGACTTAATATTATTATGTTTTGGTAATGATGGTCCATGCCCAAACTTGTAAACTGCCATGACCCAAATTTACTAATATACAATGTAGTACAGAAACTGTCATAAGTTTTGATATTTTGATTGAGTAGAAACTGGTATAAAATGTAATAGGGTAAAGGTCAAATTAAAAAATATTTCATGTTTGTAATTTAGCTTACACTGCAATATTTTGATAACTACAGAAAATATTTATTTGCTTACTTTCTCAATTGTATTTAAATACCCCCACAAACTGCCCGTTTCCGTGAAACATTTTTTTTTCACGAAGGCCAGAAAACATTATTTTTAAAGCCACTTTTTTGGTTTCATATCCCTATTTCAACAGAGGTCAAAATTGAGGCCTGTCCATCTGTCCCAAAAAGGCAGATTTTAAATAAATTTCCTGTCTCTGTGTACAGGTAAATTTAAGATATCTAATTAAATTGCTTACCGGCAGGGTGGGTGATGGATGTTCCAAACAAATTACCTTCAAAAGTTTTAGTGCTATGATGATGCACCAAGAATAATTTTTTTATTTCAATTTATTTCATCATGGACAGATATGTCATCAATTGGCACTGGCCTCTTATTGTCCAACCTTAATTTTTAATTTTAACCCCTGATCTAAGTCAACTCATGTTGGTTGTAACATTCTTCTATGTGGCATCCAGTTTTAGCTTCTAAAGAAGGTAATATACTTCACAAGCTTCATCTGAAATACCTGCATACACTTATCTTAGGAGTTAGGTCACTTTATTACTTTCATTATTACCTCACAATTTGCAAAAGAATTCTGTTTTTGTCATGCACCTATTTTATTGGCATGCTGACCCGTACCAGGCAGTAAAACTACAATACAGCAAACATAAAAACAGCTGACTGTACTCAGTCGATGCCCTAAACCAAGTACACCCCATGGTTCCTTTGTTTTGTCCGGAAATTTTCTTTTTCCTCTTCATTGGTGGATAGCCTTCAGCTATTGATAGAAAATTTCAAGTTGGTATCAGGTGATCCCCCCAGCCTATGTAGCTTCCGAAAATCAAATCAAAGTCCTACTGTTTGTATCTACTATTTCTGATTTCATACTGTTACTCCTATATCATTGGAGCCTGATTAGCTGAGTATGGTGTCCTTTGAATCTTTCACAGCTGCAACAACTGAACACTCTGGCAAATAGTATCACATGGGTTACGTAGAAAAACATGTGACGTCACCACTGAGCTCAAAATCCTACACTTACAGACTCATTCTTGTGCTTCCAATATTGATAGCATGAGAGACCATTCTTTGAGACAGCCGATTTAAGCAGTTTTAGCTGATTAGTACATTTTACAAAAAGTATATGGTAACACGACATCGGGGTAAACTCATTACTCAAATTTAAATTGACAATTGGTTTCTATGATTATCGGTATACTGTTTTGCATCTAAAATTTATTGATTAGTGAAGAGTTGAGGTTTTAGTTAACTCCTTTTGTTAGAAATACTTTTAGAACTAATGTAACAGTTTCAAACTACACATCTGAAACATTTTTATTCCCATATTTTATTATTTGCAAGTTATGCGTGTATAATATTGTCCAGATATGTTGCATGCTACTACTACTCCATGTCTTGTTTCTGTTTGAGTGATGGTGTATGTTGTAGGGTTTCAGTGAACATAAGCCACCCTTGTGAAACAAGGCAACTTGTGCCCTCCACATGGCCTTGGATTTATAAACAATAATTTAAAAATGTTGGCCTGCTAATGGAATTCCTGTGTTTCATATAACTTGGGTACACATGCAGTTCTCTGTGCTGTTGTTTGGGAAGTATCAAATATCACCATATTGCTATTAAAAAATCTATCACTAGTCAAGCGGCATATTTTATGCCAGTCTGGTGTGTACAAGTATAATACTAGCAGTGAAAATGACTACTCGGTTATTGGACTACTGTGAAATACTTTATTTTAGCTGGAATTAATTTTTGCTGAATAGACTTTTTGGGTGTTTTTTACAGAATTTATTTTCACCGATTTTTGACGAGTTGAATGTAAAATATATGAAAACAGGTTTATTCATTGGATTTTATTTTCACTAAATCATTCCTTTAACAAAAATAGCGAAAATTAATTCCAAGCAAAAATGAAGTATTTTACAGTAATCTGGCCATGTTTACTTTAATTCACACCTATGATTTGCTTTTGAAATGTGTTTAAAATTTCTCGTACCATTCAGATTCTTATATATTTACCCAACTTTATTAGTTAGACAGGACCTATTTGTTGGCAAACCTTGAATAATTTGTTTTGAGTAGGAGTTTATTATAGACATGGGGGATTAGAAATAGTTTCATAATTTGACATCTAATAATTTTTTATTACTTACTGGTTCTACTAACACCAGTCATAGATGAAATATTAATATGTTAAAATTAACAGCAACAAGATTGACTAAAAGACATTGTTTTGCTTGACTAGAGTAGCATGTCATGCCAGTGGTAAAGGCCATTTCATCTCTGGATAAGGACTGTAATTGCTAACCAGCCATCAGAGCATATTGAATGCATTCCATAGTCCATGTAATGACACTGAGAGGGAGATCTGCTTCAGTTCATGTTTTATCAGTAACTACTGGGTCATGCCGAATTGACGCCTAATTTATTTGGGAGGCTAGTTAGATTTCAGCTTATTTATTGTGAATTATTCAACTGACAAGCAGTTTGATATTCAATACTTTGCAGTTGGTCACATTTAGAAAAGATCGGGATGAGAAATTCCTCTGTACTGTTGGCAGTCTCTTTGGGGGAATGAAAACCAAGTGAAGTGATCATTTGTTTATGTCTTGAACACCTAATACTATTAGTGGTCATGTCTCGTTTTGTCCTGTGAGATTACCAAGTATCTCTCCACCCACCCTCCACTGCACCATTATCCGATCCACTGTTCATATTAATCATACAGCAATCAACAGGGTTGTTTTTTAATGCTTTGGATGTCCCACAATTCTTCAAGTCAGATACGTGCAGGTATTCCAGAAACTAAAATGTAGAAAGTTTAAATAAACCAAGACTAGTCCGTGTCTACCAATTTTTACATGTACACTAAATGGCAAGTCATTTTAAAAATGGATTAGTACTATTATACAGTGTTGTTTGAAATGGAAATAACCTATGACCTAATCAAGTTATGCATAGTTATGCAGATGTGAATGCCTTATGGGTGGAGCAACCACCAGCCAATGTTACTATTAGTCAATCAAGCTGTTTGTGAGTGGTGTGCTAGATATGTATTAAATGAAACCCAAGACCCTTGAGAGTGTTAGATGATAGAGGAACAATTAATATATTGGTAATATAACCACCTAGATGTAGCTGGCATGATGCCAGAATGAGGATTCAAATTAGATACAGGTTATCAGTCAGGTCAACAGTAATATTTGGATAAATAGTAGTTAGGATTTATTATTTCCTCCCTTACAATGCACAGACTTTCATCTAAAGTATATAGCAAGGATTCTTATGATTTATTTATTTGTGGGAAACAAGATAAACGATGGATTTCAGATAACAAAATATTTTACTATAAAATAGAAGAGATGTTATTGAGAATTGATGAAATTTCACTGACAAACTCACTAGTGCATACTGTTTAATGTCAGCAGAGCAGTGAAAGATGAAATAAAGATGTCTACATGTAGCATTACTGGGTTTTTGACAAATATTGCTTGTTTGACTTCTCCTATGCTTTAAGTTTGCTAGCTTACAGTAGTTGACATTGATTAATGATGTAGTATCTAATGGCAGTCATTCTAGCTCGATTTAAATGACTTCCTGGTGTTTCCAGTGGCAGTTAGCTGGCCATTTTACAGGCAGAAAATAAGTCTCAAACTGCTCAAGTAGGTAGTGCAAATCAGGGTTTGTGCTAGTTTCTCGGCAAGACGAGTCCCACTTGAAAAATTGAAATTTGACCCTGGATAACTTTATTAGAGATTGGACCCCAGCTTGCCTGAAAAACTGGGTCCCTCTTTAATAATTGGAGTCCGGGAAGCAAAATATGGAGTTAACGCGCAATTCCATGCAAATGTATTTCTGAATGTTGTGGTTATTTTTGGCCACCCCTTATTGCTGTGAAAAAGTCAACTGGTCTTTTCTAATTCATGGTTGTGAATTTCATTACTGTCAATAGGAAGGATGTTAAACATTTGAAAAAGTGTGATGTATTGAAAATCTGTTTTATGGTATGTACTGAAGGTGTGTTAACATTGGCCTTCTTCAACAATAACTGTTAAATTTGATGTCGCCAATTTTCATTCATACACATTGTTAACATGCCTACCCGCGGCACCTTTCCGTGATTGTCCAATAGGGTTTATGTCCAGGGTGAGGCTACACATAGCAATTACTAAAGCTGAGTAAAATGTTGCACGATATGTGTGGGTATATCGGAGCTTTTTTTCATTATCGCAGTGCTGTTTGTTTTGGTGTGAAATATTGTGAAACTGCAACTTCATTGTATTTATGCAGTCAGTATTACTGGCTTTCTCTGTGCAAAATCCAAATAGTCAGGCTTGGTATTTTTCTGCCTCAATTAATTTCATGGAGGTGTCAGAAATTTTGGAGAATATCCTCATGTCAATAACTGACAACCTACCATTGTATGTAAATTATAAGTTATACAATGTAGTTGAACCCTGCCTTTGCATAACCACACCCCCTCCCTTCCCCTCAAAAAAGTAAAAGATAAAGAAATTTGCACACTTTTTCTTTCCTCTTCATCAGCAATTTACATAAATCTATCTTTATAATAGCCGACTGCTAAATCACCCAGGGCGGAAGGAGACATAAGATCTTTTAGATTGGTTTCTTGAACTGTTCCCAAATTCCTATATTCCTCGCTTCTTGCCTTGGATTGGATAACTTACTCCCCTTGTGACTCGTTATCAATCAAAGCTTTCAATGTAATTAATTTCCTGCCCCATGTCACTGTTAGCTGGCAAGGTGCTTTTGATTTTCTATCACCCTTGGGAAGTCTCCCTTGTCAGTTACATTCCATATATTTACTATTATGTTGTACTTAAGTTAAGTTGTACACTGAGGCTGCAAAACTCTTCTTAACCCATAATAGTATTTCTCTATTGATAATATTTTCATGTCTCGATGAGATATATTAATGCCTGCAGGAATTTTATTTTTTGTATATCCATATGAATTTCAATCTTTGCATTATAGTGCCGAGCAATTTTTTTGTTACTCTGCATATACCTGTAGTGTGTGTGAAAAAAATTCAAGAATCAGAGAAAATTGAACAAATTTTGTAAAAGTAAACAGTTTATAAAGATTCCCACTTTACAAATATGTGAAATGTCACTTTCAGAACAACGTAAAACATAACATAAAATATGTAATAATTATTTTTTTTGCTATTGAAAGTAGATATCTCGTCCTCATATTTCCACACATTTCATTTTGAGATTAGTGTGGCATCTTATTTCTTAGAAAAACAAACCTACAATGTAACTTACCTACAAGAACAAACAAAACCTCTTAGTATGTGAGTCTATTGTTCACAAATCTAACTTAATTTAGGAGAATCGCGTACATTTATTTTCTGCATTTTCTTTCTCATCCACCATCTCAACATTTCATGGTGTATATATTTGTTATAAAATGCAACTTTGAGAACTTTGCCAAATTTGTTTCTTCATGAATGGTCGCAAATTATCAAATCAATAGATACAAAAATTAATGAGATTATAGTATAGGTGCACGTTACTGGAATTCTGAAATGTATTTTAATTGGTGATTTTATTAATACTACTGTTTTAAGAGAAGACAAATTGGTAGGTTTTGCAATTGAATACAATGACATCATCTTAAACCATCTCACTCAATATTAATCTTGAGGTATAAATAGTGTATGATAAAAAGAAACAACGTTACCCGTCTTTTTGTGCAGCCATGTGTTTGTGTCAACTATTTAACAGAAATGTTGTATTTTTATAGCTGAAACTTAGTCACAATGTCAGGTGTTTGCTGACAGTGACCATGGTGTTTCTTTTTGTTGAATGTTTCCCTTGAAGCCTGAGCTTTCTAAGTTGACAGAAGTGTGTACACCATAATGGAAAGATTGTTAATTTTTAAAATAATGAAGAAATTTTTGAAAAGGGAAATTTATTAAAGCCGAGAAAAGTGCAGATTGGTTGTTATAAAGTGGAACCCCCTTTGGGCTGAGCAAAATATTGTAAAGCTTTTTATGAAAAGCATGTGTCATTTTCAACTAAGTGTTATTGCTAATGTTTTCACTTAGCATACCATCTGAGTTGTCTTTCAGTTCTGAATTGTATTTGAAATTTGATTCCATCATGTTTGTGTAAATGTTTTGGAATATCATATATCCATTTGGGAATCCAGAAATATTAATGGGAGCTGGTTAGGTCACAACCAAGGTCATTTCTAAATAATAAGGTGCTGTTTTGTTCATTTGCACATGTATGATTGTAACAATTCTACTTTTTCGTATCCTATCACAATTGAGTGTACAGGTTATGGATCATTCAAAATGAAAACCATGTACCACGAAGGTCATTTATGGGTATTAGATAAGATATTTAGATTACCATGATTTTTATAGATAAGATGGGTATTCTGATTGACATAAATTATTAGAAGATTCTTGAGAATACTATTTATTTTCCAGGAATCGTGTTTTTACATAGATTCCTATAAAAATCGTTCCAAAATGCCTGTTTTTGGCATATTATAACATGATTTTCTCTAAAACCATGATTTGTACGGAGTAAAAACTCTCAAATGGCTATGGTATACATCAAATTCTATAATGTTGAAACAAAATATGGTGATAACATTTTTATCATATCAAATAGATCAAACGACCTTCAAATTGTGTGTTCAGTGTGTTAATATAATGGTTGGTCACAAAGACCTCTAACATATGTTTACAGTTTCATCTTTTATTTTTTGTTTTTAGTTGATTTCAAATTGCCTAAAGCATGAAGACATTATTTACCCTGATAAAACAATAACAACAAGGGAATAGATTAAAAAACCTTTATTTTAACAGATTTCTCTGAATTAAATTTGTAATTAGCGTAACCCTTGCAGTTGATGTCAAGCCATCCGATAGCCATGAACTTAGCGTTGTACTAACAAGTGACCTAACCTACCTGCATTGAAAGTTAGCTAGAGTTGAATTTTGTTGGTTTCTGTCATACAACACACTGGTCAATATTGAGATGCTTGGCAACTCATTTCAATGGTATGCCTGCTCCTCAAAAGTTCAAAGGAACTTCTTTTAGTTGAAGATAACGAGACTTGTTAATGATTTGGAATTTAGGCTAAACTTATTAGCAGTAAAAGCCTCAATATCTACAACAAAGGAATAGGGTCACCAAAAAGTCCACATGAACTTTTTTGTCAATTTATAAGCTTGCTTCACTGTTAATATGATTTCTCGTAGATTTGCATAATTAATTGTGATGGCTGTGGGATGATGTAGTCTAAGTGGTTGGTATATGCAGTAGAAACAGGTTATATGAAAACCATTGATTGCCCCTGTCCTTAACAATAAACATCTTCACCCTATCTTCAGTGGTCTTAATTTGAAAGCGTGTGCCCCTTCTTTTATGTAGAACAAAGCGACCGCTCCTTGCTTGATGCTTTTCATATCAGAGCAGGCTTGGTGAATGGGTGCAGGAAACTGCTCATTGTTCGCAAACAGCAGTCTTGCCCATTAGTCATAGTTTGCAAGAAAGATTTTATGTTGTATGTTTAGTTATTCAGATTACGATGTAGTATTTGGTGCTGGGGAGGTCAGCGGATGCAGCTCCCTGTGTGTCATATGCGATAAAGAGATGATTCCATCAAATTATATTTAGAATATTTCAATTATATTCTTTCTACTTTACACTGCTTTTTTCTATCGATGGGGTCCAATTTGCACTGGTCTGTAGAAATTCTCAAAACTCGCATTTCCAGTTTGGCAGTTCATGTATAAAGTTCCATTGTTTGATAATCTGTGGTTTTAGTCATTCTCTTTATGTTTTCAATAGTATAAGACCATGTTTTCAATAACATTGGTTCATGAAAATTTCCCGAAACTCAGCTTTTTTGTAATTGTTTCAGTTCTTATAGCGAATATAAAATGAAAAAGTTGTATTTTATGAATCCTAATATTGTTAGAAAAAATTTAAATTAAATTATATATTTGAAGAAAATTCGTGTAAATCATTATACATACTTTTTTTGATTTGTAGTAATCATTTACATATCCTCAGTAACATTTTGTAAAACTTATTTTGGCTTGAACTCCCTTAAGAAGTGCCTGCTGCTATCTTTGGCCATAATAAATCTTAAAACACAAGTTAGCCTTACAGGTCATTTTATTGATGCTTGTCACATGGCTAGACAATGGATGAAATCAACTGATACTAATCAGATGTCATGCTTTCTAATATAAAGTTCATCTAAAGAACACTGGAGTTCTTTGTACCACTACTACATTACCCAAGTTCACTTCTTAAAAATCTACAAAAGTTAAATTGACAGTTATCGAGCCGTATAGGCCGTCACATTCATTTGTGTAGTAGCGTTATCAAAAGCAGTCTTTGTCAATTGCTCGTTTACGACCTTGACAAATTCACTGCCATATCTGACCGTTACTGTAACTACCCTTAGTTTTGTAGGTACACCCTGTTTGCTTTTCAGTGTTATGGAATGCCAACATAATATGGGATACCAGATTAATAACATGTCCTCCAGTAAAACGTTAGCCCAGGGTATACCAGAATGTTACCATCTGTTACTATCAAGACAGTCATTAATAGACAGACAAATAATTCTCTGTCCATTTGTTTGATATCTTGAGAGTATAGAATGATTGGACAGGGAGAGAAAAAAAATCTCCATCTCATTTAGCTTGTATAAACAAGAACAGTTACAGTTGTTAAAATGAGCATGTGTGTTGAAAACTATATTTAGTCAGTAAAAGGTGTAGGGTGTGGATGTGCACATGTGGTCTGGTATCCAGTGTTTGTCCCTGATTGCATAGTCAGTAAGGGGTGTGTATGTGCACAATGTGGTCTAGTATCCGATGTCTGTCCCTAACCTTTCTATATACATGTCAGGTAGTAAATTGTGATGATTTTCATTGCATAAGATGGTGATTTCATTAAATAACCACATTTTTCTTTTTCTGTACTCCCTCCCCTGCTCTGGTAGCAATTTGTCCTCGTCCTAAATGCATAAATATCTATAAAATTAAAAACATATTTTTTTGCTACATATATAGTGTTTCCATATACTACTGCTATTGATCTTTTGTAATATCATTATTGTGCATATGTATTCAATTTAAAAAATAATAATCAGAAAATGTAATTAATGTAGCTAGTTTGTTGTGGAATTTATCCCAAAACAGGAAACAAGTGAAATGATAATTTCCGGCATAAAATATAAAAATTGTTATGTCTTACCGCGGTTCGTTATTTTTTGGATAAATACAGCACCACTATTGCATAATAGAATATACAATTCTCATTTAACTTAACAACTGATGTAGCCAACAGCCACCTTAATTATTGTGACCTAAATATTTGTTGCATGTCAGGATATTCAATGGCACATATTTCCATAATTAGAAAACTATAAAAAACACAGCAGTTAAATAAGTTTATAGCAGTAAATTAAATACTGTATAGGGACATCCAACCCTTGTATATTATGGAAAATATTAGATTTGATAGCACCTAACTATCAGTTTTACATTAAATGAATTATGCAAGGTTGTAGTTATACAAGTATTTACGGAGTGGAAATGAGGGAAGCTCTCCAGGTGTCACATAACTGAAGTAGCTCTCACTGTAAATAAGTAGGCATTTGAAATATTTCAAAAATAGTTTCATAGCTGAAAATTGTTCCTGGGCTTTATTCAAGCATGGTGGCTAATTTGCATATAGTTGTGATTACAGCAAATACATAAAAGCCAGTTTCTGAGCAAAAAGATTCTCAAGACTTGTGTAGGGAAAAAATCTGGTGTAAACAGAGGATGTCTGTAATTTTGAAAATGAAAATAGAACCCCTTTGACACTTTAACAGTCTATTAGCATTGCTGCTCTAGATTTTTTGAATTACTCTTTAAAATCTTACCTACATTCCCGAGTGATGCAAGACATTTACATTGTACAAGGACAAATATATATATGCAGCTGAACTTCTGTTAACTGTTTAAAATGTTGATAATCTAGGAAAAAATTGCAATATTTATCAGGGTTCTTATTAACACATCGATCTCGTTGAAAGTTTCTTCGGATTGCCAATATCTTTTGTATGAAAATGTTCAAGCAAGCAATGTGTTAACATAGTGACAGTATCACAGTGATGGACATTTGCTAAATGCACTCTTAAATCATCAAATCTTGAATCTTTACGGTGCTGAAAGTTTTCTGATTTACCGTGTTGTTGAAAATGAGTGGTTTATTCCTATGTTAACATTGAAGGTCAGTTTTCAATTAACTAACTTGGTGTTGAAAACCATTACACATCCCTATCAAATTGTTAAAATGAGCTTTGCCAAGGTCAATTTCAGTTTGAGTGATAACAAGCAGGAGATCATCAGCAAGATAATGATGTCCACTTTCTTGTCCTCATTACTAGATTCAGTTTCAAACAAGACAAATGACAGGAAAACATGATTAGTGTTAAGTTTAGTGATTGCTTACTGCTGGATATTGACACCAGTGGGACTAATTTGGGTTACAATACGCTTATTGGTTTTAGCCAAGCTGTTGATGAACAAGGCAGTGGGAAAACTGCATTGATTGAATTTGTTATGCAATTTAGCCAGGGTTTGTCGAGGCTGGCTTCACACTGTGCTGTTAATGTATTCATACATCATTTAAACACACATTGTATTCAGTGGTGTCCTTCCATAGGTATATAAAGTAGTTTCTCTTTCTTGAAAACCTTGCATTAACATTTGTAGTTATGAATGTTTGGTTCAATAGTATTTTAAATTAGTTTATGTATGAAATTTGCTCTATTATAAGCGAATTCTTTACAAACCAGTGAAAAATCAATGTGTGTGCAAATCCCCAACAAAATGAACATTTCTGGCCTTTATGCACCTCTACTGGAAATGTTCTTCAAATAAAAAAAATATGGTACAAAATGGCCGACTGGCAGCCATCTTGTTTTCTGAAAATAGTGTATTTTGGACATGCTTTGGCAGTTTTCTTTCAAACTTGGTACATAGATTATACATGTTAGGATACATGTCCATGACGATTTATTTCACAATTGGATCAAAGATGGCCGACTGGCAGCCATCTTGTTTTTTTAAAATGTCATATTTTGGACATGCTTTGTCAGTTTTCATTCAAATTTAGTACATAGATCATAGATGTTGGGATACATGTCCCCAGCTGTCCGTGAGTTCCTGAGTCTGTCCGTCCCTCCGTGTGTCGGTCCGTCCGTGCGTCAGTCTGTTCAGAGTCATATTTCAGAATCCTGTGGTCCGATTCCGTTCATTCTTTGCATGTGCCTAGTACCTTATGTGGGACATATGCACATGCAGTGGTTTAGCAATTTGATTCAAAATGGCCGACTAGCAGCCATCTTGGTTTTTGAAAATGTTGTATTTTGGACATGCTCTGTCAGTTTTCATTCAAATTTGGCACATACATGTACTTTATACACGTTAGGATGCATGTCCATGACAATTTGTTTCAAAATCTGGTCAAGGATGGCCGATTGACAGCCATCTGACTTTTTGGCCTTACTACTATATTTCCACAATTTATGTACCATTTTCATTCGTATTGGCACATACATCATACATATCAGTGTGTTTCATAATCAGATCAAAGATGGACGAATAACAGCTGTTTTTATTTTTGGCCATATTACTACTACACGGAACACATGTTTTGATGTAAATAAATAATCTGTTGTATACGCCACTTGATACTCAAGTTTCAAGGACACGCTCATGACAACCCCTCTGCTTTAATATGACGAGCACAAAGAGAACTTTCCAAAATTTAACAGGGACTGTGTCATTTTCAATGACTTGTAGTCCATATATTTTATTTTCTGCATTTGTATCATTTCAGGAACTATACATACTGCTGAGATCCTAGACCGTGAAGCCCAGGAGCGTTATTGGTTGACAGTTTATGCTCAGGACCGTGGAGCTGTACCTCTGTACTCCTACATTGACATCCTGATTGATGTGATCGACGTGAACGACAATGCACCACAGACAACAGATCCAGTGTACTATCCATCAGTCATGGAAGATAGTCCTCCAGATGTTGAAGTTGCCCAAGTTAAAGCATATGATCCAGATATCAGTAGCAACCAAAAGTTAACTTTCCGCATCTCAGGTGGAAATCCACAGGGATTCTTCAAGATTGATGAAAACACTGGTAGGTGGTCTTGCATCCCTCTAATGTGGTATACCCCCTTTGTGATGCGTATTTATCAAGCCCTTTCAGTGTGATTTCAGGTGGAACAGGCAGCCAGGTGAAGGCTGTTCGTCTTGCTTTAACCTGATTCAGTGTTCTATTTTCCATTTAAAAAAAAAACAATCATGAAAGTACCGCACTTTAAACAGCATCTATCAACTAAGCATGTTTGATTTGCTGATAATAAAAGGCCCTTTGAAATTTGAATATTTGGTTTCATATGTAATTTGAATTGATAATGTAAACTTGACCTTGTTATGTTTAAGTCTTTATTGATGTACTAATAACCCTATGGGAATACCTCAATGAGAGTTCATTTATCCATAACATCTCATCCATATCGCTCATTGGCTCCTCTTTTTATAGTCAACTCTCAAAATCAGATTGTTATCTCTTTATCCTGAATTGAAAGTAGAAAATGGAATTTCTGTTTGTCTGTGATAATTAACAAAATTACTTTTTGGTGGCCACAATCTTTTGTTGCCATGCTGATTGGATGTTGCAAGTTTACCTTGGTTTTCGGGTCGGCATACTATAATTTGTTTCACGAGGAATTTATTTCTGTCTGTTAATTCACATGATGAATGTTAACAATCTCCCAGTGTTATCTTATTAGAACATAGATTCTCTGAATTGATAATTAGATTCAGTCTGCCAAACTCCGCAGAGGTTAATAATAATCAAGCACCCTCTTAAAAAGACACAGTGATCGATAGACAGGTGTGCCCACTGAAGCTCTCAGAGATGAGGTTTATTTATGTTTCTCCTGTCAAGCAAAAAGCCATCATTGCAAAATTGATGAATATGCGTAGGTGGGTTCTGACATTTTAAATTATTGCTGACTACATGCTTTTTAACTCTTTAAGTAAAATTTGATATATATGCTGTTTTATATGGCAGTTAGGCAGCTGATGAAACAAAGATTTTCGTGATTAGTGGCTGACAAGTATGTTGCAATGAATGATCAGAAAATTTGTGACTTTAATGTTTGTGAAAGTAACATCCAAATTACTCCCCTAGTAAAATTGAGTCTTGAAACAATCACCATTTACCTGTGTGTGTAGTTTAGATTTCTTTTTCTATTAAATGTTATTGTATATTTGTTACATTTAATCTGGGAATGACATAAGTTAAATAGGTAACATTACTGTACTATTAACATGTATCTTTAAAATTATATTGAGAATGTGGGTGTGAATGTTGTGATACGTAACTACTGAATATTGTATTGGTGAATGTACTTATACAGGAAATGTATATAATGGGGTTGTATGTAAGATTTGAAAGGGGAATATATATCAATGATCCCATAGTGTTAGATCATGTGTTAAGGTTTTTGCACCCTGAAAAAACCATTATATGTAGAACTGCGAACTTTCAGAGTGTCTATGATAGAACTCAAGCTATCAGTGAATAGGGAGATTAGCTCTGATTAGAAAGACAAAAAGATTGTTTACATAACTGTCCAACTAATGTTGGCATTCTTCTTTTTCACAATAAGTAATTATGTGCATATTTAGGCGAGATGCACCATGGGAGTACTGCCATCTTGTATTGCATGGTGATTTTTTTTTTTCTTATTTCTTATTATTTCATTTTTTAGCTCCACTGTCGACTTTGTCGAGCGGAGCTTATCATATGAGTGATTGTCCGTCGTCGTCGTCGTCCGTGTCAATGTTTTACTTTTTCGACTTCTTCTTGAAAACTACAAGCCTGAATGCTTTGATACTTGGTGTATATGTACCTTGGGTAGACCTCTCTCAGATTTGTTCATTTCATGATGATATCTTCAATTCTCTAATTTTGGTGAATATTGTTGTCATTTTTAGTAAAAAGTGATATTTTCGACTTCTTGTTGAAAACCGCAAGTGCAATTGCTTTGATATTACATATATAGGTACTACATGTGGACCTCTCTCAGATTTGTTCATTTTGTAATGATATCTTTAATCCTCTAATTTTGGTGAATATTTTTGTAATTTTTGGTAAAAAGTGATATTTTCGACTTCTTGTTGAAAACCGCAAGTCCAATTGCTTTGATATTACATAAATAGGTACTACATGTCGACCTCTCTCAGATTTGTTCATTTTGTAATGATATCTTCAATTCTCTAATTTTGGTGAATATTTTTGTAATTTTTGGTAAAAAGTGATATTTTCGACTTCTTGTTGAAAACCGCAAGTCCAATTGCTTTGATATTACATATATAGGTACTACATGTGGACCTCTCTCAGATTTGTTCATTTTGTAATGATATCTTTAATTCTCTAATTTCGGTGAATATTTTTGTAATTTTTGGTAAAAAGTGATATTTTCGACTTCTTGTTGAAAACCGCAAGTCCAATTGCTTTGATATTACATATATAGGTACTACATGTGGACCTCTCTCAGATTTGTTCATTTCATAATGATATCTTTAATTCTCTAATTTTGATGAATATTTTTGTAATTTTTGGTAAAAAGTTATATTTTCGACTTCTTGTTGAAAACCGCAAGTCCAATTGCTTTGATATATTATACATATAGGTACTACATGTGGACCTCTCTCAGATTTGTTCATTTTCTAATGATATCTTCTGTTCTTTAATTGCCATGTGCATTGCTAACAGCGGAGCTATCTCAGCCGACAGGCTGCTTGTTTGTGTTATCCAGTATATAATTTCACATATTCTTAATAATATGGTATACTTTGGCATCTACTTTGATATTGGAATAGTAAGAGGATGAAGAGTGAGTGAGTGTGTGTGTCTGGTGGGATAGTTTTAAAATTTGATTGATAAAAAAAATGTCTGGTCAATTTTTTTTTATAAAATCAACATGCACGGTTTCTCATGAAAAAACTACTGCCATTACCAGACCTATGACAGATAGAAAAGTGTTAAAATTGTACATTTTTATCAAAATTAGGACGGTGATCCATAATGTCTGTAGACAGGTAGCTTACTGCATTAGTGCAATGACATCAAATACCACAGGAAATAAAGAAACACCTAGCAAGGAAAGAATCAAATTACAAAACTTGTCATGTCATGATTTGGGGGGTTAGCTACAGAAGATGAAGTGTGGTGTAATAATTAAACCATCAAGAAAACAAGGGACCAGTGTTTTGTTAATTGTGTGGGAAAGAATGAATAATGATGATAGCCTACATATTGTGTGTAAGTGGGGATAAGGCCAGGTGATTTAAGTTCAGTTTGTACAAGGGCCATGAGCTGTGAAAGATGTGTGTCAAGATAATATAGAAATAGGTTAGTGATACTCTTAAATGACTGTGTACACTTCTGGTTCATTCTCCTCAGAACGGTACAAACATCATTCTTTTTTCACCATTAATAAGTTACTGACATCCGAATTGCCGTACATGTCAAATGGTGACAGGTAATTAATTGACTGTGAGTTTCTAATTGAAACTCTAGCTTGTTACAGGCACTGGATTGGTGATGGAGATTTAGGAGAAATTAATAGCCAAACTGTTCTGGTTGAAATAAATTATACTGACAGTTTTAAAAGTGATGGAAGGTTGCTCAAGAAATGAAAAAAAACAAACAAAAAAACTTAGATATGTAAAAATGTCCCAGGAAATAGCATCGCCCGTCATTTCCGTTTTCAACCTCTTTTGTTCTTATAGTGTTTTGTACTTTTACAGCCGTGATTTACCTTGCCTCATATCTAATGTCTATGTATTTCCTGCTGGATCTGGTGTTACCATCATTTTTGTCACAATTCACAAATTCATATTTTTTGTTGTTGTAATTTTTCCATAGTGTTGATCATGACTTGTAGCCAATAGAATATTTTGCCCATTTCATCCAAAATTTTCAAGACCATTCTAGAAAGATACTCAAAAAAAAATGAGCCAGAATGTTGCATCAAAATGTTTACAAATTATGGTGATCAAAGAGTTAATTTAATGTCTGTACTTGGTTCCAGCTGGATTGATTTGATGTTACGTCATATATCAGCATGTCTAATACTCATAAAATTTATCAAGTTGCACACAGTGTCATCATTTCTATTTATATCTATAATTTGTGAGCAGTTGTTTGCATTCTCTGATAGTACCTTATCTTGGTTCAAGAGATCACCTCTCATCATGTGAAACACTGTATAGATGGGAATGTTTGGTTGCCGTAACTCACATTTGAAGTATTAAACGGAGAAAGTAGTGTGTACATAAGGGTTAGGTACATCGTTTTGCAAAGTTTCCACTGTCTGGGATATTGCCAAGTTGTTACAAAGACCTCTTTGAAGGCCGTTTAGTAGTCTGCAAGGAAAACGATGATGTCACTTTGGTGTTTAATATCATTTGATGGGCATTCAGCATGTTTGCTTTTCTGCTATCTTGAAAGGGACAGAATACAGAACATAGTCATGCAGCCAGCAAGGCGGCTAAGTAAATTTAGAGTGTAGGTCGCGAGACCCAGTAGACTTGTTGAAGTGGAAAATGTTGTGAAACAGTGGTTGGATCGCAAAGATTAGGTAGTTGGGTTAGCATGGTTCATATCCAACACAAATGCCCTACCAAAATAATTACACTAGACCAAACAATGCTGCCAGTCTTTGGTAGATGTAAAACAAAGTCTTTTCAACTCTGCCTCTCAGCCATGAGATTGTCAAAAACTTAGAGCAGTTTCCCACAACGTTGTTGACAAAAACAAAGCTTAAGCATTTGTATAGCACAAGTTAACCAGACATTGCGAATACACAGGTCTTAAACTGCAATTGAAATGATGCCCTTTGTGTGATGCCAGTGACCTGGTAGGTAGCATTGAACACCATCATTAGTTTGCCCTGCTATATTCGATTGAGCAAAACAGAGCCTCTTTGTGAACGTTACTGCGCAACTATTTTGGGGATAAATGAAGTTACAAATTAGGAGCACTGATGATGAATTTGAATACAAGGCATCACACCCTTGACTGTTGTATGCATATCAAATAACTTCAAACTAAATTCATTTTGTATTGTGAAATGATTCTTACTGCAGCATTTCCAGTTAGCCTACGTAAAGCTATAGTGTATTGAGTCATTCAAATGGAATTTTTACTATTTGGTTCTCCTTTAGAATTACAGTTAACCAGTTTTATCTACCATGAAAAGCACTTGTGTGTGGTTGAAAGATCAAAATGGAAGAACCTCACTTCTATCCCGGCTTAAATTTATGGATGTTTTGATTTTAGTTTACTGAAAGCCATGCTTTTAAGATAAAGATGGAGACAAAAATGCAATTAGATTTAAATAATTGGTTTAATAAGTTGCCCTTTGTCAAGGCATGCTACTTTTATAATCTCCCTCTCTAGTGGTACTTCTCAAGTTGGCTACTTCTTTAAACTCTTATAAAAAAAATAAAAACATTTTTCCAAATCAAATTAAACTACATTTGGTCGGTATCAAAATAGTTCTTGGTTTCTGCTAATTACAGTTCTCGTCTAAATTTCTTAATTGTTCATAAAAAGAGAATTAACAACCTAATTTGCACACATGACCCATTCATCTAATGCTGTTGCCATGACCCAGCCAAATCATATAAATCAAATTATAATTTGTGGGGAAATCGTAGCTTGCATAACATGCGCGCACATTTCATCTGTCTATTTCTTTTTGTGAACCAATTAGCTCTCAGTGTTTGGTTGGTGGTCTATTTCACCATCATCCTGAATGTGGCTATGTTTTTTTTGGTACCATATGGTTGGTGGTCTTTTATCAGCTATTCTTAACAAACCATTAATTTAAATCTGACCTTTGACATGGCTGGTAATTCCTTTGGTTCTAAATGGGTTAAATAAGATTTATAGCTGGATCGGTCATCTGAAAGCTTTGATAACTGTCTGACTTCCAACTTACACATGCTGCTTAGTACCAAGCCAAATAACCTCCCTCTCTGTTCGCTTTCGTGCAACTTGGAAACTTAGATATTTGGCATGGGGAATATTGGCCTGCATTCCATCTCCCACACAAGTATTAACAAATACTGTCAAATGGTTCAAACCATTGACGACTGTTTGGAATGGCGACTTCTAGTACATGGTCTAGTACATTTACCAGGGAATTCTTATTGTCATCCTGGTTAAAATTCCCAAGTACACGTGAAAATGCAGTATTACAATTTTGGGTGGTTTTACCATGGTTTTAGCACTGTCTGTGAACCCAGATATTGACCTATATCTCCAGTGGTTAGTACTGAATTTCGAAGTTGTGAGTCAAAAAGGAAGCTCTCCTACAGAGATGCAGGTCTTTCAACTATGTCTCTTCACGTACCCAGTTTACAATTTGTACATAATTGCATATTTCCTGTACTACAGAAATGAATCTCGACTAGGATATGTGAACTTTTAACTGATCTTTCTAGAAGTTGCATAATTAGTTGAACCATCTGTGGTATGAAAATAATAAATCTATAAAAGTTGGAGTGTTATATTGTTGGGTAGACCGAATGCGACATACCACATTCATACATGTACACTCTAGTTTTCTTGTGAATGCTAAATTTTTCGTTTCAAGATGGTCATAAATAAAAAGGAAAAGCATCTATTTATGCAAATAAGGATTGAAAGCTTTGGCTCACAGTTTTTGTGAGTTGTAGAGTAGAAATGTTTGTTTTGAGTCATTCTAACTATTCAAGATTTCCCTGATTTTTGTTTATGTCGCAATATTTAAATTTAGTATGAAAATCAATTTACAGATTTTGGTCTCTTTGCTCTCACAAGTAAGAATTAAACTGAAAAAAATGTTAAAAGTTCTTGTTAGAAGTCAGTGATTCTCCAAGGACAGTAGATCACACTGGATTCCTATAAGATATGATGGGAAAGCTACTAAAGACATAACTGGAGTTAATGGCATCAGATAAACATCTCAACATAACATAAACCACCAAATCCAAATAAACATTTGGACCAGTGGGAAACTCCCAGGCTGAATTGTTGGTAAATCAAATTGTCTTGACTTGAAAAAAAAAAAAATAGCATGTCAATTTCACAATGCTTACAGCATGAGACTGTACATTGACAATTGATTCACGGGTTCAATGCTTTCACTCCAGCTGTTCTATAAATTAGCACAAAATGGAAGGACATGTTTGGTGTGGACTCATCACATGCAGTCTCGCATAAAGTAAGCATAATAGTGTCCCATAAAGATGTTATTACTTGCCATGTTCTGCAATCTTCAAGATGATATACCCATCAGGTGGGGTAACACCAGGTTAGATAACTGACAGGTACAATGTATACATTAACTAGCAGTCAAGAATTGGGATAAATAGTGGGAGGGGAGATTGACAAGCTGTGGACGTGTGTGGGCATAGAGAAACTTAACATCAGTCAATTGGTACATTTTGTTTACTATATTCTTGTGCATCATTCTTTTAGGCACTGTCTGTCTGAATGTTTCCAGTACTGATCAGCCAGTTTGCTAATTTATGGTAATTGCTAAAGCGAGTCAAGGAGTAACCATCTGCCTTTACAACAAAATGCACACTTTCTATGAGCCGGAAAACTAAATTTGATTTAAATATTTTACACAGTGCAGAAGTTTGAAATGACTTCTAGACTAGACACTATGTAACCTCACCACCCCCACAATTAAATGAAAGTTAGTGCTTATAACAAATAAGGATATGGGGGTGGATGGGGGTGGGTGATGGGCATGTATGCAAATATACACTATTTGGTAATAAACATTCCTTTCTTACAATACTTACAGTGTGCTGAGCTCAGTACATATTGGAAGTGATCGACTGGTAGTTAGGGTGAGAAGGCCAAATTATAGTTTTATAGCAGTGTGGTAGACCATTATCTTGAAAATAAATGACACCATAAACATACTTCCACCTAACACAAGGTGGGAATCATTTGCCACTTAGTTACTGAGCAGGCTCTAAGTATATTTGGCATGTTGTATCTGAATTCACATATTTGAGAGGAAGGTAATTTATCTGGAGTGTTTACCAGTGATGTAAATCTTTGCTCTGGAATAAAAGACCCTCTCTTATTTCCAAGTACTCTTGTAAGACTGAAGGGCTAAAAAAAAAGTTATTGGTGAGAAAGATATGTATGCGCCCATAAGAGACTTCCTAATAAGGTAGTGTGGTGGTGAATTTATAGTTATGTGCTGGGTAAAAAAGAAACTTGCCTACAGAGAAGGGATTATCGTGTAGTGAGTATACAAATAAGACCTCTTTTTGTACTTGCGTAGGGGTATCTCTCTAATATTGGGGGTCTGGGAAGCAGAATGTGGGGTTAGTTTTAGCCATAGTGTCTTGAACTTTGCTGCCAGAAGCTTACCAGTCTGTATAAAAAAAACATAAAGAATTCAAGCTAAAATTAATTTAGATTACGTACATGCAGTGCCTTGTTATCTACCATCTAACTATGAGCAAATGATGGAACAAGTTTGTTACATGTAAAATGTTATAGTATACTCTACAAGTCTGTGCAGACAGTGGCCCTAGGCTGACATTTAGATAACTACAGATGAAATTTAAAACTCCTGTCCGTTTTAATTATGTCAACTTATTATTACTCGTGTTGGCATTTACATATAAAGTTTTCCCATCTGACTGGGTTGAACTTCAGTATTTGAAATGTGCCAATTTCATATGACACATTCGGTTTAAAGGACATCAAGGTGTCATGGCACTTAAATTTCGATTCCTCTCATATTTCCTCTATTAGAAGTTTACGTGGGGTGGAAAATACCAAGAATATATTAATTTACAATTATAACTCAAGTATTTTCCCAAAAATAATGCCATGTAATCCAATAATATAGCACACAGTTTCTGTAACAAAATACATTGTATCTGTAGTTTTCACTTGCACTTAACATTTACTGAAATGTTACAAGAATGATATTTAGTGATTGTGAACAACAACAAGTTTTCGACTATCAAAACAAACTTACCGGTACATTGTCTAGTATTTGTTGTATTTGAAGCACATCTCTGATACATACATGTGTAAGCCAAACAAACTTACCGGTACATTGTCTAGTATTTGTTGTATTTGAAGCACATCTCTGATACATACATGTGTAAGCCAAACAAACTTACCGGTACATTGTCTAGTATTTGTTGTATTTGAAGCACATCTCTGATACATACATGTGTAAGCCAAACAAACTTACCGGTACATTGTCTAGTATTTGTTGTATTTGAAGCACATCTCTGATACATACATGTGTAAGCCAAACAAACTTACCGGTACATTGTCTAGTATTTGTTGTATTTGAAGCACATCTCTGATACATACATGTGTAAGCCAAACAAACTAAGATTGTTAAGATGTAAGTACACCTAATTCTCACTAATACATTGATGCTTCAGGTCTTCAATAAATTTTCTAATAAAAGAAATACGGTATTGACAATTGTGTCAACTCGCAACCCTGAATAACAAATTTATTTTGATTACATGCCTTGTTATCTACCATCTAACCATGAAAATCATGTCACAACATGGAACAAGTTAGTCACATGTAGTCTGTAATACAGTAGTGGTTAGTGTATAAATGTGTTGTACAGGTTATCATAGCATACTTTACAAGTCTCTGCAGACAGTGGCCCTAGGCTGACATTTAGATAATACAGATGAAATTCATATCAACTCCTGTCATTCCTAATTATTTCTTGCATACCGATAAGGTGTTGACATTCATAAGAAGTACCGGGCTATATATTCTCTGGTAGTTTTCGTCTTCTAATATATCGGTCACTTTCAGCCACAGTAATTGTATTGAAATTATAAAGGTACCCAATATCAAAATGTAAACTTGGAGGAATACCTAAAAAATACCTTAGACTGATTGAAATACTATTTCGAATTTTGTCAATACAATAGCATAATTTGTATATTTAAAGCTTGTCTATTTTCAGGATGCATTATGTTGACCTGCACCCCAAAAACATTGTGGCAAAATGCATTGTCTCTGCAAATGAGTTGTAAAAAAAATGAGGGAAAAAACAACAGCATTCAGTGGCTGTCTTAAAAACAAATTCCATCATAAACAACTTTAGGTCCTACATGCCCATGGATCAAATATATTTAACAGTCACAACTCCCCATTTGTCTCCGCATCTGCTTCACTTATGTTTTTTCAGAATATTGAAATTGCTTATAATCATCAGTGAGTCATGTCAACAAGCTGTTATCTTAACTATTTTCTCCACTGACAGTTGCCACCTAAACAATATTAATTTCACACCACCTTATCTGAAATGCTCCACTACTTTCTTTTCTGGAATTTTTCAAGTTTCCGAAACCGCTATATATAGTCCGTGTCAGTCAAACAGCAGACTGGTATGCACCCCTCCCAAACGAGTCTTTTAACAAGACACACTAGTGGCTTACTGTGCCCCGGCCAGTTGAGTGATTCCCATTTATTTACATTGGCAATATGATTCCTGTTATTATAGCTGGGTATTCTAAGAGGAGGTGAACTATTGGCACATTCTAAAGTAGAATCAGTTGGCATTCATTTATCTTTTGTTTTCCTTGATTGCAAACTTAAGAATAATTGCATATTTATTGTACTTTGAGAAACCCATTAGTCACTTAAAAGGTGAATTCCATCAAGAGACATGAATACAGGGGCAGAGTTATATTTAATAGTATCCTGTAGTGTTAGTTATGATAAAAATATTGAATTCTTCCCCATCACATACTATAAGTATAGCTAAATCTAGTAATTCATTGCATTATTGCTCAAGCTACCATTATTATGGAATTATAAATGCACTGACGGGATCTAGTAGACATCTGGCGCTTGTTACAATCACTTATTTTGATAAAATACCAATTTGCAAGAATTTCATAGACCCAATACTGTGCCCTTTCCCTGCCATACAGCATTTCTCATGATGGATTAAATATTTCAGTGTAAGCACAAATATTCATCATGTTCCACTTTAGAACTAGACTAAACCTGAACTATCATCTACCATATGTTATGCACTGTGTATGAAAGCTGTTCAAGGTTTCTGTGTAGAATGAATGACCTGATTAGTTTTCTATTTTGTGAAAATACATCAGTATTTAACTCGAATGATTTAAATTATTAAAATTGCATTTTATTGTATTTTCTGAAAAATGTGAATATTTGTAAGATCACATTAAATGTAAGTAGTGTTCTAGGAGCCATGGATTAACAAAAGATTCATCTCTGTTGCACCAAAGTAATGCCAAGCAATTTATCAAATATTTTCTGTAATTTACATGTAAGCATTCCATCTAATATTTCACCCAAAGCAATAGGAATGATCTTAGAGTGCAAGTTTATAGGCTTGTTTGTTTGGGGTTCATCTTGATTTTACTTGATGGTTTCTGGACTATTTTACAGGATAAACCGTAATGGGACTTCTCTCATTCTTGTTTATTCATCATTTATATTAAAAACTGTTTCTTTTAATTTCTTTCAGGTGTTATAACAACAACAAATAGAAAACTTGACCGAGAAGGGCAGGAAGAGCACAGTCTAGAGGTATGCCATTAATATATAATTTGCATGTTTTATCATATATTTGCATGTAATCTGACTATTTAATGACTAGTATACTACTGAAGTCTTTTCACCACATTGTGCAAGTTGATATCTCCTCAGCCTGATTTACTGAAAACATTTACATGATATTGTATTTATACAGGGTGGTGTTTTTATGACACACCCATGTTTTTCTTAAACAACTCTGTAGTCTATGCTAATACTCATCCTTGATATCATCTGCTTAAATATCACATTGCCTAAATTTGTTTTAATGGGTTGGACTTAACTGCTTAGCTATGACTGAGATTATAAATCTTGATTTTTACTCTGAGCTATTAGTGACATTCTTATTTTTTTTATTGTGATATGCATTAGCCAGCAAAAAAGTCAAAAAAATGAATCAATTTTTAGATTAATTCTCAAAATATTCATTAATAAAAAGATAAATCTTACACATTGAAAAATATTAAAGCATTGGTATTCATGGAATTATCCAGCACTGGTATTAGATTAGTGTAATTTACATATCCCACACCCTAGTACTTCCTCAAACCTAATTCACAACCAGGATTAATAACAGAATTGTGCACCACAGCCCTGTCATGTAGTCCCTAACAGAGATGTTGTTTCTGTGGCATAATGTCTCCAGTTAGCACTTGCAATAAAACAAAACAGACAACAGTGACACTCAGTGCCAGAAGCTGTCGCCTGGCACCAAAATATTTAAAAAACAAAATGTACATCAGCTTATTTGTGTTTCCATTCAAAATATTTACATTATAGATAATAAAAATAATCAAATTCTCTGGATTGTGGATTATTCCTTTGGAAATATATTAATGTAAATATTGCATCTACT
The DNA here is from genome assembly GCF_978046115.1 of Saccoglossus kowalevskii. Classification (NCBI taxonomy): domain Eukaryota; kingdom Metazoa; phylum Hemichordata; class Enteropneusta; family Harrimaniidae; genus Saccoglossus; species Saccoglossus kowalevskii. The sequence continues at coordinate 7,753,353 of NC_140644.1, forward strand.
GGATGAACTTTAATGATCTTTTATTGTCTCATGAGTATTACTTATTCATTGTACCTGACCCATCTTTGTAGGGTCACACGGTTTGTGTTAACTGTCTGTCAATCTGTCATTATCATTACCATTCTATTTGATGAACTTGAATTTACATAAATGAGAAGTTATTAAGTGAGAGGTCAGGAAAATGCATGGCTGCTTTTAACTGATTGTTATCCTGTTAGCAGCTTTAAGTGCTTTGATAAGGGCGTTTGTGATGAAGACATTTGTGAAATTTGGTTTGACTTTTTGTCTTGAAAAATCATTAATCATTTGCTGCAGCAACATTTTGCATTGTTTCTCGACTCCAAAATCTCACAAAATAATTGTATATTGAGAAATTAAATTAGTTTACAGTAGTGGCAAACACCAGACGTGCATAATTTTCTCTGATAGAAGCGTATCTCCAGTAGAAACATGCATTAACCAAAAATTGCCTATGTTGGATGTTTGATCATTAAAATATTACTTCATTTGACAATAGACATACCTCTGTCATTTACATAAGTACATATGCTCCTAACAGAGCAAACTACCGTAAAATCTGTATTAGAAGCTGCATCCCTAATAGAAGTCAAACCTATTCTTTTTAAAAAAATTGAGAACCACAAATTCATTTTTTCTCATATGTGTAATTGTTCTAATTGAAGCCACATCCTATCTGTTGCATTGTACCCTTTTAATAGAAGTCGTAGCTCTTAATAAGCATTTTACAGTAGATATTTGAATTAGCTACTTCTAGAAAAGGTGTTTCAGTTAGGTAGGACAGTAGCATGTATAAAATCTATTATTCAATTCTCTGCAGTAGAAGACAATCTCGACTGATGCTGGCCCTTTCCTACGCTAAAATTGGAATTTAAAAGATGCTGTTATTCCCCTACAGCCATAACAAAAATCTCTTGTGTTTTAAGCTCACTATGGGTAAAAAAAGTAATATCTAAAACAGATTAATACTTGATTGTATCAGGAGTACGTTTTTTTTTGTACTTCATAGGTTTCACAGGCTTCAAAATAAATATTACAGCTTTAATTAACACATTGTTGTCCCAGGCCACTGGACAATTTTGCAAATTCATGAGTTTGTTTGACTGTCAAGATGGATTGCAACCTTGCAGCATAGTTTGCTTAATCATAGTTTTCTTTAGTTTTATTTTGATCTTCCTTACAACAGACCTTTCTTTCTTGAAATTCTTCCAGCATCTTCCAAGCAGGCATAGTAATAGATTCAAAAAACTGCAGGACTGGTTTGTTTCTTTTTGACAGCCAACTTTGTGGAAGGCAAACATTGGGTGCCAGGATCAGTTTTATTGGTTGAATGTCTGAACTAAACCATAGAATGGTGTGTATTGATATTTACCAACACCACAGTACACATATGACTTTGAGACTGACATTTTTATCACCTTGTATACATACATCCAGACATGCCCCATTTTCTCTTGTTTAGTTCGCTGGGATCTGTACCAAATGAACAAAAAAAAACTATCAGCTGCGAGTAAATTGAATGTAAACAGGTCCAAGATTTCCCACGCTGTGAAAGTCATCATAATTACATTGCTGGATAATGTTTGTGGAAAGACCACAGAAAAAAAGAGGTTGATAATTTCCAAATGTTTTAGCACGTCCCTTTCCCAGTACAAAGTAATGACTTCCAGGTCAGAATATCTGGAAATCATCCTTGATGATCTAGTGCTTCTATTCCAATAATCCTCTAACATATCTTTTGATCATAGAAGCATATATAATAGATAACAGTCGCGCCTAGGGCATCTGATAACAGTTGACTTCAAATAGGAATGTTACAGACACAATGAGAAACATGATTCTTTTCTCCATCTCGGGAGGCGAGGATTCCCAATTTATGACTTCTTTTAGAACAGTTGTGATGTAAGTTTGACAAAGATAATACAGATGAGCCTAACAAACACTGGTTAGATGATAAAAGATTGCTGAATATACTATTGAGTAATGTCTATTCAAAACCCTCTTTGGCGCACCACTCAAGGTTGTGTTAATTGGCTTTGTAGTTATGATGATCCAATCCCCTGGATTATTCTCACCTGCATGTTATTTTCACTTGAGGGCGAGAAACAAACAAAAAATAAATCTTATGGGGTTTAATCTATCTTTTCAATGCCGTGCATATATGTGCATATACTAGTAGTTGGTACACTATTGTTGAAAACAAAACTCAAGGTCTGTGTGCGCTTTTCCATGACAATTAATCATAGTATCATTTCTGCCTACATATTACTGTACAATACTTCATTTTCAACTGGAATATATTTTTTGCTGAAAGAATAAATCCAAATAAATGAATGGTTTACATGTTCTTTATGACAAATTATTTCTAATAAATTACATTACAATTATTTCTAATAAAATGCAACTTGCAGTTTTCAGTTTATCCCCACTAAAATAAAATACCGCACAGTATTTTTTGATAAAGCCTATGCTGATGGTGCTGTAGCAAATGAGTCTGGTGACTCAAATAGCCTTACTAAATTCCAATGAGGTGTCACTTCATCAATTTTTTGTAAGAGTCTAGCTGTGGGTATTCCATGTAAAGTAGTGTAAATGGATTTAGTTTTAAGTGTAACTGTGAAACTATTTGTCAATAGGGAAAGCAGTAATTGCTATAAATTCATACTTGTATTCAGTTGCCATCAACTATGTGAATATATGCATACCGTTACCTCCCCACCAGCCAAGTAATCTTCAAAGGAGTCCCGATTCTTGATGTAAACTTGATCTCTATAATACTTGGCGTGTAAAAAGCTCTCAAGTAGTCAAACGCAGCTGCACTAGAGTTTTATCTTTAACTATTATAAGTTTTGTACACTGCTAAGAGCAGTACAATTGACCCGATTCACGAACTTGACTTCAGGGGTTTACAACTAAAGTGGTAATTTTAAACAGTATTTGAAAATTCTGTTCTGTAGTAAAACCAAAACGTGCTGAGGAATTTTTATTTTTCACAAACTGGTTGATCTACAAGACTGTGTTCAGTCTCTTGTGTACAAGAGATTTCTTATGACATTTATTTCAGCTGTATTGGCTAAATGTAATCCTAGTTAGTGTAATCTTAGGATTAGACCTAACTGTTCATATGTGGCAGTGCTTGACCTCAAATTCCTAATATTTTTAGAATACTTCATTTTCACTTTCAATTTATTTTCACTGGAAAGATGGATAAATTGCTGAAATAATAATATCCAGTGAATACGCTTTGTTCATTTTAGACAATTTGGTAAAAACAAATTACATGTGCCAACCCCGATTTTTTTTTTTTCTAAGCAAGATATAATTGAAACTTTATTTTTCCTTCTTCATTCTTCAACTCCTTTCTGTATGGTTTCTTGATGCAGATTTTTTTCTGTTACATATAAAGTTGCTGGCTTCTCCTTTGTAGTAAATAATTGTTTTATTAAATGTACTTCCTTCCTTTTGCTATAAAATTGTAATATCTTGTGTTCAGCCTTGATAACTGATGAGTTTACCAGTAGGGAATGTGTGCAGTCTGAGGTTGAGGTAGTAACAACAATGTCTCTTTAGTCTTCTCCGATGCATGCCTCTTGTTAATTGGGAAATTCTTTTATGAATACTATCCAATATTCCGTCAATTTCAGGAGTCACATTGGAGTATTTGATAAAATTGGAAGGGGTGCCTTGCAACACATGGCTAGAATTGAAATTGTTACAAGCCAGCAAAATGAAATACTGTATTTACTCTATTAGTAGCATTATGCGCTCATGTAAATGACATGGGTATGTTCATGATCAAGCATGTAAAAAATGCAATTTTTGGTTTATGTGCGAAGCACAGATGCACTTCTAATAGACCAAATAAAATATGTTTTCCTGGTTTAGGAAAAGTCTTCTAGACAGTCTTCATACGGTGCAATTTGCACCAAACTTTCCATCTTTATTTGATTATTATCAATATCACTTTGAGAAAATTAAATTATGACTTGAGAGGCTGGTAACTGGATACGTTTGTTATTTTAAAATTTAAATATCAATTTCTAGGGTTTTGCATTACAAGCAGGTGGGGTGAAATGTCAAACATAATTAGAGTTCCGTGCAAAAATGAAGGGGAGAAACAAGCTGAAGTGTTCATAATGTGTTCTAAGTTAGTTGTCTTTGATGAGTTGTATGTGCGTAACATTATTGTCCAGCACTAGCTAATTGTAGGTACTGTAAATACTTTATTTTTTTGCTGGAATTAATTTTCGCTGAAAAGACATTTTTGGTGTTTTGTATGGAATTTATTTTCATGGATTTTTGACAAGTTAAATGTAAAATATAGAAAAAAAGGTATATTCGCTGGATTTTATTTTCACTGAATCATTCCTTCAGTGAAAATAGCGAAAATTAATTTTAAGTGAAAATGAAATATTTTACAGTAGTCTGTGCTAGGTTATCACTAATTGTAGTTGTGTTAGTGATAATTATTCTTCAGATCTCAACTTGAACTTTGGTATTTTAAAAGACACAACTTAAGCCACAAGGTGTGAAGGAATTTTCTAACTGTTTTGATATGTGCCAAGTCAGTCATGAGTATCCAACTCTGATTATTGCCTTATTTCCGCTGAATATACATTATGTTTTACAAGCTACTGTATTTGTCTTTTTAGAAGTGCACATATAAATCCAAACATTGTATTTATTGTATGCTGGATCTTTAAAATGACTTGGACCATAGATGTACAAGTGTTTGCGCTACTGATAGAGCAAATACAGTTGGGTTACATTGGAATGAGTAAATTTTGTAATCAACATTGTTGACGTTTCTGAACACCCCATCCCTAACTGTTCACCCATTACTGTTTATTATTAGTGTTTCCTGTTCTTTGAGGTTCCGTGTTTCCACTCCATTGGGATGCTGGAGGTGTATAAGGATGTACATTTTTGGCTATAGGCTAATATAGAATATTTGTGGACCTAAAAACCTCCGGTATTGGTGATTAAAACAGAAACAGCTCAGGACGCATGCTGAGTGTAAACATATCTTGCAGGAGTTTCTTGTTAGCAATTCCAACCATACTGAGTTGAGAGAGTTATTGTTTAGAAATACAGCATGTGAGAATATTAGCATATGACATGTTGCTTTGAGTAGCAGTGGATTTGTTTAGACATTACGTTTTATACTATTTGCAACCTGAATCTATCCCACACACATGATATTATGCCATGTATATATCTATAGTGGGAGAGAAAGTGTGTGACTGTGCCGCATCCATTGGAAATCTACCATGTGTTTTCTCAAGAAGCAGAATTTGAAGTTATTTAACATGGTTCTATGATTCTCTTGCGATTAACCAAAGTCGGCTTTTTGTCAGCTCTTTAAAACAAACCTGCATAATTTTTTTGCATTTCTTAAAAAATTTTGACCAAAAGCTGTGGTCAATGAAAAATTATGTCCATTTGGTCCCAAATTACCACAAAAATGATTTCAAAATAAATAAAAATTTATAAAATCTTGCACCCACATTTTGATGAGAAAAAATATTGTGTTCAGCTGGTAAATATTTGTTGTGCAGTTCAGATATCAGATTGCTGATGTCTGTAGATATACCAGAATGATTGTATCTATAATGACAAAATATATAGTTATTAATATTAATAACTTATTAAAATCCCCAGGTATACCTATAAGCAATTATACATGTCCTCAATTTGAAGACTTTCTGGGTGAGGTACTGAGCTATTTTATTGTGTGCAGACAAGTATTAAAATAAAAGAAATTAAACCCAGTGATGCTAATACATTGATACTAAAATAAAAATATGCTCAGAAAAAATAAAATAAAAACCAACCAAGTTGAAAAAGTAATTGGCAATTACTGGTATAGTGCTCACTATCAAAAGCAAATAATTATACTAATCTTGTACATTAATGCTTAAACTCAAATGTCACTCAACATCAAATTTGTTAGCGACTTAATGTTGACTTCCATGAATAATCAAAATAGTATGTTCATTCGTCAATAATAACACAGTTTTGTGCCCAAACTCTGTTACAGCTGCTTTCTTGGAGCACCATGGCATGATGGGAGCTCTGTTGATAAGACAGAAACAAATTCCAACCAAGTGTGAGGAATGTTACATCTTTAACTCAAAGAGGCATGGGGAGGGGTGTGATATCCATAAGTTTAATCATTGTATGGGGGCCCATCAAGGTGAAATTTCCACAGCTCTGGCTAATAAAATTAACTGTCAAATTTGATGCATAGTCTCAAAAGATTCATTGGTCATGCTTGGAGATCCGAAGTAATAATATATTGGAATATAGTGAGTTTCTGGGATGCATGCTTGAATTATTGCATTCATTACTGCCCTCTGCAAGCTTTACTTTAGTTTTCTTTGAATTTCCTGCTTGCCACTAGAATAAATAATATATAAAACTATGAATATAAAAACACCTTAATTATAATTATTTGGTGTTCTGATGTAATTATTTCATATTATGCCACCATATCATTAATTTTCAATTTCAATTTTGAGTGAATACAACAATAAATTAAAAATAAATAAAATAAAATGTTTTCTTATCTTCAAAGGTACAAATTCATATATTTTGACTTCTAATTGGTTACAAGAATTTATCTTTTCTGTACTTGAACTAACAACAAATGCCCTTATTGATTGTGAAGTACTACCCGATAAAAAAACTAATATATTCTGATGATATTTTCAATATTTCATATTATTAATCTTCAAAAAAACTTTCTGTGGATATTAATATTCCTGAAGCGTGCATTGGAATCTGGAGTGATCAGGGTAAAGAAGGGTAGATATATTGATACTAAAAATTGCTGATACTCTGAAAAAAAATAGACTTTGTAGGTATTCTGTTTTGATCCACCAGTTGCAATGGGAATTTCATTTTAAAAATATATACATAGATTACCCTCTAGCTGGGATTATCTTTCCCATGTCAAAATAGAAAGTGAAGGTCAGAAATGCAGAAAAATGTGAAAGTCAAAATGCAAATGCCCCAATACTTTAAAAAATAATAATTGTGCCTAAAACCAAAATTGACACATTTCAGATGCTATGATGTTATTTTTTTGACAAGTAATAACACTTTTAGTTCTGTGTTATGTTCAATTCTGTATTACACATGAAAATTCAGCCAATTCTAAAAATAATAATTCATTCATGGTCAAATTAAACCGTTCTTGATACGATGTAAATTGTGAGTAGAAAATAATATTTCAGCAAGTAATAGAAATATTGCAGACTGAAATAAAACTAAAACTGAAGATTAAAGAAAATCAAATTCTATAAAAAGAACTCAATTGAGAAAACATGTATTATGCATACTTTTCTTTTTGGACAAAGATTGCTATTGCTTTTTGTGAATTACCTGCCAAATATATTCCCTCCTGGCCCAAATTTATTGAGAGAAGTAAAGCCTTAGTCCCAGGTCTAATCAGTGTGCTTTCATGTATCATGCATGCACTGCTGGTGTATTTATTCACAGAATGTCATTGAACAATATGTGTATATCAACATTCTTGCTTTTTTAATTCACTCAACTTGGGAAAAAAAATCATATTAATAATTCTATATGGACTACTTTATAATTTTGATAAAGTCTAAAGAAAATTGTGTGTTTTGACAATCTCACTGGGGAAAGTCTCTATCAGGTGTGGTCCTACCTGGAAATTATTATTCAGTAAATAAGACTGTGTAATAGCCGTTTGTATTATTAGTCTCCGTTCGGACGCAGTCCGAAAACGGGGTCTTATGTTTTGACCTGCGTGTGTCCGTGCGTGCGTGCGTGCGTGTGTGTGTGTCTGTGTGTGTGCGTGCGTCTGTGCGTGCGTCTGGACCTGTATCTTAGAAATGCCTGGACTAATCACAATCAAACTTCACACATACATCACACATGATATTATACATATGCACGGCAATTTGTTTCACGATCTGATTCAAGATGGCCAAATGGCGGCCATTTTTGTGCTAAAAAATCCTAAAAATCAAGCATTTCTCGGCTGTTTACTGAATGTGGTTCTTGTGCCATATCTCTGACTTGCTTTCACTGATTATGTTCAAATTTTAAATATTCATCATACATCATGTCATAGATAAACAGATATATTGGTTTGACGATCCTATTCAAAATAGCCAAATGGTGGCCATTTTTGTGCTAAAAAATCATCAAATATCAAGCATTTTTAGCATTTATGGATGGATTTTGTTAAAACTTGGTACATATATTAGACATTACAGGTTCCTGATGCACATCATTTATTTTTCAGATTGGATTCAAAATGGCTGACTGGTAGCCATTTTGTTTTAATGATTGGGCTTCTAGAGTCATATCTCTTAAATGCTTTGACTGATTATATATTCAAATTGTATATATTCATTATACATCATGTTATATGTATACATGTATTCAAAATGGCTGATTTTGAATGCTGTTCCAGAGCAATATCTCTCAAGTACTTGTTTGACGATCAGATACAAATGTCAATAATTTTAATGTTAAAAAATCATATTCCTGACATGGTTATATTCCAGCTATATTACTATAAATAAAACTATATATCTTAAATTTGATAACTAACTGGGACTGTGCCATGCATGGCTTGTTTTAATCCAAAGCTGCATGGCGGTCAAAGCAGTGAAAGTATAAAAATGTTTGCACGGAAATTTGAGCGGGAATTTTTTTGCAGTTAAAGATTACAGTCACCTGTGTCCGTCTTTTATATATTGTGTTTGAACAGTCAGCTGTGAACTTTTGACCTGATGTTAACAAGTACTGCAAAATCATTATGTATTCTCATCAGATCATTGTATTTAAATAAAATGCATGATGCATGATTCGTTTGAAAATATCGACAGCTATTTAAATATTATCGGGCGAGTAGCCTGAAGATTGATAACTGTTCCTCTTGTTAAAATGCAATTTGATTTACGAATCTTTAAACACTATCTCATCGCTATCAATGTTCTCGCATTTATTTTCTCCGCAGCTGCATTGTAAATTTCCATGAACAAAAAATTGATAACCGTGCAATATGTTATCGCGTGTATTCATATTTAATATCCATTCCAGTCATACCTCATTGGTTTTCACTATTACCTGGCAATTCATGAAGCGTGTTCAATTTATATACATGGAGGCAGTCTTGATGGCACACTTGAGCATAATGGGAATTGCTGGCAAGATGTAGTAGTTCTGCCAAGTTTTCTCATTACAAGGCAGCCGCAATACTAAATTGCTAAATGTACATTTTTTACTGTCTAGCTCTGCATTTTACCTCCAGGTAATGGTTGAATTATACCACATTGTATGCTGTAATTACAGATGAATACGTTGTCCCTGCAAGCCAAAAAATAAGATCACTCTTTTACTGACCCTGCTTTGCGTACCTGCTATTAGAAATGCCAGTTGTATAATTCTGAGCTTGAAATTCAGCAGTAATCTTTTTCACCTCTGATAATTTTCAACTATTTTTTATATCTCTCCAAATAAAAATAATATTTTAACATTCTATTGAAATGAATCTTGTATCTTCAGCTGGGTCCTGGTAATCTCCATTTCACGGTTGACTTGATTGTAGTAATGGGTCGGGGGTCACGCTACCAGAATGGAGGGTAATTACACCAAATAATTTGTTCATTTATTCTGAATAACTCGCAGGTGATGCCAGGTTTAATGCAATTACCTCTGAAGAATTATAGAACAATACCCCCCCCCCCCTACTGCTTCATTGTAATTATACCTCTGTGTCCTTATGCATGGTTTTTGGCTTACTGGTCTAAATTTGCTCATTTGTATATGAAATTAATTATCTGAATAAAGATCTCCAAAGACCAATTAGTTTTCAACCTAATTAGTCTGATTAAAGGAATAATCTTGTATTGTTATATAATGTAATTATCATTATGTCTATTTTTTGTCTAACTCGACATTGTTACTGGCTTTTCAAATATGATGGAACAGTTTACCCTTGTGTGTCTTTAAAAGTAAACTTTTTTGCCATTCACAAAATAAACCTAAAACATACTGTTTCAAAACCTGTAGGCAATAGAAAAGTTTAACCATATGGTCTTAAATTACCAAAGAAATTGTAGAAATATGCATAATCTTGGACAGCAAAAGAAATAATGGCATTTAAAGAGGTCAATATTTATATATTTTCGTTGAATTGCAAATGTTGTCAGGGTGGTGAAATATTACATCTAAATTTCCAGCATTTCTATTTTCAGTGTCAGTAGCATTATAACTATGAGTAATAGGTTTAAACAAAGGTTACAAAAGAATACATTTTCATATTCAGTGTCACTTTTAAGTTTAGCTTTGGAATGTACCACTCGCTTGTTCGAGTGACGGCTTTATCTTGCTTTTCTCATATCAAACAAAAAGCTTTAGCTGTACAGCTGCTGGGCACACACACAAATCTGAGTTGTGTTCTAGATTTTTAAAAGAAATTTATCGCTCCATTTTTAGTGTAACCACACCCATATTTCCCACACCCCTTTCTGCCTACCTGTGTCGTAAATCATATGACCCGTTCTTGTTCAGTCTTGTTTTATGAAATCAACGAGTTTGCATGTCTATACTCTACGCCTGTTTCTGTATATCCATATTTGTAAAGTGTAAGAGACATGTACGTTATAGTTGCAGCTTATGTTTGAAATAGTTTCGCATGAGACCCACACTGATAATGACGGTGATATGACGATTATTTGGCTTCAAGTTGACAAATTTATTATTTACCCGTTAGATGCGCACCATCGTTTATGGCATTTTGACATTAGAATTTTACAAGTCTGTGTTAAATTCTCTCATGCATTTTGCAGGGATTTCTCATAAAAACATTTTCTTACCTTGTAAACTCACAAATCAGGAAAAATCACACTAGCATAAAATAAATTTAAAGTAAACCATGTAATAGGAGCAAAAATACTAGATAAACAGCAATATGATTATGAATAATAATTGCCAAAATAAATTTCTAGGGAGTGTTTAGTATCTTCTGTATATATAAATAATGCATTAGATAAAACTTGTTTTACGTTATTAATATTCAACAGTTGAGGTGTCCCCGGTTTCTCATCTTAATATTACATTAGAAGCAGTGATCACATTAGATGAAAAGTTTGTTAAACACACCTGGTACATTATGAGCTTGAATTATTAAAATAAAGCACATGATGCAATATGTAAATGTTGTTAATTAATGATTAATGGAGTAATTTATTGCATTTGTCATTCATACTGCTTATACTGGGTGTTCGTATTACCTAGACAGTAGCAAATAATATATTAGTTGTCTAATCCGCTATACATGCTAAGTTAATATCTTTTACATAATGTTATGTATAAGACTTGCCGTTGCCTTGGTTTTTTTCTTGTAACATGTTATATTGATTGCATTTCTGATAAATTGGCTTTGCATTTTAAGGTCAGAACTGATAAATTAACTGAATACTAGCATAGAGTGGAGTGCTGATATGTGATGACTCATTCCTGTCATCATAATTAATAAATTATGATAGATGAGAGTTTAATTATTATCAGATTTTACTTGATCTAATTTGTTATTTTAATGTGGTATATGTGGATGCAGGTTCCAGTAAAATATCACCAATGTAATGTGATCCATCCTCTATTGAAATTACTTCTATTCACACACAGTTCACAGCATTACCTGTTTTAACACACTGCCTATGCAAACAACCACCTTGCCAACTTTATTTTAATTTCCCCTTCATGCAAATATCAGTGTTTCCATGACAACTGTCACATGATGCTTAATTCCTATTCACCTGTGTTACCTCCTGGTGAGAACTAAACAGTGAATTTTATATGAGAATAGAATGCAATTAGCAACTGATTCCATTTGCAATTTTGAAATTATGCTATCAGGTTGTTCTATCAGTAATGAAATGGGGAAGCAATTTCCCTTACCTCTGGGTATCTTTAAAAACATTCGCGATGAAATTATTAATTTTTCTTTCCATATATTTATACAGAGAAAATTGAATAATAAAATTTATAAAATAGTAAAAAAAAACAACTAAATGTCAAACAAATGCATGGCATGTTTAATTTCCTGAAATATTAATTAAAGATAAATCTTCTTTTTTCAGTGTAAGTAAAGAAAGCTGGGTGTTGGTTAACATCAATATTTTCGGAAAAATAAATCATATTTATGATTTCTGTTTTCTGCTTTGTGAATTTAATTGAGGGATGTGTATGATAAATTAACAAAAAGATGGAAATCACGACTTTGAAAGCTTTCTCATAAAATCCAATTTAGATATCTTATTATTTTCTCTTTCATCTTGCCTACTGTGCTGTAACCAATACCGAGGCTTGGCTATTATTGTATGCAATATCATAGTATTCAGATCTTGAGGCGCCAGTAATATCAATTGATAACAAAATATATTTTGAGCAATTGCCATATAGGGTTTGATTCATTGTTATTTGTATGTTTTTTTTGTTTTTTAAATCGATTTTTAGCAAACTGTATTTCATTTGTATTTCAATTGCTTGCTATATGAAAAGTCTATATAATTAGATTTTAAAAAGGTGCCTTAATGGAATTTCTCGCAGAGATCTGATTAGATGCTGCAGAGCGAACAGAGTGAAAATAATTGTTAATGTGGAGACATTTCACAATAAAAATTGAGTTTCTAGAATGAATTATGTCATAGCACGTTCAGCTGAGCAAACAAATTTGCATATTAGAAATGGGGCATATGTTTTACAATTTATTTCTTGTATTAGCTGAGAAGTTAATGATCTATTGGTTGTGCCCTCTTTACATGTTATATGGCCACACACCAGTGTTGTTCTGACCACCAGACAATCTAACACATAGCTATGTATGCAAGGTTGCTTGTCAACTACTTTTTAATCAACAAGGCTAGTGCAGTTATTTAATCTTCCAACCCCTGGATTATAGATAATACATCTAAAGAATTGTCTCTGTTTTGTTGTTGTTACAATCATCTAAAGGCCATACACACAGATTTAAAAACAAGGTCTCCCAGTCTTGTACAATGTAAAAATATTGACATATATTAGTGTGGGGTTTGTTAGTTGGTATGTCAAGTTGCTACATTGTTGTAAGACATACCATATACCTAGGTGATCTCTCCTAACAATGCAGTGGGTGTCACTAATCTTTGTCCCAAATCTATCTGATGATTTGTACGCTGCTTTAAATCTTATGACTTTACTCACCCAAAGTTGACATAATGATACATCAATGTCTTAAAAGTTTTGAGATGTTGAAATTAAAACAACAAAAATCAATTATTGTATGTGTTTATATGATTTTATTCAACACTTTAAAAAATGAAGGGGAGAATAAGTGGACATTTATTGCTTTCTGAATGAGACACGTGCCAATAATACACAGTTTGGGGATTTATATAGAATCTTTTATGCTGTTTCATTATTTGTTTTGACTTGTTTTGTGCGGAGGTGTGGTTGGGAGAATTCTACTTCTATCAGAGGGTGATGTGGGATTAACATACCGACATTCCATATATTCATGTTGTAAATAACCAAGAAATGTTTGGAGCTTTCTTATTTGATTTGATTAACTCACTAATACTTTAACTGTACTTTTAATTGTGTTTTTGAAATCCAATTTGTCACGCAGAGTGAAGCTTGGTTTTGTGAAGCGTAGTTTTTTTTCTATTTCTTGTATTCCAATCATCTGGTATGGTTTTGAAGTCATTAAGTATTGTGGTATACAATACGTGGGTGTTCTTGTTCTCTACAATATTGTCGGATTATGCCTTGTTTATATAGCATACAACCTGCATTTTAAAGTTGGTCACACAAGTTATAGCTTATAGCACATGTAAGACAGGATAGTCCATGTGTGTGTGAGTGTGAGTTTTTGAATAAATACACTAACTCTAGAGATGGATTTCCTACATTCCATTTGTATGTACATTTTTACATTCCAACTGACTCAGCTGGGAGCGATCTTGCTCAGAGATTATGGTCTTGCTGAATAGTGCCCTCTATAGGTGAAAAGCATCTCTAAGCCAGTACTTCCATCTGATGTCCTATATATTTTACAATTATTAATAATCAATACTGCACACCCAGTGATAATAATAATTAAATAATTAATGAAATAGTTTGAACATTTATTGATTTTGTGTATTTTTATAGATCTTGCTCATAAACATAAATACATTACTAAAATCATTTATTTCAATATTTACACGACAGAGGTGATGAAAGGTTAATATTTTTCTAAAATGATCTTAAGTTATGAATGTAATCCTAAGTTGTATGTTCTCATCATCAATATTTACCAGTGTCCTATTTCCCAAATTTTCAGATAACCGTATCCGATAATGGCAACCCACCGCTGACGTCAACGGCTAGAGTTATCGTATCTGTTGATGATTTGAATGATAATGATCCAACATTTGCTGAATCATTTATGTATAATTTCCAAGTACCTGCCAGAGAACGAACACAGGAGAGAGATCCTATATTCCGTGTCTTTGCTTATGACAAGGATAGAGGTGACAACGCAAAACTCAGTTATTCCATCAAGGATGGGGATCCCAAAGGAAAGTTTTTCATTGACCCACTGACTGGTACTATTCTGACCAGAAAGCAACTGGAAGAAGGTGATGTGTATGACTTATTGGTAAGTTTTATGAAATACTTGTACAGCAATTAGATGGGGGTCTCATCCCATTTTGTGTAACCATTGAGGTGAAATACCTTGGAACTGACCAAGCCTTTTTTTGTCAAACTGATCAATTAATTAACATAATTTCTTATCCAATTTCTTGTAATGTAGAGTGATTGAATCAAAAATTAATGAATACTGTTGTAGCAAAGTTTCAACTCCTAGCTCTCGCATAGGCCATTATACTAGAATATGTAGAATAAAGTAAAATTCAGACTCCCCAAAGCTCGCAAACAATTGTCAATTGGTTAATGATACAGAAACAAAACGATGGATGGTGCAAATAATATAGCATTGTGCAAATATGATATCAGTGTGTAGCTTTAGCATCAGTTAGTATGCTCTGTAACAAAGTCTTGAGCTGCAATGCATACCCCTCCTTTCTTACTCTATGTTGTCAAAATATACACACTTCCTGGCTTTACACAAGTCCACATTGCTAGCCATCCAACTTTCACAAAAGCCATCACCTGCTGCTAAAGTAGGGAAAATTTAACTAATGACTTATGTCTTTGTTTAGCTGGAAGTGGTAGACAATGGTAAAGTGCCTCAACAGAGAAGTGGGCGTGCAAGATGCATGATAACAGTATCAGCAAAACCACTACCAACTATGAGTGCTCCAGTTATACTGACACCAGATTTACATGTACAAGTGATGGAGAGTGACCCTATTAATCACATGGTTACACTGGTGGAAGCCCGGGCAGCTGATGATGATCATGGATTCTTGTGGTATACTATCATAAGTAAGTTGTGAAACATGAGGCTCTTGTACCAACTGTTCATACTGTCTGATAAGAACATGATATGTCACCTGTTTTGAGTGTACACATGATAAAATTAGTTGTTATCTCAGTAAACCATTGCAGTGTTATTGCTGTCTACATAAGAAAGAAAGAGAGAGAGAGAGAGAGAGAGAGAGAGAGAGAGAGAGAGAGAGAGAGAGAGAGGTCTTTTATTTCCATGTACATTGGACCCTGATTAATGCATTATCTGTAATTCTTAAGAGTTACTTTCAGACATACAAGAAATTAAAAATGTTCACTCTGTTATGACTTTAGAGAATATTCAAAACAGTGAGACATACCCCAAATGGATTAAGATGTTCTGCAAAGATAACTTTATAAATGTACTGTAATGTAATGTATTTCAGAAACAGAATTTCATGGGTCAGGAAAAAAAAGTGAATTCTAGTATTATTGATCATTACACTTTTGCTCTTTATAGTAAATAATATTCTGAGTGACAACATATTAACATATTGCCTATAAACACACATTTTTCCCATTCATTTCCATATTTTTTGAATTAATAAATATTGTTATCCAATGTATTTACAGATGGAAATGTTGGAAATAAGTTCTTCCTGCACCCCACTGAGGGCCATTTGAAAGTTGCTGAGAAGTTAGATTGGGAAACAAGAGCTGCTTATAATCTAACAATATCTATAAGTGATGGTTTCAAAGAATCTTACACTCAGGTAAACTAATCATACCCACCTGCTTTCCCTTGTTGTATATGCTGTATTTCTGTGCATTATTTCTTTGAATACTTATTTCGCCAATGGTTTATTCCTCAGATATTGTGCATGACATTTGATTAAGATTTCCCAAAAATTATCTATATAAGAAAAAGATGAAACATGACGTCCTATTCAGAAGCTAAGATTATGACCCTATTCTTAAAAAAAAATGAAAATTTTACGTTGCATTTCTGAAAAAAATAATCATTCAAAATTGAAATGTGCAAAAGTTCATTGATATTTGTATCTTGCAGATTTATATTGATGTCCTTGATACCAATGACAACCGTCCGGAGTTTGTGGAGCGGGAGTACACTCTAGAAATCCCAGAAGACATTGGAGTAGACTCTGTAGTCCTGAAAGTCACTGCTGTGGACAAAGACCAGAATAACAAACTTTCCTATATCATCCATGGCAGTACCGATCCATCCAGTATGCGAAAATTTCGGATTGATTCCTTGAGTGGTGTCATCTACACTCAAGCACAGTTGGACCATGAAACTACTCGTAAACATGTATTGACTGTTCAAGCCAAAGATCAAGGAATCCCATCCATGAGGGCTTACGTCCGAGTTACTATCCATGTGAGAGATTCTAATGATCACAAACCAGTGTTTAGTTCGCAGAATTACATAACACAGGTGTACGAGACTGCAGCTATTGGTGGATCTATCGTACAAGTCGTTGCGATGGATCGTGATCGAGGAGAGAATGCAGAGTTGGTTTACTCCATAGAGTCAGGTAAGTCCACGGTTTTTAAAATAATAAACCACCTGAAGTACACAGAATAATTAATTTTTGTACAAACAGCATCTATATATATGAGAAATGCCTCATTGAAAAGCTCAGAATTACACACAGGTTCTTAGTATGGTAATAATAATTGTTCAGTGGATAATATGTGATCTGTATGTTTGTGCTTGGTGGTAATTTTTACTGGTGCTTTACTGGAATAATGTCAGTTAACTGCTTTCATCTTCTTGTCCACGTATTTATGGTGGTGGTGCTTGGTAGGATAATGGATCATTGCGGAGTAGAATACATGTAGAAGAGATTTTGATTGTTTAAAGATATACTTGATATATTTGGAAGTGTTCTCTGTAGATAGAATGAGTAGACAATAATGTATACCAAGAATACCATGAGAAGTTGATCCACTATTTGACTTTAATAGTCTCAGTATAAATTTTTACTGGCTTTCAAAAAGATAATAAATGCTTAAACTTGTGTTAGTGGATAATGTTGGTATTGTTCAGTGTTAGTCTTTCTCACCATAACTCTTTTATGTAAAGAAGACGCTGGAGTTAAATCAGAGTTAATGTGATTGCCTTCTGGGCTTGATGAACATAAATGTCTTAAGAACAATACTGGATTTCACATAAAAGAAGATTCACTACTGAAACGGTTGATATTGTTGAATGAATGCTGTTTGAATGACTGTCATTGTTTGGCCATTGATTGTGAAGCCAGAGATGTTGCCTTTTCCAGTCAAACTCTCACGGAGTATAATAAATGTGGTAACTTTGATGATCATGACCTGGTACATGTATTTTGGTATTGCTATTTCAGTGTTACCTATGTTCCTTTAGCCATAGGTGTTACACATGTTCTGCCATATAGGTGTTACACATGTTCCACCATAGGTATTACCTTGGTTCATTCATAGGTGTTATCTATATTCTTCCATAGGTGTTTACGATGCTCACAGAGTTAACCAATAGATGTTAATTGTGTTCTTGAGTTGTCAGAGCTCACTTGTGTTCTCCCATGAGTCTCTTTCTGTCTGAATGACATTTTTGCCATTCCAAAACCTGATGTCAGTTGTGTATGGATTATTGAATCTTTATGCACATCATTTTGTTTTTAAATCAGATTCAAAATGGCCGACTGGTGGTCATTTAACAAATGCAGTTCCAGAGCCATATGTCTAAACCAATAATCTTTATATATACTTCATACATTATGTCGCCTCTTGCAATTTCTTGTATCAGAATCAATTAATATTTCCCATACACACCTAAATTCCAAAGTCACCTTGTCTCATGCCTGGTTATCCTTGCCAACTGACTGGTTTCTCAATAAATCACTTTAACATGTGTGTTTCATCATTAATAAGTACAATTTGGCTGACAAGTTGATGTCGTTTTTTTTTTAGCTTCTTCTAATAAGGTGCCTTGTGTCTATTATTTGACTGGTGAGGAAGAAAAATGCTTTCTGCCAGTCACAACAAATTATAAATCCATTTGTCGATGACCTCTAAACCTTCTTTAGTTCCAATCTTCTTACAAACTGTCCTACATGTATTATACATCATAGTGTTTTCAATCAGTGGACGTGATAATCATTGGTAATTCAATTGACCCCGCTGACCTACTAAAATTTGACAGAGCTTGTGGTTTTCTTAGAGTAATGATTGGAACATTTGGACATCAGTTATCACATATATAATTCTAATGAACAAGAAAGTGTGCTAGATTAAGCAAGGCTGGGAAACTGTTTACATAACTTTATCTTTAAGCATGTCAACTACAGTTGTAGTTGGATGGCATCTGTACAATACTAAGTGTATTCAAGTCGTAAATGTCAGGCATCTGTCAACTCAGATAACAGTAGCTGACCTAGCTTAAAATAGTGTATGGCCTAACCTAACTAGGTGCCTCTCTACCCATTGTCTGTCTGAATTGTAAAACCTCATAGATCTTCAATGATTTAATCAATTCTAGTAAATAAAATAACACAACACACCACCAGCTGTATGTTTTACAAGGGATCCTATTGTGGAGTTAAAAAGAAACCTTCACCCAAATGTAGGTTACCAGTAAATCTCAACTGGGACACTCCCAATGTATAGAATCTATGTACCCTGGTATCTAGAATGACGGGTACAAAAAGCAGACTGCTCAGCCATATTTAGTGTATTTTCACACATCAACTTTTCACTTAGGTAGTGAGAAAAAGTAGACCTAAATGTTACTCTTAACTTTTTACAACATTGTAATGTATTTCTTTCATGAAATTGTGCACCATCATCTATAGTTTATTTAAAAGACATGTTCAGTACCAGTGTCTCAAAATTACCTTCAGTTTTGTCTTTAAAATCAGGGTTCAAACGCAGTATTGAGTTTGGGATTTCAGTATCTTCTATTTTACTTTTTATGTGACTGTATGCATTTGTTATTGTGCTTATGGTTTGATTGTGACTTAGCTGAATGGTTGAAGTCTAGGCTTGAATATTTTGCAAGTTATTAACTATAAAAGTATGATTTATGACTTTGGGGAGCATTCTAATGTGACATGATATGTATCTGTTTTATGAATGGGTGCAAATACATGTAATGCGATTCCTATACTAACCTGATATGTTTAGCCTTACCAGTCTTATTTCTACTAATATCTGGGATGCTGGCATGCTGCCTTGATAACTAATATCTTTCTTTTCTTTATCAACCAATCAATTGACCAATCAATCATGAATTCAAATTCAATCTCATGACACCATGCGTTCGTCCGTCCACCAAGCAGTAAGAGGAATCATTCGTCGCAGAGGTTTGACTGTTTTACAATCATGTCCTTGTTATATAAACAGTGGAATTGACATAGTAGGAGTTCATTGAAGTTGATAAAGTGGTCAACCAATAACACAACCCTTACCTCTTACCCCTCCTCCTCCTCCTCCTCCTCCTCGTAGTAAAATGCATGTAAAATTCTATTTAGGGGGTGAAACCTTAAAACGCTCTGGGAGGGGCAAGGCAGAAAAACTGTGCAAAACATTTTTAATTATTTACTGTTTTCAGACTATTGATCTTTGCGAATTTTTCCAAGGATTTTTTTCTGTGTAAATTTTTTTTTTTTTAATTCTGCCTCTCAGAATTTCTAATGGTCAGCCTCTTAATTTTTATGGCTGGTATATTTCTAAAAATTAATTCAGCATAAAATTCATCACTTATACTTGAAAATATGTCTTACTAGACCACCAACTGAATTTTGAACACCTACTATGTGTATCGTTCTGATTGGTCAACGTGTAACTGTTCGTCTTTAAATCCATCCATAGCATGTATCTGTTTGCTTGTAACTTAAACAGCACTATGCTAGTTTTATTAATTCTCACTCATTTAACTGATAGCTTCAGCCATCATTATATTAAATAAACTTAACTGTTCATAATCAGTGTTGTTGTGTCACAACAGCCACCAGTTTTTTGTTTGTGGGATTTTATTGATTTTTATTTGGGAGCAAGGAATCATTATGTGTTGTCATTATTTAAAAAAAAAATCATTATTACTTATTAACTTATTTTTTCTTACTCCACCCAGGTAACATAGATGATATGTTTACAATAGATCCTAAACTTGGTATTATTGCTGTGGCTAAAGAACTGGATCGTGAAAAACAACCAGAGTACATAGTAATTGTCCGGGCATTTGATAAGGGATCTCCTCCTCAGAGCAACACAGCAGAAGTGACTATCACTGTAACAATATCTAACAATGCTCCTCCCAAATTTGAATTTGATGACTACACTACAAATATATATGAGAACATGCCGTCAGGAAGCTTTGTGGTTGAACTTAACGCTATTAGTTTGTCATCAGTTTACTTTGAAATCACCACAGGGAATGAATATGCACATTTTGAGATCAACCCTCATTCTGGTGTTATTACAACAACAGTAGAGTTAGACTATGAAATGATTATGTTCTACAATTTGACCATACAAGCCACTAACATGGTTGGTCTAGCTACACGAGTAAGTGTTATCATATATGTTAATGATAAGAACGATAATGCACCTGTGTTTGTGAATTCACTGTATGTTGGGAACATTAGTGAAGCAGCACCTCTCGGTAGTGTAGTCCTTGATGAAGACAACCATCCACTTGTGATCAGTGCAACTGATGCGGACGCCGACACTGAAATGAACGCTTTCCTGATCTATGATATCAGTGAGACTGATGCCAAGGAATATTTCACTATTGATTCTAACACTGGTGCAATACGTACTGTGAAAACTCTGGATCATGAGTTTATGCCAGAGTTCCGGTTCACTGTTCAAGTCACCGATATGGGTCAGCCGAAATTACAAGCGGAAAAAGCAGCTAAGGTCATCATCTATGTGATGGATGTCAACGACTCTCCTCCTGCTTTCACCGAAAAACAATTCAGTGCAACTTTACTTTTACCGACTTACCAAGATGTAGCATTCATCCAAGTAACAGCAGTGGATCCTGACTCTGAGGTCAACTCTAGATTGGAATATTCCCTGATTTCTGGTGATCCCAAAGGAGAATTCAAAATAGACGCTGATACTGGAGTAATTCGAGTTGTAGATTCTAGTGAGTTGCAGAATCATTACGAGTTGGAAGTTAGAGTTAGTGATTTCTTGTACCACAGTTCAGCTATGGTCATTCTGGATGTCAAACAAACCAGTGAGTCAGGACTAGTGTTTGCATCTGAAAACTACTACGCTGTTGTGATGGAGAACCATACAGAGGTGAAGACTATTGCTGTTGTCAGTACATTGGGCAATGAACTGAATGAACCACTGGAATACAGAATACTAAATCCTAACAACCTATTTGAGATTGGTACAACCTCAGGCGTCTTGAAAACCACTGGTGTTCACTTTGATAGAGAAAAACAAGAAGTATATGAAATTATAGTTGAGGTTCATGATATGCGTTCTCCAGACCAACGTGTGGCTCATGTGATAGTTCATGTGGAAGTGTTAGACATCAATGACAATGCACCGTTATTTGTAAACCTACCATACTTCGCTGTTGTTCAAGTAGATGCCAAACAAGGAGATGTGGTCAGAAAGGTGAGATTTTCTGAAACTCTATTCACAATGTTCATTGCTTTTCCTAAGCTACAATTATTTTTAGCTGATAATTGTATTTTCGTATATTCCTGAAAAGTTATATGTAAAATCATTGACAAAATTATTTTCACTGATTTGTCTGTCTGGTGAAAATTGAAATAATAACGCATCTATTCTCAGTTTACTCTTGTTTGCAATTGTAACTTTTTAAAATGCATTCTACTGATGTTGTTCAAGATTTTTTTATAATGCAAACTCCTGCATTAACCTGCTCTGAATTTTTGACAACTTTGTGTATATTCAGATTTAAAATACTGTAGAATACTTTATTTCCGCTTGGAAATTATTTTCGCTATTTTGGCTGAAGGGATGAGTCTGTGAAAATAAAATCCAGCGAATATACTTTTTTCCCTATATTTCACATTAAACTCATCAAAAATCAGTGAAAATAAATTCCATACAAAACGTTCAAAAAGCCTTTTCAGCGAAAATTAATTCCAGCGAAAATAAAGTATTCCACAGTACTCAGTTGGTCTTATACTCTTACCCTTTCATTAACAATAATAATATTTTATTTGCATGCAACTTTTCACAGGCTTGCTCATTTTAACATTTTAAGATGAAATAATTCCAAGTAGTTAAACTGTCTATTGTTGCGTCTTACTCAGGTTGAAGCCATTGATCGTGACATTGGGAAAAATGGTGAAGTGCGATACACATTGTTGTTTGGCGGTGACGGCCACTTTGATGTTAACAGCAATACTGGGGAAATAACTGTCGCTAGAGAACTTGATCCAATTGTACAAAACCAAGAGTTCACCCTCAAGATTATGGCAACTGATAAAGGTAGGAGAACTAACATTTATTTGTATATATCAAAATCACAGCATATGTTATGGTGGTATATCTTCACCAAGCTACCTTCAGTTGCCACAAAAACCTTTACCTAGATGCTCTATACAACTCAAAATAGTTTGTTTATTTAAAGAAAATTATTGGAAATCTTATTTACCAACATCATACTCTGAGGAAATTTTTTAAGATTGAACTTCTTAAAGGGGCACCTTCCAGTTAAGATTAATTTCACAACAAATTTACTTTCTGGATTAAAATAACAATGGATAACAAAAGATAGATTAACATTGTAAACAACATAAACAATAGTGTCCCATGATTCTTTGGTGCAATCCATGGGATTGAGCGGTTCCCCTTTAAGATGCATTATAAAAAGTTGTATAGGAATATACATTTCAAAGACTGCCTATTGATTTATGTCATCACTGTTATCACTGTTATCATATTGTTGTGTTGTCTTCCTAGGTACTCCAAAACTAACAGCAGAAGTGAGTGTACCAATATCAGTAATGAATAAAGCTATGCCTGTATTTGAGAAAGCCTTTTACACATCCAAGATCAAAGAAAACATCCAGTTGCACAACCAAGTCATCAATATACAAGCAACAAGCTCTAATGGCAGAAAACTGATTTACAGTATAACTGGTGGCGATACATTCAATCAGTTTGCAATAGATCATAATTCCGGTATGTGCAGACTTTGACATTATTTCTGTGTATGCTCTATTAGAAGCGCAAACAACAGTACAAAAATAATGTAAATACTTTTACACTGTAGTCAAAAGTTTTTAGATAATCAAAAATATTTTGGAACAAAGTAGATAATCAGCAATCTCACTAAAAAATTATTTAAAATATTTATCTTTTACAGGGGTGATATCTGTGGTTGGACCTATGGATTATGAAACACAACAAGAATTCAGTCTGAATGTACGAGCCTCTGATACTTTAACTGGTGCCTATGCTGAGGTAGTAGTGGTCATAGATATTGAAGATATCAATGATATTCCACCAATCTTTACACAACAGTCCTATGAAATCACTCTATCAGAAGCAGTTCCCGTTGGTACATATGTTGCGTCTGTTAGCAGCAGAGATTATGATTCAGGTCTCAACTCTCTTGTATCCTACCACTTTGCCGAGGTGTCCAACATCACAGATTACTTCCATATTGACTCATCCAGCGGTCTCCTCTTGACGTCCCGTGCATTGGATCATGAAGTCTTCGCTAGCCATGATTTTAAGGTTGTTGCTATTGATGGTGGTGTTCCTGCTTTGACAAGTGAAGCACGTGTTAGCGTCACCGTGACAGACCTGAATGACAACCCACCAAACTTTGAAAAGCAACTATATGAATGTACAATCAGTGAACTGGCAGATAGAGGAAACTTTGTTACCATGGTAACAGCTACCGATCCAGATAGCACTGATGCTAACCGTTTGGTATATTCGATTGCATCTGGCAACAAGGAGATGTACTTTGTTATTGACAGTGCAACAGGTATACATACATTTTTTAACGCTTTGCACCCTGTTGCCTTGTTTAACCATTCACAGACAGTGCAACTCACTATGTTGTGTAAACAGCATTGCATGTGGGCAAATAGTGTAAGCTATTTTCAGGAGTAAACTTAATATGCATGCAGTGTGCTGAAATTGTAATTCACAACAAAAATGCAAGTAATGTGTATGGGGTGGCATTATTTGTATTTGTGTTGTACATCAACAGTGAGACACTAATAAAAGAGTTATTAATTCATGTTTTTTGGCACACTTGAGTAACTTAATCATTGACTCATTGTTATTTCAGGTATAATAAG
The DNA here is from genome assembly GCF_978046115.1 of Saccoglossus kowalevskii. Lineage (NCBI taxonomy): Eukaryota > Metazoa > Hemichordata > Enteropneusta > Harrimaniidae > Saccoglossus > Saccoglossus kowalevskii. Next base: position 7,778,105 of record NC_140644.1, read on the forward strand.
TCTGACCAGTACCAGATCACCACAACTGAAAGGAGTCTACTCCCTGAATGTGTCTGTATCTGACGGCGTCTTTACTAACTCGGCTAACGTTAAGATAAGTGTTACTACAGTGAATCATTACAGTCCTTGGTTTACATCTAGACAATACAGTGCTGTTTTACAAGAAAATTTCCCAGCTGGGACACATGTCTTTACAGTTATAGCTGAAGATCAAGATGAAGGTACCAATGGCAGGTTAATTTATTCAATTATCAGTGAAGATGCAAAGGAGAAATTTACTATAGATCCCGAAAGCGGTAAGTCTAAAACAAACAATATTTCAAGGGTGCTACTATATTGGCCATTGTTGTAGGTTAGAATCAGAGAAAAAATCACGATGAAATCTATTGTTGGAGATGCCGAAAAAAAAAATAAACAAGACAATTTGTCCACTTATTCCAACCTACCCACACCTGCATAAGTAATGGTATTTCCCGAGCAAAGCATGAAAGTCTTTTAATAAAATGATTTATACACAAGACTCCATGTTTGAGTATGCTTGCCATTATTTCTGGTAGTCTTTTTTTCGTGCTTCGTATATATATTCATGAATTTCATTGTGTGATTTTCTATAGGTGAGATATTCAGCACCGTAGTGATGGACCACGAAGTGGCATCAGATCGTACCATGACTATCCCAATCATGGCAGCTGATGGTGGTGGCAAAGTTGCATTTACTGAGGTTATTGTTGCAGTCGTGGATCATAATGATAATGCACCACAGTTTGAATTAACCGAATATAAAGCTAACATCAAATCAGACATTGCAGTGGGGAGTATGATATTACATGTAACAGCCGTTGATGTAGATATTGGTGTAAATGCTGATATTAACTATTCTATCTATGGTGATGACTCCACCGATGCCCTTGAGTTGTTCACAATTGATCTTTTGAGTGGCTTTTTAACAACGCTGGAACCTCTTGTTGGTCGAGGTGAGAATCCTTTTATTGCTATCCGACTCATCAGCGAGGAGTGGATTTCTATCCTAAGTGTGGTACAGCAGACTTTATCATTAATTACTTTCAATTTTCATGGTTGGAATTTTCCAAATATGATGATTTAGAAAGTAACTGTGATTCCTGAAAGTCAAGTAAAAGCCACAGTAGCTCCCTAGGATCCAGAAAAAGGTTACTGTGACTTCCCAGGACTACTGTAACTCATTTCTTAGGAAATGTTACTTATTACAAAGTTTCATAATTTTCCTTGTAACTTTCACAAAAGTGTGTCCCTTAGTAGTTACAGCATTGGGTTATTGTAACTTAGACTTAGTTCATAAAAACATTCTAGCCTTTGTCTATGTGTGTTGATTACCAAGAAATGAAGATGTTTACTATACTCTGTTTGACAGATAACGTAACAAATTCTTTTAATCAAAAACAATATATAAAATAACATGTTGTTGCAAGACAAGGGGGGTTTATGGAATACTTCAGAAATGAATGTCACTAATGTTTTATTTGTGTTTACTTAACTATTTCAGAAGGTACTGTAATGCAGTTCTTCATCAAAGCTGAAGATCATGGTGAACCACCAAAGTCTGGCAATGTACCAATTGAAATCTACATACTAGGCCCTAATGAGTACCCACCCTACTTTGAAGAAACATCCTTCGTATTCCATGTACTTGAACTCATACAAGTTGGCAGTGAGGTTGGAAAAATACACGCCATGAGCAACCATACTTTGAAGTACAGCATAGTGCCTGGAAATGGGCCAAACACGAACAATCCTGTTAAATTCAATATTGACGGTACTGGACTGATTACTGTAAGTGGTAATTTGGATTACGAGACTGTACATTGGTATAAACTAACAATCCAAGCAGCTACTGAAACTGTACCTTCACTATCAGCATACGTGGATGTCACAGTTCAAGTTAAAGATTCTAATGATAATGCACCTAGGTTTGAAGCAAACCCCTACGTTGTGAGTTTACCTGAAAATGCTGATTTAGACATGCAAGTAATTCAGGTATCTGCAAGTGATATTGATTCTACTACTAATAGTCAAATTACTTACTCACTGAGTGATAACCTTGGTGATGTGTCTGAGGTATTTGCAGTTGATGCCATGAATGGTTGGATAACGCTAATTGGTGATTTAGATAGAGAAACTACACCTACATTTGTATTCAGTGTCACAGCAACTGATAGCAATGATTGGAATCCATTATCAGACAACACAGTCATACAACTAGAAGTAACTGACTACAACGATTCTCCACCTGTTTTCCTACAACCTGTCTATATGGGTGACATAATGGAGGATGCAGAAGTTGGCACCGAAGTCCTAACAGTGTCGGCCGTAGATGCCGATGCAGACTCCAATGCTGAGATTACGTACTACATCACTAATGGTAACCCACTGGCGCAGTTCTCAATTGACAGTAAATCTGGACAGTTGAAAGTAAACAGACCACTGGATAGAGAAATGAAAGAATCATACATGTTGAATATTACAGCTAGTGATGGTGTCTTCACTGATGTCACATTGGTTGTTCTGGATGTGTTGGATGCCAATGATAACAGTCCACAATGTCAACAGGTCAGTTACCAAACAAATTATTCCTGTACATCCAGTATATACTGTAAACCGTTTTTCCTGCTAGAAATGCATTAATAAATTGCAATGTTACATTCACCAAAATAATTGCTGTATATTACATATAAAATGTACATCACAAATGTATGGTATACTAAATCCTGACTATGAATTGCAATGACACGAATTGCAGTCAAAATACGGGAAAGAATTCAAAATTCATTTGGCGTATTAAATATTCCCTTATTTTTTCAATTGAAGGCACATCTCCAGTAGAATGTGCATATACACCAAGTTGTATACTGAATTCTTAAAATATTACTTAGATTTGGGTGCCAAACTTGTCTTCAAATCAGTTACAATCTGTAATTTCAGCATACCAATTATAGATTGCGGTTTCATTCTTTTATTTCTTATGTTTTACAGACTTTGTATTCAGAGTTGATATCGGAGAGTGTTCCTGTTGGTACATTTGTTGTCACAGTTTCAGCAATAGATTACGACAAAGGAATCAATGCAGAAATTACATATATCATTGAAGGGAATGGTATGGAGGTTTTTAGCATGAATCCCAAAACAGGTATGACATGAGCATATTTCAATTTTGATGTCAGGGCAGTGTTGGTTGCTGCATATAGTATATTGTATATTTTCTATCAGTTACTTGTTTTCAATACAAATATGTGTGGGCATTATTCATTATGATCTACTTGCCTTTGCCCATGAAATGACACGACACGAGTGTCCCTGAATTTGATCTGATTTCTGCTTACCCCAGAGTGGTATCTCCCAGAATATGCTAAGCAGCCTTGAAGTCATCCTTTTTAAAGTCGGATGCAATCAAAATGTTGATTTCCATTCATAACTGCCTGTTTTCCAAAGCAATCCAACTAGTTCATTACATTGCATGTTTTCTTGCTCATTGAATACATGATAAAAGCACATCCAATATGTGAGCTCCATTTTGCTTGTCTATCTCTAGGTGTTCTGACTACAGCATCAGTTTTAGATAGAGAGATCAAACCTGTTTATAGTCTCAGTGTGACAGCGACTGATGGTGGTGGTAGATCATGTACAACGGAGATATCTATTAGCCTTACTGATGTCAATGACAATCCACCTCAGTTTACACAGAAGATATTCCGTGAATGGTTTTCTGAGAAGACTGCAGTCAATTCATTATTGACCAGAGTACTGGCCACTGATCCAGACACAGGTATTTACATTTACTCTTTGTCACATGTATTTCATGACATGTTTCAAATACTAGCCATTTCAGATGTACTAATTCTAAATTATTCACAAATACTGGTTTGACATGAAATACACACCATCAATTCTGCCTAAAGTTTTCTCAACTCAAATAATTAAATCTTAAGTCATGTGTTGTCTGTTACAGGTATGAATCGTCAAGTGAAGTATTCCTTTGTTGACTCTGCCCGTGGTGTGTTTGATATTGATAAAGATTCTGGCATCATTAGTCTTTCCAAAGAACTAGATAGAGAAGTACAAGACTTCTATAATCTGACTGTAAGAGCTACTGATAGTGGGACACCAAAACTCAGTTCTGTGGCATATCTAGAAATCTTTGTACTTGACGAGGATGATAATCCACCCGAGTTTGAATTCCGTGATTACTACGCTACTGTGTCTGAAGATGTGCCTGTCGGTCATAGAGTTATTTCAGTACTTGCTACGAGTAAAGATATTGGTGTCAATGCAGAGATAACATACAGAATTACTGGTGGCAATGAACATGGCAAGTTCCGTATTGATCCCAAGAATGGTAAGTGATACTTATATTCTATGAAAAAAACAGAACTGAGACAGGTGTTCGGTTTTTAGGAGTAAGCAAGTAAGCAAGTCTGATGAGAAATGACTGGGAGAAAGCCGTTTGTGTTTAATGTGCTGGTTTACTCAATACATGATTTGTTGAACTCCTTTCAAACCACAGACAGAAATTCACTATTGAGGTGATCAAATTGTCCTATTACATGGAAACCCACTGTTATCTTTAGAAACACTGAGTGGACAATGTTAGCTGTAATGACATTTTCTGTAATGTTGATAAACAGTTCTATATCAGTTCAGTATCTACCAAGAAGTCCATTATATTTAAAATGGGTCATGTCATGTGTAAAATACCATTTTGTAATATGCTAATGTTTCTAAATATGATGTATTTTTTCTCCCATAGGTGTTATCACAGTGGTTGAACCTTTGGATTATGAAATGGCCACTGACTATTATCTGACTGTGCAGGCTGTTGATGGTGGTGACCAACCACAACATGATCTAACCACAGTTAATATTAATGTCACAGACGCCAATGACAATTCACCAATATTCAACCAGCAGATCTATAGTACCGATATCAATGAAGCAGCACAAGTTGGCGATAGTGTGTTGCAGGTAACTAAGCAATTTGTATTTTCCCAGTATACTGTGTTGTGATATTAGAGTACTTTAGTAGTGTGAATTTACCTAATGCTTGGACTTTCTTGTGCGTTGGACTGAATTTAGTTCACATTTGAATGAATCAAGAAATTTGGTTTGTATTCTAGGTGATAGCCACAGATGCCGATAGTGGATTCAATGGTGATGTCATTTATACTATACAACGTGGAGATAGATTGAATCAATTCCACATTGGCAGTAAAAGTGGTCTCATTAGTATTACATCAGAGTTGGACAGAGAGCAGGTGAGTGCTTTTTCTCTTCTCAATAAATGAACTGTGAAGCGAATAGCGACATTTTCTGAGATTGATTGCTCATAGCCTGCAGATAAACTCAACCAATAACTGAAATTAAGCTAGAAAAACACTCCCAGCAAGTTTTGTTTTGTGATTATTCCTGACTCGACTATATGTATGAATTACTTGAATGTGTGTTTAAATGGAACATTTTATCTTTGAGTTAGTATTAATGATAACTCTCTCTTTGTATACATAGATGTCAGCATACACATTGACAATAAGAGCCAGTGATCAGGGCCATGATCCACAGTTTACTGATGTAACCATACAGATAAGAGTCTCGGACATCAATGACAATCCACCAAGATTTTCACAAGATAACTACACTGTCATTGCACAGGTAAGTCATTCCAGCTATCTACATATATGGGTTATAACTGACATTCAGTCTCAGGTATGAGACTTCTACTGATTCTAACTTCCTTCATTCAAAATTTATATTACTATTGCCAAGAATGAATATTCTTGGTTGGTTGCAAAAAAAAAGTGACTGTTGTTCATTACATAAAATGTATTGCAGCTTGCTGTCATTAAGAGCCTCGCAACAAGATTACAATTCAAAGCCAAGATCTCCTGGGTAAATCATTATCAGTTTGTTGAGAATGTTCCTGTTATTGACACATGGTTATTTGTATTGTGTTACAGGAGGATACGGAAATCAATGCACCATTGCAGCAGTTCTTCATTACTGACCTTGACGCTCCTCCCAACGGTTCACCGTTCAAGATTGAAATAGTCGGTGGGAACGAGGGCAATGAATTTCGTATCAGTCGTGACAGCATTCTACGACCTATGATCAGATTTAACCAAGGGCAGAAAGACAATTACATATTGAAAGTCAGAGTAACTGACAGCGGCACACCAGCCATGTGGTCTGAAGCACATGTGGAAGTCAAAGTTATAATATCTAAACATCCACCTGTGGTTTCCAGTCCTATGGAAGTCACTATCAACTCGTATCAAGATGACTTCCCTGGTGGGGTTATTGGTATGATACATGCTGTAGATAATGATGAATATGACACTCTGACATATGCCTTAGTCTCAAATAATGGCCATCTGTTTATGGTTAATTCTAATGATGGTATGATCATAGCATTGCCCGATCTTGATATTGGCTTCTATATCCTGAATATCAGCGTCTCGGATAATAAGCATATCTCATATGGTGAAGTGCGTGTTAATGTAGTCATGGTAACACAGGATACCCTTGAAAACAGTCTCACCATTCGCTTCAGTGGAATTAGCCCAGAAGTCTTCCTGGAGGGTTACTATCGTATCTTTACCCGTACGCTTAAGAACATGCTGTTGTCAGTCCAGCCAGATGATATACAAATGGTCAGTTTACAGGAGACAGACTTTGATAGTGGTGACCTGGACGTCTTATTTGCTGTGGAGAAATCGCCAAATACATACTACAAACCTAAGCCACTGGTTCGGAAAATCAATGACAGCATTGCTTCGCTTGAAGAAAGAATGGGAGTGTCAGTAGCTGAAATATTCACATCTGTTTGCCTACTTGATACATGTGATAAAACAACACGATGTAAAGACAGTCTTACTTTAGATCAGTCAACCATTGCTGCGGTGTATTCAACAAGGACCAGCTTTGTGTCTGCCAAACATGTCAGGTCATACACTTGTGTATGCAAGGAAAAGAGTAAGTAAACTATTGCATTAAGTTTTGCTGAAGAGAATCTCTTTTTTGCTCTGCTTTCTCTGTCTGACTCTTTGAGTGCCAAACTGTTGTTACCATCCACACTGTGCCAGTTCATTCTAATTTATTTGTGGACAATAATTACTTTAGTTGCTATTATTATATGTATTTGTATGATTATGTATATGAATGAACATTCAAAATAATGACCATACACATCACTTTTGTTTTTGTAGGCGACAGTTGTGAGGAACCAACAACTGAAGAACCGGGTAATGCGTGTGATAATGATCCCTGTCCAGAACACATGATTTGTTTACCAGCTGGTACTATAGACTACAGCTGTGTCTGTCCAGATAATAGCGTGGATGATGACTGTGTTGGTAAGTCTGTCTATACAACCACTATAAGAGCATTGTGGTCATGTGATGGTGTTCTGATGATGACTGTACGTACAGAAGGTCTAAAAATCGGTGCATTGTGGGACAACACCTTTTGTGCTGTGTTGTTCATTACACATCTAATATGGTCTGTGCAAATTGTATTTAACTCCTTTTCCACTTTTGAAATGCTACTTTTGTCCCTCACAAAAATGAATAATTTTTCCCAATTTGCGCAAAAAATGATTATAGAAAAATACTTAAAAATGGGCAATATTTGTCACTAAAATTTTGAGAGGAAAAAATGATGACCATCAAAGTGTAATGTTAATTTTTTTTCCAGATCCTAGATTCCGCCCTGTTAGTTTCAGTGGGTCCAGTTATATTCATTATAACAACCTGGTGTTGGATACTACATCAACACGTGTCTCTGCTAAAGTTAGAACTATGAAATCTCATGGTAACATTATGTATGGTACTGGTGACTATGATTACAGTATTCTGGAGGTAAGTACTGTTAATTTACTATTAGCTGTTTATGTTATTAGTAAAGTATGAATAGTTTATTGTTAGCAACCTCAATTATTGTATTGTAAATTATGATGAATACTTGCTCTACTCATTCAGCAGAACAACTGGGCTAATGAGTATATAAAGAAGTTGTAGCGAGAATAACAATTGTGTCATTCAGAAGAAAACAAGAATGTTTATAGTTACCTGGATTGATTTAACTTATTACATGCGATAGAGCCTTTAAAACAGTGCCAATCACATGTGAAATCAAACGTGTCAGCCACTTAATCATGCTCTGTACCATTTCTATTTCTAGATTGAAAATGGTTTGCTGCAGTATCGTTTCCAGTGTGGTAGCGGTGAAGGACTTGTCCAGATAGTACAGAAAATAGACGATGGTCAATGGCATGACGTTAGTGTACATCGAAGAGGCAATAGTGCGAAATTAGTACTTGATAATCAGTATGTCGAAAATGGTGATGCACCTGGCGATAAACGAGAACTCAACTTAGATGATATCTTTTTTGGAGCTGAAGTTGAAAGTGATGCACGTCGTAGACGAGATCCCATTTCTCAGTACGGGAGTATCAGCAATGGGCTTGATGGTTGTATGAGTAATTTGAATTTGAATGGCGAAAGATTACCAACGTCCGGTGATGACGTGCAATCGAATGGTGTTGGCGAGTGTCCGTACAGTATTAGAAGTGCTTGTCTTAGTAGTCCGTGCGTGAATGGCGCGACATGCTTGGATATTGATGGCACCTTTCAATGCAATTGCATGATGAATTGGTTTGGTGATCGCTGTCAATTTACATCGCCATGTGGACCGAGCCCATGTAGGAATGGTGGTACGTGCATCAATGAGAAAACAGACTTCCGCTGTGAATGTCCCGAAGGACTGTATGGTAAAACTTGTACAAATTACTGTATTCCAAATCCATGCTTGCATGGCGGTTTGTGTATTGAGAGTGATGATGGTCCCATCTGTGAGTGTCGTGGCTTCACTGGACCTTATTGTAACGAAGACATCAACGAATGTCTGGATAATCCATGCAATGGTGGGATGTGTACAAATACTCCTGGAGGTTTCACCTGTAACTGTACTATCGATAGACAAGGGCCGGACTGTAATGAAGTAAGCGCATTCTCCCCTCATATCACAACATCCAACTTCCTCATTACGTGGCAGGAAATAGTTGGTATTATCGCCGCCCTGCTGGGGTTGACTCTGCTAGTCATCTTCTTTGTCGCATGTCGAAAATACAGACGTAGGAAGAATTATAAGGGGAAGAAGAGGCAAACTAACTTGAATGACAGCCTGACACGTGATGCCAATACATTGATGTTACATCGCATGGACAATCTTGGAGGAGATAAACGTGATAGCAAATTATCTAATCTGGAAGTTAACTTTCAACCAAGTAATAACATGCCTCCTGAGATCCCGAATAGACCAACCTCATACACACCAAGTAATCATAATTCATTAAACAACCTTGACAGTGATCGTAACTATGATGAAAATGATCAGAATGCTTATCAAGGTCAACCAGTTAGTCAGCCACCAACACTGGGTCCAATGCCACCCTCCAACTCAGCATCTGATAGTGACTCTATTGCAAAGCCTCCATGGGATTTTAATGAGACGACACCACCAAATGTGACTGGCACTGAGAACTACGATAACAGTAAGTCTCATCTTAATGCAATTCTATACACATATGTCACCAAAATCATGCTAGAAAAGTGGCCAACATTCTCTGTCTTCATTTGGAAATCCTTAAAAGTGAGCAGGGATTGGGTTAACCCCATATTCTGCTTTCTGAATCCTCAATATCGAAGACCCCCTGTTTTGTACAATAAAGACACAGCGTATATCATCTTTATTTTGGCATTGAGACTCACACAATCCCTGAAATTGAGTAACTATTTCTATCAAAGTATTATTGATGACTGGATCGTAAGGTCAATTGTTGTGACATTCAATGTTCAGAGTCTTCATCTGATGCAAAAATATATATTAAACATCACCTGCTAAAAACTGATGATGTGTTAACTCTAGCTTCAAACATGTATACTATTTCCCCTATTTTTATTTCTTTTTTGGAATGGTGTAGACCATTTGATGTATCTATGTTTTACTTTCCCAGTGTGTAATAAATTAAATGACCCTGATGCCAACAATGTACCAAAGAATGTAGTGAGTGAAGAGACTCCTGGCTACAGACAGCGAGATGGAACTAATACTAACTACAGTTCATTGAGTTCATTGCAGTCAGAAAATGATGAAGATATGTTACCAGGTAAAATATTCCTCAGTTCTAGACATTATAACGTGAAGTAATTATTGAGTCTGTGTTACCCCCTCAGCTAATAGGGTTTGAAATAGGAATTGCCAAAATAACAGATTGGTCTCAGTATGTCAATGTTATTATTTATTTCTGATCATTAGTTTTCAGACAGTATATAGTTGATTACCCATGATGAATCAAATCCACTAAATCAATTAAACACATTGCGCTTGAGTTAGTGAAAGATTTTGTTCGAGAGAGCAAACCTACTGGAATATAAATTTTTTTTTTTTTCAAATTGAAAACCCTTCCAAAATGTAGGATATATTTATGGTTTAAATTAGCGTGGCTCTTGGCTACACAGGAAAGTTGAAAGTAATTTTTACAACCAATTTCAAACCCTGGTTGAGGCTGATATTAATTTCCCATTTTCAAATGTATTTTTTCCCCCCAAGACTGGTAGTAATAGCTGTATCTTAATGTATTGTATATCTTATGTATGTATGTGTAATTTGTTATAAGACCACATTGGTCTCTGTGTTATAATGCATTGTCTGGTGAATACATTTTAATATATAATGTTGTGTATTATATGTGGTCTTAATTTGTTTTCTGGTTTCTTTACGTCTCTGTAATTATTCAGTCATTTGTGGGATGTCCAATGTGAAAAGGAAAAGTATTGTGTTTTCTATGTCTACATCACATATGTGCATGTTTTTCATCACTGTTTTCTTGCTTTACTTTATGATATTATCCTAGATGTGCTGTGCTGTGTTTCAAAAAAAAAAAAAAAAAACACTAACTCATTGCAATTAACTTTTGTTGTCCAGCAACTGCAGATCAAAAGTCTGACTCTGGCAAAGCCAAACCCAAGTCTTCTCTGAGTCTTAAACTGTCAAAGTGTGATAAAAACACATCAACGTACAAAGACGCATCTCCATCCTCCGTGAAGTGTGTCCGTTTCAATATGACGCCTAAAGTTACAAACTTTGTAATTGAAAGCCCTGGGTCTGAGCAGAGCATCCCAGTAGAATCAGAATATGAGAAGGCTACTAATTTGATGTATTTTGATCAAACTGAGGAGGAGGAGGAGGGTTCAACTGAGCTTGCTACAAATACTGATCAAATTTGTAATATTGACCACACAAATAACAATGCTATGCAAAATAATGTAGCACTAAATTTGAATGAACACAGTAATGTAGATTTAGATAATTTAGAAAACTCTGGCACCGCAGCCGCTTGCTATGAACCCTCAGTAGTAGAGAATAAAGCTAGTGTTACTAACCTCAAAACTGATGAATCACAAAACGATCTAAAAACGCCTAATTCCTTACCGCCACCACCAACAACATGGGATTCTGATTTGTCTGATGTAGAGTCAGTTAGATCAGACGCTGAATTGACACAGAGAGATGCAGGGATGGCTGATGCTGAATGTCAGACAGATGATGATATGGACGTAGCAGAACATACATTCCTCGGGGCTGCAGAGGAGCCTCTGGAAACCACCACAGAATTCCACGATACTCACCAGACTGTGTTCATTCATCGACCCAACAAGCCTAAAGCACATAAGAAACGTAAAAACCCTGGTTAGCATCTTTCTATCTTCGCTTTTCTTTACCTTCTTCCTCTTATGGTTTCTGGTGCAGTTTTCAAATCATGATTCTATCTTTTACTGGGTAATCCCTGCTTACAACACCACCAACCTTTGGTGCATGCTTCATTAACTGTCGTATATATTACAATAACAAACACCAACAACTGCTGTAAATGTAAACTTGAATGATAATAATTAAGTAATACCCCAGTCACTTCTGAAGCAAATCCGAGAATATCCGATGTATTTTTGTTTTTAAAAGTCAGTGTGATTATGTTATTCATTATAAGTTGTTTACTCAATAAATCTCTTCTTATGAATACATTTGAATTGTTTGACTGCCCTCATGTGTAGCCTTTTTCAGTAACTGTTGAGATCTGGTGTGACGTTGATTCTACCACATGAGCATGAACAAAACGCATGCACTTACGTAAATGTCTATGGTTGAAATAATTCAATAAATGCAATACGATATTTAAATTGCTATGCGTTAGCTGCACATAAAACGTGATCATTTTAAAATTCTTTTTTTGTGTCCTTGTTGCATTTATAAATTTTGACACTGAGAACACCGGTGCCAGTTGTCAATTCATCGCATCAACATGTGTGATCTCAAGATCTCGCAATTACTTGAAAAAACAAAGATTTGCTACATGTAAAACAACATACCGTTACTAACACTCTTAACTCTCTCCTTCTTTTCCTATTGCTGCCATGCTGCTTTGATCCTAAAAAAACATGTTATTTTTGCAAATAAAACACATAAATATAAACAGCACCCACCCAGCCGCCGAAAGATGTAGATGGGTATACTAACAGCGGTAACCCAGTGTGGGAACTGTAATAGTGTGAGCGGGTAAAAGTATTTACTCTATGTGTAATTCAATGTCATACTTATATATATATTTATGTAATCAATCCATATCCGTAGATTGTATCACACAGCATGTTATTGTTTAAGATATTATTTTTTTCCTTTTTTCTAGGAATGTCAGTAATATTTATGTTTTCATTAACATCCATCTATGCATGCATCCATGCATTTGCAGACTTTTCTTTGCAGCTAGGATGGGACGTCGTTGTTGGTGTAATAGGAGATTTCTTTTGTTGATTTTGTCTTGCAAGCTTTTATAAATGTTTATGCACAGTGTTTTTTTGTATATCTGTTATGTTTCTGATGTTTACCATTATTAAGGCTTCTGTAATTTGCTTTTATATTTCCCTATTTGACACACGATGAGAAATAGTTCATAAGATTAAGTCAACAATTTCCTTTCTCTGTTCATAGTTGTATTAGCTTTAGTTCTCTTAATTTTTTGCCTCACTTGGTGAGGTAGACAACAAAAAATGAGAAAACATGAGAAACATAACAGATGTTACTTTCATCATTATTGTCTTCAACCATGTGAACATTGTCAGTTGTTTCCATGATCGGTATTGTGAAGGACATAAGTCTTGCTTATATGATCAACATTGTAAAGAAGTGTTACGTCAGGACATCAGACTGTACAAATAGTAGTTTTCATTTCATCGTATCAGTATTTCATTGGTGAAAAGCATGTCAAAGCTTGTTTGTTTTTTTATCTAACGAGGACACATGGTTGAAGTTTCCGTAAATCACATGAATATTGGAATTTTTGAAATTTATTTATTTAAAAAATAAACTGGTCATATGTCAAATTCATCAAACCATTTTAAAAAATGGCTTCCAGTGTGCTATTAGCATATTGAAAGTCATAATGGTTTAGTTTCTACTTCTGTAATTCAAGTGATGGTCTAAAAAAATGGCATTTCAAGAAGATTTCCAATTTCATGTTGATGATGTTTGTTTATATGATAATGATAAAAAAATGTTTCTTGGATAATTTATGCATGCTTCCACATTCAATCTTGACGTTTATTCATCACGTGTCTTCATTCCAGGCTACCACTGGGACTGCACAGACTGGATGCCACCAGAAAACCTGCCAGATATTTCCGAATTACCACAGTATGAGGTACCAGACTCTCCAACAAATAGTAACGGGACAAATACAAATGATTTCATTATTGAAGATGAGTATGTAGGAGAGGATACAGACTATCCTGAGGACCCGAGTGATATTCAGTACCCTCATAACATAGATGACTTTCAAAGACAATTAGAGAACTATCCTCCTCCTCCTCCACCGCCACCTCCCCCTCAACATCCAGAGGAAGGGAGTCAATATGGTAGCTATCAGCACAAAGAAAACTTATACAAGCAACATCCCAGCCATTATTTACCACATCATAGTTATAGTAATTCACAGACATCCCAGGATATGTACGGTAGTGGACTAGACATGTACGGCCCTGCACCACGTTACCACAATAACGTAGCAGGACCACAAGATGAAATTCCTATGGCCGATGAAGATGAGTACGACGATGGTAGCGAATACAATGCGGACTGTGAGCACTCAGTGTCCAACCTGGACAACCTGTCAATCTCTGTGTACTCCACAAACGCTTCATGCTCAGACGTTTCGGCTCTTTACGAGCCGGATTCCGAGATGGGCTTAAGCGATTATGAGAGTGGAGATGACAACCTTTCCCATCTGTCCACTTTGCACACTGAGGTTTGATTCACAGAGTATTGTAGATTCCTACCAAATTCTTACTCATTTACATACAGGATATTTTAACTACGGTAGATAAAACTTAATGTTTTATGGATATTTGTCTTCTTGTTCTTCCAATGTGATGTCTCTACAGAATTTATTGTATATTGAGTTTTATGGATATTTGTTATATGTTGTCTTCTCATGTCAATAAAGTGAAAAAAGAAATTTTTGCTCTCAAATTGATTACACAGGAGATTGCCTTAAATGTTGAGAAGAGTTTCAATTGCCAAAAAAATCTTCCACATACTTAAGTGGTCTTTTCTTTTAATAGCTAGAATATCTTTCCCAGTTCAAACTTTTTTTTTTAAATTTTAAGAACTTTTAGATCACAATTTAATTGGAAGATTTTAACCAATTGATTATTTAATTGAGAAAACCCCTTTTCCCAAAAATAGATTTCTACTCCCTCATTATTTACTTCAACTGTAAGTATGTATATATCTATATATGAAGGTAAAAATTGAACACTTGTCCCCTATTTTATTTTGTGCTTCCTTCCCTTGGATTATAGTGTGATGTTCCAATCACTATGCATTAATAAAGACTATGCCATTGTATTAGAGGGAGCTGAAGCTGACAATTTGTCTCTGTTGACTGAGACTAGATTTGTTTTCTAAGGTGCTTAAATTCAATTTACTGTTACAAGTTATTTTTTTTAATTAATTTTTTCTGTCAGATGTATATGGAAACATATTTACTGCTCCAAACTATGTTCAGGTGACTGTGAAATGCTACCCACATTGTACAGTGTCTTCTATTAAAAAAAATATGCATTCAGTGTTGGACTTTTATTTTGATGAACAGCGTGTTTACAATTGCAAATAGTAGGGGTGATATCTCATTTTAAGATCAGTTTGCAATTTGAGTATCCTTTCACAGTTCCCTAGGGGACCCAAATTTGAGTAGCCTTTCACAGTTTCCTAGGGGACCCAAATTTGAGTAGCCTTTCACAGTTTCCTAGGGGGACCTGAATTTCAGTAGCCTTTCACAGTTTCCTCGGGGACCTGAATTTGAGGAGTATTTAATATCTATAGCATTCACAGTATGATGTAATTTATTATAAACTTATAAAAAAACCTAAATGTATATGTGAAAGGTGTAAAACTAGCAATAGTTGTTTTATTTTTAGTGTTTCTAAGGCTTTTTTTTTGTTGAAACTTGACTTCAGAAGTCAAGTGCTGTAAAGTGTATCCGCTGCCTTTTGTGTACAGAGATTTTATGTATCCGTAGTTGCTTTGTTATATATGTAATTAGTGAGTAGACAGCCCAGATGAGAAGAAATGCATTTTAAATATTTTAATTAAGGAGTATACCAAAATGAAAAAAAAATGTGTCCAATAAATTTAAAAAAAAGAAAATTGCCATTTTGGTGTGAAATAGATTTCCAATTTTCTTATTATCATGTTTACTCCGTCAAATTTTATTGTGAAACATCTCTAGATAAAATTCTTCATCTGTGTTTTATTTACAGTTAGCGTGCTTGACAGAACTCAATAAAATAGTTTCAATGAAAAGTTTTATTTTGATGTTTCACTCAAAAAACTATTCTACAAAATCCTTATTTTTAATTTTTAGCAGTTCTGAGATTGTTGAGTGAACAAAAGAGAAGTGATTCTGTAAATTTCAATGTTTAAATTACTTTTCACGTTATTGAAGTTATTTTGTCATTATTTTTTGTATCTTCAATAAAACTTATAAAGTTGTATTTAAAAACAAACAAAAATGCTGTGTTTATTTTATCAGCTCTCTTGTCAAAAGCACAAATGTATGCCTCATTTCAAAAACCAGTGGCATTCATAGAAATGAAATTTCATATATGTTCTTTATGACAAATGCAAGATCCAGGTTTCTGGTAAGTCATACTTGTATCTCAAGGTACAATATTCTCTTACTATAGTTTGAATTTCTTTTGTGTATTCACAAATTTCAACCCAAATTTGAAATACCGGTGAACTGAATATACCGGTATACAATATTGGAACATTTCTCAATAATTTACAGTCACTAATTTCCATATTGTTTAGAAAACTTCCAAAGATAGCACATTTTGGAATTAGGTAATCTGTGATATGTTTTATGAACAAAATAGACTGGAACATTCTCAATGGCTTGTTGATATTGGCATGGAAAGATTTACAGATTTCTGCATAATAATGAGATAATTTGCATAATAGTTTACCACATTTTCATGTCAAATTGTGTAGTCAAACTAGAGATGCATTCTTGGAAAGGTATGATCAATCCGTTTAGCTTTGGGGACAAATTCACTTTTGATAACTTGGGCATTGTTTTCTAAAACATTTCTTATTGCTAATTGTAGCATTCCTTCCTCTTATATAAGAATGAAAAGGGGTACAAAAGTTGGCCACTATTTATACGATACATTTTCAGTATACACGATAGATTATGCCTGGTTACATTCTCAAGACGAGTCCAGTCGGCTAAAAAAGGTTAAGGTAAACTTTGTCACAAAATACTTTCAAGAATGTCTTAGAAATCAGTTTGGAAATCAATGTGCAGAAATAAAGCTGATTAGCTCATAGATAAAATGATGAACCTTACTATGTGATGAACCCAATTAGTGCAGTGTGACAAGGATGACCAATTGCATTTATTGTTAACCGCTTGAAAATGAATAAGTAAAAAGTGCTAAACTGCTTTGTCGCATACAGACCAAATTTTAGTTCTATTAAAGAATGTACAAGACACTGAACAAATTGATTTTTATCTAAACGTGGGCTTGTTAAAGCGGGAGGGTCGTCACCTGTGCATGCCCGGGAATTGAGTCCTAAGCGATGATAACACGCGCTAAAAGCGCAAAGGCTCATGGGTAGACAATTGTTGGTAAACAATGACACGCTATGGCCACCTGACAAATGCGTATGTGACGACTCCCCCGCTTTAAAGTTTAGTTGACGCAAAAGTTTGCGTGTGGTATGATTTGCATAATTAAAGACAAAACTGCGAATGCTTGTAAAAAATAAAGTTCAAGGACTTTTTTGGAATATAAAAAGAAGAGGAGGCGGGGGGGGGGGGGGGTGAACAACTTTATATCCCAGAAGTGTTTTGAGAAAGGAACATTTTGAGACAATTCTTGTGCTGTTGAATGCCGTTATGATTCAGTGAATCCTGTCTCAAGTTTAGCACAAATGTCATTCTCAGGAAAGGAATTGGTATGTTGTAAAAGCCTTAGAATCGATTAGCATGGATGTATGAATGTGCCAGTCTTGGACATTTTAGAATTTTGCATCATTGTTTCAAAATTAGCATATTAAAATTGTGGCAGGCAGGTGCAAAATTACCAACTTTTGAATATCTATAATGTACAAATGACCAACAAGAGATCCAAGTATCACAAGAAATTATGAAAGATTTGATTGGATCCGAGTTGTGGCCATACTCGAGAAGAGTCACTCAAAAATTGGACATCTAGTGCATAAAAGAACCTGCAATGGAGCATTCTGATCATGTTAACACAAGAACTGACTAAATTTGGCATTTGAATACTCTTACAGGCATTCAAACTAAAGCAATCATTCAGTGGCGGATCCAGCAAAATGTATTGGGGGGGGGGGAAGCTTCGCTTAAGATACATGGAGCGAAAATCGCAGAGAAACTATGCGTAATCCAGATAATATGAATCGTCATGCGTTTGGGGGGGGGGCATGCCCCCCTGGATCCGCCACTGCAATCATTGTAAAATCTGTATTAGAAGCAGTGGCTTCTATTAAAATGATACAATGTAAAAGGGGATGCAGCTTAGAGCATCAACACATATGAAAAATGGTTAAGAATTGGTTCCCAATTGCTTAAAAATACTGGGTGCAAATTCTAATAAAGATTTAACTGTTCTGCATACCATCAAAACAACCAGAACAAATTTTTCCTTGCATGCATCTTGAGATGCTACTAGAAAAGAAAAACAGTACTCAAGTTGAAAATAAAGTTATAATAAGCATTTTAACAACTCCACTTACTAGTATTAGAACAGCCATCATATATTAGTGTCTGTCTCAACAAAAATCGTTGCTTATTGTCAATTGAGGGCGCTGTTGCGATGTATACCAGTGTACTTCAGGTGTCAAACCACCAATTACATAAATTTACATTCGGTAGATGACAATGTTAGTGCTTTAATGTATTTCTACAAAAAAAACAAGCAGCCTGTCGGCTGAGATGGCTCTGCTGTTAGCAATGCACATTTCAATTAGAGTATTGAAGATATCACGAAATGAAGAAATCCAAGATTAGCCCACCTGAGGTATATATGTACAATATCAAAGCAATCAGACTTGTCGTTTTTAACAAGAAGTCAAAACTACTAATATCACTTTTTACCAAAAATATTCATTGAAGATATCATTATGAAATGAACAAATATGATATTGGTCTACCTGAGACACGTATATGGATAATATCAATGTGATTGAACGCCAATGGACAATCACTAATACGATAAGCTCTACTCCACTCGCACACATCAGACATGTGCACATGCATTTGTTTCATGATCTAATTCAAGATGGCCGAGTGGTAGTCATTTTAAGGCCAAAAATTCATCAAAATCACACATTTTCACCATTCTCAAACCAGATTTCATTCAGACAGACGCACGTTAGATTTTTGGGTTGGGATCAAAATGACCTACTGGCAGACATTTTATTTCAAAGAATGCAGTTTCAGATTCATATATCCGACATGCTTGGACCGCTCAAGTTCAAACTTTACACATACATCAGAATTAATTCAGACATGTACACATGCTTTTTTTTAATATGATCAAGATGGCCAAACATGCAACCGCATCTCAGTTGTGCATGGACAGATTCTGTTCAAACTTAGTACACACCTTGAAAGTGATGGGACCTTGATGCACTCCATTTTATTTTTCAGATTGGGTTCAAAATGATTGACTAACAGACATTTTGTTTTAAAGAATTCAGTTCCAGATCCATGTATTTGACATGCCTGGACTGATCAAGTTCAAACTTCACACATACATCAGATGAGACAAACAACACATTTTTGTCACCATCAAATCCAAAATGGCTGAATGGTGGTCATCTTGTATAAATCACTGTCCTTGAATGAATCAATGCAGGTCCACAAAGCCTCATCTCAAACGTGCCTGCACCCATCAAATTTAAATTTTACACATACCGGTACTGTTTGATAAATCTATTGTTTATTATAAAGTGTATGGTACAGTAACATATTTTAATTTGCTACATGAATCTAAAAAAAGTAGATCATTCATAACGTTATCTTCTACCTGTTTGCTGAAGTGTTTAACATAAATAAGTATTTTATGCAGACATATATACATAATTGTCTTTGTTACGTGTCAACATTCAAATACAAATCAGCCGTAGGTTTCACAGGTCACTTCACCACATTACCAACAATGACAGTCACTTGTATAAGGTGCTTTGTGGGGAAAAAAATCCACTGTTCTCTTGAGATTTGGCCATCGAATCATCCCAAATTGACTATACATTACAGTTTGCCAAATATTATACAATATCACGGATACAGTGTCCCACATTTACCATCCGTCTCCAAATAACTGCTGTTTATATTTTGGAATGCATATTAAATATGAATTCAGCGTCATAACAAAGCAAGCGTTTATGGTGACATATGCTCATATCATCCAGGGAGGCGAGTCTGTTTCACCATCTGTTACTAAATCCATATCAACCTGCAAAGCAAATAACACAGTACAGATAAGGAACAGTCTGGATTTGGAAGTTAAATTTAACAGATATTGTTGCATTTATATCATTACATGATAATACTTCAGTACAGCAATATTTTCCAGGATTGAAAAACCTTTATTTAGGACATGTCAAATGATTGAACTAATGATTGTTCTAGCATTCTCCACGGAGGCCTACATTCACATATACTTTCAGAATTGCAAATAACAAAAACTGTTATGCTAATCATATGCAAATGAGATCAGTTGTCTAATTTAGTTAGTGAAGAACAATGCTCTGTACTGGAATACTTGTTGTTCAAAAATGTTTTTAGAATTAGTTAGATTGAAATAACGTGCACAAGGGTGACATTAGCAATTCATATAAATGGGTAAATAAATTGAAAGGGGAATGTATCTTCTATTGATATTATACATGTTTCTCAGGATTAATCTGATATTCGTTTGACCCAGCCAGTTCAAATCAGATAACGATCTTGAGACCCACACAGCTAACCAGTCAAAAGCTGTTTTCGTGTTTGGAACAATATGGCGCTGACAGTAATACTTACATCTTCTGGTGAGTCTTGATCATAATCATTAATTTCATCTCCGTCTAAATCATCAGCATCATCTTCTGAATCCTCTTCACTATCTTCCTCTTCTTCATCTTCATCATCGTCATCCTCGTCGTCATCCTCAAATGTCTGCAAACATTAAACATCCAAGTGTTTCCACAACATGAAAAGCATACTCAGGTTGGTACAATGTAACACTAACTGTCTAACTGTTATAGTGCAGAAGTTGAAAATAAAATATTACTTTTATTATGTACATTACCGGTAATAACTTACCTCAGAGGTTTTGCCTATTGGTATTAAATCACGGTTCATTTCTGATATACTTTGAAGCTTAAAACAAAGAAATGATACTGTTAGTGAATATTTAAGTTAATTCAACGTGTTCTCCAAGTGTAGGAATAACCTAGTGAAACCTTGGAAACCGTCAAACGCCTTATTTATTTTTTTACTCAATAATCGGCATGAAACTCATAGTCGCCATCTTTGTTCGTATGTGACCCATGTAAAATTGACTGGTCGTGACTACTATGACGCCATGTTGAAGACTGATGCTATTTATTCAAGACTTATCAATGACGTAATATAGATTAACAAATGAGCATCGGTACAAGCATGAATACATACATTACACCTTCCCTTCTGAGCTTGTTTTTTTTTCATTACAGTAGTAGTACATGTTTAGAAAAATGATTTCCATTCAGTTCTTAGTGCGTACTGTTCTCACATTAATGTCAACATAGTTATCAAATCGTTTCACAAAACATTATTAAGTAATGAAAACTATAAACACTATTTAGGTAACAACATACAAAACTGTTATCATATCCAAAATCTTTACGGCATCAAATATCGAACAACACAACTCAAATCAACTGGTATCATTTCTACAAATCTAGCTTACGAGGTGGTTTGCTGAGTCTACCCGATCTAGTGAAAACTTGTTTAGTTTCCGTTGTGTTAGTGGTAGGTTTCAACTCTGAATTATCATAGTTATCAGGCTGTTTTGTGTCATGTAAATTGTCATTCTTATTTGTGCTAAAAGAATTCTCAACATGAATATAAGGTTTGCTTTGATCACTCATATGATTGTCACTAGAGTTCATATCAATGCGCGTATTCTGATCACGTGGAGTAGTTGGTGTAGCTTCGCGGGTGTCGAATGCATGACGACGGTTACGTCTGAATAATTTGTCCTCAGGAGTTTCTATTATGTAACTGCGTGGTACATTTTGACATTTATTCTGGATTGTACCGTACTTCCATTCTCCCTTCAATGTACGGAATCTCACATTATGTCCTGGCTGGAATGCATGTTTAGTTGTACTTGCACGCATATCGTAATAATACTTCTGAGTCATCTGGCGTTGTCTGAGCTTTGCATGTGCATTTTCAACGACTTCTGGTTTGAGCAACTCTTCAGTGACAGGCAGTTTTGATGCTAGTCTACGACTTTGCAGTAGTTGTGCTGGCGATTTATTTACTGTGTCTACTGGTGTGTTTCGAAAGTTGAGTAGAGCAATATATGGATCATGCCCTGTTTCTTCACATTTCTTTATCATCTCTTTCACGGTCTGAACTGTGCGTTCTATTTGACCATTAGCTTGCGCGTAACCTGGACTTGAGGTTGTGTGACAAAATCCCCATTGTTTTGCAAAATCTGCATACTCGTGCGATGAGAATTGAGGACCGTTGTCAGTAACAACTTCTTTCGGTATTCCAAAACGTGCAAACATTGACTTTGTTGCAGAGATTACCGATTGACTACATGTATTAGGGAGCAAATACATGTCTGGAAACTTTGAATAATAATCAACAGATAACAAATAATTTCTTCCCTTGTATACGAATAAGTCAGATGCAACTTTGGCCCATGGAATGCTTGGAATGTCATGCGGTATCATTGGTTCAGCTGGTGGCAATTTGCGAGAACTCTGACATGTGGCACAACGCGACACCATATCTTCTATTTGGCTACTCATACCTGGCCAAAATATGATATCACGGGCTAATTGCTTTGATTTGACAATACCCATATGTGGCTCATGTATGCGTTTGAGCATTTCGGCTTTATGACTTTCTGGGATGACAATGCATCCGCCCTTGAGTATCAGACCATCCCTATATGTTAACTCATCTTGATACGTCACAAAAGGTTTTAACTGCGATGCTTGATATGTCACGTTCTTCGTGTCTGGCCATCCTTGAAGTATAGCATCCTTCACCAGTTGTAATGCTGGGTCTGCTGCGGTTGCATCTCGGAGTTCACCTAGTTTATGTGAACTGAACTGTACAAAGTTTACCTCTATTGTGTCATCAAACAAATCTGCAGTTGAATTGTCTCTAATAAAAGCACGAGACAACGTGTCTGCTAAGAACATCTCTTTCCCTGGACGATGTACGAGGCTAAGATCATAGCACTGAAGTCGCATTCTCATACGTTGCAATCTTGCGGATAGCTTGTGAATAGGCTTTGTCATAATAGCTAATAATGGCTTATGGTCGGTTTCTATCTGAACTTGTTTGCCATAGATGTAGTTGTGAAATTTAGCACAGCCAAAACAAATGGCAAGCAACTCTTTCTCAATGACGGCATACATGCGTTGAGTGTCATTGAGTGCTTTAGATCCAAACGCTATGGGGTGTCCATTCTGTAGTAAGGCTGCACCGAGACCATATTTGCTAGCGTCTGTCTGAATAGTAACAGGTTTGTTTACGTCATAGAACTTGAGGATTGGTGCTTGTGTAACGAGCGATTTAAGTTTGTCGAACGCATTGATTTGTTGGTCTTGCCAGTGCCATTCAACTTTGTCTTCAAGTAATTCTCGCAATGGCTGCGTTACCGTTGATAGATTTGGCACAAATTTCTGTAGGTAACTTATCATGGCTACGAATCTGCGTATGTCTTCCTTGCAAGTAGGAGTTGGCATGGTAACAATGGCTTTGATTCTCTCTGGGCTTGGCTTGAGACCTTCTGCTGATAGTATGTGTCCTACATATTCAACTTGGTTGAGACCGATCTTTGTTTTCTGCGGGTTTAGCTTGAGGCCAACTTCACGTGCACGCTTCAAAACATTCTCCAAATTCTGGTCATGATTGCGCTTATCACTGCCGTGAACACAAATATCGTCAACTACCATCTCTACGTCTTCTAGGTCACCAAATATATCTTGCATGACCTGGTTAAATATGTCACCACTTGTGTTGATGCCAAAAGGTAGCCTGGTGAACCTATAACGCCCCCACGGTGTGTTGAAAGTGCAAAGTTTGGAGCTTTGTTCATCGAGAGCGATTTGCCAATACCCTGATTGAGCATCAAGTTTCGAGAACAACTTTGCATTTGGCATTCTTGCGGCTATTTCTTCAATGGTTTTGGTTGGATGATGTGCTCGGCGAATTGCTTTGTTCAGCTTTGTAGGGTCCATGCAGATGCGAATTTGGTTGTTGGCTTTCCTGACTATGGTCATACTGTTCACCCAAGGAGTTGGTTCAGTTTCTGGCACTATCACACCTATCTCTTGCATGCGATCTAGCTCTGCTTTGACTTGATTGCGAATAGCGTAAGGGATACGGCGAGGTGGATCTGTACTGGGTTGTATAGACTCGTCTACATGAAGGTGATAGTTGTTTTTGATGCATCCAAGACCAGTGAATACATCTTTATACTCTAACTGAATATGCTCTGTTGTCAGATTACTTGTGACGGCATTTACACGGCGAATTAGATTAAGCCTTTGGCATGTATCACGGCCTAAAATCGGTTCTCGGCTGTCAACCACTTGGAATGTTACATTCTCGCCATTGATGTCAACTGTAGTTTCACCTATCGGGAAAATATGATGACCCGAGTACGAAACAAGCTTGCATTGCCTTGGTCTGAGTGGAGTTTGAATCCGCTTGTAATACTGTAGTGGCAAAATGTCAGCTTCACTGCCAGTGTCTAACTTGAACTTTATGTCTTGGTTACCAACTTTGAATATCTGAGTCCATGGCTTGCATTGGTCAATTTTGTCGATATTGACGCTTACTCTTGTGATCTCACCCATAAATAACTGATCACCTGCTATGTCATCATCACTGTCACTTTGATTTGATGTGTCAATGTCATTCACTTTGTGAGAGAACGATTTGCGTTTGTTGAATCTAGAGCGAGATTTGCAAACTGATCTAAAATGCCCTAATTTGTGACAGTATAAACACTCTTTCCCATATGCTAGACAATTGGCTCTATTTGCATGGAAAGGACCACCACAATTTCCACACTTCTTGCTGTCACGAGCGATTGATTTTTCATCATTATCTTGAAATCTGGTTTTGGCGGGACGCTGGGCGCGATGTCGGTAGAATCGGCCATTTTGTTTTACTGTGTGTACACTGGCTTCGGGCGTTTTCAACTGCGACGCGCTGATTTCACTCAAACGACAAATATTCACAGCTTTCTTGAGAGTTAGATCTTCAGTCTGGAGCAGTTTCTCACGCACACTCTCATCACGAATACCACAAACGATACGGTCACATAGTAATGAATTTTCCAACGTGTTGTATTCACAGTCTTTGACTTTCTGACGCAATTCAGTGAAAAATGTATCGAATGTTTCACCTGGGTTCTGTATGGTAGAATTAAATGCGTACCTTATGACAGTAATGTTGCGTTTGCCCTTGCAGTAATTCAGAAATTTGTCGCGGAGAGGTGCTATTTTGT
The DNA here is from genome assembly GCF_978046115.1 of Saccoglossus kowalevskii. Classification (NCBI taxonomy): domain Eukaryota; kingdom Metazoa; phylum Hemichordata; class Enteropneusta; family Harrimaniidae; genus Saccoglossus; species Saccoglossus kowalevskii. Next base: position 7,803,511 of record NC_140644.1, read on the forward strand.
CGATATCTTCATCGGTGAATGACCAAGTAGCGTGTACTTTCTGTGCGGCATATCCGGCGACATGAAGAAATACGTTGCACTGTACCTTCTCGTCTTTTGTCGTGACATCACTAGCAATTGCGTAGATGTCGTATGCTCTGAGCCAGTTCTTGTAGTTCTCGTGAATGTTGCCTTCTAGCTGGAGCGGTCCTGGAGCTTTCAATCCCGTGGTCATTGTTGCAAAATCCCGGTTCTGACACCATGTAAAATTGACTGGTCGTGACTACTATGACGCCATGTTGAAGACTGATGCTATTTATTCAAGACTTATCAATGACGTAATATAGATTAACAAATGAGCATCGGTACAAGCATGAATACATACATTACAACCCATATCTTGCACATGCATGGTGTAATGACCAATTGCATTACTTGTAAACTTTTCTTGATTACACGTGTATGTATTTGCTGTGTGCTTACATAAATGACAGAGGTGTTTATGGTTAAAATAAGTAACATTTTGATGATTCAGTATTCAACAAATGCAATTATTGATTTCTATGGAGATGCTTTTCTAATAGAACAAATACGAGTATGTAAATTTCACCCTCTAAAAAGCAACCGTTAGTAGATAGACTATCACAGCAATGGGCCGAGCTACTGTGGGACTAATAATAATAATAACTTTACACAACTAAATCAACAGAGGATTTAATAAGGTAAAATGACTGTGTGTGGGACATGATTCGGGTGACGTATAAAGTTCCAACGAACAACTCGGTAAACAGAAATGAATAAAGGTTTATGCAAATGTACAAGATTTGTTGAGTTTCTTACCCATGCCTGGTGAGCTTGTTCTTGCTCTGCTAACTCAATCTCGTCGTCACATGGTTTATCGACTCTGAACCACAACGGATCCGACAATCTCGGAAATAACGACGGAAATAAAGCGGCCATGATTGAAATTTACCGGTCAGCTGTAATTGTGTAGCTAGAGGGCGCACAAGCAAACGTGCGCCACCTAGCGACCGATTATAAAAGCTTCCCATATTTATGTGACTCCTAACTTTTCCAGTACGTTATACTTCGCTGGTCTAGTTGCCCTGCAAATTTCTCGGGGAGATTTAATTTGTACATAACAAAGACAATTATATAAGGAACAAGGTAACGCCTACAAAACGGCAATGGATGACTAACTTAACACTAAATTTAACGTGTCACCTGTTATCTTTGAATTTAAGGTAGAAGCCTACTCATCAATTAAAATACCCAGAATTTATTCATTTTGCAATAAACTGAACTCTAAGAAAATATAAGGATATTGGCCTAAAAAAAGTTGGGGGTCACCAGCCTTTTTTTTCGATAAATTGATGGTTGTATTTTAGTGGAAAGTCGCAATTTTTACACTATTATATCACTTTTACCACTGGTCCTATGGCAGAGATATTATGCAATATCTCAAAATCTAGCCTTGTGACATAGGCTGAAAAAATCGCATATTGTTAATGATGGGATACTTTTTGTTGTTCTGAATTATTTAAAAAATCTGGGTTTTAAAAAGTGTCAAAAAATGCAATTTTTCTTTAACACTGAGTTCTATGGAGTTGTTCTAAATTTAGGAACATGTCAACACGTCAAATGCTATTGAAGACTCATTGTAGGTCGACAACGTTTTTTGAAGTTCCCTTTTTAAGAGAATAATTTTTTTGATTGCTTGTCCATCACGGTCTATATTGTGGTTTGATATATCTTACAATGCAAGACACAACGCTGGGCTTTGCTTTATGTACATTTGTAAATGTCGATCATCAGCTGCCAACGGTGATTGGCTCAGGCACAGGTGTTGAAGGACTATCGGGGGGGGGGGATTCTTCTCCTCTGGGTTCTCCACACTTGTCAGGGGGGAATCTCGTCTCGTCTCTCTATTGCGTCCCCTTGAGGTACGGGATCGGGAAAGTCACTTACGCCTTACAGTCAAATAAGACACACACAACGAAATACGTTTCAACTCTCGTCTTAGTCGATCAGTCGAGTACTCTACAAGACACAGCGCCCTGGGGAAAAGTCCCCAAGACTATCGCAAGGCTGAACCAAGACTCTCCCAAGACTGTGCTTAGACTCGCACCAAGGCTCTCCAGGACTGGACTTGTCCTGGTCTACTCGCCAAGACCAACTAAAACTCTCTTTATTCATTTTCCAAACTCTAACCAATTACAAAGCAGTAAAAAGACTCTAGGGCGTAACCTTCAATCATAAAGCCAATCACACTAAGTACTGAACACGTCATATCTTTTGATTAATCGTTCACTACATTAATAACTACGGATATCAACTGTCAGAAATCGTAGTCAGAATAGCGACGGTTATCTCGTAATTAGTTCCAAATCCTGAGCCAAGTTCCGTCCAAAACTTCAAATAAGCCTAAACGATGACAGACATAACACAGCGATTCGCTAATAATCAGCTAATTAAGTCGGTCAACAGATACGTGTAAACAAATTCATGACAGGACTGTGGCTCAAGTAAATTGTCTACGTCCACAATGCGCGCGCCCTGACGTGACATAGCAACTGCGACCGCTCGCATATTCACAATAAGGCGCTTGCTGATTGGATAATGTTGAACTATGCCATTAACTATGATGTTACAATACCATTTTGATTTACTAGTATAAAAATGTTTATTTATAACGACCACAGCTATATGCCCTTCACTGTAACGTTGCATTTCCACTTTGAAAACATGTAGAACACCACTCTCAGAACAAGCTAAAACATAAAATATATTAAAAGTAGATACCATGCTCTCGAGTTCCTGTCCATATTAATTTGAGAGTACTAGTATTTAAGAATATTATACCTTAGACAAACATATCTATGATGTAACTAACAAACAACAACAACTATTGTTTGATAATCTAACTTCATTTAGAATGTTCGCTTAAATTCACATTCTACAGTTAATTTTTCGATACTCATCCACAATCTCAACATTTGATCGTGTATATATTGGTCAGTGGATTTGCAAAGTGGAAATGAATCTTTCTTTTTAAGATAAGTTCATTGTCCGCTGTACGACATCTTCTCCACCCATGGTTTGTTTATTCTCATCGGCCGTCGCCTCGCCATGTTCTTAGGGACATTTATATAGATTTATAATATAAGCTCATGAAATGTTTCCTAGACAGTTTTATACAGCTATGATCTGCCACGTTGAGCTTCTGTACCAATTTAAAAATTAGGACGATTAAGCCTGAACTCCAAGATTCAGGAAATGTGTTTGACTTGAATACAATATAGTTTGTGAAGAGGATTTAGTGAACCTATGCTGTCCATGTTTTGAGTATTTAGTTTGATATTAAATCTTCTCAGTGGTGCTGCTTTGTTATTTGTTCATAATTTCATAGTTTTTTTTCTATTTAACTTTTCGGGATTGATGTTCCGATTGTCAGGTAAATTGCCTTCCCTCTCCTTAAACTTGGAGTTGATTTCATTACTGTGATACTCATGCCGAGATGATTGATGTATTCTATAATGACATAATTTCTGCATTATTGCATGATGCAGAAAATTCTATTCCATGTGTTCATTATTCCAAAAAGAATATTGTACCAGTTTGAAACACATTAGTCAAGGATCTTCACGACAAAGCACGAACGGACTTCTGGATTTGGAAAGATAAGGGTTTTCCGAAATCTGGCCCTTTCTTTGAGATAATGTGTAGATATAAAGCACAGTTCAAGAGACTTGCTAATTGTAAGAAAAATTTCGTGCGAACGCTTGAGCAGAAAAGCTTAAAAATTACCCGAATGGCTACTGTAAAGCAATAACAAATCATAAAAGTAAAGCTCCAGCGCCCTCCTCGGTGGGTGGGTGTGCAGGGGACGTGAAGGTTGCTGAGATGTGGAAACAACACTATGAATCGATTCTGTATAAAACCGGTATTGACATTACACCTGTCATTCCAACTAATAAGTTTTGTGAAGACATTGTGGCTCATCAGAGTTAAAGATCTGAAACTGGATGTATCTCCCGGCATTGACGGTATCATTTCTGAACATTTTAGGTTTGCGCCCTCTAGAGTTTATGTAGTATTATCTCCTTGTTTTACTGCTATATTTGTTCATGGGATTATTCCTACACATCTTATGACCACTGTCCCAATACTAAAAGATTCGGGGCGTGGTATCTGTGATAAATCAAATTACCGTCCAGTTGCTGTGACAACAGTTGCATCTAAATTGTTAGAGAGAATATGGCTTAATCGTTGCACTGGGTGTCTATCTATTACAAATAACCAATTTGGTTTTAAACCTGGTCATGGCACTGGTATGTCAATTTTTGCTTTGAAGAAAATTTTACACTATTATAAGCGTCGTAATACTCCAGTTTTTGTCACTTTTATTGATGCTTCTAAAGCTTTCGATTATGTTCTCCATGATATTATGTTTGAAAAATTATTGGCCAGGGGTGTTAAGTCTTTCTTAATTAAAGTATTGGCTTATTGGTATAGATGTCAAGAATTTGTGGTTCGTTGGAATGGTCATTTATCAGATTCGTTTGGTGCTCAATATGGTGTGAAACAAGGAGGCATTATGTCTTCTATCTTATTCACAGTTTATTTAGATGATCTTAGTAAGAATTTATCAGCTCTTCCATATGGTTATTTACTCGGTGGCTACAAGGTCAACCACCTGATATAATCTGATGACATTGTCATTTTTCTACGGATCATAAAGTCAGCAGATGTTAGTGGATGCATGTGGCCAGTTCGGTAACCGGTGTTCAGTTCTCTTTGATGAAAAGAAGACTATATGTATGCTTTTTTCAACCTCGCATTAGAATAATTAACTTCAGTGTCTATCCATTGATGATGGTAGAATTCTTAAGTATGTTGACGTGTATAAATATTTGGGTCATTTAAATAACCTCTGATGATAGTGATATATTTAACAACATTAGAATGTGTTATGTTAGAGGCAATTATTCGTGGTTTTAAGTTTGCATCATTGCCTGTTAAGTGTAATGTTTTCACTGTTTTTGTGATGTTCTATATTGTTCTTATTTATAGGGTAATTTCACCATTCAGTCTTATTGCAATTTACGCAGAGCTCATTCACAAGTTTTTCGAAAATTGTCCGGTTTTAAACACTCTTATGTTCAAAGCAATAGTTTTATGTTTGTTGGTTTATCTATTTTAACGTTTGACGAAATTGTTAGGATGAAGTGTTTTAGTTTTCTTTCACGTTTGCACTTGTCTGACAACCCACTTGTTACAGCTGTATTATTCATTTCTATTTTGTTGGATAGTGTTTTATGGAGACTGTGGTGCAAAAGAATTTGTTGATGTGTACATATTTTTTAACTTCTATGGATTATTCTTTTTTAATCTGAAATAAATCTCAATAATAATAATAATAATAATAATAATTACATTGAGAATTTAGTATTATATATTACATGTAAAATTCGTTACCCACTGATCAGTTGCTGCTGGGTCATTTGTGTGTTTGAAGTTATTATGACCAACTTTATTTCTTATATACATCAATGATATCTACACTTCTTCAGAAATTTATAATTTTAGGTTTTATGCAGACGACTCGAATTTATTTTACACAATTAAAAATACAAATAATCTTAATTTACACTTCCTAAAAGGTGAGTTGATCAAGGTTACAGAGTCGTGCGATGCCAACAAGCTGACTATAAACAGAGCCAAAACCCAATATTTAGCAACTCGTAGCAGTAAGAGAAAGATAACATCATCTAGAGTTCTCTGACTGAATGACACAACAATTCACGAAGTGGATAGTGCATCATTCATTGGAATCACTATAGATAAACACTTATTATGGAAAAACCAAATCCTGGGGGCAAAGAAAACATCAGCAGACTTACGAGTATTTCCCTTAAACTTCGTTACAGTGTTCCTCAATCAATTCCTGTTATGATTTATAATGCTCTGATACTCTCCCGTATTCCATATGGCTTTAGAGGTAAGGGGGTAATACCTATTCTACTTATTTAAATGAGATTGTTCCTATTCAAAAAAAAATATTAGAATAATTACTTTTAGTGACAGACATGCACCATCAGAACCATTATTTAGAAAACTAGGAATTTTGGATATATTCAAACAACACAAGTTATAACTTTGTCCACGATGTTATTAATAACAGGTTGCCATAAATATTCCAAGATTACTACGCCCCAATTTGTCATTCACATAATACCAGACAAAATCAAAGAAATTATCTTTAAATAACCCAAATTAAACATAAAGCAGGAGAGTTCACCATTAAGTATGCAGGAGTAAAACTATGGAATAGCATTCCAAATCATATCAGGAAATATACAATGTAGGATTACTTTTAAAAAGGAATACAAAAATTACCTACATGCTAATTACACATATTTTCCAACTTAAAAATATATAAAAAATAATATTTTCTTAAATTGCATTTCTTGCACTTCCAGGTTTTTTTGACTGTCTCACTACTATTCTTATTTCCTAGTTGCTAATCGTATGAAGTACAGAGTTAAACGTCAGTATGCTTGCTCTTCTTGAAGTTGCCATCAATATAACTCTTTGGTGTTGGCATGCGTTTGTAAAAATTTAAATTGTCAATACGAGAGTTGAAATACCCAAGTATCATCATATCTCCATGGAAAAAAATAATTTTGTTATATTATTTTTCAGTTATGGAAACAAATTAGTTCGAAGTAATTTGTGTAATTTACAGAAAAGTAAATGTTTAGCGTAGTCACTAATTATAGTAATGTTTTATACACAAGCAGTGACGTCATTTGAAAATGTTCCAATGTTGAAATCTGTCGTTCAGTTTCAAGTTGAATTATGACATTTATAATTCTTTACAAAAATAAAGGGATGGGTTGATTTTGTAGATAGTACTACAAAAAAATATTTTTTTGTTTTCATATGTAAATATTGAGGCATTGCTAGATTCCAGAGATAGACTAAGTTCAGAATTTTAGAGATGAATGAGAGTTCTTTCTTAACTATTGAACAACTTGAGAAAGCTGGTGTCGAACCATGATTTGGCGTTGGAAGTATTGTATGTATGCAGCCCAAGCCCCCCCACTCCCTATATTTAGGGGGGGGGGCCTATGCTTGTTCCCTCATTTTTTGACCCCCCCTATCTAGGGAAAAGAAGAAAATTTAACCCCCCCCTTTCACGGGCTTTTCCGATGAATTTCACCCCCTATCTAGAAAACTTTTCAGTCTAGAACTCCTTTTAAACCCCCCCCTTTTTTGTATACTGTAAAGGGGTTAATTATTCACTGGGTTTTAATTTAGCTTATTTCGCTGACTGGAAAAATGCGCTAAATTAAAACCCAGTGAATATGTAAAATTTAGCATAGAACACATTATCTAAATGACGAAACCGTGAATTTAAAACCCACTGATTATGCCTGAAATGGTAAATCAGTGAAATTTAAACCCAGTGAAAATTAGTCATTTTACAGTATCTCGGGAAGTGTTTTGAAATACACCCCCTATTTTGAGAATCTCGGGAAAACAAGCAAAAAATACCCCCTTTTCTACGATTTTCTCGGGAAAATGTTCCCGAGACAGATCGTCAAAAAGTACCCTCTTTCCCGAGAAAATGGGAACGCGCATGCGGCCCCCTATGGATCCTGAGTGGGGGGGGGGGGTATGCAGTGACCTATTTAGTACTGTTTTATCGGACAGTGACCGAACAGTGACCGAACAGTGACCAGTCGACTGACGGTAAACAACTGTGACACACCACTTAAAACAGCAACAACAACAAAATACTCATCCGGCATACATATTTACAAAAACAATATTTACTTATTTCATCTTACTTCTCGACCATTTGGATCATTACAGTATCATGAATTATGCCTTCGTTTTAATTTATTATCACCTGCGAATCGTAGACATTTTCTTGACTCCGTCTTTTTGTATAAATGTCTTAATAATATTTTTGATTCTCCCTACACTATTTCCACCATTACTTTTTATGCTCCCTCCAGAAATCTCCGCTCCGTATATCCCTTCAAACTATCTCTTTGTCACAGTAATATATTCTTTCATCCCTCGTTATCTTGACTTTTTAAATTGTATTTATATTGCTGATTCAGTAGACATTTTTATGAGTCTATCTTCTTTTAAGTCATCAGTTTTAAATGCCATAAGTTGAGCTTTGGGTGTTTCTTTTGATTTTATATTATTTTTGTAAATACATGTATTTTTGTATTTGTATTTTATGAGTGCCTGTAATTGGGGAAACCTTTTAGTGTCTCAAGTAAATAGATAAATAAAATAAATAAATAAATAAACATATCACTGGGAGTACTGGGGTATAGCAATTGCAGTTTGAAGCGCAGAGAGGGGGCTGTCACGAAGGCTTCAAACTACACTACCCAAAGCGGGTGTATTCTGAAAATAAACAATGGCAAGGTCAAGGGCACAGCGCTACCACGATACTTCTGCCCATGTAATTAGTCTACCCGGATACGACGTTGATTGATTGACAGGTGTAAGTGACATTCACAACCAGAGTGGCGACCTTCATCAGGTTGCGAGGGAGCCCTCATGCGGCAGCTTCTGGGATCTTTCCATTTACGTGGACCGTCAAAATGGCTGCTCGTCGTCTTACTCCGGTAGCAAGTAGAATTGTGAGTATTTCAACATTTTACTTTTTGCGTATTTAGTCAGTAAGTCATTGAAAGCTTTATTGTGCAAATGGAGGGGCTGCTCGGTCTGGTGGTGTAATTTGCAAGGAAACATCTAAATCGACCCGATGTTCGTTGTCGAGTCTCTCACTCTGCCTTCTAGTTTTCATGGTGCAGACGGCTCTAGTTTATCATCTGCGCCCGGCTTCCGCGTCGGATGCCACCCATTCGATAATCTCAAATCCGTCTATCAACTTAAACCCAGCACAGTTTCTGAATAAAATGGCTATTTCTATAAATGGCCAATTATATATTGTAAACACCAAGTCACGTGATCCATGTACAACTGGTATTAAAACTTATGGTATACGGGTAAAAGTGAAATTAAAAGCAAGGACACGTTGGGTTTGCTGTTAAAACATTTGTCACGTTTTCTATCAAGGAATGAGAGAGTATTCAAAGACCATAAGCCTTATAGCATTCATGTTAACGCAAGTTAAATGGACTGCTTGTCTGCTGAAAGTGAATTTACTGAAGAGTAATTGGTTTTCCTAGCATATGGTGTTGTGTCTTGCATGTACAACTAGAGATTGTTTCCTGAAAGGATAATATGCCACTATATTCAGGGATATTTAATAGATGAATAACGCAGCATGTGTTCTATATCAAGTTCATGGATGTTCACTACAGAAATTATTCAATCCAACATCTGAGATTTATTTTTGTTCAGATGAATGGTTTAAAGTTAATGAAAAATAAACTCAACCAGTAGTATTACAATATAGCTCACCGTTTTGCTAGATACATAAATTTGTCTTTTTTGAAATTTAAAGCTGTTTACAGTACTGGAATTCGCAGATGATGCAACGATTTTTACAATTCTGTTGACAGTATATCTGTATAATTTATATAACATACTTTTACTAATTCATTCTCAAGAAGACATAAATATTTCAAGGCCATATATGAAACATTTACTCCAGAAGGCCCTTGTGCTAAATTCTAACCCCAAGAAGGGATTGTATTGTTCATAGTAGCCCTTACTACCTTGCTTATACTAACGTTTCTCTAGTCACCAATGGCAAATTACTTTGAGATTCAGCTAAAACAAACTAGGTCACTTTTGCAATCAATAGGTATGACTGATTGCAGACTATGAATTATTCTGAAAAATCAGCGTCATTTAAAAAGCATATCATCATCCACAAACATATTGCTTATTACTGGGGGTATAAAGCAAATTTGAAGTTTAAAAATATTGTGATTTGTCATTTTCATTTGTCATTTTGTCAACTGCTATTTATTGAATTTGTTGTTTGTGGTATCATTTCTATATGAAGTTTTTTTAAAGCCAAATAATAGAGGTTGTGAACATTAGTTGACCTTACTCTAACCTGCAAGGGTACACACGTGTACAAAGGTTGGTGACCAGGGTTGTTACCCTATACATGTCCTATCGTTTTGTAGGTTGCTATGCAAATTTGCAGATATGTTTGTTTACACTTATAAGCTTTATGACAGCAAACCTTAAAAGGCGGTGGTCATCATGTCCAACATTTCTGTTGATAAACATTGATTTTCCGACAATCCAATGCGCTCTTCTAATAGAAATCATACGTATGAGATTTGACCTGGGCGCAACTTGCACTAATTACTGCTGATGACTCCTTCGATACCTTCCAATCAATCCATCAATTTTTATTACCGGTAACACTTTATAAGAAAAATGGTTAAAAAAAAAATTCAGAAGGTTTGCTTATGAGTAATTTTACTTATGATTAATTGAATTTTTACTCCCATGTGCGAAGTTAGCTTGTATGTATGTGTGTGTCTGTTCGTAGCACTGATATCTGAAGAACCTTATGTTGGATTTTAATGAAACTCGGTTCATAGATGCTCTGGGCTAATGCGTAGATTTTATTAGGTTTTGGTTGAAATCCTTGCATATTAATTATGCATGATAATTAGCTAATTTTTAGCTATTCCACGACTGTTCCACTGATATCTAAAGAGCCATTCATTGGATTTTGATGAAACTTGGTACATAGATGCTCTGGACTAATGCACACATTAGTTTTATATTAGTTAAATTAAATATTAGTTGCCAAGCTTCTCATTTGAAAAGCAAATCTTAAATTTCACATTAATTTTAATGTGTCTCCAATACTCTCAGCACACACGAGTTCTTTCTATGGTTTCTTTGATTTTGTATTTCTTTATATTTTTCTTCTTACTGAAAAAAAAACACTGACATCACCCAAACCTGTTAATGTGTACCATATTTTCTCTATTTTGTACATATGACAGATATTTTTCATCAATTTCTCCTCACCGATTTGCAGAATTTCTATTCCATACCTTACTTTTTATACCTTGTTAACTTTACAACATATACTGTATCTATTTTGTCATTTTAATAACATACCAGGTCAGATGTTGATTTACACTCTGCAGTAATCTTATTCTCAAAAGACTCTTAAAATGTAATAAATATTTATTTGGATTATCATGAATCTCTGCTCATGTAATTGTTTTGTGATTAGATTCAACTTTTAAAGACCATGAATACATGAATAGAATAGAATTATCAGATAACACATAATAATAACTCTGACTTGTAGTAATCTTTTTCAATGTAACCCGTCAAATATTGATGACTTGTTTTGAATAGATTTATCCCTTAACTAATAAATAGCATATCTCATCTCTGATCATTTTGTTTATTTAGCTTTGGTAATTGCTAATTAAAATACAGAACATTATTTTAGCATTCTAACAGATGTGTGGGTAAAATAAAAGCCGCTTTCGTTTTAACTATACGTCATTTCAGCTAATAGTCACAGTGAATTGAAAATGTCATCAATATATTGTGTGATTATGGGGATTATGCATTTATAAAATGGCCAAGGAATATAAAGTGATTTATTTCTGAACGTACTTGTGATATCAAAATCTGTGTGTAACAGTTGCATCAATCTGAATAAGTAATGAGATATTACTAGCATATTAGCTAGGCATTAGTGGAGTAGATACTAGATTAATCAATGCTAGTCTTTACTGAATTAATATTATTTATATAAATTAAAGGTATATTGTCTGCACTTGTTTGTATTTGATTTGTTTTTCTACAGAGATAGAAAATGAGCTACCCGGTACATAAAATCCTAGAAAGGTCAGGAACAATTATCAGATGTCTGAATTCTTGAAAACATTTCAAATTCTGAAACAAAAACGAAATTAAAAAAAAAATGAGCTGTACTGCCTGCAATCTTCCTGTCCTCCTCATAATTTACATTGGTACATCCCTAATGGAAAATGTAATCAATTTGGTACTAGGAGTTTTACTAATTATTGGGAATTATAGTGATGTTATTAAAAAAATATAATGGAGTTTAATGGATTCTTAGACTAACAATGTTATAATATGAGTTTCTTCTCTCTACTGTGAGTCTGTCATTATAGAGGTATTGTCATGCTGAGAAAGGTCAAACAGCAATTTAAAAAAACTTGTTTCTAGGAAGTATAATTTGATAGAAAACTGGTTATTCTGTTTTTCTCTTGGGATATAATTAGAATTGTTCAAAGCCAGGTACAGGATTTCAAGATCAGATTATAATAAATTATTTTACCTGAATGCAGAGGAGAGAAATGAACTTCGGTACTCAATCTTTTCTATTACATGCAGTATACACCACTTTTAGAAAAAATTTACACCACAGTATTTTTGGAGCCCCTCTTTGTTAAGCGAGGAGTTGTCATCTGCGCTTGCAACAAACGACCATAGCATGTATTGTTCACAAATAAGTCTACCGAAGAGCCTTTGCATTTTATTGTGTGTTATCATTGCTGCTCAGAACTCGATTCCCACGCATATGCAGGTGATGACCCATTTGTTAATATTTTAGAAAACTTCATGCTTGAACCTTTAGATCATCCTGCAATAAATCTTCAGTTGGCACAAGCTCTATTTAGCTACGTGTGATGGTACCGCGTATGTCCGTGGTTTTTCTGTATAGAGTTGTTAAGAAGTATGTTATCTCACAGGATAGTATTGAGACTTGTACGTATATCATACGTAAAGCAAGACAATAACATATACTACTAAAGAATATGAGTAAAATAATTGCAGACGAAAAAGTTGTACATTTGAGTTAGCACTTCAAATTATCACAAAAAATATCCAAGTGGAGTATATAAAATAAGCCAAATATCAATTCTGAAAAAAACTGTGCAAACATGCCATTATGATTAAAAAAAGTCAATGAAATTCCATAATTACTTCAGCTGCCAGCTTGATGTTAAATTGATTTGGTTTTGTATTCTGGGGCTTTTAGCTGATTCTTAGAATGTTATTATTACTTGGCTTTACCATTAGATTAAAACTACTTGCATTCAAGACATGAATTGCAGTATGAGAGAGAAAAACATCTGTTTTCAAAAGATACCGACTAATAGTGAGATAACAATAATATTATATTAGCTAATCTATTTACAAGGAGGAGAGGATATAATAGTTATTTCAATGCAAGTATATTACTACTACAAAATGACAGACCCATTTTAATAGAGGTATATCACCTATTATAATTACTATTTGAATGCAGTTGCTTAGATACAGGCAGCCATCTTGGAAGCGTAACCCTATACTTTTCATTGGAATTTAACAACAGTCATGTGATGTGAAATTTTGTTATAATGTTTAAAAGAAAAAAAAAGTCAATATACAGTATGCTGTATTAAATAGCTACCGTACATGAATATTGGCAGGTATTTTCATTTGTATTTTAAGAATCTATGTATATTTACTTTATTAGCTACTACATGAATTACCGTAGATAAAATATTCCGTAGCTGAAAAGATGCATTTTCTGGTTTATTTATTTAATTTATATTGCTGTGAACGAATATTTTCAGGAAAAAACTTTTTTGTTGTTGTTGGTATAATGAATTGTTTTACTTTCATATTGATTTTTTTTACTGTTTTTTCAGTCGCTTGCTAAAGTCATGCTACATGGTGACAATATGCTTCTATTTATTTTATGCATGTATCTGATTGCAAATCAATGAAAATATAAAATGTTTCCACATGGTGTGTAAGTGCATTTTATTTCTAATTTTATTTGCCTTATCGATCAATTACGCTGTAAATGCATTAAATGTAGATACGAGATTGAACTAAATATAAGGTGGAAAGGCTAATGGAGTTACTCCATCAAACACTTTGATATTTAGACAGACCGTTTATTGACTTAAATGACATTAAACTCTCATTGCCATGAGTAATGTGATTTATCCATGCTTGGACTCGAGAATAATTCATAGTTTATAATACTTGGGTTATGATGATCCGCTGTCAATCTTTCTTATTGTAGTTTATTAAACAAATATTGCTATTTTAGTAAATATAATTGCAGAATATCAATAACCAAACATCAGATTTTAGAGTGAATTTTGTTTCTCATCAACTTTTCCAATATTGTCTTCCTGGTGTGATTGATTTCAGTTCCATTTTGCAGACAATTTACTGTAACACAGATAAGTATGTACATTAGAGTGTGATTAGTTTTGAGAAGCTCATAACAGGCACTGCATTAACGGGTAGGATTTCTAAAGAAGTAATTTGTGTTCTGTGTCAACACTTCTAATTACATACAATTCCACACAGATTGCTTAATATGAAAATATAATTTAATTAACATATTTGAAAGTCTGCTGATGAATTTGGATTTAATTTAATGGATTTAAACACTGGCAATATTTTTCATAAATTTTGCATAATTGTTAAATGTAATACCGAGAGTAATTCAAAGTCTTGTTATCATTCCCTATCAGTCGGACCATGAATTATGTGACTGAATTGTGAAATGATATATTACAATTGTAACTTTGGAGTGGATTTTTGTCAGCGGTAAAATGGTTGTTGAGTTAAGATGTAAATGGAAGTGATTTAAACAGAAACAACTTTTATTTCTTGTCAATAGTGGTCATTTCATATCAGGTTGATGAATTGGTTGGGGAAAATAAAAAAATAATATTTAGCAAAAACAAGGAGAGCTACCTAATACATCAGGATTTATAATACAATATAGATTTATAGATTAATTTTGAGTTATAACAGATAAAAGTATTAGCTTTCTGTATACTACCAATGCTAATAATTTACGTGATTTGAGAATGTTACAACATTCGTAAAGACAAATTTGTCAGATACATTGTGTCCTAGCACAGCAGAGAAATTTTACCATTACTAAATTTGTTGAAATTAAATTAAAGCTGTATCTAACTATGTGAACAAATATTTTGCTTTTATCAAAGGGCAGGAGAAGCCCTTTAGTGGAGTAAATAATGAATGTTGGGTAGTTTTGGTGTATGGAATTTGTTTAATTATCGATGTACAGTGATTTGGGTTTGTGATAAAATAAATAAGTTTCAGATAGAGTGCACCTGATCCAACTGACCATTCTGAAATTATTTATTGTAGACTTAAGTGAGTATTAACGCTTCTGTCTGTCATCATGCCTCCTAATTGCCTGGATTTGACAATTCTCCCCATATCTTATCTGTTCAAGGTTGACTTGGTATTGCAGAGATTTATTTCTAATCAGATCTGTGGTGAAATTTACTGACATTTACTGTGCTTGCAATGCTTGGCTTTTGTCATTAAGATGATCT
The DNA here is from genome assembly GCF_978046115.1 of Saccoglossus kowalevskii. Taxonomy (NCBI): domain Eukaryota; kingdom Metazoa; phylum Hemichordata; class Enteropneusta; family Harrimaniidae; genus Saccoglossus; species Saccoglossus kowalevskii. The sequence continues at coordinate 7,818,831 of NC_140644.1, forward strand.
CACTCTACATATGTTGGGGATTATAACTCAGATTCTCATCAGATTTAATCACCTTATATCAGTTAATATCAACTGCGATGTAATACACTGACACTGACTGTTTTAAGAGGCACTATCCCAATGTGAAATTCATCATAGTTTCAAATAGGACAAGAGAACTGGTGATGTTTGTGAACCATAACTGCCTCAGCACAAAGACTGTTGTGTAATGCAAGGGAATGTAAAGGGAAATGTATTACGAACAATATTAACTGAAATTTAGAAAAACTATGAAAAATAAATTATGAAAATCTATGATTTGCTGTACAGTTTGAAGAAAATTATTACAAGTCTCGGAAGTATTGGGGCAGCCAATTTGCAAACTCGCTAGTGAATTGGCTCACTGCTTGGGTTTTGACTAAACAGTTGGCTTTCGAATCTCGCTGGTGCTGTCTTGTGGTCACGCCCACTCTGGCCTATTCTATATAACAGTAGGGGATGGTCGTCACACTTTAGGAGCTAATCAGTGACTGTCTTACAGTTGGATGGCGATTTTGCTTTTAAATATACCAGAGAAAGTGTTCTATGTTCTTTGTGTAATGAGGTGTTCGTATACAAGGCATAGTCCACGCAAAAACGATGAATGAGATCAAATTTTATTAGTGATTGGCTTAATGTTACTACCCCAATGAATCATTTGGATGTGACAATTTAATTTTCTCCCTGATTTGTAGAAAACTATTTCTCAACGTGTCTCTTTATTTAGTTTCAAGATGGCTACCCCCATATAAATTATAATATACTCGTACTACTTTTACATTATCATGCCTCGCATAACATAGCAAATCGTCCAGGGGAATTCAGACATGTACCAGGCCACGTACAAACATTCTGTGTCGACCTAAATACTTCTGAGACTTGCTATAAAAGAACAATAATATTTATAAAAAGCACAGTGCAGAGATTCACTTTGAGTATACCTGAAATATAATCTTACAATTGCATACAAGTCGTCAAAACGTACAGTTTGATGACAGTTGGGAATGATACCAAGAATTAACCAATCCATGAGAACATCACAATGTGCATAGGTCAAATTTTGTATAGTTTCAATAGGCATACAAGCACCCGTATATATTTTGAAAATAAACCCCTATTTCACATTGTGCAAATACAAACAATTCATTAAACCTTCCTGACAGTAACAAGTAAGTGTTGTATACACCCGAATGAAAAGTCCAGAGTCATGGCGAATGCTTTAGTCTTCTCAATCCCTCAAGATAAATGTCGCAAGGTTGTTTTGTTTACTAGAAGGAAATGTCTTTTAGCAGCATTTCTTGTATTAATTTCCATTGCACAAAAATGCAGCAAATACTGTTACTGAAGCACAGAATTTGCATGAATTTTTTCCCCTCGACCATTCAAGCAAACTGAAAATCAAGTTTTTTACCGCATCCATAGTTGTTGACACTTTGCAGCCGCCGTGATAGATGTATTGAGATGTATATTGGACCCCCCCCCCCCCGATTTTGACCTTGCATTCAATTTACAATGAATACAACTGTTGGTTGCATTTGTATTTGAGTAAATATGATATAATTGTAAGAATACAGCCAACACTGGTTTCTCCAGTTATTTTATGAAACTTTACCAGCAGTGTTTGTTATTAGGATACAAATTCTTAATTATTATCACCACTTATTGTGCGGATGCAGCCATTACAAATCCAATTGATTTATTTTACTTTTGTAGGTGTTTAGACGTTTTCGTAGTTCCAAGTCATTCACGGCTTCGGGAGAAAGCATTGAACCAGTGATATGGACTGGAAAAGAGACGTTAGCTGAGAGCGATCCCGAAATGATGGCGTTAATATCAGAAGAAAAAGACAGACAAGTACGAGGATTAGAATTGATTGCATCTGAGGTGAGACATTCAATACTCTAATGATATCAAGTTTATTGCAACCATATTTATTTTAGAAATGAGTTTTTGTTATTGATTGCTTTTTTTAAAGTACAAGATTAGATTACATGTCAAACCAACTTCATTTTATTGTAATTTAACACATCACTATTGCAACTTGCGTAATATTGTTGGATTTAAATAATTTTTTTTTAAATCAGCTGTAAAATTTATTTTTACCATAATTTTGAATCTGGTTAAACTTACTAATCAATTAATTTAATCAATATTGTGTGCAAACTTCTATTTCATGAAAATCAGTTCATATAATTATATTATATGTTTAGGTACTGTAGAAAAAAACAAATAAAGGATACTTAATTAATTAATGGCTTTGATTTTACTGAACTGATTTTATCAGAATCCTCTATAATAATGAGGCAATTGTCATTTTTTGACAGGCTGCTATATTGTCATGATCATATGTTAATTTCACTATTCCTACTTGTGATGCTGTTATTCTGAGCATCAGTGCCGGAATAAACTGACTAGAAATACCGCTATTTCCATATCAGTCTCAATTACAACATTGCAATATTCCTAGGATTATGAACATTGCCATTGGTGTTTGTTTTGACTTCAGCACTTCTCTACAAGCCAAAGCTCTGGCACATCACTTTAATATTTTAAATATAAATCCATTAATCCAAAGTCAGATTTGAGCAAAAGAATTGTGTAAAATATGAAAATGGTGAATTTAATGACATGTAGAGTGACTTTTGTTTATATTATTTTTTTAACGTGGTTGTTTTGTTTTAGAGTGAATTATTAGTTGAGCACAAGCCAACAATTTTATCTAAAATATGAAAGTGGAACTTCTGATACGTAAATCAATGTTGTTGATTTTCAATGATTAAAGTCAAAATTTCTATAAAATACCATCGACGATGTTCCTATGAATATTCCACAGAGATTTTCTTGATTTCACTGCCAGTTGCATCATTGGGGCTGTGGAAACAACTCAAACAGTAGAACATAGTTCCAGCAGATCATTATTTTTTTTTTCCTACGTTCATTCCAAATGATGTTTAGTTGATAATGTTTAATTTTGTACATGTTGATTCAGTGATTGCATCCTGTGATCTGATTGGTGGAAACTACCCAGCCATTTTAGAAATGAGTAAATAAATAAATAAATAAATAAATAAATACAAGAGTGAATGGGAAAATAAAATAAATAATACTTCAAAAACGGAAAAGTGATTTTTTTTAAAATAGCATCCATATATTTTGTGTGTGTAGGATATATATATACCGTATTTATCCGGGTAGAAGCCCAGGGTCTTGAACATGGAAAATCGCAAAAAAGAAGGGGTGGGCGTTTGTCCGGATATCCCCGGCAAAAAAAACGAAAAATCGCGAAAATTGGCAACGCGCAGATCGAACTGAGACAGGGAGAAAAACGGCAAATAAAAACATGCAACAAAAATAAATGAACAATATGCAGCATTAGAAGTGTAACAAGAAATAATTTATTGCTTAGAATGTGACAAATATTAAAACCAGAAATAATAAAAATCGACAATTCATTTGAATTAGAATATCCCCATCGACAAACACGCCGCCTCATACGCGTGAATTATTTCCGTTTTCGACAATTACCGGATCAACAGCCATACAAGATCAATAATATTTTACGCAGTAAAATTATGAAAGTTCATAGTTGTTAGAAAAAAAAACCTTCTAAAATCTCTATTTGTACGTTCATTACTATCTTCGTAAAAGTCAAAACCCTGAAATTCCAAGTCGGCGCCACTGTCACGATCGAACTAAAATCCCTATAGCTTCGTCTTGAAGTTTGTCAATGTCGTCCCACACAATTTGGACTTAGCACATTTAATCCACGGATTTCGCTGTCTGGTAGCTTGGCACTTTTAATTAACGTCTAATCAGAGTAAAGAGACAAGAAAAATGGGGTCGCGGCAAACGACTCGCACGATGCTTTTGTTTACCGTCTGGCAATCATCTTTGACCATTAAGCATCCGCTTTACCGATTGGCTAAGAATGACATCACTACTAGTGTTTCGTCATGGAGGTAAATTCAACATCGCTTTTTTATCAGACTAGGCGTTCGTTCATCAATCGCAAATATTTTTAAACAACGTGCTTTAAACCACTCTCCCAGGTACGGGTTGCTACAATATTGCAACATTGGTTTCATTGTCGCTGACGCTAACTACGGTACGTAAACAGTGGTGAACGCGCTGCTCTATTTATGTCACAGCTATTTCGCGTTCACTCCTCGTTTTACGCAATTGACATTTATTTTTCAAATTTTGTTATCAGAATCAAAACAAACTGCAAGAGAGTACACTGTTAATACAACGAACAAAAATAGGTTTTTGTTTTTATAATTTTATTACAGGTGTAGAAAAAACACCCCTGGGCGTTTGCTAGGATATGACTTCAACTCCTTTATTTTATCAAAAGTGGGGGGTGGGCGTTTGTCCGGGCATGGGCTCTTAGCCGGATAAATACGGTATATACACACACTTCAATGTGACATTATGACCAGACTGAATTTATTTTGTTTTATTTCAGAATTTTGCAAGTCGTGCTGTTTTGGAATCAGTTGGATCATGTTTGAATAATAAATATGCTGAGGGTTATCCAGGACAGAGGTGAAACTATGAAATATTATCATATTTTTTATATTGGAAATTACCTGTGCATAAAACTACTTTAATTGTGAGATAGAATCATATTGAGTTTTATGATTACTTTATTCTCCTTCCTGAGCCTAGCAACTCAGACCATGAGGTGATTCATTACAATACAATTAATCAATTACTATTCATATTTTATCACAGCAATTTAAAATATTTCTTCTCCTACTATTTGGGCAAGGTTTCTGTAGTTGTGCTATGTTTCCTAATATACCGGTACGTGGTGACTTTTCAGATATTATGGTGGAAATGAAACAATTGATAAAGTAGAACGTCTGTGTCAATCGCGTGCATTGGAAGCCTTTGATTTGGATCCTGAGAAGTGGGGAGTGAATGTACAACCGTATTCCGGATCTCCTGCAAACTTTGCCGTATATGCTGGATTACTGAATCCACATGACAGAATAATGGGATTGGATTTAGCACACGGAGGACAGTAAGTATAGCAGTGACTGGATTTGATATAATTTCTACAGAATTGAAAGAAAAGTATTTTCTTTTTCGCTAAAATAACAAAATTTTAACTATTATCATGATATTTATACATATTATTTTATACTAGTATATTGATGGTGTTAATCGATTTGACTGGTCCAAACACAAAATTTTTATTTAATTTGAAATGTGTGGCGTGTGTATTTTTTGTATGCATTCAGAGTACAACTACATAATAATAGTATCTGAAATGTCATGTTGTCGGTGAATTGATTTAAAATTCAAATCATGAAGGATTCTAGTTTAACAAATCAACTCTTCCTATTCAAGACTGCACTTATCGTCATTTATATTTTCAGTTTGACTCATGGTTTCATGTCTGATACAAAGCGTGTGTCTGCTACATCAATATTCTTTGAATCAATGCCCTATAGGCTCAATGTAAGTATTCATTCTTCCACCACATAAGGTACCGTAGTTGGCTACCATTAAAAATTATCGCCAGATTTACATAACTTTTACCAAATGATTTTATTTTATTGCTCACAAAATCCTGATAAAAAATGTATGGTTATCGAACTACTTTTTGCACAAAAAATGTGTCAAACACCTGTGAAAATAGTTTTGTCAGGTACATACCTAAATTATTGAGAAATTTTGGATGAGGTTCTGTTTTTTCTTCATGAATTAATGTTTGAATTCTTATGTTTTGCATGTTTTCAAAAGTTTTTCTCTAAGAAAATATTTCATACTGGGTAAAAAAAACACAATTAACACAGCTAATTTTAAAAAGTACCACAAATTCTTGATGCTCTCCTAGTGAAAAGTTCAAACAAACGACAATTAAAAATCCAAATTTATTTCCGTGGAATCAATGACTTCGAAATTTGTATTACCGGGTAAACCCTTTTTTTGGCAATTACCGGTACTCTGGATTGGCAAAATGTTTAATATTTAAGTTCTAAATTGTAAGACTACTTTTGGTACCCCATTCTTTTTCTATTGTTTTGATTTCTTGTAATTTAAATTTAGTAATTAATTCAGCTTATTTTCTACTTAAAAAACTAATGCCTTTGGGTAATATGTTTTACTTACAGCAACAAACAGGTTATATTGATTATGATAAACTAGAAATGACTGCTAAACTATTTCGTCCTCGGTTGATCATTGCTGGAACCACTGCCTACAGTAGATTACTGGATTATCCTAGATTTAGACAGGTGAGTAGTAGACAGATAGAGAATTCCAGTCTTCTCATTGTAGTGATGTGGTCACTTTTATATTTAGGTTGACAATGTGGAGACAACTATATATTCTATGATATTAACCCTTTGAATGTCATCATTTTTTTTGCCAAAATTTGGGTGCAAGATTTTATTATATTTGTGAGATTTTTGGTTATTTTTTTGATAATTTTGAACGAAATGTGTCAAAAGTTTACTTTGGCGTTTAAACGGTGAATGTAATTGAATTCATAATCTACAAATATTGCAGAAAATCCTTTAAAGGGTTTATCCCTACTTTGTAGAACCTAGCCAGCGGCAGAATCAAGTGTTGGAATGAATTGGATAGGCAAATTAAATAGTTACCTTTCAAAAATTGCAAATTACCAGTTTTTAAGAAAAAAAAAATCGCTGTTTTTTCCCCCCAAATCAGTGCCAGTTGATCTTATTTACCATCACGGAAATTCACTTCCACATTGCGTTACAAATTTATATCGTCAATAATCGGAAAACTCAGTATAAAGCAACATTTTGATTGGTTTATGAAAGACTTGACCTCTTAGGTCAAAGGACGTTCAGGTCAAATGAAGGTAAAAAGCATCATGGCAAGAATTGCTTTGCAGAGAGACTTTGCATACAATCGGAAACATCCCACAACGATAATGAAGATAATGATCTTGCCTTTGACTGTTTTCCCACAGACCTTACTCATTTTTACACTGTAAATTAAGGCAGTATGTAAATCGTATTGTAATAAAATGTGTGTATTTTTATGAACATGTTTGTTTCTTCATTGTAAAAGTTTCAAGGACGACGACTCTTTTATTTTTTTCCTTAAAAAAAACACATAATAATCCCCGACCCCAGCATGGTGAATGAAAGATGTAATTTGGATAATTTTTAGTGGGTGGTAAGTTGGTTACAATTGTAAATCGGAAAAAAATCATCTTTTCTGAGGCGGTCCTCGAGTATAAGCCCACCCTTTATTTTTCCCGATTTTACATGTTCAGGCCCTTGGTTTATAATTGGGAAAGTACGGTAGTTACCAGTACCCTAGAATGAGCTTAGATTGGTCGAGGAGACACGCATGTATGTTGGATTTTAAAATTATGATCATTGGAGTGTTACTAATTGATATTAATCTGCCATTATTATTTCTTTGGGAATATGGTAAATGGATAATATTGTATCTTTAAAATTTGTAATCCCATTTTATTTTCTTGCACCTGTAATTTTTACCTTGTAGATATGTAATGACACTAATTCAGTTATGATGGCTGATATGGCCCATATTAGTGGTTTAGTTGCTGCCAAAGTCATTCCATCACCGTTTGAATATGCTGATGTTGTTACAAGTACCACACATAAAACTCTAAGAGGCCCCAGGTAGGTTCCCATGGTAACATGGTTCCCATGGTAACATGGTTCCCAGTATATCATATATTGTACAAAGGTGCTAGTATATACTGTATAAATTACACCATCTTGAGAAAATATATTTTACTGTACCATACCTTAAAAAATGGGTGTAGAATGCAGATCTGAAACTTCTATGCATGCATGAACTCAGGTAGCCTAAATTAAACAGCAGTCTGATCTACTTTATGCTCAAAACTTTGGAGTGTCATTCCAATTTTCAAACCAGCTTGTCAGAATATGTAACATCACTTTCTCCTCCCAGCAGGACTGGTGTAAATATATGTTGTAACCAACATGAATTAATTGTCCCACTGGAGTCATTAGTGTTCAATCATTGTCAGGAACGGGTCCTACTATTTAACGCCCGGACACGCGAGGGAGTGTCTGGGCACGCGCGGAGGCGAACAGGGGGAATACCTAACGCGCGGGGCAGCGGCAGCAATCCTTGTACTGTATAATATTCGTTTATGCTCAAAGTTTGAACCGGAGTGGCGAATTCGAGCAGCTATCCACACTTTTTATGATCGACGCCCGGGCATTCCGGCGAGTCGAGTCCTCCATGTTGTTTACTAATTTTGGTTAGTGTTTAACAATAGGACAATACCATTCGATCCATGGGGGTGACAGTCCTACGAATGTGCCGACATTGTCGAAGGACAAGGACAGGACAAGTTTGTGCAAGTGTGGCGAGACTCCCGTAGTATTGTTTAGTAAGATTCATTTAAAAATGACCATGTAAGACGTCTATAACGCAGAAATTATTCACCTCATGTTGTTTTCTCATTGTTATGTGTCCCTGTAAACACAGCGTTGTATGCAGGTGACAATGCTACGTACACTTGCAATGAAGTCGGTATCCTAAGAATATCGTAACGTCTTTGTGTTTCCTGTTGCAGTGCAAGTTTGCCGCTGCCCCGCGCGTTAGGTATTCCCCCCTGTTCGCCTCCGCGCGTGCCCGGACACTCCCTCGCGTGTCCGGGCGTTAAATAGTAGGACCGTCAGGAACTGAAACAATTGTTTGTATTTACTTACTCACCTGCATTTGTATCAACAGCTAATAATTTTTTAATATTTATTTTCTAGAGCTGGAGTGATATTTTTCAGGAGAGGAGTGAAGGGTGTAGATAAAAAGACAGGAAAGGAGATTAAATATGATTATGAAAGTAGAATAAATGGTGCTATCTTTCCAGCATTACAAGGTGGTCCACATGAACATGCTATAGGGGGTGTTGCAGTGGCTCTAAAACAGGTATTTATATTTCCCCCAACAGTGTCCATGATACTTCTATTATATATACTTATAAGTATATAATACAAATCACTAATACATTAGTCATTTTGGTATTAAACTGGGAACAAATCCAGGCATATTATCCTGCTATCTTACCCCCGTAACATTCAGATGTTTATTTGTATCACAGGCAATGTCTCCTCAGTTCAGGGAATATCAAACGCAAGTACTGAAGAATGCCAAGGCATTAGCTGACAGTCTTATGAAATTATATGGATGGGACCTTGTATCAGGTATTAAAGTACTTTGGTAGTTATAAAAATTATTCAACTTTATCTCAATTATTTTTCTTCATTAATTAAAAATTAAAATGAAAAATCAGATAACTACATTTGTTTTCATGTTTTGCCTTCCAGGTGGAACTGACAACCATCTTGTTTTAGCCAATGTACGTCCTCTCGGTGTTGATGGTGCACGAGCTGAAAGAGTATTAGAATTATGTTCTATCACTGTTAATAAAAATACAACACCTGGTGATAAGAGTGCTCTTAATCCTGGTGGTCTTAGATTAGGTAAGGACGTATACTAGAAAGAAACCATTGTATAAATGCTCTTAGGTTAGATATGAACACGTACTAGGTCTTAGGAATTCTTTTACTTGACCTTGTCAGACATTGTTCAAAAACAGCAACTTGCGCTTGGTTTCATCAAATAGTTGGTCAAACGTCTTTTCTTGGACATGCTTTGACTGATTATGTTCAAAGTTGGTTTTCATATGCCTGTCTATTTGTTGTCACCCAATACAACAAGTCATCTGTTTCTCTGATATTCCTGGTCTAATTTTCCAATTTCGAAAAAGCCCTGGGGTATTTGTTTTGATGAAATCTCGACATGAAATTTTGACATGTCATCTTAGAATAGCTTCTAACGCTGTAGAAATTTGATGAAGAAATGTCCCATTTCAGACAACAATAGTTTTAAATCTTAAGTGATTACATGTGAAAAAAATTGTGCAAATATTGTTAGGTGTAGAGTGCAAATTGGAGTTTCGTGATTCTATCATACAAATGTACATGTAGCTGTCCACATCTTTTAGGTTAAAAAACATGATTTTACCTGCAACTCTTTTTACTTTGGAAGACCTTGCTAAGTATATATTAATTTCTTTTTAGGGGCCCCAGCGCTAACTTCTCGTGGTTTCAAAGAATCTGATTTCCGTGAAGTGGCAGGTTTCTTAGATCGTGGTGTCAAAATCACACATGATGCCAAACAGAAAACTGGTAAGTTTGCTTTTATTTTTGTTATACATATCATCTTCATCCCAATATTATTAACTGACTATAAGATTTATGATATTATTTTGAAAACTTTTTTCTAGGTAAATTGAAGGAATTTCGTGAATTTATCATGAAAGATGATGCCATCTTACAAAAGATGCAAGGACTGCGCACAGATGTTGAAGATTTTGCAAGACAATTTCCCATGCCTGGATTTGATGAGCGTTGATGATCATATCATCACACTAATACATGACAATCCACCCTGTGGATAAAATTTATCAAGTTGTAAACAAAAGATCTTTCTTCCAATATTTTAAGATGCCATTATCTTACCAGAGGTAGTGTTGATCAACAATCACTGTACTTGAAGAATTCAAAAATGAATTCAAAGTGAACTAGATGCTATTGCATCTAACACAACTTCAATACATTGATAGCCATAATTTCTAACATGTATTTCTAATGTTATTGAGCTCAAACTGAAGGGAATTTCGTACAGTGTTTGTCAATAACAGAATGACTGCCATCTATTTTCAATTTTTAACCTAAAACTAAAAAAAAAAAGTTTTCATGAATATTAGCAAGCAAATAAAGGTATCATCTGTATTATCATTTACACATTATTCATTGTTATGTTCGTACAAATTGTTAATTCACCTTATTGGTAACAAGATTAGGATTATTCTATTGTGAAAGGTAAATAGAGCTTCCATTTTAGCAATAAATTGATGTGTGCGTCTTCTGTTGTACTTCCCTGATGTACGAGATAAAAGTGCGCTATCAGTATTTCACATTCCATTCTTGTAATGATGGTAATATAACACCTTGAATATACATACTTGGTTTTTGCTGTTTGTATATCTGGTTACTGTAAAATGACTTGTGGGTTTCACTGGGTTTAAATTTCACTGATTTAGCATTTCAGGCATATTCAGTGGATTTTAAATTCACGGTTTTATCATTTAGATAATGTGTTCTATGCCAAATTTTACATATTCACTGGGTTTTAATTTAGTGCATTTTTCAGTCAGCAAAATATGCAAAACCTAAAACCCAGTGACAGTATACAACTGCACTATTTTATTTTTGAACAGAATGTTTAGCAATCAGTATATTTCTACATGTCTTTCATTGTTCTACTGTGACATTTCAGTATTAAATCTTACCGAGATACACTGTAAATTGAATATTCCTTTCCGACACACATGGGAATACTTCACATTTTATTGATATTGTAATGTGTATTGCTATTGAATACAAAATATCATCTTAGTACATATTGTACCAAATACAAGTGAAGGTTTGAGCCGTGTTACAAGAAATCATTTTGCATTGGCCTAAATTTTATCAGCTACTGTAACAATAATATGTATAAAGACTAGGAATTTTAACTGGAGCGAAGATTATTCAACTTTATGATAATGTTTCAGAAGACGATTCTTGTACCTGTGAGATGTTTTTCAAAATAATGTTACAAACCAGTTACTAATGACCAGATTGGTATTTCTCATCAATAAATATTCTACCAGTAAAATTTTGTGCTAAATTTCTCAGTCTTGTAAGGAGTGTTACCTGATTATGATATTCCACTGAACACTATTTCTACATACTAGTAGTTTGTATTGGATACCAAAACTCCACAAGAAGTTTTTAGCAGGGTCCAGTTGATGTACAACCAATCTGTTATCACAATTATTAAGAATGGTTGTGATCAATATTGTGATACTCTTCATGAAAATAGATTAATTAAATGTGGATTTTTCATGTATTTTATTCTGAAGGACACAAGGAGAGCAGCTTCATACATTGATCTGTTCCTCCGAATAAAATCTAAGCTGTATGGCAAGTGGGACTCAATTTTCTGTATATGGTGTGAGCCTGTATGTCATAAGACGATTTTCGAGTAAGGCAAAGCTCGTTAAGCAATGTTACCTTGATTACCTTGAAAGTCGACAGCATTCCTGATTACAGCTCTATAGATCACTTTTGACTTGCTGAGATTAGATCTTTATAACAAGACCAATCACTAAGATATGCCTACTCACACCTGATACCACCGTTGAGACGTCAGTGGTTCATGGTTTTCTATTTTGTTAACAGTGATTAAGTGATGGACCTAGTAATCATGTGTGGCTTTGTAAGGCATTGAACACTCCTATTCCCTTGTACCCACTATTGACTCAGAATAACTTGCTAGTGTTCTCAACATCTAGACTGGTTCTGGCACAGATCTGAACGGAATCTGGTTCCATACAGTTTGGCACAGATTACATGCTGGCCTTCTCAAGCCCGAATTTAAGTGATCGGTATCTGTATTGAAAGCTTGTACGGGATCTGTACAGTCAGTCGCACACATTGCTACACCCTCAGCCTTCTGGAAATAAGCCAACAGCAAACATAACCAACCAATATAAAATCAACACACTGCATTGTGGGAAGTACATGTATACCCCCTTCGCTCACCACCCCCTGTCAATGACATCCCCTCACAGGATGTTGCCAAGAGATTAGGTGAAGGCAAAGGCAACCAAAAAGATGATATTCTTCTATGTGAACCTGTGCTAAAAGATTCAGGCGAGCCATGACGGGTAGTAGGTCACCCTCAAACATGAAGTCTTTCAAGATAATTACTGCACAAGCTATCAGGCAGAATGCCAAATACAATCTTTTGGTGACCCTGTATCTCAAGAACGCATACCTACACATACCAATGTACCCAGCAAGCCAACGTCTGTTGCAGTTTGTAATAGAAGGAACGACATACCCATGCTTGGAACCACTAGAGTTTACGAGGATGTGCAAGGTGAAAGTAGTTCAACTCCACATGCTGGGCATCTAGGTACGGTATACCCATACATAAACTGGTTTCTCCAGTATCAACTAAAGGAGACAACAGAACACATACAGTACAGTCCTCTGGCATTCCTGAAATTGTTGGGTTTGTAGTCAACCTGGGCAGTTGGGCATGGAGATAGACACTGCAGCAAGGGTATTATGGCGCAACAGAATCAAGGCATGATGAAATCATTGGGCGATCTGGTTCCTCATTCAACATTGTGCACCAGAGCGGGACATTCTGTCCATAATCAGGTGCAGATACCAAGAGAGTCCAATTCCTTCTAGTCAGCCTGCCTGACAAACTTAACAGGAGTGTCAGCTATCTTGACGTAAACAGGCAAGAAACTTCTAACAAAATTTGTCACTGAATGGGTTGATGGAACAGATGGAAACTAGCTTTAATTAAGCCAGATTACAACCAGGAAAAAATAGGCCAATGGCCTGTTGCTCAACGGCTATTGTACAAAAGATTAGTGCTGTATATGACAAATACCCCAAAAGGCAGTGAGTGAGACAATAAAACATAATGCTAAAAGTGGAATTTTTTACAAAAATAACAGAAATATTCAATAAAATTAGAATCAAAGAGAGCTTAAAAAGAACTCCAGCGTGTTGAGAGAATAACATAACATGATATTTGCAATTATCTGAATTCGTAATACATGTATATACCAAGTTTTGTTGAAATATGTTGAATGGTTCCTGAAATAGCACCCAAATAGCTTGAATTTCACTAGCTGATATGCAAATTAGATAATTTCCACCAAAAACTAAATATATCTGAAACTGCCCCAACACATCTATGCACCAAGTTTTATTAAAACATATTAAATGGTTCTCAAGATATCACCAAAAATACCTAAATATTGGTATGTAAATTAGACAATTTGCATAATTTTCCACCAAAATCAATCATGTCTATACACATTTAAATATGTTGAGTGGTTATGTTTTCATTACAATCACAATAGACCAATCAAAGAAAACTTAGAACTCCCATGTGCTATGTGAGAATGAGAAACAGTTGACAGAACAAATGGGAAACATTACATATCTCCCTGTGAGCATATAATTTCAATATGGCATCATTGTATAATCCTTCCAAGTTTTGTCCATTTTCCGACAACTGTAGTGCATTAAGGAGAAGGTAATAAAAAAAATCATGAATTTCTGAAATTTTTGATAAATTTGGCCACTTTTAGTGACGGGGTGAAGTGTCATTCAAGCTACATGTATACCAAGTATCAAAGAATTTGGACTACTGGTTTTGAAGTCGAAAATAGCATTTTTTACCAAAAATAACAAATTACAATGTACACTCATCGAGGCATCCACACACCAAAAATCGAGTCAAGCGGTTCGGGGGTTTTTGAGAAGTCGTGCACAGACAGACGGATAGACGGATGACAGACACGAAACAGAAACCCATCCCATAGGCTCAGCGGACCTACATGTATGGTTCATTGAGCCAAAAATCAGAAGAATTCTGTCTTTCAGTTTGATGTGTATCTGACTCAGGTAAAAAGAAAACTCATGAATTTTAGTGGAGGTACCAACAAGCCATTTCCCTCTCAGTTGGGCACTACGGCTACCATCCGACCCCGAAAAATCACAAAAGAATTCTTCTATTGTCGATTAGAATTACCAAGGCAGGTAGGTAGTATGAGTGAATACAGCATAACAGCGTTAGTCCACGATTTTTTGGAAATTCTGAGTATTTTAATATTTATTCAATATAGAATATATTTTAAAATATTTCATCAATGAGGCATTCAACCGTACTGTATTGCAAACAGTTGCGCATGTGCAATTGAGGTGAAACCAAATAAGCAACATTCCATCTTTTTGTAGAAACCAATATTCACTCAAAGTCTCATGATCAACATCAAAATTTAAACATGATTTACAATGAATTTCTTATTAATTTCTTGTGTCCCTAATAATGTAAGGTTAAAGTAAACAAGAATGTGGAAATCTTGGAAATGGGATAGTGTCCTTGATGTTATCTATACCCAGAATGCATTGCAAGAATCTTTCAAATCCCATACCAAATCCACCATGTGGTACTGATCCATGTTTCCGTAAATCAAGATACCTACAGAGTAAAAACATAATGATTGTGATTACTACTAAATACAGGGTAGAGATTAGAAAATAACAAATCAGGATAAAAAATAAACTACATGGTAGAGGGAAATGATGAAAAGGGAAACATATTTTTTATTTTGTACTAGGCAACAGTAAAAAACAGTGTTGACATTTTACTGATGAAACCATAGTACATATTAATTAAATTAGTGTTGATTGTTGAGGGAGCAGGGAAGAGTAACAGAAGGGGATAATGAAAAACAAATTATTGCACGAGTTTTAAGTTTGAAAACAGCATTCACTAAAACAAATTGGTCATTTTGAGTCAGATATAACAAACAATGTGACGTGCTTTAAGATCCCATGAGGATCAATGTAGATACTAAGTTTGAACAAAATCTGTCCAGGCATGACCAAAATCAAGACCCAGAATTGCAGAAATGCTCGATTTTAATGAATTTTTAACATTAAAAAACCAGCAATTCTTGTACATGTGCAATGTATATATAAAGTTTGATTTGTGAGGACATGTTGGAGATACAGCTCCAATACTGCATTTGTTAAAACAAAATGACCACCAGTCAGCCATTTTGAATCTGAACTGAGAAACAAAATAAAGTGCATCAAGGTCCCATAATGTATCGAGATCTGGCTTTGGAATGGTAGAAATGCTGGATTTTGATGAACATTTAGCACAAACATGAAGTGAATCAAACCAGACACACAGATGCTTGTATAGAGGTCAAAACATAAGTTTCTTTTCAGAACTGCATCTGACAAGAGACTAGCAAAAACATTTATAACATTTAATGTTGAGGCAATAAAAAGAAAAAAAATTTGTAATACTCAGCATTGAGGGAGCTCTACAGGAATGAGTGACAGGAGATATAAAAAAAGAATTTCTAATACCTAGCATTGAGGGAGCTCTACAGGAATGAGTGACAGGAGATATAAAAAAAGAATTTCTAATACCTAGCATTGAGGGAGTTCTACAGGATTAAAAGAATAGAATTTCTAATACCTAGCATTGAGGGAGTTCTACAGGATTAAAAGAGTAGAATTTCTAATCCTTGGGGGCAGAGCTACGTCACAAGCCGTTCTACGTTGCTAAGACGCGCACCACTGAACCACGTATTTCTATGGGCTCTGTGCGCTGCTGAGGAATGCGAAATGCCGAGCAAAGAGCCGATGAAAATTCAAGAAAACAACAGGAACTCAAATTTGAAGTAATCCTGAACAATCAAATTTATATGCATTACACACGCAGGGTTAATCTTGTTACACCACTGTTCAGGGGAGTCTCAACAACCGTCCCAAAGTACCGTTTTCTTAGAGTTTTTTTGTTTTTCACCAAGATGGTTGCCATCCGGTGAAAATGCCCGGTTGTCCGACCCCCGAAAATACCCAGCTTTGCAGGAGCTCTATAGGAATCAGGTGAAGGGATAAATGTGTGTATCGCTGTTCAATACTTTGTTGGGTTCTATATAGTAATCTGAATCATTTCACCAAATTTGATTTAATGTATTTTAACAAGTCATTGAAAATGACACGGTCCCTGTTAAATTTTTGAAAGTTCTCTTTGTGCTCGTTATATTAAAGCGGAGGATTGTCGCAAGCTTGTCCTTGAAACTTGAGTTCCAAGTGGCATATACAACAGATTGTTTATTTACATCAAAACACATGTTCCGTGTAGTAGTAATTTGGCCAAAAATAAAAACAGCCGTTATTCGCCCATCTTTGATCTGATTATGAAACACACCGATATGTATGATGTATGTGCCAATGCCAATACCAATGAAAATGGTACATAAATTGTGGAAATATAGTAGTAAGGCCAAAAAGTCAGATGGCTGCCAATCGACCCTCCTTGACCAGATTTTGAAACAAATTGTCATGGACATGCATCCTAACATGGATAAAGTACATGTATGTGCCAAATTTGAATGAAAACTGACAGAGCACGTTCAAGTTACTGCATAAAAACAAACAAACAAGATGCCTGCCAGTCTACCATCTTTGATCCAATTGCGAAATAAATCGTCATGGACATGTATCCTAACATGTATAATCTATGTACCAAGTTTGAATGGAAACTGACAAAGCATGTCCAAAATACAACATTTTCAAAAAACAAGATGGCTGCCAGTCGGCCATTTTGAATCGAATCGCTAAACCACTGCATGTGCATATGTTCCACATAAAGTACTAGGCACATGCAAAGAATGAACGGAATCGGTCCAAGGGATTCTGAGATACATGTATGACTCCGGACGGACACACGAACGCACAGACGCACGGACGGACGGAGACCGAATAATAAGTCCCCGTTTTCGGACTTCGTCCGAACGGGGATTAAAAACTACTGGGATACTCCAAAATTATTTATCTTATAAAAAGCAAATTTCCATTCAAACTGATGATAACAATGATAACTGTTGAGTAAATTATTATGTGATCTTCATATAGAAAAGATACAGTGCCCAATATTGATTCACAATAAAATACCATTCATACTCTGAAGCCTGTCCTAGTCTTGTTAAATTATTCTGTAAAACATTTAGTCTTTCTGCCTTAGCATCAAATATTTATTTAGAATAACTTACCATTCATATTCTGAAGCCTGTCCTTGTGTTGTTAAATTATTCTGTAAAACATCTAGTCTTTCTTCTCTAAGACTTCCACCAAACAACTCACCAATCACAGGCATTAGTAAATCAACAGCTGCTACCTGAAATTAATAAGATGATGTAGGCTTAGTCTTTTCCACAAAACGGAACAAAACAAAATCCTAACCTTAAATTTTGAATGACAAACATCGCTACGTCATAGAAATAAATTTGTCGAGAATATTTAGTTTCCACCTCGTTTCCGCCTACTTTGCAGCTTGATTCATTTGTGCTGACATGACGTGACAGCCATTTGGAATTGTTGAACACTGATGGCACTATTCATTTTGTGTTTCTCAGATATTATTACGCCAATGAAAAAAAATGCGGGTTAGGGTTAGGGTTGGGGTTTCGTTTTGTTTTGTTTTGTGGAAAAGACTATGCCGATGATGTAATCTGCCCGCAGGTAAACTGTATACACTGTCATTCAATTTACAAGACAACATTTCACAAGTCAAAAAAAGGTAGCAACGAAAATGTCACTGGGGTTCTTAAATCACAGATCTGAAGCACTTGTGAAATTCAAGAAATTCCCTGCTCATACAAAAGCTTTGTGTTAATACATTTGAATCTAACATGTGAACTGAGTGGATTGGACTTGCATTCTGTATGCTGGTTCACTTTTAAATTTTGAACTCATCAAGGTTGTTGAAACAGTTAATGTTTAGGCTGGAAGTACACGTAGTGTTAGTGCTGTAATGTCATCTAAATTGCTTAATATTCAGAATGGTATTTTTAAGAATCATTAATACAAGCAGACAAAGGTGGTAGACAACTCATACAATATTTGGAAAATATTTTGTTTATGTGATTATAGAACAATAGACCTTAGAAAACAGGTCCATGATAGAACAAGTCATTGTCAATAACACAGTCCCTGTGATGTAATTGCTAAACTATTATAACATGCTAAATTACTGTATGTGAATGTATTGAAAACTGTAGAAAATGGAGGTAGAGGTGTATTGAAAGTTTAAAATGGTTTTTAATAATTTTTGTATTTGCACTGATGATATATTTTCTGATCACTTACACTACAGTAAAAATTAATTCCCCATTGGAAACTACAATTAGACATTATTATAGGTTGAATAATAACCTGCACCATTCAGACAGAAATTAGAATGAAAACTTGAAAAACAAAATGGCAATCAGTCGGCCATTGTGAATCATATCACGAAAAAAGATTACATGGTTCAGAAATGTCTAGTTGACAACATGTTGAAATGGAACAGAAATAATTGCCAGATTGTCAAATGTCATCAAAACAAAAAGAACAAATTGATATGCATATGTATATATATACCATTATTTAGATTGATAAAACACAAAACAAAATGAAAACAAGTCATTGAAAATGACACAGTCCCCATTAAATTTTTGAAAGTTCTCTTTGTGCTCGTCATATTAAAGTGGAAGGGTTGTCGTCTTGAAACTTGAGTCCCAATTGGCGTATACAACAGATTGTTTATTTACATCAAATTCAAACATGTGTTGCATGACAACCCCTCTGGTTTAAGACATAGCAAAGAAAAACATAGATCAAAGGTGAAAGCATGTCCAAGTTATCGCATTTTAAACAAACACGATGGCTGCCAGTCGGCCATATTTGATCAAATTGCAAATTTAAATGTACATTTATCCATTTATGACATGCTAAATATCAATGAAAATGATACATGGGTGACAGAGATATAGTAATATGGCCAAAAATAAAAACAGCCGTTATTCAGCCATCTTTGATCTGATTATAAAACAAAGTGACATGTATGATGTATGTGCCAAATACAAATGAAAATGGTACATAAATCTTGGAAATATAGTAGTAAGGCCAAAAAGTCAGATGGCTGTCAATCGGCCATCCTTGATCCAATTTTGAAACAAATTGTCATGGACATGTATCATAACATGTATAAAGTATATGCCAAATTTGAATGAAAACTGACAAAGCATGTCCAAGATACCACATTTAAAAAAAAAAACAAGATGCCTGATAGTCAGCAATCTTTGATCCAATTACAAAAGAAATTGTCATGGACATGTATCCTAACATGTATAATCTATGTACCAAATTTGAATGAAAACTGACAAAGCATGTCCAAAATATAACATTTTCAATCAAAGAAAGCTTAGAAAGAACTCCTGTGTGCTGAGAGTATTGAAGACACATTAAAAATTAATTCAAAATTACTTGTACCTGAGATATTGATGGAAAAGCTGAAAACTAATTATGTAAATCAGGTAACTAATATGAACAGATTTGAGTGTAAAACTAATAAGGCCTGCGTAATGTAATATCTATGTACCAAGTTTTATTGAAATGTGATTAGAACAAAAAAACTATGAATTATTATTAGAGAATTAATATGAACAAATTTTAACCCAAAATTAATCTATTGTTCTAGAGCATTTATGTACCCCATTTTATTCAAATGTGATGATCAGTAATTGAGATATCAGTGTTAATTATTTATTTTAATTAGGTGATTAATAAGCATAAATATTTACCAAAAACTAATTGGGTCTCTGCATAGTCCTAGGTTCATTGAAATGTGATGATGAATACTCTATAAAAGTTCTTATATATCAGTGGAACATTCATGGACAAAATTAACTAATTATGCGAATTAGGTAATTAATATCCACAATTATTTACCCTAAAACTAATCAGGTCTCTGCATAGCCCTAGAGGATCTATGTAGCAAGTCTCATTGAAATATGATGATCAGTACTTGAGTTATCAGGCTAAAAGCTGAAAATTAACTAATTATGCTAATAAGGTGATTAATATGCACAAATAGTTACCCCAAAACTAATCACGTCTCTGCACAGTCTTTAAGTAATTATGTACCAAGTTTCATTGAAATGTGATGATTACTACTTGAAATATCAAAAGTTGAAAATTAATTAATTATGCAAATTAGGTAATTAATATGTACTGATATTACCCTAAAAACTATCAGGTCTGTGCAGTGTCATTTGACATCTATATACCAAGCTTCATTGAAATGTGATGATTACTAATTGAAATATCAAAAGCTGAAAATTAATTAATTATGCAAATTAGGTAATTAATATGTACTGATATTACCCTAAAAACTATCAGGTCTGTGCAATGTCCTATGACATCTATGTACCAAGTTTTATTGAAATGTAGTGATTACTACTTGAGATATCAGTGGAAAAGCCAAAAATCAAATCTGCGCATTAGTTCAGAGCATCTATGTGCCAAGTTTCATCAAAATCCAATGAGTGGTTCTTTAGATATCAGTGGAACAATCATGGAACAGCTAAAAATCAGCTAATTATCATGCAAATTAGGTAATCAATATGCATGGATTTTTACCAAAACCTGATCAAATCTGTGCATTGGCCCAGCGCATCTAAGCACCAAGTTTCATCAAAAATCAATGTATGGTTCATGAGATATCAGTGAAACAGTCACACACACAGACACACTAACTGCAAAGACTCTCTTTTTGTGCTTCGCACACAGGAGTCAAAAAACAAGATGGCTGCCAGTCGGCTATTTTGAATCGAATTGCTAAACCACTGAATGTGCATATGTCCCACATAAAGTACTAGGCACATGCAAAGAATGAAGAGAATCGGTCTAAAGGATTCTGAAATATGACTCCGGACGGACGCACGGAGACCGAATTATAAGTCCCCGTTTTCGGACTTCGTCCGAACAGGGACTAATAAACATCAGGGGAATTCATTGGTCATGATGGTTACTTACTGTGTTTGGGCTATCTTGATTGTCTCTTGCATAGAATGGTTTGAGGCATGCTGGGTAATCTGTAACAAATACTGGCACATTGTTGAAATACTTGACGAGGTATTTTTCATGTTCACTTTGAAGATCACAACCCCACTACAACAAAGAAGAATTTTTAGAATTTAAAATAAAAAGTTGTTTGTTTCTTTTTTAATTAAATTAGTAACTATAGTTTGTGTTGAGCGTTATTGGCCCCAACCAGACGTGCGGTTTTCAAGTAGAAATAAAAAACAACACTTTCTACCAAAATTTCAAAATTCAAGAAGTAAACAATGTTGAAAAAAAGTCACCATTAGCCCACTCTAGAAACACTCACCTATTCACACAGACCAATATGCAGAAAACATAAACTGATGGCAGCTTTCATGTGACAAGTAAAAAAAACCGACTGATTTGTGAAGGATCAAATAGAATATCAATTATTATAAAAGTTTTAATTTACCTGAGTTGGAAACTCAAAACCTTTCTTTTTTTGAAGGATATTTATTGCATCTGAGTATGTAATCCTGTGAGAAAAATAAAGTGGTCCTGTAACTCACTGACAAATGAATGCGCATCACGAATGTTCACCATGAATGTCAACCAACATTTTGATATATCTAAGTTTTCCATGTTTAGACACCATATTTCATGGATTATGTAATAATAGTGGTAGAATAGCACTTCTACTGAAGCCAAAATAAAGATATATTGGTAGAGAATGTTTGCCATAGTATGTGTAATATACACTACCGCTAACAGTTCTGTTCAGTCACAGTCAGATAAACTTTAATAAAGGAATAGTTTGCATCATATGTTCATCATTTAATAGGAAAGACCCTATTGACTAGTTCCTTTGTATTCAAAAATGTTTGTTTACTAGAAAACAACTGTTTTTCAGAAAAAGGTTGTTTAATAATGGTACATTTTTAAGCAGCAACATCGTGGAATTGAACTAATAATTTCTAGATTGACAAGTTGTCTGAATGCATGCTCACTCTAGTGAATGAGCTAAGCAGGTGATTTTATAAATATTCTCACATTAAATTCAAATTTTCACTGAACATCACAAGTTACCAGTAGAGGGATAATATATGTCTTGGTTACTCGCATACTGAATTGTGCTCAATATGCTGTTTCTTAAACAATTTCCTAATAATGTGAATACTTCAAAAATTGTCTCACTATGGATTCATTAATCACACCATAGAATCTGGATGTAGAAGCTTATTTTTGCATGTTTTGGCAATGTCAGATAATGGGGATTTATCTTCATTAGAATTGTAACTAAATTATTATATGCTGGTTGGTCTCTTATACTGTTTGTTATATAATATCTTACCTTTTGTATGTTTTATCAAGAATTTTCTTCAATAAATCCTGGAAAAAAGAATATTTGAAATTTAGAAATGACCACGTATTCGTTAACAAAACAATGGCAAATATATGCAATAAAAATTACCATATTTTCTCTATTTGAAGCACATAAACACCAAAAATTGCATTGGTTATATACTAAATCATTTAAATATTCTTTTGATCAGAGAAACACCTCTGTAATTTTTGTAAGTGCTTGTGTTACAAATAGAGGAAATATGGTAAACAGATTTGAATGAAAGAACAGGTGTTAACTGTACAATATTACATATTCTATTTTGTTCTATACTATACTATTCTATTTTATTCTATCCTATTCTATTCTATTCAATTGCCCATACAAATTTTTCATTACAATGCCACATTTTATAACTTAGGAAAAATCACGTAGTAGATTTTACGGTATCTTATGTCTAAATTGGCATTTAACTATTACTGTACAATGAGTTTCCAACAAAATATAGTGACAAATTTTATAGAATTCCTAGCATCAATAGAAATACTGTTTTCTAAAATAACTAGTATTATAATAATAATGATACATACCTTGTGGTTTGATGCTGCTACGTGTTTATGAAACAGCTCCACCTCATGAGGGCACTGTTCAATAATTCTATTTGTGACACATTTCACACAACCTTCCATTATCTATAAAAAAGACAATTTCCTTATCGCTTTTTTTATACTTTTATATTTTTGCTATCTGCTGCTTTAGTCCATAAAAAGTTTTTTTTGTCAAAGTGCGTCATCAAGGGTAGTTACAATCTGTTACTGATTCAGGGACTATACTGTGTACAACAAAAAATTGACAGCTCGGTATTCAGAAATTCACACTTTCCCTTTTCCATCAGAAGAGTTGCTTCCCTGTGATGGGTATTGAGTTTTTGTAAATGAATCATGGGTAAATCACCCAGATAAGGATAACATGTCTAGCAGCTAGGGTATTTCTTCTGTCTTAATGGTCAATCAAGGTGAGCAGTGTTCCTCTAAGCCTCTAAGTGATTCAGATGCTTTCTGGATATTAGCCATTTGCTATTTTTCTTCTTCAAAAAGTCTTAAATTTTGCTCAATAATTTCAGAGAAAGAGTGTAGTAGCCTACTAAGGGATCTCGCCACACTGGTCGGCCCCGACCGGTACTCAAAATTAGCGACCACCACTGAAATGTTTCCGATTGTTATTATAATTATGTACCGACCGACACGCATCCTGCCAGTCGTGGATTATAATTTGTAAACAATAGACCTAGTCGCACGATACGTAGCGGCTAGTCAATTTTGTGAAATTAGCACCTCTTTGTTTGTAAGTAAATACTTTCTGTGATAGACACAGTCTTTAGATTGAAAGCTAAAATTCTTTCATAATCAATTTCACCTCGGTGTAACATGGTCAAAGCGGAGTTCACGATCAGTTTACGCTACTCAAGAAAAAAATCAACGTGTTTATTCCGTGATTTGGTAAAATACATTTGAACTGTTATCATCGCGATTCATGTAAAAACTTTTATTTTAGAGCTATTTTACCTTTTAAAAATTGCTAATCACCTCTTTCGATAACCATCACGCAGTTTTCAACTGAAATCGAGGTCAACACATCATGCTACAGCATGGTTTTACTTCCGCAATGTAATTTTTATGATCACTACCATTCGGAAAACTTCGGATTCTACCAGCATTACCATGCAGCATTCTGATAGGTTAATGGAATTATTGACCCATCGGGTCAAAGAATACATGCTGGTCAACTAAACATCATGGCGGGCTGTGTTTTTTACCAAAGCAATCGAGTGATCAAAAATATCCACTCCCGATGAAACTAAGTCAAATTTTACATTTATTTCATATCAAAAAAACAAAGTAACATTCTTTGCTTGGCATCATGACTGAGTTAGAGGAATTATTGGTATAATCGGTGTATAACATCGTGAAGTAAGTTATGTCACATCGTAACTTTGAAAGTTCAGAAGTTTCATTTGTTCGTTCGTTCATTACTGTGAATATATACGTTTTTGAATTTGATGGTACAAATAATAAATTACAACAATACTCCAAATAATTCCGTGGTCGTTTTTTGAAGGAGAATGTATTTGGAGTAAATAATACCGTGAACATATTCCTGGCTGAAACGTTTCAAATGCGTTTTATTTAACTTTTTACATTAGACTTTAATATTGCAACAATAATTTATTTGTTTCTGTTTTTTAGTCTGCAGCATTTGCATTTCGAATATATTTAATTTTTAAATTCAAACTCTTCTAAATTGTGAAACATAATGTCTAATTCCAAAAATATTTGCACTGCAACCAAACTCATTAATATTCATTGCTAATTAATATTCATATAGCTCATTAATATTCATGATCGACCGGCACTCACGTTGGGCTGGCGAGATCCCTGCCTGAAATTTACATCAAAAATAAAACATTTAGAAATGTCCAATGACACTACATGTAGCTATCATTTTGGAAAAAAAAATATCCTAAGCTAATGTTGAGATACCTGAATTTCTGAGTCTCACATGTGCACAACTACATGCGTATGTGACTTCACCATGTATAAAATCTATCCACAATGTTTTACATTTACAAAATTTATTTTTTAATTTGACTTTCTTAGAAAATTGAAAAGTTCTCAATGGCAACTGTTAAAGAACACAGTTGAGTTAGTGAAATAGACCAAATTATAGACAACTAGGCTTCATTGCCGGGGTGATGTATTATTCAAATAACAATATTCATTACCTGCATTATATCTTCAAGGCTTTGTGTGAACGCTACTTCTGCTTCAACCATATAAAACTCTGCCAAATGTTTACGTGTTTGTGAATTCTCAGCTCTAAATGTTGGCCCAAATGTATACACTTTAGATAAACCACTGTAGAAACATAGTTACAATGTTAACAATCAATCAACCGTACATTTCAAGATATGTTTCAAATTTTGATTTTGACGCACACAATACAATACTTTTACCCCTCCCTTCAAATCAAATGACTTGTGTTTCTTGTGTGTCAGTTTTGATGACCAACGCCCCCCCCCCCCAATCCCAACAAAAGTTAAGTTGGTGTGGAAAGAGTATACACATGTAGAGATGCTGGCCTTGTTACATTGTCATGACCTACCTTGCCATAGCCTCTAGCTGTAACTGCCCAGATACAGTCAAATACACAGGTACATCAAAAAAATGCTTACATTCTTCAGATTCTGAACTTTCATCAACTTGCTTCTCTGGCTTTGAAGAAGAAAATATTCATCTGTTATAAAACATTTTTTCCATTTATTAATCATTTCAGTCTTCCTCATCCAAAACTTTAATCTTGTTGAAGGGTGTATCATCAATAAATACAATTACATTTGCAAATCAAATGAGATGCTGAATTGTTCGAACCACAAACATTTAGTTACGAAAACATCCAGTTACAAAAATGACTACGCCCATATTTCAAAAACCATACTTTTGCAAAATCTCTCCTAAATTGTAACTCGATGTTTAGTTAACAGTTAACAGAACTTTGAGTTACGGGCAACCTATATTTGTTGTTGTTGAATGTCCACATTTAGTAACTTGAACTTTAATTAACAATTAACCGAACTTTGGGTTACGGGCATCATAGAATTTTTGTTTTGTTTAACGTTGTATCTCATATTTCGAAGTTTGGTTACCTGATAATTAAAGTTTTAGTTACTAAATTTCACATCAAACTAATCAAAACAAAAATAAGAATGACTAATCACAAGAATTCCAGCTGTATTACGCTGACTGAGTATGTGCAGCTCTCAACGACAATTAACATGGATTGGCAACAGAACATATTTGTGTGTTTTTTAATTTTGTCTTTTTTTTTGGTGGAAATCCAGAAATTACAAACAATATGCAGTTCTATGGCTCTACAGTATATTGTAAATATAATAACAACACATGTTGGACATTACCTCTATTTTGAAAAGTTCTCCAGCGCCTTCACAATCATTGGATGTTATAATGGGTGTATTTATATGAATGAAACTGTTGTCTTGAAAGTATGAATGTATCAGCATAGTTGCGGCATTCCTCACTCTCAGCAACGAACCAAATGCATTGGTACGACATCTTAGATGTGGGTACTGTCTGAGATATTCAAATGAATGCCTGGTTTTAACTTTAATTGGATAAACCTGAAAAGGATATAATGATACAACATATTCCGACGTACTTCATAGTAATGTCAAAGTTCATGTATTGAAAAAAAAGAAAAGTGTTACATAATAAACTTTTGGGCTATTTTACCCAATATGAAAGATTTTGTTGGAGAAAAACATGTAAAAATGGGCCTCTTTGGAGCTACAATGTATTTCTATGGGAATTAATGCTAAAGCAATATCTCATATAAAAAGATATTTAGGGCAATAAGGTGTACCATCTTATATAATTTTTTTCACCACAGGTATCTGAATAAAATTTTGAAATATGACAAAACTAATGGTAAACCAGTGCTAAATGGCCCCCAAATTTTCTTGGCTCTTACACATTTTTTTATGTGAAAAGTAATTCAATGACCATACTCCTTGACGTCATAGTATGTAGTCAAAATTTCTATACAGTGATGTACTAAGAGGTGTGCTCAAATTGTTTATCAGAAAAACAAAAGGTATTTTGCTGGGGGGATCAAAGGGCTATTTTGTCCAGGTGCTGAGAATAAACAATCATTATATGTTATAATGGGTGTATTTATATGAATGAAACTGTTGTCTTGAAAGTATGAATGTATCAGCATAGTTGCGGCATTCCTCACTCTCAGCAACGAACCAAATGCATTGATACGACATCTTAGATGTGGGTACTGTTTGAGATTTCAAATGAATGCCTGGTTTTAGCTTTAATTGGCTAAATTGTAGTTGAAGAAAATTATGTTTCTTTTGCATTTTTATTCAGTCAAAAATATCCTATTATGTACAGGGTATGGGAGAACGGGAGAGAGGAGTGTGTGATCCATAATACAATCATTTTTTAGCAAACTCTACCAATTTGAGAACATTTTTAATACAATGTATGTATTAATAAGATATTATGATAAACCTTTACCTCACTGTCACATGTACCAATCATATTTATATCAGTAGCATGCATCTCAACTGATTGACCTTTATGAGAGCTTTGTAACAACTGCCCTCTAACTTCAACTGAACTTCCATATGTCAAATCACTGAATAAACAGAAAAGAGATTTTTATTTTAATTATTGTTACACATACATGTACAACCACATTGCATTGAATGGCGTAAAGAGAGGTTATTAATATTACATGTGTTTGGATATTTGTAATCGAGCGTGGTCTCTGCAATCTGAAGAAGTAGTCACTGGTAGCATAGTGATTTGCATCAGATGATGTTGAGGTCGAATTCATTGGCTGAGTATATTGTATCTTGACAGGACATCAATTTTCTGAATTACCTTGTGATACTCATTTGTAGGATGAGCCATATTACAGTGATTAAATTTGTGCAGACATTTCACTGTCTGAGGCTACAGACATTGATACTTTTCACTTTCTTGCTATTGAAGTTGTATCTGATATATTTTGTTTGTAGCATTTGACGTACAATGTAGTATGAAGCACCGAATACTAAATGCAACAACTACAGTATTCGCAAGCTATCTGGTTGTGAAATTGTTTTCCAAACATTACCAAGCATCAGATTTCAGCTGAGATCAAGGTTTCAGCATCTGTAGGTATCAGGAAATATGTCAAATTGCATGTGGAACTTGCATCTTTAATTCATTCTTTTTAGTTTTTTAAAATTTGCTGTGAAGCAATTAGCGTGATTTGTTTGAGGAACACTATCCATTTATATTTTCTCTTCCAGTTCGTTTTAACTTTTATGCATGTTATATATGAGGTAAATATCAAAAGATATGATTTATGATAAGTTTGCATACTTTACCTGGAAATGACATTTGATGGAAGTATAACTTGTAAAGTTTGCAAACAGGATCCATCTCTGATGTCTATAAATGTTATATCTTTATGTGATCTCAAAGACTGTATCCAACCCTAGTGACAAACATACCATGATACAACTACAATGCACTGTTGATCCAGTAGAACAAACTAGGTTTGAATTTTGTGTAAACTAAGATTCCAATATTGCTCGTCTGTCCTCTGCCTGGTCTTTACCTACAACATGCATGCTATGCACCATATGCTGTTCAAAACATGAACATTGTGTATGACCGGGACTCATGGTGCAATGCTTTTACTATCACAAAACAACTCTTAACTTTGACCAAACATGACACAACATTTTGAAAACTGTTTGAATTTAATACCTTGCCTGTGGCTTTTAGCAGATCTTTAAAAACTGTCCAATATCATATGTAATCATTCATTGTGCGAGCACTCCCTACAAACATATGCATATGCACTGCTTTATTCTGGCTTTCTTTTAGATAACACCTTCAGAACCAATGATGTAAAATACTGTAAATGTATTAATTATTCTCTGGATTTTAATTACGCTATTTTTGCTAATAAGATAGAAATCATTGTTTTCTCGACAAATTTGTGAAATTAAAACACAGTGAATATGCTGAAAATATTAAAATAGTGAAATTAAATGTCAGTGAAAATAAATGATTGTACAGTTTATTGCTACTGTTAAAATAATCTTTCCTGTGAAAATAATATAATGCTCTTAACCTTTTAGGGTTGCATACAATGTATAACTTCATAAGGAATGAACTACTAGATTTTGGGAGGGGTGCTCAAAACTCAAAAAATAATATGATATGTGAAAATCGAAGAAAGCTTAGAAAGAACTCCCGTGTGGTGCAAGTATTGAAGGCATATTTAAAATGTATTCAAAGTTTAAAATTTGGTGTTGCACATTTGTGTTACACAAGTTTATGGGAGGCACCATAGCTCTTCCTCATATCTGAAAATAACAAATTTAATAACACAAAACATATCAGAAATGACTAAAATGCCATCATAAAAACTAAAGACTAACACAAGAAGACCTATGGACCCACATCTACAAATCAAAAAACATTTAAGTCTACTTGATGTGAACAAAAAAGGCAGGACTCCAGAAGGAGTACCTACACTTTATGCAATTTTTTTTTAAATTATGCTAATTTATTCATGACATAGCAGTTTCTGTGCTCATGAATATTCATTAATTTGTGGATCAATACATTCTAAAAGAGGCGATATATTATTTTTGGGGGAAGAGTTAGAAAGGGGAATTAGCAATCCTTAGGGGGTCAATACAAAAGAAGGGACCCATTTGGAGAGCAGCATTGATCCTCGTGGCTGTTGTTGCACGTGACCTGCAGCTGTCAACTGTGTTCGTACTTTGACGACTTCGACTGGCTTCCATGTGAGGTAGTTTCTTGTGTTCTACTTTTTCTGACTTGAGTTCTCGATATACAGAAGTTGCTGTTTATGTTTTTTTTTCTTTCATATCTTGTCTTGTAGGAGTGTCCTGTCCATGATACAAACTTGCAATCTTTGAGTTACCAGCGCACTGTCTTGTCCACTGTACCACAAGTGTCTTCACACAAATGAAAGGATTTAAGTCCTACTTATAGGATCAATGTTTTCACTAGCATTCAAAAATCGTACTGGATTCGAACCAGCGATCTCTTACATTGCCTATGTTGTACATATCCACTGAACCATATGGGTAGTCATGCAAATGAATTTGTTTTCATATTTAGCTTTATTGCAAATTAGTGTTTGCGAAAAATGACTGGCAGGCATAGGAATTGAACCCAGGTCCTCCTGATCACTGTGTAGACAACTGAACCACAAGACCACAATTGATTGACTGGATGTGTTTGCATTTGATAAGAATATATAGTGTGTATATATATAGAAATAAATACAACATATTTCTATTATTGAGTTACAATTGTCCAAAAAATTGCCAATTTTGTGTTTTTACTTGTGTAAACTATATGCATGCCATAACCCATTAGTGTACATCTTGCCAATTGGGTGTTTGCCATTTGCATTGCCCATACCTGACCCGACCCTAACCCTAATGCCAAGACACGTTCCTGTTAATAATTCCGTTGCCCATACCTGACCCCACCCTAACCCTAATGCCAAGACACGTTCCTGTTTATAATTGCTCAATAATGATACTCTGTTGTGCACTGTCTGTGGGTAAGTTGCATTGATGTTAACTGATTAAACAAGTCGCGTTTAAGTAATTTCCACTATTAACAAGTGGTTAAATTGTGACAATAAATGTGTGGACAAATATTTGAGATTAATTTTGGTGTAGACAACTCTCGTCTAATTATTTTACACCATTACAAGTTGTTAAATTGAGAGAATAAATGGCTCAAAAAATATTTAATACTTAGTTTGGTGTAAACAACTCATGTTTGATTAATTCCCACAATCACAGGTTGTTAAATTGAAAGAATAAATGTGCGGACAAATATTTTAGACTTATTTGGTGTAGACAGCTCTCGTTTAATTATTTTACACCATTACAATTTGTTAAATTGGGAGACTAAATGTGCGGACAAATATTTTAGACTTATTTTGGTGTAGACAGCTCTCGTTTAATTATTTTACACCATTACAAGTTGTTAAATTGAGAGAATAAATGTGCAGACAAATATTTTAGACTTATTTTGGTGTAGACAGCTCTCGTTTAATTATTTTACACCATTACAAGTTGTTAAATTGAGAGAATAAGTGTATGGACTAATATTTGACACTTATTTTGGTGTAAACAACTCGCGTTTGATTAATTCCCACAATTACAAGTTCTTAAATTGACAGAATGAATGTATGGACAAATATTGACCATTATATTTGTGAGTAAATACCTGTTGTATAATTAATTTCCACCTCTACAAGGTTGTAAAATTGAGAGAATAAATGTGTCGACAAATATTTGATACTTATTTAGGTGTAAGAACTCGTGTTTGACCAACTTCCACCATTGCAAGTTGTTAAAATAATGAAATAAATATACTGGTATCATTGGATATTTGATTTAATTGTGAAACTTTCTAACAAAATGTTAACTGCTGGCTTCGAACCCTCAATCAACAATTCCACAGATACAGTATAAATTCCACAACACCACAGAAGATATTCTTCTGTTGCCTGAATTGTTTTCGTAATATAGGGAACGACATCGACACTTTAACAAAACTTACCTTGACTTGGGTCTTGTTTATCTCTTGTCACAATCTGGAAACTGTTGAACAAATTGCGCGTCGTCCAGTTTAAGACGTAAGTTATTTTATTATTTATTCATTCAGTTTTGTATGATGGAGTTTTGTGAGGTTTATTATTTTTTCGCGATGTTCTTTGTTTACTTGTTAACGGTTTGAGAGATTTCAGTTTATTTGATTTACGTTTGTTTTTACGGTAGCTCTGAGCGGGACTCAAACCCACTGTCTTTTCAAGCTAATTTTGTTTTATTTTGATGGCATGCTTGTGTACCACGCCACGACGTTGGTCGTTAAGTGGTGTTCATTTTTCTAACTACTCCAGTGTTCCCATGAGTTGAACGGAAAAGCCAAAACGATTACTCGTTTCTGATTGCTTCGGTTCTGGTGAGTGTGTATCTAGTGTGATTCGAACCCATGTCGTTTGTATTGAACGTTTTGTATTTCCCATGTTGGCTACGCCGTAATATGCAACCACTTCCCCGTTTTATTGTGATTTTGAGAGTGTTTAATGATGTCTTCCTGACCCGTCACGCCATGACCCAGTTTCAACCACACGGCCATTTTGCAACACAGTGCGTGACCCTCGGCGTCACCCGACTGACTATATGATCTTTCTGTTCAACTGTTAAGCTA
This sequence comes from Saccoglossus kowalevskii, assembly GCF_978046115.1. Classification (NCBI taxonomy): domain Eukaryota; kingdom Metazoa; phylum Hemichordata; class Enteropneusta; family Harrimaniidae; genus Saccoglossus; species Saccoglossus kowalevskii. Next base: position 7,851,566 of record NC_140644.1, read on the forward strand.
GGATTTATTACCGTTATTATCATTATATTGTCACATGATTTGTTTTACCTTATGTGTAATGTCTTAAGTATCTTTATTGTATATACCAATTCGTATATACCGAGGAAACAACCCCGATTGAAGGTCATGTATTTTGTGACGTCTCCAATTCGTGTGTAGGTATACAGCTTCTAGATCCGTGCCCAAAAGTATATGCAATTAAAATTAAAAACAACATTTTGAGATATTCAAGGGGCAAGAGTTTCTTTTTCTGGACAATTACATTGGGGGCTGAAGTGTTAGGGCTTGGGTTAGGGTTATCGAGAGGCTTTAAGGAACTTTCTCCATTTAAGGTAAACAAAAAATCACGTCCTGGTTTGACCCCTTCTGAAATCTAGTTGGTCCGTCCCTTAATGGATAGGTATTTGGATCGTGTGTGAAGTTAGTAAAGTCATACTTACTTTCACAGATACATCAGCTGGGGACGAGCCTACATTTTGTTCGAGTGAAAATCTCACGGTAGATGATGTAGCACAGTAGCACCGACAAAAAATATCTCTAAACGCCGTAATTTGCCTAAATCCGCGGATAGACGTTTTTACTGTAGTCAAACACAGCGCCATTTTTAAATTTCACCTTTTTGCGACAAACAAAAAATAGGATTTATTTTAAAGTGTGCAACATATTTCTTAATTAACATTGTAAAATTAAAAATTTACAATATAAGACATATTATAATAATGTATATCATCAAATAATCAAGTATTGTGTTCGTTTGCAGCACGAGTTATATTTACCATCAAAGGGTAAGTCATGTTGTTTTGATTGGTTAACAAACCGAGATGGCGCTTTTTATGAAATGTAGCGTAAAATGTCATGGTAATGTAAGCGTAAGTGTTCGTTTTATATACATTTGAAAGGACGATCCGTATTACTACGATTATCTAGAACACCGACAGTCGATATCTAGCGACAGAACATGTCAAAAATACCATGAAAAATACGCTTAAATTTGGATGTCGTTTGTTTCAGCTCAGATAACAATGTTATCTAAGGTTTTAGTTGTGTGTGTGTGCGTGGGGGGGGGGGGGGGTAGTAGAACTGCACTTTTTTCTCCAGAATGTTAGTTTATATGACCTTCCGGGGGGGGGGGGGTACATATGGTTTGTACACATCGTCACAGATCACAGTCACTTGAAAGTTGAAATTCCTTCAAACTAATTATTTAGGTCAGTACTGCTTATGAAAATTTTTCCACCAGTATTCTATACTATGGAGCCTGGGGTATATCTACACTAAACAAATCATTAGGATGGTCAGGTCACTAAAAAAACATGGCTGAAAAAGAACAATTCTGCACAATGCTGGCTGAAAATTCCTTCATTTGTTCTGTTAATGTGTTTGGGCAACAGAATACCTTTTAAGTGAAGTGACTCAAAATTATTTGTATTACCCGTTATAGTAGTATATAAGTTTTTTAGCAGAAGCGATTATTTTGATAATGAATAAATCAATTCTGTACCATCAATAGTCACCATGATATAAAAAGTAAATTTCAATCACTTGAAAATGAAGTGAGTAGTTTTTTCTAACCAGGAAGTCTATAATTTGTTCACAGAAGTGTTATGTACCGGTATGTCCTGATCCATAAACCATGATGTCACGATGAATGAAGACAGATTGCTTATACTGGCAACTGTTGTAACCGTCAAAGATAACAAATTCTACTATGCGTATTGTAAAATGTGTTACAGTAAAATATCACCACTATCAGAGGGAAAAGGCAGCAGGTTAGGGTTCAATTTATGAAATTTTAGTTCAAAACTGTGGCACATTTTTATCCCTGTATGTGGTAGACCAGACTTGTATAGCAGCCTTATGTTTGGTAAAGTTGTCGTCTCTGAGTGACATTTCAGCTAATTAAGAATAATAGATATATCTTTATTTTTGTAGTTACAGATGTTATAAGTGTGGTTGTTATTATTCAGACCATGATAGATGTGACAGATATAGATTACATCTGAGAATATCCCATTATGGCTATTTGTCCGATATCACCGTGTTTGGAGAATGTCTCCAACCAATATTTGGCATCTCAGCTACTCAATTAAGAAAGTAAGTTTTTTTACCTATTTACAGTCAATCTTGATAGCAGTTGTTTTTCAATCTTACTATTTCTCTACTTTTCCACCTCCATACTCGCACAATAGTGTATCTTACTATACATTGCTATAAAGTATTATTGAGGGCCGGTGGTTTTTGTGTCACGCATGCGCGAGTTATGGGTCTCATAAACAAAGATGGCAACTTTGACTGTTGCACAGTCCAACGAGTACAAACTGAGAGGTTACCAAGCTTTAATTTGGTAATTTTTTTTGTGACTGGATGGTGTCGAAGAAGTCGCCGGTGGTAATTAGTGTAAGTTGCGCCGAGAGCAAAACTCTGGGTTGTGATTTCATTAGAAAAGTGCATTGGATTGTGGGTAAATCAATGTTTATCAACAATGATGTCGTACATGAGCAGCACAATGACCAGCACCTTTTAAGTCTCAGTAGATACTGTGTCTTTATTAGTCCCCGTTCGGACGAAGTCCGAAAACGGGGACTTATAATTCGGTCTCCGTCCGTGCGTCTGTCCGGAGTCATATCTCAGAATCCCTTGGACCGATTCTGTTCATTCTTTGCATGTGCCTAGTACTTTATGTGGGACATATGCACATGCAGTGGTTTAGCGATTCGATTCAAAATGGCCGACTAGCAGCCATTTTGTTTTTTGAAAATGTTGTATTTTGGACATGCTTTGTCAGTTTTCATTCAAACTTGGTATATAGATTATACATGTTAGGATACATGTCCATGACGATTTATTTCACAATTGGATCAAAGATGGCCGACTGGCAGCCATCTTGTTTTTTGAAAATGTTGTATTTTGGACATGCTTTGTCAGTTTTCATTCAAATTTAGTACATAGATCGTACATGTTAGGATACATGTCCCCGACCGTTCGTGAGTTCCTGAGTCTGTCTGTCCGTCCGTGTGTCCATTCGTCCGTGCGTGCGTCAGTCTGTCCAGAGTCGTATTTCAGAATCCTGTGGACCGATTCCTTTCATTCTTTGCATGTGCCTAGTACCTTATGTGGGACATATGCACATGCAGTGGTTCAGCGATTCTATTCAAAATGGCCGACTGGCAGCCATCTTTTTTTGTCAGTTGTCATTCAAACTTGGTACATAGATTATACATGTTAAGATACATATCCATGACGATTTATTTTGCAATTGGAACAAAGATAGTCGACTGGCAGGCATCTTGTTTTTTTTATGCGGTATCTTGGACGTGCTCTGTCAGTTTTCATTCAAATTTGGCACATACATGAACTTTATACATGTTAGGATGTATGTCCATGACAATTTGTTTTAAAATCTGGTCAAGGATGGCCGATTGACAGCCATCTGACTTTTTGGCCTTACTACTATATTTCCACAATTTATGTACCATTTTCATTCGTATTTGGCACATACATCATACATATCAGTGTGTTTCATAACCAGATCAAAGATGGCCGAATAACGACTGTTTTTATTTTTGGCCATATTACTACTACACGGAACACGTGTTTTGATGTAAATAAACAATCTGTTGTATAGGCCACTTGGAACTCAAGTTTCAAGGACACGCTCGCGACAATCCCTCCACTTTAATATGACGAGCACAAAGAGAACGTTCAAAAAATTAACGGGGACTGTGTTATTTTCAATGACTTGTTCACTAATAGAGTAAATACAGTACTGCTAATAACAGCATTGTTATAATAATGGTTTCTATAGGGAATTCAATTGTACTCTGTATTCTGATTGTAATTTGATTCAAATCTAATATCAATAGTCCAATAAACAATGAAGAATCAACTCGGAGGGCAAATTTAAATTGTGATCACATTGAGAGCCAGCTGATATCGCATTTGTCTTGCTAGAAATTATTTAATGTATATTGTTTGTTTCTAGAATGTTGTCTACATCAACACTTTGCTCATCAAACACCAACAAGGAAGTGCTATTCAGAGCGGTTGAGAAGTGTTTAATTGGATCCATGTTTTATTTTGGTTTGAAAACGGCTTCAGTTGAACAAAGTACAAGTCAGCAGAAATCTAACTCACCAGTCAGGTTAGAACAGATCATCCAACAGAATAATTCCAATGATAGGAAGACAATGCCTCTTGTGGCGTATTTAATGAGACGATGCCACATGAAAGACAGTATGACGGTATTCGACTGTATCACTGATATCAAAACTGATATCAAAGCTACTGTGAGTAAAATAAATTCATATGAAGATGAAAATGTTACACAACCAGTGAATGTATCCATGGCAACTAGTGTTTCATCGGTTGAGGATATTGATGAGAAATTCAGTATTGGCATAGCAACTGCAAGTCCTTCTATATCCGATTCTGCGTCTTCTCTTCTGTCATTATGGGATCAAAGTGCTCCAGAGTGCATCATGGGATTGGATTGCAAATTGAGTTTTGAAGCCAGCGATAGAATTGATTTGTTACTCAACAGTATGGGTGAAAGTGGAGACATGGATTATTCCCATAATTCTTTAGGTGATGAAGAAGAAAACTATGGTAACCAATACATAGGACATGAAGCTTTGTTTGGTGGTCATAATATCAGTGCATTTGATAGGACCTTATTAAGTGTTAATAGCGATATAACATATAATGGGGATTCATGTGCAATGAATTATGCGTCATTGTCAAATACACAAGGAGCTCTGACTTCTGGACACAGTGAGCTGTTAAACGAACAAAATACCAGCAGTACTAGTAATAATGTATCATTTGCTGCCCATAATTTAATACCCAACGTTAAAGCAGAACATTTTAATAATGTCAGTGATGGTAATGCTACTGCTGGAGGCGATTCATCCGCCTGGCATAATGATACATGTAGTAGTGATGCTGTTGGCAGTCAGTTGTTACTACAGGGCAGCAACATGTCTCCTTGTGTAGATGGTTTGACTACCAGCCATGCAAATGAAATCGCGGAAGCTCTGACTATAAGCCATGTGAATGCAATCACAGTTGCTGAGAAGAATGACGATTTGTTATTGCAATATTATCACCAAGATAGGAACACAAAAGGTGCTGTCAATACTGTAGATGACGCTCATTGTACAGTCACTATGAACATTGAAAAGTGTAATAATTACTCATTGCCATCAAATGATAAAAAGCAGTGTGTTGAATCTTCTCATCAGTCAGAAGCACAGTTGGAACCAGTGATGGTAAATGAAAAAAATACAGAAAGGGTGAATCGGAATGGTTATCCAGAAACATGTAATGAAAAAATGACACAACACTGCGCCGAGAATACCTCAGAACTTTGTCAAATAAGGCTAACACAACATTGTTCAAAGCAAGGCACTCAAGACCTGAAGACTCCATCATGTGTTCAACAGCTGACTCTTCCACTTCCAACCCAAGTCATCTATAACGAAAACTCGTCAGCTGAAAGTTTGGAGGCGATATCACTGATGTCTGATGAGTATCCTACTAATGTCTCATTTCAAGATGACTTACCCTATTCCGAAGACTTGGATATATTTCTACAAAAGATTGAAAACCAATATGTGAAAGAAAAAACTGAATATTGTGAACAAATAATTACAAAAAACAGAGACCATGTTGATGCCATAGACAATGAAGAGATTAAAATAGAAAAGACAAACTCATTTATTGCAATTGAATCTAAAGATGAAAGTCTTTTGAAAAACTCTTGCGCTATGACTGGAAATGATCTGTCAATGTGTTTTAGAAAAACAGAACACAACTTTGTGATCCAAAACATAAAATCTGAGTATGTTACTAATATGTCCTTTGAAAATGACATGCCATACTCAGAAGATTTTGACTTATTCTTGCAAAATATTGAAAATCAGCATCACAAACAGGAAAGTGAGACATCTAGAGACAATACCACCGTTTCATCATCTGATAGTCTGATAAAGAATAGTGATAACATTGACATTGGAAAAAACTTCAGTGTAAGACAGAATGAAATTTGTTCAAACATTAACGAATCTGAAATCACATCCTTGGCACAAGGTATATACAATGTTAATATTGTAGATGGTGATGAAGATGGTGATGTGTTCCATGACAACGTTACTCATGGAGATAGTTTTCATTGCAATGAGAGTGACTATGAAGATATTGCCAGTTCTTTTCAAAATGAGAGTTGTCAAAACAATTTTTTCATTGGCTGTAACAACAGCCTTGGAAGACTGATCACAAATAAGAACACAAAGATAGAAACGTCTCCAGAGAATAAAATTACAAATATTTGCAGAGACAAATATGAAAATAAAAATGATGACTCTGTAACTATAAGGAGAGGTGTGTTGTCCCATACTCCTCAATGTCAACCACCAGTATCAAAGACGAGACAATCCAGCAGGAGAAAAACAGTTCATTTTGTTGAAGAGTTAAACACAATTCACACGATATGGAACATGGATACTAACTACAGGAACTTAACTGGTCAAAGTTATGATTCTAGTAACAGTTCTGTTGATTTCATCCCGGATTCACAGGGAATAGACGAGATTAATCTGCTCGACAACAATGAAGATTGTCCTTGCTCACCGGATCTATTTTCTCCTGATCTCTTTTCATCCTCCAGTCATTTTTCAATGGACAGCAACAATGCAAGCGAAATAATAAACACTCCAGAATTGTTCTCACAAACATGCAGACCAACATCTTCCACACCAAAAGATGCAGTTGTCATGGCAACCACTCCATCTTCATCCGTATTCAGTACTCCATGTTTATTTTCTGAGAAATTTAGTGATAGTCTTAACAGTATACCAGGTACTTATTGTAATTCTGGTAGTTTCCATATGATGAGTGGACACACGAGACGACATGTACTCAGATCAGCATCAGTTGTATTGACCCCAGATTTGTTTGGTGGCAAATCTTGTAATGGTGGATGCGAGGATGAGATTCTGAGTCAAGATTTGTTTGATGATGTGGCCTCGGGCAATGACAGTTCAGGTTATGATAGTAGCGTGTGCAAAAAACTGTTTACGAAATGAACAAAATTTAATTAAGTCTGAATAAATGCCTTATCATGTGAGTGTGAATTGTAATGCACAGGAGTTTGCAAAGTTAATGTGAAAGATTTGACCTAAAACTACCAATACAATGTGATATGTTAAATCTGACACTAACACAAAATAAAAATATATTGAAAAACTTCATTACTTCTTTTTTTTTTTTGAGGTTTTTGTGATGCTTAAAGCAAAATCACTGAACTAAGATCCCTTGAAAATGTTTTCATCTGATTACTGGTGTTGTATTCAAATTTGTCCCACTATTGCTTGCTAATGTTTCATAAATATTTAACAATCACATATTATTACACACTGGGTCGTAGATGAAAATCCACATTTTTAATAATGAATGCTTTATTTGGCAAGACTTTCATATGAATTACAAATAGCAATACACATAAGAACAAAAACCTGTACATATGGAAAGACGAGTTACAAGTAGCAATAATACACAGTAAAAACCTGTACAGGAAATTGTCACAACAAAATTACATTGCTTCTCATCTACACTAAGAAGTGGTGATTTATCTCGTTTTTCTTTTGTGTACATATTAAAAAGGAGCTATCACTTGATCTATTTTTTTTCTAATAAACTCTGCGCCTGATCACATGTGTTTTGTCTGGATGCCATACTTCTACATTCATGTTTGGTGGTGGAGTTACTGTCACTGCCGTGATATTTCAAACAGCAATATTGCCAGCTAAGTTGCTGATTCTACTATGCACGTCTTAAGATCATTTCACATTTAGAACAATTTGGGTTAAACCAACCACAACAGCAGGATTTGGAAGATTACAATTACTTTTCAGTTTATTTCATGCAACCATATAAATTTCTCTGATAAATGGCAAATTATCTAAACAAATGAGGTAGTCAACAGTCTGAAATGCTAGGACATAGTCACTGGTGTGTGGCATAGAGCTGGTGAATATGTACATTCAGCCAAACGACATACCCTCGAAAAAATGACTTGACTTAACCAGATCTAATCAAGCAACAATCAATGTTACTGTTTAGAACAATACAGTAGGTGACAGTAAAGTTCAACAAATACTGTGAAATACAGATAATCACAGTATATCCAATTCCATGTTTGTGTACATCCATCTAGAAAATGACTTAAAACAATTCATATGACTGGATAATGATTACATTGCATGAAAATCAAATGTACTTTCATTGTTCAGAGTGGTATATATATATATATTAACTAAGTTACAATTAATTTATGTTTCCAGTAAATCAATTTCTGAGCATGTTTTATTCATCTGATGTTCCTTAAAAATACAAACCACACTTGAAAAGAAGTGTGTTGGTTGACAACTTAATATCACAGCAAACTTGACAAGGTGTACAAAGGTTGGCACATAAGAATCTATAATTACAGTTCAGTACACTGAAAATAAGAATTATTAATTTGTTTCATGTATTTATTTTAAATGCTCTAAATTTAACACACGTCAACATTTAAGACCAATCAATCTACAGTTGACACAAATTTGATAGCATTGCACCTAAATTTATTGAATTACCAATAACCAAACACCTATTACCATGAAATATACAAAACTGGGAGGGAACACCCAAAGCCATGCATGGACAATTTGGATGAAGGTGAAAGTAACGATATGTACCCTTAACTGAAATGCACATGGTAAAGATTGACAAACAATCCATAATATGAATTACCGTTGACAGTGGACCTAAACAAAATCAAAAATCTAGTTTTGTAGAAAAAATTGCACATGTATATTTTGATTGCACATTACTTAGAAAAGCATAACCATAGCAACACTCAATGGTTCTACATCTCATTAAATTAATATCAACTGATAAAGTATTTAATTAGTGGCTGTAAATGATGTTACAGGTAAATTAGATAATACAGGCTGCTAAAATATGATATTACATATAGAAAAAAACAACTGAATCTCAAATATGCTGAAATAAAAAATTGGTTTTACAAGTATATTTTATGTACTATAACTTCTGTTTTTTTAAAAAAAATGAGAACAAATAATCTGCTCCATAGGTAAGGAGTAAATATGAGCTCAGCCTCATTAATACTGGAGATATAGTTCTGATATTCAATTCATATTTCTGTTACATATTTGCTCTATTAGAAGTGCATTGTGCTCACTTCTGTATCTTTGGTGCACTTATATTAAAGCCATTTGTATACTTGAGTCACAAGTAAGGATTATTTTTGATGATAAATTGTTGATTTAAATGATTAAAGACAACAGCAGGAAGCCAAAAAACATAAACTGTCAATTAATCCAGATATTAACATATCTAAGGATTCTTTAATTATCGGTAGGTGGGATAAAATGTTGGGTGGGCAACCCACCCACTGAAAACACGTTTTGTGTTAAACTTACAATAATATGCAAATTAGCTAATAAATATGCGTAAACTAACCATTACAAATTCAGATGACTTTGTACCAAATTTCATCTGTGTTTGTACACAGCCATTTGCAATGTCAGTGTAACAATACAAGATCAACAACCATCTATACATGGATTTTCATGTTGCCTTTAAAAAGACACTTAAATCACTGCAATACGTATAGTAGAATAACATGGAGGGATTATTTGTGTTAAGTACAATTAATTATATAAGTAAATCTCTCACATAATGTTTCAACAATGGCAATGTACACATAGAACATTGATAGTAATAAATTTATCAAGGTATCCGAATACATCAGTATAAATGACCCTAGAATGTTTAGACATGTATGCTAATCAAATTCATGAACACATACGAATACTGTAGAATACTTTATTTTTGCTTGGAATTAATTTTCGCTATTTTCGCTGAAGGGATGATTCCGTGAAAATAAAATCCAGCGAATATACTTTTTTTCCTATATTCCACATTAAACTCATGAAAAATCAGTGAAAATAAATTCCAAGCAAAACGCCCAAAAAGCCTTTTCAGCGAAAATTAATTCCAGCGAAAATAAAGTATTCCACAGTATGTGTAATAAAGACACTCAATGATTCCCCACCCTGACTTACACTCCAATACAATTAAACAGTTTTGACCCACGAGATAAGTTGATTTTCATTCAAACATAAAAGTTATATTTACTATATAGGGCTTGCTGGGTTTAATATGTGCTTATTAATTTTAAACCCAGTTAATATTTTTTCTTTGTTGTACTGCCATCATGTATTTTGGTTAAATAGTTTTAAGCCTTTGTTGCTAAAAATGAGTCAACACATGTTTGAAATCCATAATCTTGCTGTACCTCAAGTAAAGGAAAAAACTGTAAGCTCGAAGAAAGTCCAATGAGGATGTCAGTTTTTTAAAAAAAGTTTACAAATTAACTGTGATAATTTAGCAATATCACATTCCATTTCTGGCTTTATCTAAACACAACAAAACTTTAAAAAATACAATATTACAGAATAAAATATAGTTGTAAAAATATAAGCATTGGTTTCAATAAAAAATAATGCACAGTAGAGCAATTGTTAATATTAAATATTTATAGTTTAAATATTTAAAATAAAATGTAAATAACCGGACAAAGTACATCACGTACAACCTTGGAAGCAATACATTAACACTGTTTAATTACTTCAGAAAAACTACTGAGAAAGTCATTTCTATATAACAGCTAATTACTTGCTAATTAAGGAGTGGGTCACTTTTTAGGGGGGCACAATGTAAAATTTCCAACTACAACCATTTTCTTTCAAACTACTTACTTATCACCATGTCCCCTGAAAGATAAATGGTGCATCCCTTAAAACATTAATTGCCTGACCAGACTATTAAAAACAAGACATCACATCAACACAGATATACACACTGTGTGTCATGCATGATTAAAATACAGCTCATTATTATGCGTGAATCTGTTCCAAGTACACACTTTGTCCCAAATCACTTGTGAAGACTATTCACTGGAACAGTGATGATGCATTGGACGTACTTATCAAACAAAGCTACTGATTATGAACGAAAATATGAATTTTGATATAAAAAAAAAAAAAAAAACATTTAAAAAATGTAAATAACACTGTATGTAGCAAGGCATTAATGCATAACTACAGACATTAAAATATTAGCAAACAGGATGTTTCTAAATCAGGACCTATAAGGTCACACATACCAGTATTAAGTGTAATGTTAGACTCTGTAACTTTATTTTATTTCAAGATACTTTAATTTTGAAATTCAAAAGAAGAAAAACAAATTTTTGTTCCACCAAAAGTACCAGGATGTGTGGCCTTTTGCAGGTCATACTTACATGTATTGTGAAATACAACTGCAATGTACTTATCAACAACGTTAAACCACAGTCCTGCTATGATATCGGACAGTATGGTTAAACTAAAGTATACCAGTCTACCATCTACAGCAGTTGTATGTTGCTGATACGGTATGGTTTTGAGAACAAATTGCGATCTCATCTTTGGAGTCTTCGACTTCATGCACCTGAACACGTTTCGTTAATTCTTCAGCGATGTCCAAAAACAGTTTGTCCACATTATCTGCTTCTTTTGCTGACGTTTCTAAAAATCGCATTTCGTGTGTGCTTGCAAAATTGGTGCCATTATCTAAACTAACTTCTCTGTCTTCAATTAAATCAGTCTTATTACCTGTAAACATATCAAGAGTATATCAATATAACCATTTTTAATGGATCACAGTAAATCATTCAAAATTTGTTGTGTGATGATTCACATACATGCAAGCCATTCAGAAAGAATGTATTTTCAAGAAAGCGTATACAAACTAATCCAAAAAGTGGCCATTATGGAACATTTTTCATAGGATTTCATGTTAAACACTATTCCATAGATAACTTATACTAATATTCAAAATTCTCCAATTTTTCGTAACAGCCATATAACTACCCCAGTATGATAAAATGTTTCTGCCATAGGAACCAATTGTAAACTTGGATCAATTTTTGTGGTTGTTTTGTGGGAAACTTAGTTCGGTGACCATATGTTTCTTGCTGGATTTTGAGGATTTCTGATTGTTTTTTTAAAGGTAGCAAACTACCTTATATGTTTCAACGGTATGTTCAGATCTTATCAATGATATAGATAAGTTTAATAGTACATAAGTTTTGGAGTCATCCCAGTCATAAGATATAAATATATACCAAGTATCAAACCAATCACAGATGTTTTTGAGGAGAAATCGAAAAACATTTTTGCTCTAAAATTACAAAAATATTCATTAAAAAATCATCAAACTGAAAATTGATAGAAGCATAAATATAACGATCTCCACAAAAATATAGAAATTGGGTGCATTTTTCAATGGCAAGGCTTCAATCATTTCACTATGTTATAACAGAGTCATGTGAAACTTGAAAAGTGAAGTAACTTAGGTTAAATTTATTTAATTAAATTGAAAATTAAAGCTTAAATAGGTGGATTTATAGTATATCAACCAAAACTGTAAACCTTATGCCAAGACGCATATTTCTTAAAAGTGTAATTTAATATTACTAGTTACTTAAAAATTCCCGGAAACCAGACAGGAAACTGCCAGTATAATGAAGATCACTTTCCTGAATTGACTGCACTGAAATGAAGCTTCACTTCTACCGGTACATTCAATTTAATGGCTTCACTTCTCATATTAAACAATTAAACACTTTATAGAAAAACAAAATCATTACACATTTTGTTAAACCTTTTTTAGCTGCCTGGCAAAATATATTATAAACGAAAAAGTGGAACAATTATCAATTTATCTGTTTGCAAATAATAAAACATTTCAATGATATGACTACAGATCTAAAACAGAACAGATGTTTCTTCCTGGGAACTCATTTAACATATTTTCTCATCATCAGATCTGTGTAGTATAGCATTAGCTAGTGAGTCATCAGGTCAAAGTTCAAGGATTTAAGTTACAGATGGTAAAGATGAATCCAAAAATACAAGATTTTATGTCAGACAACATCTATGCAAATTTGATTTGGAAAAGTTGCATTTCTGACATTTTTTTTTAAATCTGAGTAGTTCTGAACCCATTCTACATAACAATACTTTTAGATTACTTCAGATTTTGACTGAATTAAAAATGACAAAAATTTAACTGCTGACAATGTGTGGTAGACTAAGGGAGATCGAAAATCATGTTTTATTTACTAGTATTGTAAATAATTCAGTTTCTTTTCTTATATAACTTTTGTAAAAGGTATTCCTCTCTTTTCTTCATCCTTGATGGGGAAAATGATATTAAAACTGTCAAACAATGCTATTGTTATGCAAAATAGTTACATATTACTCACCTACTAAGACTGTTATGGCTTTATTACTAGCATATTGTTCAATTTCTTTGATCCAATCAGGTAGACACCTGAAACTTTCAAACGATGTCACATCGTACACCACCACTAATGCGTCAGCACTACGATAATAACTTTGAGTAATTGAACGGAATCTTTCCTGGCCAGCAGTATCCCATATCTGCAACTGAATTGAAAGCGTTTATTTTCTAAAATGATCCATGGCTAAGTTATCAACCTCAAAGGCCTGTTTGTATCTATACCGTGAGGAGATTCATTCATTTGTAACACAGGCTAAAATAGGGAAGATTAAAATCAGTGTATATTAACTATATTTTTACAGTACTAGAGATCTATATTGTGGTAAGATGCCATTAGGTGCACACTTCAATAATGGAGAAATTAGTAACGGTACATTATACTACACTACTGTACAGATTTGAGATGAATGGCCCATCTGGAATCCTAAGGGTTGGGATTATGGACAATATGCATGGATTACTGACAATGTGGAATATTTTATTTCATTTCCTCTGAATAACCTTTTTTCATGGCTTCCTCATTTTTTATGAGTGCAAATTTGATATTCAAAACTCTTCCTGAACCTCCCAAAAGTTTCAAATATATTGTACCAGTTGATACCACCACACCACTAATTTTCATAGACTGCATTACAAAAATATTTATACTTATGTATGATGTAAATTTTAATTAAATCTAACTCACTTTAACTTTGTCATCTCCGATTTGAACCGTTTTTATCATGAAGTCAACCCCAATGGTAGCACCTTGCCCAGGAGGAAATAAACCCTGAAAAAAAAAAAAAAATAAGACAAACGTGGAAGTTGTTTTGTTTGGTATTTAATACCAATATGTGCTTAACACATTTGATGACAGTAAATTTTGATGAAGTAAAGATTGTTCAGTCCACACCGCTCATGCATAGTACAAGATCTTGTCAAAAAATTATCTATTAAAATTTTAGTTAGCAGAAAAAATTCAATTGTTCAGTGCAATCTACCAATTATTTTTTTTAGATTGACCCAAAAAAAATCACTATTATTTCACTTTAATTGTTTTTATAATTACACAAAATTGATTTTTAATGTAATGTACTTTGTTATGTTGCCAAAACTTTGGTCATGAGTGTCACTCAACTTCAGTTACAAATGTCTTGTCTGCAACACTACAAAACAATGCAACCACAAAAAAAAAAATCTTCTGCTATACGTATATTATATACGTATAGCGGAAGATTTTTTTTTTTAAAGTTGGTATTTATTAAATTTCAGCCCCCAAGTGACTGTGAATGCAACCAACCAATAATTAATTTATACTCTTAGCTCAAAAACAGTAAGTAAATAAACAGTCCTTGACCTACACACTTATAATTCTACAAACAATTGACAGATATAACTGCAATGAACCCTGCTTGGAAATATTTTGTGTACAGTGAACAGTGAAGACAAATTTCAACAAATGTTATGTTAGTATAAGACAGACATGAAGGAACTACTGCTTGCTTCACTGCTTTAGATGATCTCCATCAAAACGGAGGGTTTTTCAGAAAACTAAATATTTGCAAGTATGGCGTGCATCTACACATAGTTAATGTATCAACTGACCTGTGTGAATCTACGTACAAGACAAGTTTTGCCTACACCAGCATTACCAATCAACACTACTTTAAATAAATATTTATAATCTTCCATAGTTGAGATATCTAGAAAAAATATTATTAATATTTTAATACATCATTTTTGTAATATTATTATAAAACATTAAAAAAATGTAAAATTAACACTTACAGACTGTAAAGATGCTGCTCCGATTATAAATCGATTATTTTCACTTGGATCCAGATATATTCACTGTCATGTGGTGGGCCTTTCCGTGACGCCTCGAGTTTTTATACAGCCTTGGTGAGATTTCCAAGGCTGAGTCACGGCCCTACTTATGCAGGTGATCCCCGTCTACACGTGGTGAAGAACAACGTGGTCTGTTGTTGTTTACTAGACAATATAAAAAGTGCTGGCAAAAGTCAACATTTAAAACGGAAGTAATGAACATCTGACGATGACATCATTATGCATCCGGGTATGCTACACCGGAAGTTAGATTTTTATTATAGAAATTATTTTCTGTTGCTCATTTAGTCATTAGTATATAAATACTAATATATTGTCATGTAAAATATTTTCTTTTGATAAAATTTTGACGTTTTGATTGATAGAATGGAACAAATGTGTATTTCATGTTTGATTTTACTACGGAAAATTTGATTGGCTCTTCATACTCTCCCAATCACTGCTCCCAATCGTAAAAAAAAGAAAAATACGCGTTTGAGTTGTATGTGTTGCAAAGAACATTTGCCGGTGTCCATTATTCCGTTTTTTTTTTATGTAGAAAATAAATTTCTTCTTCGGAAATTAGTGAGAAATAGAATAATTTTCTTATTTGGCAGCGATTGTGGACCAATCAACATGCGTCTTACAATATTACATTTTTATGACGTCACCGTGAGTTCGAGAAATCGCGAGAGACTATTTTTAGGACGACATCTTATTGCGAAGTTAAATTTTATGATATCGTCATGGATTTTCCCAATTTTCTTTAATATTTATCTTCCCCTGCTTATTTCAATTCGTCGACCGGTCCAAAAAGTCCTCGTCTGGTGAACAAACCAGCAAGATGGCGGATGAGATTGCTTTTTGTGAAGATTTCCAGTCGTCGTTGTCTGATCTGACCGTCAACAGCAAGCCGTTGATCAACATGCTGACGATGCTGGCCGAAGAAAATGTTGCATATGCTCCACAAGTGGCAAGGCTAATCGAAGCAAGATTAAACAAGGTTTTTATCATTAATTGAGATTGTATCATGAATGATACTATTTCAGTATTTATCAGTAAATTCAGACTGCTAGTTCCGATTTTGGTATAAACTAGTGAACCAATTCAAAGGAGGGCTTTAGTCAGTGCCCCAACCATGATTCGAATAATCGAGTAATTTAGTGGTTCGAGAAAAAACACAGTTTTTCTGGGAAATAACCACATCCATTATTACCTGGTTGCCATACGTTAACGTTTCACTTTGATATTATGGTTGTCAACATAAACAGAACTAACAGTAGGAGAAAATATTTCTAAATTCTGTGTAAATTATGCATGCCTTGCATATTTTATTGTTCGTTGAGTATTTTTCCTGATTTGGTCAGTCTTTTGTAAAACATTCCAGGAAGCAGTTTCTATGCGTGTTTCTTGTTTTTCACATTAATGTTTTGGCTTTTTCAAGAGTCTTTTTTTTTCTGAACATCTAATTAGTAATCTAATCTTGTTTGCCCTCGTGTACATTTATAAATCCCTCCTTTTGAATGGTTTCAGTGGTTATAACAGGTGCTACAGCTTAGTCAACTGGAATAATGCAGATATTTGGAAGAAATCATTAGTACTGATGGATATTCCTGAAGAAATTTTGAAGCATATTGCTCTCTATATCATTGTCTACATACATGTTTAAATGCCATATGTTAACAGTGTTATCCTCACAGAACAAATTTACTACTTGTACATTTGTTCAACAAAAGCTACATGTCTGCCATCACAAACTCAATTTTTTGTTTTTCATTAAATTTTCTGGAGATGTAATGCTGTTAACTTGTGTCATCCTGTTCTTAATTTGTGTATTTTCTACTTTTATACAAGTGTGGGAGGGAGGGAGGGGTTATTGGGAATGAATCGTATAATAAAGCACCCAACATACCAGTATGTCTGAGTGTTTCTTGTGATAAACTCAACTTCTGTATGCCATGTTTGTGATTACCATTTCCCAGTCGGCCTTGGTCCATTTTATACAAACCAAACCAATTTTCTTGGCTCCCTGTTAACCAGTTTTTATTTCGCATATTGGAGTTTAAAAAAAATATGGAATAATATTCAGAAAAACTTGCAGGGAGCTTGGAAAAATTGTTGCTCATTCAGTGAGTTGCCCCAGCCCCCTATTGCTACTCTGGTTCCTGAAGCTATGACACAGTTACACCAGAGAGACGTTCCTGGCATTACCAAGAAGTAACAGCAGCAGTAAGCAGCCATCCAACACATCTACGAGTACAACTGTAGCCCCTTGTTAAGACAGTGTATAACTGTGCCCTCCCTTCTATTGCTGAAAATTGATAACATTGAGGACTGGCATAGTTAATATTTTTTGGGACATGAATCATTCATGCAAGTATGTTTGATCACTCTTCAAAATTAAGTTGAACATTGAAAACAAGTCTTGAAATGTTATCTAATTTCTCAGCTTGTCCTTGTTCTTGCCCTATATGTCCTCATCATCAGCGGTTCACCGTGAATGATCCAAGTAAGAAGTGGATGCCGAGACGAGTTAACATCATAGAAACTACTGTCTTGTTCTGCTGGAGGTTGTTATACAAGACTAATTTGTGGTCAAGTGATTGACTGAAGAGAGAGTGTCTTTCATTTTCATATTAACAGTTGGATGGACTTCATGATGAATAGGGGACTGTTGGCTATACGGATAAATGTACCCCAATGTAGATGCAGTTTTCAGAAACTCTGAATTCCAGACTGCTGTAAAATTTCTAATTTGGCCATGGCAGGCAAAACTACAGTTGACATTTTGTTACAAAATAGTTTTATTTTTCCATAGACTAATTCTTTCCAAATGATCTGGCTTAAAAAAATGGTAGGCTAGAAAGCAATAATTTTGGGAAATCTGTCTTTTTTATATTTATCTTGGATTGAAAGGAGGATTTTAACATAATCCGCACAGTCTTAGCTCTCAATAACAAGCCTAAATTAGAACTTTTACAGTACTGGTAATTTCAAAAGTTCTGATTCTTATTGTTCATGCAGTGGCCATCGTATATGCTGAACAATGTGATTAGCTGAATGTCCCCAGAAAGTAAAAAAGCTAAGCATGTAGCCCTTCGATATTGCCTCCAGGCCAAGTAAAAAAATGATGTGTGTGTGTGTCGTTCTGATAATCATCCTACCTAATAAAATCGATTACCTTAATCTTGTTTTACACAATCATGAAAAGAAAGATCCCAAATCACAAAAGATTACAGTGAGACTTGAATGAAACTACCTGTATTACCGGTACCGGTATCCAATATTTTGGCTGGATTGGAAAATTTTTTATGTAAACATTTTTAAACACTGATTTTGCTTAAATAAGCTAGCACAAATAAAAACCTGACCAACCCAAATTGTTTTTGAAGTACATGTAAACAGAACCACACAATTTATTTTATTTGGCCTCATGGAAATGTTGAGATACATTGTTCACAAGGGTTGGTACCTATTCCTCACAAAGTGAAGTGAGAACTATCGTTCATGTTATTCGTTATTTTGGTTTAAAATATGTTCTAGTGTTATATTATATCCTTGCATGTATGTGTTAAATTAATATTCTTTCCCCCAAAATGTCATGTATAATCACCATGAATTTATCCAATGTCACTATACAGGCTAAACCGACGGAAAAGTTGCCAGTTTTATACCTGCTCGATTCTATATTGAAAAATGTAGGCGGAACATATCAACCTCTCATTGCACACAACATTGTTGCCACTTTTTGTGGAGTGTTTGAAAAGGTTAGCATTATATAAGATTTAATGTTTTGTTAATGTGGTAACTGAAGCTCAGCAAAGCTATCATGGGTGGCTTTGTCTAACAGAATTGGAATGGTCAATGTATTGACCACAGACTGTTCCTCGCATCTCATGAGTAGCATGAAGTTGCTTCAGACGCAAGACGTGTGTGTGTGTGTGTGTGGCTGCTGAAAGTTATAAAGTGTATCTAACATGGTGGGTGCTGTAAAAGTTAATTCCCTATGTGTCACTTTGAGATGATCCATGGCTGCAACATCAACAATTCTCCTTAGCAGTTCCCAGATTAACAACACCAGTGCTAAACTATACTGTAAAACATGTTGTTTTTTTCAGCTGCTATGTTATTTTAGGTAATTTGGTCTACAGAGGTACTGTAGAATACTTTATTTTCGCTTGGAATTTATTTTTGCTATTTTCGCTGAAGGGATGATTCCGTGAAAATAAAATCCAGCGAATATACTTTTTTTCCTATATTTCACATCAAAAATCTGTGAAAATAAATTCCATACAAAACGCCCAAATTGCCTTTTCAGCGAAAATTAATTCCAGCGAAAATAAAGTATTCCACAGTATTCAAAATGTAGCTAATTTATAAAAAAATATTTCCCCATGAGATTGTTGGCACATTAGTTAAATTAAGATTATAATAATTTGTGCATTAAGCCGAATTTGCTAAAATAACATGAAGCTGTTTCTAAGTGTTTTACAGTATATCCACTGCGTGTCATAAATCGCTTCCTGATCAAGGGTTGCACATCAGAATTTACTCCACGCTAATTCTGCAACTGTTTTCCACAAGAAAGTCAAGTTAAATATGTTAATTTTTACATAGATGTGATATTTAGGGAAACTTAGCGAGGTCAATGAGGAAGTTGCAATAAAGCTTGCAGGAGAAATACTGCAGGAGTGTTCTTGCTATCAATGTGCAAAATCATTGTAAAACAGAATTTAAAAAATGTATTTTGTGGTTTGCAAAGGTGACACTAAGTACAGTAAGTGTTGGAGACAAAAATATTCTAACTAATGAAGAATTAAATCCTGATCTTGTAAACTGCTTTGTGTATAACACATTCAATGCTGTCAACGAGAAAATAGTTAAAAGAACTCGTCATGGTGATAACAGGGTAGTGCGACACTATCAAAAGGAAAAGCTAGTGAAAGGAATTGAATGTTAGGTATCAATCACACTATGCAAAAACGTCTTCGCAATTAGAATACAGATAAACTCCAATATGTTGTATTCATCACATAGCCAGACAGAAATTTGCTCCTTAACACATGTTATCTTGAATAGACAAGTCATCTGATAAATCGGTCACAAGCTTTGTGAGGGTACCGGTAATACCTGCTTTTCACCTGTAATCTATTATTTTGTGTTAGTGTATGTCAGGCCTTACAAACCTGTACAAACTAAATTTTTCTGCAGAGGTACAAGTCAGAAACAGAACAGCCTAATAATAACTATGAAATAAAGGGTTTTGTAACTTGGTTGCACAAGTGTACTGCAATTCTCATTTTATCCCTCATGGTAATTGATAAAACAGTGAATTTAAAACTCACTAAATATTCCTGAAATGCTGATTCAGTGAAATTTAAACTCAGTGAAAATTAGTCATTTTATAGTAGATGCATTGGATAGGCACTAGAATACTGTAGAATACTTTATTTTCGCTTGGAATTTATTTTCGCTATTTTCGCTGAAAGGATGTTGCTGTGAAAATAAAATCTAGCGAATATACTTTTTTTCCTATATTTCACATTAAACTCATCAAAAATCAGTGAAAATAAATTCCACACAAAACTCCCAAAAAGCCTTTTCAGCAAAAATAAAGTATTCCACAGTATGCCGGTAATTACACTACAAAAATAGTGCCCAACCAATTGAAATATGTTAGACCGAAAAGAAGTTTTGCTTACTGGTGATGTGAATTGGAAAATGTTTTTCTATTTCAGAGGATGTTTTGTTGATCTAAATTGTATGCCACCTTCAGCATTGAATAATCTTAATATAAAAAAAAAACTTCATCAAATCGGTTTTCAATTTTTCCTGGGACGAGAAGCCTGATCTTTTTTCGCCTCGTTTGTAGTGGTGCCCCATGTATAGTAGATTTGCTGAGCTTCAGTTACAAATAAAGTTTGGCATAACTTCAACAATCTAAGCATTGCTCCGATTTTTTGTAATAGGAAAAAAATAAATGTGCACATTTGATACAAAATTTAGTCTTCTCCAAAATTACATTTTATTGTACTTTCTGAAAAAAATCAATTTGGTTTGATTATCTTCATTACTACCAAAAATGCACAAAATAACAAATGTGAAAATATTAATATATTACAAATTAATTCAGTCACATATGACATGAACTAATCTGGTACACGCAAATAATGTAAAATGTGATTTATTCAATTGATCCTGCTATAGTGTGCACATTCATCTAGACTCTTCTAAAAGAAAATCATTGTTTCTACATAAATGTACATGAATCTGGAAAAAAATTATACATCCACTCTTGTTTCACGAATTTTCAAAATGTAACAACTTACTGTAATTATTGAAATGAAACAGAGTGGAAATGCACGTATGCAAATCATCAGTGAAACCTGCGTTTACAGTTATCTACTTGGCTACATCAAGCAGAGCCATGGTGCCCAAAGCAAATCAATAATCAAGTTCACCATTCTTGACTTTCATACAATCTTTGCACAGCAAGGGACAGAGCTTGGTTAAGGCAAAATTAATCGATTTCTAAAATAAACTGGAAGTAAATGAGGATGAATAATAAAAGTTTTTGGATATGTGATCAAAATATTTGAAAATATGGATCTAGTCGCATTCTATTGTTATTGTGCTGAATCCTTATGCATGTAAATTATTTCTACTCGGAACATATTGTCATTTTAACTACCAAACTAGGAAGTATATATTGCTTGATGTTCAAATGTGGTAAAAGAAAAGGCAACTTCAGAAAAGGGTGATTTGGAAGAGGTTTGCTCTTTACTGACAAATCTTAGCAAAAGGAATATGTCATTTTAACTTAGTGTTAACATCACCTCTCTTAAATTGTCAATATAAATTAACTGCATTGTTTTTCCCATAGATCCTTACAATAAGGTCTATAGTTATCCAAGGAATTTTTCATCACAAACAAATTCACGTTATTTCCTGGTATCTTGTGTACGCCTTATGTCGTAACTGTTGCATTTATAACACAGGTTAAAGTAAGGGCTTACAACAAATAACATATTTGTTTTATTGGAAGTGCATCTTCAATAGAAGCAAATGTTGCAATGTGCGCTGGTCTTCTCAATTTTCTTTTCTAAATATGTTTCACACTGTTTTTGACTTGCTAAATAATATAAAAAGACAGGCTCTTTCTTGCACAATATATTTTACCCAAGACTCGCATATCAGTATTCAAAGAATATAGTGGCCAGCAAATGTTATGAGACAAGCTGCTGCCAAGCAATTGGCCAGTATGATGTTTGAATGATGCGCATGGAACTCTGGGAAGAGGGGAATTGTTTGATGTATCATTAAAATACAACTAATTTTGAAACGTGTCTGCCATTCATGCAAGTGCATGCGCTACCAATAGAGCAAATATGGTACATGAAAAAATATGGCTTCAGTACGCGGTTTGTTTAAGTGACATGAAAGTTGCAGTGCATGTGGATGAAAAGCTGGTGTGTTGAACAGTTTACCACAGCTGTTGCAATAACTATAGTACACATATTACTTGCATGTCAAAAGTTTCAACCAGAAATTTGTCGGCAATTATTGTGCACTGTCTGAATCGTGAATGCAAATTCATGCGAATTTATTGTTACAGTAATGACTTTTCTGCTGGCATTCTGCTTTTTCAAAAAACATGGCTGTAATCAAAGACATTTCGTTTTTAAAAAAACAACAGTGACAAATGACAAATAGTTTGAATTAATATTGCAACACAAATATTTGTGTTTTGAATATAGCAAATAGTGTAGACAACACTTGTCTTTGGGTACCATGGTTTATTTCCTGAATGGAGCCATGAACTGTCAAATGTAGGCAACTCTTGGACAGTTGGACTCTTTGATAAAAGCAACTAGATTTTAAATCCATTTTGTTTACCTTCCTGGTTGGTAAAACTCACTATTTCCATGCATCTAATTTCCTAATTACAGTAAGCTACTTCATTTGTGCTTTAAACAAAAATTGTTGCCTTCCCCTTCTTTGTTACTATCTTGAATAACTTTGAAATGCAGTGACCTCTTGCTAATTCGCTAGTGGTAGGATCAAGGGTCCTGACGTATCAAGGAAATTTTTCGCTTAGACATGCTGCTCATTTGGAGTTAAAAATGGTGGATTATTCACAATGCAGTGAGTTTTATAGGGTTTTATAAAAGCAGTACTGACTAAAAAACACTTGAAAAAATCACGAGTTGATACCTTGAGTCGATCTGCCGACACGTTTTATGAAGCAGTAAATGATGTGGCAATGGGTTATCAATGCCGATGACATTGTCTCGGTATGCAAAACGCTGACACCATTTGATTTGCACTGGCTTTTCAACGACAACTTGCATGGAGCAATGAATCATCAGCTATTTTCATTCATTCCAACAACAAAAAAAGCTACTTGGTTGATATCGCGACTTTCTAAGGCATGACTTAGTGAGGGGGTCACTGTATCTAATATTCACATCATACAGTAATAAAGACAAGCTTCACTATCTACTATATTAATTAGTCCTACATATGTTAGTAAAGCCCATTGTATATCACAATGTTTCCGGATTGCTTGGCGATGAAAGAAAAGTTCATCTTGATGTACTTCACGCTATTGTCTCCTGTTAGTGTATTTTTGTATTCTTTTATATTTTCCTCCTTTGATATACACTTAACTGGAAATTATTGTAGGTTGATGAGAAAACCAGGCAAGCTATGTTTAAATTAAGAACCACATGGAGTGACTATTTCCCAAGCAAACTCCATGCTTTAGATGTAGGTGTCAATTCCATTGATCCAGCTTGGCCAATTATGGCTGCACCTCCGCCGTCTCCAGCAACTATCCATATCAATCCATCGTTTATTAAAAAGGTATGTAATTATACTGCTTGTATCAGTTTTTGAGAAGGTAGTTTTTCTTGCTTGCTATTTCTATTCCATCCTTCTATTTAAGCAGATCCTTTCTTTCTAAGCTTGTAATTTGTATATATTTCGACCATCAAGGTATTTGAAATTTGTTTTCTGTCTTTGCTATTGAAGATTGCCACAGTTTTGAAACTGCATGTTTATCCATAATCATTTGTCATCAGACCACTACGCCACCACCCCAACCTGCAATGCCCAAGCCTGTGGTGTCTAAACCAGTGATGCCCAAACCAGCAAATGAGGACAGTATGCAGATTGAACAAGAAAACCAAGAAGCCCTTATGAGACAACAGTTGATAGGAAAACAACAAGAATTACTACAGCTCCAGCAAAAGAAACTAGAAATGGAGCTGCTACAAACTAAGAATAAAATAACTGCTCAGACCCAAGAGTTAGAACAGAAGAAACTTGAACTCCAGCAGCAGGCGCTAAAGACACAGCAATTCAAACAGAAACAGCTGGAACAAGAATTGCTGGCACATGCAAAACAACAGAAACTTCACATGGAACAGATTAAATTAAGACAGCAATACAACAACCAGTCAAAGACAGAAGAGGTAAGCTAGTGCGCAGGCCAGCACATTGAGATCTGTAGTTGAAGATTCTGCTACTGATTAAGCCATATCTGATCTTTTTACTTAATAAAATGATGTTGCTTTTCAGTGACCTTTTGGATTTTCTACAATACTTGTATTATGATTTGAATTGCAGGTATCTGCACCTACAAGTAACTCAAGGGATCCCAGAATGGTGAGCCGTGATCCCAGGAGAGGAAGGGCACCTGGAGCTCAGGTGAAGGTACCATCTCTTCAGGAATTCACACAAGATACATTCGTAGATTCACCCGAGCACTCGCCAATAATGGAAACATCAGTCGCTGAAAAAACAAAAAACAAAAAAGTGGAGGATAAAAAACACTCACAAAAAGAAGAAACTGTTAAGCCGTCAAGAAATTATCGTAAATCAGACAAACCTGAACGCGATACCAAACGTGATAATAGAGACAATAAGAAAAAAGTTGAACCGAAACAAAATAAAGCTGATGAGAGTCGAAGGAATGATAAGCGAGATGATAGAAGTGACAAAGACAGAAAATCAATTCCGAAAAATAGGAACAATGATATTAAAGATGTTACCAAAAATGGAAAAAGAGAGAAAAGAAAAAATTTTGTCGGAAAGATTGATAAAAAAGAAGCTGATAGAGGAGAACCCTGGAACCAACTTGCCCCAGAACAAAAAAAATCACGGTCAAGGTCAAGATCACCTATCAGAAATAGATCCAAGTCTCCAAGATCTTCTGGTAGCTCTCCAAAATTAGAAGATGGTGCTAGGAGAAATAGCAGAGACAGGTCGAGAGACAGATCTCCTATTCGAGGTAGAGGAAGAGGTAGAGGTAGAGGTAGAGGGGGTAGGAGAAACAGTAGGGAGAGAAAAGACCGAGATGAGAGCCAGAGGCCAAGAGATATTATTAAGGAAAATGCTGGTGCTAATAGTGAAGAAAACAAAGCGTTGAGCAATGTTGGAAGAAGAGGGGAGCGATATGCAGGTGATGATAGATTTCCCAGAAGGCAGTCTGATTATACTGAAAACTTACCACCAAAGAAAAAGCAAAGGATGGGGCCACAGTTTCCTCAAGGGAATTATTGGTAAGAACATTACATTAAAATCCTATAGGTCATTATTAGAACTGCTTTTAAAAATGGTAAAACGCCTGTATATTCACTAGTGCTCAAGTTACCACACCATGTCTTCCATATTGTCTTGTATGTTGCTGCAAATTACTCGTATGGAATGTTGGTGTAGCAGTTGGCAATAACTTTCGCTGAAAAGACATCTCACTATCTGTTAGATATAGTAAAAAAGGTATTTTCAATGATTCATCCCTTCAGCAAAAATAAAAAAAAAAGCAAGTGACAATAAAGTAATTGATGTATGTACACATAGGACACGACTATTTTCCTGGTGTCCCTTAGGTAGCTTGTGATGATGTTTCAAGGATATATACTTCAGTGTAATTGCAATGCAATTAATATTCCATTATAGGGGAAGAAATGCACCTGGAATGGATCGACAAAGACCAAAACTGCCTCCTATCCCAAAGAAGAGGCCTGAGAGGAGGCGGAGCCTGGATCCAGCTGTAAAGATACCCAAAGAACTAACACTGAAAAAACAGAAAGAAATTCTAGAACAGGTAGGTAGTACATTTCTGCTTATTTCATAATTTGGCAAAAATGCATTATTTGTTTAATATTGACAGTTTCACTCCCCTACATATGTCCAGTGTTCACAGACCCATTGTCATGATGATAAGCGTAGGCTACCGGTAATGGTCATTGCTCAAATGCAAATTTGTCATCATACTGGCACGGTACATGTACATTTCATCAAATAACTAATATGCTTTCAATCAAGTGTCAGTCATGTCTATATAAAGTGTCAACTCCAAAATGTCTTGTTGGTTCTTTATTGTTGTCATGCTCTTATTCTAGGCTGAAAGACAATTGCATTCAGGACAACTGAGTCATGAGCAACATCAAGAACTTTTGAAACAACTGCATGACTTGTACCAAATGCAACGAGTAAGGTTGAATGAGAGGAGTGATGCAGAGTATGACTCCACCTGTGATTGGCCAGCAGACAAGGACTATGATGCAAGGAGGGATCCCCCTAGGGAATACAACTACCAGGATATTGAACATAGATCTGATAGTCTACCTGTTAAAGATGCTTCTGGAAATGCACCACAGGATGTTGATGAAAGGGTGTTAGATACTGTGGGAAAAGCAGATAATGATAATGAGGACGATGATTTGTTTGGAGGAAACGGCGCAAAAGGTGACATTGATATGAGGCAGTTAATACTGCCAGGAGACCCTCCTCGGCAGTCGCATCCTGGATCAAGATCAACTGGATCAGGGCCAGCTGCTCAGAGTCAAAACTATCCACCGCCATTAATGTCGATTGAAACTCGTCCTACCATGAAGCGTGACAAAGAAAAATCCGCAATGAATGAGGATTCAATGTTTGGTTCTACTGATAGGGACATGAGAATCATGGATGATCGAGATCCTGCACCATTTGGTTTACAGGACAGAGATATGAGACAACTACCACCACCAGGGCAAGGACCTTTACGTTTTCCTCATCCAATGGAGGGAGGTAGACCTCCTATGCGCCCAATAGTGCCTGTCTCTCAACCTGGTGCTCAAGGTAAAATGCAGCTGAGACCTCGTAGTGGTAATATGATGATTCCAACAACTTCTGCTGGTGGCATGCAGCCACAATTCCTGTTGCCTAATCAAATGCCTATTCAACGTCCATTAGGGTATGTATATTGTAATACATGAACGATGCTGTCAAATGAAATTACTGGTACTGTCTTTTAATGCTATAGTCAACAAACATTATTATTTGATTGTTAGAACATTCTTTGTATTCATTCTATTTACAGTACAGGGTAAAGGCTACTGTCAACATTTATTTCATGGTGGTCACCTAAATAATTTGCACACAGCCATTATTCGTTGCATTTTGAACTAAGTCTGAAAACATCGTTGAAATAACTCACCTCTGTGTGTGCGCGTGTTCCTGTTGTCCACATGTGTATTTGTATTTTGCCTGGGCTGACAATGTTAAAATTTTAGACCTCGCACATATAAGCACTTGTATTAACTTTACGGCCCAACTCAAGATGGTGGAATGATGGCTATTTACTGTTAATGAAAAGTGACACAACCAGCAGTTTTGCAATATATAGCTCATTGTTACACTAACAAAGTAGCAATATTGACATCAGCTTACCATTGCCATACTGCTGGTTGTGTTGCACACAACGGCACATGTTCTGATGTGTTTTCTTAATGAATAGAACATGTAGTCACATGTTATAATGCATTACCATGGGGAATCAAACGTGAAGTCACATATTTTTTATCATTTAAGCTATGACGTCATATAAAACTACTCATTTGTGTAAATTTGAAATTCAGTGTGTACTTTCCCTTGCAAATCTGGCTAGTATTTGTCATGCCTTGTTATCCCTTTTCTCTATATTCTATTTTGAAAATATTTGTTCACTGAAAATTATGAATTCAATTTCATGTGCAATGATTTTGTTTTGCAGTCAAGGTCAAGAACATCAACCATTGGGCATTTCTGGTCCACAGGGGCAACCACAAGTGAGTATGTCTGATGCACCTGGACCACAGTTAATGGGTATGTCAGGTGGATCAGGGCAACAACCAATGGGCATACCTGGTGGATCAGGGCAACAATCAATGGGCATCCCTGGTGGACCAGGGCAACAATCAATGGGCATTCCTGGTGGATCAGGGCAACAACCATTGGGCATACCTGGTGGATCAGGGCAACAACCAATGGGCATACCTGGTGGACCAGGGCAACAACCAATGGGCATGACAGGTGGACTAGGGCAACAACCAATGGGCATGACAGGTGGACTAGGGCAGCAACCAATGGGCATACCTGGTGGACCAGGGCAGCAACCAATAGGTATGACTGGTGGACAAGGGCAGCAACCAATAGGCATGGCTGGTGGACAAGGACAGCAACCAATGGGCATGACTCGTGGACTAGGGCAGCAACCAGTGGGCATGCCGGGTGGACCAGGGCAACAACCAATGAGTATTCTTGCTGGACCAGGACAACAACCATTGGGCATGGCTGGTGGACCAGGGCAACAACTAATGGGCATGACTGGTGGACCAGGGCAACAACCAGTGGGCATGTCTGGCGGACCAGGGCAACAACCAATAAGTGGACTGGCACCGCAGGCACTAGGTATGCTTGCTGGACCAGGGCAACCAGCAATGGGCATGGCTGGTGGACCAATGCAACAACTAATGGGCATGCCTGGTGGACCAGGACAGCAACCAATGGGCTTACAGCAATTACCACAACCCTTGATGAATCAACCCATGATGCAATTGACAGGACCATTACACCCAGCAGTGAGCATGACTGGTGGACAAGCACAGCAACCAATGGGGCGACAACCAATGCAGGCATCATTGATGCAACAGACTGGACTATTAAAACAACAAACAGGCACTGGTAAGTGGCATACACTGAACACTCGCAGGATGCATTTTTATGTGGAGTAAGACTTGCATACAGACTCTTGTGTATTTTTTGGTGTGTTTTTTTAAAAATATAAGTATATAAGTGGCGAAAGTCGGGTCATTGCAAAATTAAACAAGAGACTTTTGACCCTTGCAAGGATCCCCTTGCTATTATCATTAATCGGCATTTTGATGATGTCACAAATTTGATGGGCGGAGCATGCATATGTATAAGTTTAAATTCTTTCAAGGTGGCAGTGAGTAGTGGGTGATTGCTAGTACACCATCGATAGTACGCCGACAAGAACAAGATTCACAACTATTGTATCATTGAGAACTCAGGAATACATTTGTATTGTATGTTTGGTCAAAGATAGAAAAATTGGTTAACCTTAGAAGATGGTTCAAAGCTGGCTGGAAGATGCTTGCCTGAAATTGAGTTGCCAGTTGTTGATTTGATAAACCAACACTTATTAAACACTCACACAAACATGGCAACCAGAAGTGTATGCTTAAACGTCTTCTTGGTTTTAATTCCATTATGAAAAATCTCAAAGAATGGAATATTAATGACCCTGTCAATCATGCATCACGCACCTAACCCAGACAGGTGACAGTCATCATTGGTGTCGCAAGAGAGTATCTACAAGTCCCTTGTTTTTATTTCATGGTAACCCAGCTTTCGCCATTTTTTACACTCCCATATTTTATTTTACTGAAAAGAATCAAAGACTGTATGCAATGCTACTGTGGAGTTTAAACACTACTCTGAAGGATAAAAATGGATGAACTACTGTAAAACATGTTGAAAAAGCTGCATTCAATTTTAGCGAATTGTGGTAAAATGACGTAATAGCGAAATATTGATTTAGCGAATCTCTCTTGTCATTTTTTATTTCTTTGTTTGGCGGCCATTTTGAATTGATAATAAAGTCATTAGCGGCATCTTGAATTAGCGAATCAATTCTCTCGCTAAATTTGCGAAAAAGACATGCTCGTGTGAAAGACATGTTTTACAGTATGTATGGTGAAATACTTTGCGTGTTATATTAAAAATTTAAATTCTTATTTTAAAGACATTTATTTCTGGGTGCTTGTGATGTACTGGTTGTTGGTATTTTTGAGAATTGGTATTGTTGGATTGTGCTTAACTGTATTGTACATTCATCCCTTAGCTACTCCTCCATTACAAGAACAAATGGCTACACAGGTTGATGTTAACAGTTTATTTGCCAAGCTTCTGCAGAGTGGTATCATCCCTGGTGGGGGAAATTCGCCACACACTGAAGCAAAGGGAGTAGAACCCCTGCCGCTTCCATTGAATCAACCTGACGTGTCATCATCACAAGAAAAGAAAATGGCAGTTGAAGAAGAAGAATTTGAAGATGATGAAGAAGAAGAGTTTATTATTCCGGAAATAGGATTTTATCCGGAAGAACTCCGGGTGTAAGTTGTTATTCACGAGTATATTTACATTGGCCTTAAATATGCTACTTTGTATGGGAACAGAATTAACCATTGTCTGGTTTTTGGTGTATGCCATATTCTGTTATATCAGCAACTAATTTACTTTTTGCAAAGTTAGTTTGTGGTACACAACAACTCAAATTTATACTAATTAACTTACTCTAGCATTTAATAGTACTGTAAAATACTTTATTTTAGCTGGAGTTAATTTTTGCTAAAAAGACATTTGGGGTGTTTTGTATGATATTTATTTCCATTGATTTTTGACAAGTTGAATGTAAAATATCGAAAAAATGGTATATTCGCTGGATTTTATTTTCACTGAATCATTCCTCCAGCGAAAATAGCGAAAATTAATTCCAAGCAAAAATAAAGTATTGTACAGTACCGTTAAAGTCCTAATATAAACCGCATACGTAATAGTAACCGCACCCCCAATTCCGGCTTTGGGGTTAAAGAGTTCTTAACAAAAATTGAAAACTTGAAAAGTACCTATTACTAACCGCATCCCCAATTCAACAAGACCGCAACTGACTTCATTGTTTCAACCAGCTGTTCCAAAACGGCATTGTTCCTAATCCTATTCATTTGTTTTGACAACATGCCTAAAAATATTCACACCTATTTATTGTTCAGCGGTGATAAGATGTCAGACAGGCAATGAAACTGCTTTTGTTCTGGCGGCGACCTCTGTCAATACTCTTTCTGTTTTTAATGTCGAAAAATCAGACTGTCATCGCAATCAGTCTTGCGTGCCAGCAGAGGTCAACACGTGAAAATTGCCGTAGTCGCTGGTTCCGTAAAAAAGGCATCCCAGTTTCGTTGCTATTTTTCACTGCAAGTCCTTATTTCGCCTCTGTTGTATTTCCACTGGATATCCATGTATTTTTTTCATTCACAGTGTTCAAATATCGCTTTAAAATGGGGGTTTTAAACGGGAATATCCAATGACCTCTGTAGGCCAAACGACACTGTCATCAATTACCGTTGGTTTGAATATTTAAACACGATCACTGTGTCGTTGCCCCGGTAATTCCCGCCCTACTGTTCCATATGTATATTCCTAATAAAGAATCCTGCCAAATAAGGAAAACTTCTTCCGAATATATGAATAAATTACACACTAATTTGACTGTGTGGCGGGAATATGCAAGGTTTTTCAGTGGTTGACAGACACGATCATTCAGTTGACCTCCACTGCGTATTTGCATTTGTTTGTATACACAGCTGACTTGTAATCGAACGAATTAAATTCCTGTCGAGTATTTTTGGATTTTTTATGCAATTATTCACAACTATTTGTGTGATACGTTTAAAGTTTTAACTCGGTGATGAATTTCCAAACTGTGAGCGAACAGCAGACTGCGGGCCCCAGTACCGGGATGCAACAACAACCGGCCGACTCGGAGCTGTCATCGCAAACTGATCGTGACGCAATTCTGAGATTTTTCGATGAGTCTGATTCAGACACTGAGTTTGAAGGCTTTACAGTGGAAGAAATAGACGAAGGGAGATTGAGATGTGAATTGCTATGCCAAAATACCAACTGTGGCAGTGGCAGTGACATCGATCATAATGAACTGTTAGACTTGCTGAATGCCGATGCCGACAGTGACTCGGACTCTGATGCCGATGACATCGCCAATACACCAAACATCTGGTCAAATGAAAGAACCGACATGAACATTCCAGCACATGACGACCAGTTTTCAGGACCAAGACATGGTGTTGGTTTCGACGGGGAACCACTGGATTTTTTTAAATTATATTTTACGGACAATTTTTTTGGATTTGTTGGTCGGGGAAACAAATAAATACGCTAGACCATGGTTTATAGTTCCATGGCTAGACATAGACAGGAAGTTACCAGGCGCGTAGACCGGCATTGGTATGAAACGGACAGAGATGAAATGAGTGCCTATTTCGGTGTTATCATAAATTAGAAACCAAGTGAATTGTAAATAAAATGTGTTGATTTTTTTTAAATGAAATGAAACTACAGTGTCCCAGTCTTCTTTTCCCTGTGTACATGTCAACCTACCTGGCTCACACTGAATTGGTAAAAAGTTTTGGGTAATGGGAGTACAAATATGCAAATTAGTAATGGGCCCTGCAACATTGTTGCAACAAAGTATCTATGGTGTGCAAAGGGTTAACGGTAAGTATTGAGATTGCTATGAATGTTCTTGTTACACGTTATGTATGCTTCGCTATGAGGTGGCACAC
Source organism: Saccoglossus kowalevskii (assembly GCF_978046115.1). NCBI lineage: Eukaryota > Metazoa > Hemichordata > Enteropneusta > Harrimaniidae > Saccoglossus > Saccoglossus kowalevskii. Next base: position 7,884,478 of record NC_140644.1, read on the forward strand.
ATGGTAGCAGAAGAATTGAGCCAAACAGAATCATAAGATTGGTATATGTATTTCTTCTTTTAGGCGCTTTCAGGGAGTTATTAATAGAATTTACAGTGGTATTCAGTGCTCATCATGCGGTTTAAGGTTCATGCCGATAGAGATGGACAGGTATGCAAAGCATTTAGATTGGCATTTCCGGTTGAACCGACGAGAGAAGGATGGTGCAAAGAAAGCCACATCAAGAAAATGGTATTATAAAATTGATGAATGGATAAAGTTTGAAGAAATTGATGACTTGGAAGAAGGAGGTATGAATGCAAAATTTAATTTCATTATCCCCTCGCTACATTAGCAGGGAGTATAGTGCTTGCTAACATATTTGTATGAAGTTGTATCAGGAACACTGTTGCAGATAGATTTAGATGTTCACACAGTGTTATATAGAAGACATTGTATACAAATTGGTTCAACATATTTAATAACCATATGTAGTTTTGTGACCTCATTAAAAATGCATAAATATCTGGAGCACTATTGCAGATAGACATTTAACTAGTGCTAAAAGACATTGGGCATGTGATGTGACCTCATTGAGAATGCTATCATATTTGGAAAACAATTGCAAATATAGGCAATTAACTATTGCTCATAATAATAAAGAAGCCTAGGATCTGCCATCTCTGATGGCTTTCTTTTTTTTCTTGTACCTAATCATCATATGATTTGTTTATTATTTGATTCCAATAGCTCGAAGTGAATTCTTTGAGCTGCAGGCTAAACTAGGAATAACTGATATCATCAAAAAATCACTTCCATCAAGTATTCCTGTTACTGGTGATGATAGTAACGATGAGGTAAGTAACAACACATGTAAGCCGTCACTGTCTTTATTATACATGAAAGGGGATGGATACTTTTTTTGTAGGTTGTTCCTGTGTAGTATTAAAATAAAAAGAACAAATTGTGTCTCACATTTTTATTTAAGTTTAGTAGTCAGTTAAGAATAGATATCGTCATAATTATAATTCTTCTCAGATCTGTTAAACACATCAGTTGAAAGCAATACAGATAGCCAAAATGAATGAGAAAGACCAGCATTAACGAGTGATGTGTCAGCGTGCTGATAATGTTTGTCTAACATATTCTTGAGCCACTTTGTCCACGTTCACAACATGTGATGGTAGCGAGTTCCATTCCTGAACAGTTCTCATCACATATTTCTTGTAAAGCTTAAAGAACATGCCTTGACACTGGTTGCCCATTGGGACAATTTGTATATACAATATTTATAGTTGTAGTGGTAAAAAGTTCAGTTTTAAACATTGCTACTTACCTCCAGATACTTGTAGACATACTAGTAGACCAGTCATTCATAATATTTGTTTTGATTAAAACTCAATAATAATAATTATTAGACAACTACATTTTCATGTGGACAACCAGGTTTTTTAGAGTCATGCACTGGACAACCAGTTTTTTTAGCTCTGCTGTCGACTTTGTCGAGCGGAACTTATCATATGAGTGATTGTCCGTCGTCGTCCGTGTCAATGTTTTACTTTTTCGACTTCTTCTTGAAAACTACAAACCTGAATGCTTTGATACTTGGTGTATATGTACCTTGGGTAGACCTCTCTTAGGTTTGTTCATTTCATGTTGATATCTTCAATTCTCTAATTTTGGTGAATATTTTTGTCATTTTTGGTAAAAAGTGATATTTTCGACTTCTTGTTAAAAAACGCAAGTCCGATTGCTTTGATATTACATATATAGGTACTACATGTGGACCTCTCTCAGATTTGTTCATTTTGTGATGATATTTTCAATTCCCTAATTTTGGTAAATATTTTTGTAATTTTTGGTAAAAACTGATATTTTCGACTTCTTGTTAAAAACCAATAGTTCAATTGCTTTGATATTACATATATAGATACTACATGTAGACCTTTCTCAGATTTGTTCATTTTGTGATGATATCTTTAGTTCTCTAATTTTGGTGAATATTTTTGTCATTTTGGTAAAAAGTGATATTTTCGACTTCTTGTTGAAAACTGTAAGTCCGATTGCTTTGATATTACATATATAGGTACTACATGTGGACCTCTCTCAGATTTGTTCATTTTGTGATGATATCTTCAATTCTCTATTTATTTTGGTGAATATTTTTGTAATTTTTGGTAAAAAGTGATATTTTCGACTTCTTGTTAAAAACTGTACGTCCGATTGCTTTGATACTATTCATATTGTTCATTTTTGACTCCCATGTGCGAAGCACAAAATGGGAGTCTTTGCAGTTAGTGTGTCTGTATGTATGTGTGTATGTGTGTGTGTATGTGTGTTCGACTGTTCCACTGCTATCTCAAGAACCATACATCGGTTTTTGATGAAACTTGGTGCATAGATGCTCTGGGCCAATGCGCAGATTTGATTAGGTTTTGGTAAAAATCCATGCTCGTTAATTACCTAATTTGCATGATAATTAGCTAATTTTTAGCTGTTCTATGACTGTTCCACTGATATCTAAAGAACCACTCATTGGATTTTGATGAAACTTGGTACATAGATGCTCTGAACATATGCGCAGATTTGATTAATTTTTGGTAAAAATCCGTGCATATTAATTACCTAATTTGCATGATAATTAGCTATTTTTTAGTGGTTCCATGACTGTTCCACTGATATCTAAACAACCACTCATTGGATTTTGATGAAACTTGGTACATAGATGCTCTGAACTAATGCTAGGTTTTGATTAGTTTTTGGTAATAATCCGTGGATACTAATTACCTAATTTGCATAATGATTAGTCAATTTTCGGTTTTTCCACTGATATCTCATCATCACATTTCAATGAAACTTGGTACATAGATGTCATACGACACTGTACAGACCTTTTTATGGTAATATCAGTACATATTAATTACCTAATTTGCATAATTAATTAATTTTCAGCATTTGATATAAGTAGTTAGCATTACATTTCAATGAAACTTGGTACTTACATACTCAAGGACTATGCAGAGATTGATTGTTTTCGATAAATATTTGTGCATATTAATCACCTAATTTGCATAATTAGTTAATTTTCAGCTTTTCCACGGGTATCTCAAGTACTAATCATCGCATTTCAATGAAACTTGGTACATAGATCCTTTAGGACTATGCAGAGACCTGATTAGTTTTAGGGTAAATAATTGTGCATATTAATTACCTAATTTGCATAATTAATTTTCAGCTTTTCTACTGATATCTAAAGTACTAATCATCACATTTCAATGAATCTAGAATTATGCAGACCCAATTAGTTTCCGGTAAATATTTGTGCATATTAATCACCTAATTTGCATAATTAACCAACTTTCACACTGATATCTCAGGTACTATACATCACATATCAATGAATGTACATGGATGCTGTAGGACAATAGACAGACCTGAATAATTGTGGGTTAAAATCTGTACATATTAATTACCTAATTTGCATAATTAACCAATTTTAAGCTTTCACACTGATATCTAAAGTACTGTAAAAACTCCAAAATTTCGACCGGTTTTAAATAATTGGTGTTAGATATGTGACGTGTTTTTAGAGTCAAAATTAAGGTGCATTTTCGGACGGTCGAATTTTTCAGAATAGAAATCAGCAAATGAAAAAATGGGGATGATAGACAGTGTGCTTCATTAGTTTTTAAAAAAGGCAATGTCCGTCAATTGACGTAAACTTCCTCATGTTTCACGGTAAAAGCAAAGGTCGTGGCCGAGTTGTAACTCAAAATCTAAACAAAGTCATCAATCAGTGAGTATTATGACAAGCAAAACAAAACATCAAGACGCGGAGAAGAGGTCAGCACAAAACTAATAGGTCAAAAGACAAAGCTGTCTCGCACTACCTAGGAAAACTTGCGAATGTTCGAAGTACAGGTACCCATTGGACAAAAGATACATGGAAGTTTAGCAAACTATCTCCCCGACCCAGTGCAATGTATCCGGTTAGAATCAAAGCTCACGTGTCCCTTTTTTGAGGGACCAAATTCTGCCGTAAATTCGCCCTTGGATTAAAAAATAAAATGGGATTTAAGAAAATAAAATGGGAGTTTTAAGGTGTATTTTGGCGTCATTTTTCGGACATTTCAATCAATCCTGCCGGCTAAAATAGAGTCTAAGTTTTACCGTAGTCATTGACGTCTGTCTATTCAAGAGTACACGTGTATGATTTTTATCGTGACTAGCGTGAGCGGGTAAGCTTCCTTTCGAGAATGAGCTGTTATCACTGTGAACAATGTTAAATTATTCTTCAGATGACCAGTTTATTTTTTAAAAACAACTAATTTTTTTATTTAAAAAAAATCATGCCGTTTTCGCATCAAAATCCAAGCCAAAATATCGTACTACAACATCAATCTCTTCCGCATTGCGTTCAATAACATTAACATATATAAATAAGCTATGGTAATTTGAACACGTTGGCATCATCCAGCTTTTTGATTGGTTAATTAGCGATTTGACCTATTTGACCTAAGAGAACATGGCGGATATCCTACAGCATCAAACGTTTATACGAGACCGGAATCATTCGCTTACGATGAAACTAAGTTGACTTTTATTTGTATTTCATAACCATTCAACAAATTTATTTTGTGTACATTATTATAATCACTACTGAGTACAGTAATAATCAACAATTTAGAAACGCAACATGCCGAGATTTTTGTGTTCGTTTTTATTTGAAACTTCGTTTATTTAGAATATATTTTTGTTACCAATAAAATGAAAATCTCTCAGTCAATCAGAAACCCGGATTCATGCCTTCGAGGAAGGTCCCGTTTGAACGCTCACATCGGTTTTTTTTTCGTTTGGGGGAAAACTAAAACTGGTCGCAATTTTCGAATAAGAATGAGTCGGCAATTTTTAGTGGAGTCGAAAATTTGGAGGTAAATAAAACACCGAAACCCGGCAAATAAATAGGCGGACGAATTTTTAGAGGGGTCGAAATTTTGGAGTTTTCACGGTACTAATTATTCCATTTCAATGAAACTTAGTACAAAGATGCTCTAGGACAATGTACAAACCTAATTAGTTTGGGGTAAAAATCTGTTCATATTAATTCCCTAATAAGCATAATAATTCATAATTTTTTGGTTCTAATCACATTTCAATTAAACTTGGAGACATAGATTTTCTGTTACATTGCGCAGACCTCATTAGTTTTACACTCAAATCTGGTCATACATGTATTAATTTTCTGATTTGCATAATTAGTTTTCAGCTAAGTAATTTCGAATTATATTTAATGTGTCTCCAATAATCTCAGCACATGGGAGTTCTTTCTAAGCTTTCTTTGATCTAATGATGTCTTTTGTTAGTCCCCGTTCGGACGCAGTCCGAAAACGGGGACTTATGTTTTGCCCTGTGTGCGTGCGTCCGTGATCACCTGTATCTCGAACATGCATGAACCGATTAAGTTCAAACTTCACTTATACGTCACACATTATATGGGACATATGCACATGCATTTTTTTCATGATCCGATTAACAATAGCCGAATAGCGGCCATTTTAAGGCCAAAAATGCATCAAAATCGCACATTTTCACCATTCCGGACCCGGATCTCAGTTATGCATGGACGGATTTTGTTCAAATTTGGTACATACATTAAACATAATAGGACCTTGATGCACGTCATTTTTAGGCTTTCAAGTCCCTTCAGGCTTGAAAGCCTATTGTTTTTGTTATGTTTATTATTATTATTAGGCTTTCAAGTCCCTTCAGGCTTGAAAGCCTATTGTTTTTGTTAAGTTTATTATTATTATTATTATTATTATTATTATTAGGCTTTCAAGTCCCTTCAGGCTTGAAAGCCTATTGTTTTTGTTATGTTTATTATTATTATTATTATTATTCTTCCGCCAACTTCAAACGACTTCTTCTCGGAAACGGCTGCACCATTTTGCCTGAAAATTTGCATATACCTTCTACATGTCATGCCATTAAAAGTGACTGAAACAGATTTTCGATTAGTCACGTGGTTCGGCCGCCATCTTGGAACTCATTAAATATGCATGTCTCTTGTATCTCAAAAACTATTGCATGTACCAACATGGAACTAACGGTATATTAAAGGCAACGGACATGAGAATTGGCCAAAATATTCGTTGACCATATATGGTCATAGAACTCATTAAATATGCATGTCTCTTATATCTCAAGTACTATTGCATGTACAGACGTGAAACTAAGGCTATATTGAAGGTAATGGTCAAGAGAATTGGCCAACATATTCGTTGACCATATAAGGTCATATACCTCATTAAATATGCATATCTATAATATCTCAGGCACTATTGCACATACAGACATGGAACAATTGCTATATTGAAGGCTTTGGACAAGAGAAATTGTCAACATGTTCCATGACCATATATGGTCATATAACTCATTAAATATGCATGTCTCCAATATCTCAAGCACTATTGCATGTATAAACATGGTACCAATGCTATATTGAAGGAACTGAGAAAGAAAATTGGCCAACATATCCGTTGACCATATATGGTCATAGAACTCATTAAATATGCATGTCTCCAATATCTCGAGTGCTATTCCATGTACAAACATGGAACAAACACTATATTGAAGGAAATAGAAAAGAGAATTGGCCAACATATCTGTTGACCATATATGGTCATAGATCTCATTAAATATGCATGTCTCTAATATTTCAAGCAGTATTGCATGTACAGACAGGGTATCAACGCTATATTGAAGGCAATGGAAAAGAGAATTGGCCAACATATCCGTTGACCATATATGGCCATAGAACTCATTAGTTATGCATATATATAATATATCGAGCACTTTTGAGGTTAGAGACATGGAAATAGCGCTATAATGAAGGCATTGAGTCAGAACGTCGTGTAACCTACACGTATATACATTGCACAAATCAAATCTTCAAACTTTTTTTTCCAAATTTAATGGTGTTATGGCCCTTTTTTCTTGAAAGCCGTTAATAGCTGCTCTGCAGCTATATTTATTATTATTATTATTATTATTATTCTTCCGCCAACTTCAAACAACTTCTTCTCTGAAACGGCTGGACCGTTTTGCCTGAAAATTTGTATATACCTTCTACATGTCATGCCATTAAAAGTGACTGAAACAGATTTTCGATTAGTCACGTGGTTCGGCCGCCATCTTGGAACTCATTAAATATGCATGTCTCTTGTATCTCAAAAACTATTGCATGTACAAATATGGAACTAACGGTATATTGAAGGCAACGGACAAGAGAATTGGCCAAAATATTCGTTGACCATATATGGTCATAGAACTCATTAAATATGCATGTCTCTTATATCTCAAGCACTATTGCATGTACAAACGTGAAACTGACGCTATATTGAAGGAAATGGTCAAGAGAATGAGCCAACATATTCGTTGACCATATAAGGTCATATACCTCATTAAATATGCATACCTATAATATCTCAGGGACTATTGCACATACAGACATGGAACCATTGCTATATTGAAGGCTTTGGACAAGAGAAATTGTCAACATCTTCAATGACCATATATGGTCATATAACTCATTAAATATGCATGTCTCCAATATCTCAAGCACTATTGCATGTACAAACATGGAACTAACGGTATACCGAAGGCAATGGACAAGAAAATTGACCAACATATTCGTTGACCATATATGGTCATAGAACTCATTAAATATGCATGTCTCCAATATCTCAAGCACCATTGCAAGTATAAACATGGTACCAATGATATATTGAAGGCAATGGACAAGAGAATTGGCAAACATATCCGTTGACCATATATGGTCATAGATCTCATTAAATATGCATGTCTCTAATATTTCAAGCAGTATTGCATGTACAGACAGGGTACCAACGCTATATTGAAGGCAATGGAAAGAGAATTGGCCAACATATCCGTTGACCATATATGGTCATAGAACTCATTCAATATGCATATATACAATATCTCGAGCACTATTGAAGTTAGAGACATAGAAATACCGCTATAATGAAGGCATTGGGCCAGAACGTCATGTAACCTACACGTATATACATTGCACAAATCAAATCTTCAAACTTTTTTTTCCAAATTTAATAGTGTTATGGTCCCTTTTCTTGAAAGCCGTTAATAGCTGCTCTGCAGCTATATTTATTATTATTATTATTATTATTATTATTATTATTATTCTTCCGCCAACTTCAAACGACTTCTTCTCTGAAACGGCTGGACCGTTTTGCCTGAAAATTTGTATATACCTTCTACATGTCATGCCATTAAAAGTGACTGAAACAGATTTTCGATTAGTCACGTGGTTCGGCCGCCATCTTGGAACTCATTAAATATGATTCTCTCTTGTATCTCAAAAACTATTGCATGTACAAACATGGAACTAACGGTATATTGAAGGCAACGGACAAGAGAATTGGCCAAAATATTCGTTGACCATATATGGTCATAGAACTCATTAAATATGCATGTCTCTTATATCTCAAGCACTATTGCATGTACAAACGTGAAACTGACGCTATATTGAAGGACATGGTCAAGAGAATGAGCCAACATATTCGTTGACCATATAAGGTCATATACCTCATTAAATATGCATACCTATAATATCTCTGGCACTATTGCACATACATACATGGAACCATTGCTATATTGAAGGCTTTGGACTAGAGAAATTGTCAACATCTTCAATGACCATATATGGTCATATAACTCATTAAATATGCATGTCTCCAATATCTCAAGCACTATTGCATGTACAAACATGGAACTAACGGTATACCGAAGGCAATGGACAAGAAAATTGACCAACATATTCGTTGACCATATATGGTCATAGAACTCATTAAATATGCATGTCTCCAATATCTCAAGCACCATTGCAAGTATAAACATGGTACCAATGATATATTGAAGGCAATGGACAAGAAAATTGGCCAACATATCCGTTGACCATATATGGTCATAGAACTCATTTAATATGCATGTCTCTAATATCTCAAGCGCTATTCCATGTACAAACATGGAACAAACACTATATTGAAGGCAATAGAAAAGAGAATTGGCCAACATATCCGTTGACCATATATGGTCATAGAACTCATTAAATATGCATGTCTAATATTTCAAGCAGTATTGCATGTACAGACAGGGTACCAACGCTATATTGAAGGCAATGGAAAAGAGAATTGGCCAACATATCCGTTGACCATATATGGTCATAGAACTCATTAAATATGCATATTTATAATATCTCGAGAACTATTGAAGTTAGAGACATGGAAATAGCGCTATAATGAAGACATTGGGCCAGAACGTCCTGTAACCTACACGTATATACATTGCACAAATCAAATCTTCAAACTTTTTTTCCCCAAATTTAATGGTGTTATGACTCCTTTTTCTTGAAAGCCGTTAATAGCTGCTCTGCAGCTATATTTTTTTTTGGATCTGGTTCGAAATGGCCGACTGGCGGCCATTTTGTTTTAAAGAATTCAGTTCTGGATCCGTAGCTGAGACATGCTTGGATTGATCGAGTTCAAACTTCACACACACAAGGTACATCATGTCACAAATATGTATGTGCATTTGTTTCATGATCTCATTAACGATAGCCAAATGGCGGCCGCTTTAAGGCCGAAAATGCATTGAAATCGCACATTTTCACCATTCCGGACCCGGATCTCAGTTATGCATGGACGGATTTTATTCAAATTTGGTACATACATTAAACATAATAGGACCTTGATGCACGTCATTTTTTTTTTCGGATCAAGTTCGAAATAGCCGACTGGCGGCCATTTTGTTTTAAAGAATTCAGTTCTGGATCCGTATCCGAGACATGTCTGGATTGATCAAGTTCAAACTTCACACACACAAGGTACATCATGTCACAAATATGTATGTGCATTTGTTTCATGATCTCATTAACGATAGCCAAATGGGGGTCGCTTTAAGGCCGAAAATGCATTGAAATCGCACATTTTCACCATTCCGGACCCGTATCTCAGTTATGCATGGATGGATTTTGTTCAAATTTGGTACATACATTAAACATAATAGGACCTTGATGCACGTCTTTTTTTTTTTTTCGGATCAAGTTCGAAATGGCCGACTGGCGGCCATTTTGTTAAAGAATTCAGTTCTGGATCTGTATCCAAGACATGTCTGGATTGATCAAGTTCAAACTTCACACACACATGGTGCATCATGTCACAAATAGATATGTGTATTTGTTTCATGATCCGCTTAACAATAGCTGAATGATGGCCATTTTAAGGCCGAAAATGCATCAAAATCACGTATTTTCACAATTCCAGAACCGGATCTCAGTCATGCATGGATGGATTTTGTTCAGATTTAGCACAATGTGTTGTACATATGCAGGTGCATTTCGGTCATGATCTGCTTTGAATGTATATGTCACTCAAATATGAACGGAACGGGGACGTGTCATTGACAATGACTTGTTCTTTAATTGAAATGTGCATTGCTAGCAGCGGAGCTATCTCAGCCGATAGGCTGCTTGTTTTATTATTTACTCAGTCTCCTGTTACATGTGGTGGAATACTGATGTGTATTTATACTTTTAGGCATGTTATATTTGTCAAGAGATGTTTGAACAATGCTGGGATGAAGACGAGGAACAGTGGCAGCTGAAAGATGCGGTCAGAGTAGATGGCAAGGTAATGTGATGAACCATTTTATTACATAACTAACCCTGTGTTTAATTCACACGGAATATGAAGTAGCAAAAAATACAATATTGATAGGTAACAGAACTAGAAAAAATGTATCAAATATTGAGTTAGAGGAAAAGAAAGTCCTGGAAAAGTCACACCCCCCTCAATTGCATAGAATAGAATAGATTTATCAAATCCTTGAAATTTACAGTATGGCAGCTCATAATTCTGTGTATTGTTATATTAAATGATGCCAAAAACTTATTGTTTTTAAATTACAGACTTATCATCCACTGTGTTATGAAGATACAAAAGATGTAAGTAGCCATTAATAAGGTCGGTGAAATTTAGCTCAATCTATTGTTTATGTGACATATGATCAACAACTTGTGTTTCAATATTATTGGCGACCCGCTCCGCTAGGATTGCCCTTATAATCACTTTTGTCGTTTTGTGTGTGTGTCTGTGTGTGTACATTTCCAGTGTTTTCACGTATGAATTCTTCTGTGATTTTTTTGGCTTGGCCGATTTCGTTCAAACTTGGCAGGTAGATCACACCTTCACCCTAGTGATTAGGAAAAATCTGAAAAACATTTTTGGCCCACCGTTGCCATAGCAACAGCCAAAAAACTGATTTTTGGATAGCTTCGCGCCAAATGTATCTCCTCCTACAAATTTGGGTTAAAACACTTCAGACATAGCTCATTCTACTCAGCTTGAGTGTGGGCACAAAGTTACTATTTGAATTTTTGATATGTTTTCATTACCGAGAAATTTGACCCCGAAGTTGGAGTAACTTTTCACCAGCAACGGCTTGTAACTCCTCTGTGATTTTTTCGGCTCGGCTGGTTTTGTTCATACTTCACACTCAGGTAGGTCGTGCCGTCACTAATTGGAAAACAATCCTGGCCCACCACTGCCATTCCAACATCCAAAAACTGATTTTTGAATACTTTCGCCCCAAATGTATTACCTACTACTAGTTTTGTACACAGTCAGCTGGCATCGGTGTCGATGGGTGCATATGATAAAGGGAAGTTGTGCAACCAAATTTGCCGAGTTCGCAGTTTTTCGCCAATAAAAAAATAACTAAGGCAACAACTCACGGTTTTTCAGCATTTTTGTAATAAAGACATTATTCGCTATCAATAATCCGCCCAAAACAGGAACATTTCCACTAATTCTTGTGTTTTTTTGACGTTTTTCGAAAAACCTGCGATTAGGCTGCGAAAGTAGAACATTTCGGAGGGGGCGAAACGGAAGAGCCAAATTTAACGCTTAAAAATAGAACGCGTATTTTGACCTCTATGCGGTCGTTGCCAAAGAGCCCTGCGTTCATCGCCTGGCGATGCTCTTCTGTTTCACCAGTTGCGTTTTTTTGACTAAAATTTGGGCAGTACTGTCAGTCACGAAAATTGATGAATAAATTAATACACATAAAATATGAATCATGGGCTAATTCAATGGTCACCGAACACTCCACTACTAAACAATCTGTGGCAAGATAGTAGCGTACTGTATATTTGACCCAGATTTGACAAGCATGGTACAGTTTTTTGAGCGTGTCCGTAATATTTGCTGGCATTCTTGACCTTTGACTGCAGTTCTTTTTTATATTTTAGAGTAAATGCTTTTGATATGCTCTTAGGTTGCTTAATATCCGTCTGAAATTCTGGACTGTGGTCATATTTTTCGATTAGGAGTCGTATATTTAAATAACTCACCGTGACTAGTGTTTTGCATTATGAAGTATATTGTTATGAAGGTCAACACACTGCAATTCAGGGAAATATTTACCATTTCATTATTTCGCTTTCCAGCATTTACAGGAAACGCTTCATTCTAGAAAATGCTATCGCAAAACGGTTGTAAATAATAAATGTAACAGTAGAATACGTCCTAACACAGTCACTCAACTAGGAGAGTGATTGTGGTCCTAGTAACAAACTAAGTGACTTCTAAAGACTGAATGGTGTTTGCGAACTTCGTATTAGTTATAAACCGACGTTAGCTTCACGTTTATGTCATACCATGGAAACAGCCAAAAACATGTTGCTTGTTTTTGAGCGGAGCGGATCGCAAACCAGCCTACCGGCTTGTATTTGATGGGTGTTGTATTGTAAAGAAATAAGTTAAAATTTAGTTTCACATGTTTTTCAGGTGACATTGATTCCAGACACTCCAACTCCAATTGATGAGCCCTCGCATCCAGTTTTTCCAATAACAACAATTCTGTCATCTTCTACATCAGAATGTCAGTCTGCTATAAAAGCAGAGGCATCTGTTACTGTGTCAGCGCCATCACAGACTGCTCAAATGAAACAACAGCCATCCACTACAACATCACAAACAGTCGCCTCCGTGGCACCATTTACAGTGGTACCTACGTCCAATGTGAAAGTTGAATCGTCAACTGCAGTGCTACAACTAAATGTTCAGTCATCTTCCACATCAACGAAACCTGCTGTGGATTTATCTACCACAACACAGCAAGCAACAGTTCAGCCTTCTTCCGCAACATCAAATCCCAGCATTAAGGTGGAATCCTCAACCACAACAGCGCAAGAATCGTCAACCACAACAGCGCAACAGACAGTTCAATCATCCACAGCAGCGTCACAGCCATGTGTTAAAGTGGAATTGTCTACCACTACATCACAACCAGGCATTAAAGTGGAATCATCAACCACTACATCACAACCAGGCATTAAAGTGGAATCATCCACCACTACATCACAACCAGGCATTAAAGTGGAATCATCAACCACTACATCACAACCAGGCATTAAGGTGGAATCATCCACCACTACATCGCAACCTATCATAAAAGTAGAGTCAACTACAGCCCCACAGTTCGGTGGGAATGTGGAATCTTCTACCACGATATCCCAGTCGGTGAAGGTGGAGCCATCGGCAGTTGTACAAGCTACAAGCACTACACAAGAATCTGCTACAAAACAAGAACAATAGACCCCAAACCCCACTGGGTAAGCAGTGGTACAGGAAAATATGAAAAATGAATTTAACTCTTGGGGAAAATTAATTTAAGAAAGTGCTTCCAAATGAGAGTAAAATATTTGTATAAATTTATTTATGAATAATTTTGTATTGTGTAGATATCACTCGACATTATAATGTAATTCTACCTTGATCATGACGGAAAGTACCGGTAATTACTTATCTTATTTTAATTAATGTATATTATGTTGCAACAAGAAAATATTTTAATTTTGTGTACAGGATGTACTGCCATTGAGTGTCTGCTCTTGAAGAGTGTTATCATTTACTGAAAATTGATATTTTCATTTAATAAATAAAAATCAATTTTAATATTTTGATATACATGTGATGTTATGATCGTTGATATTCACTGGGTGATCTTTCTGCTCTATTGCTAGTTCCCATTGCAGGTGTGAAATCGTGATAAAGCTCACAATTTTTAAAGCACTATACAACAGGCCTGAATAATTTTTTTTAATACTATTTTTGGGTATTAATCATACTAAGCTGTTTAGTGCTGTTTAGTGCGGAGTCAAATGCATTTTGTAGTTGTTTATATTTCGCAGTGCTTTTCTATTTCTATTACAAAGCTTTGTCTATAAATTGAAGGGTACTCTTCATAAGAATTGGCACATTACCCAAAGTTATTAGTTAATAAAAAAGATAAGTTTTTTTTCAAGACTTTTTGATGGTTTGTGGATTAGTCTTAGATTTGTAACCATTGCCAGTTCTTTTTTTCGTTGTAATGACTGTTTTCCAGTAAACCCAAAAAAAAAATTCACATTCAAAAAAAATAAAAACCGAGAAAAAGGTACCTAGATTTGCATGGTTGGGTTAGGCCTGTAATTAGAAGTATTATTCCTGCAAACAAGATGTTTTTTTTTGCGTGGGTGTTTGCTCTCCTCTTCCAGTGTATGTCTTTTGTACTGAATTCTCCCTTTTATGTATTCCCTGAATTGCCACAAGACAGTCACCAACAATTGAACGCCAACATGTGTTGTACTAATAAAACAAAATACAAATTGGTCATGTGGTATTTGAGTCTTTTCTTGTATGTGTGTTTAATGTAGCAATTTGATTAAAGTACATTTCATCTAATTTCCCCCTTCCCCTTATTTTTCATACTAGTTTTCATAGTACAAGATTATGCCAACAACATTTTCGTTGATGAACCACCTAAATTTAAATAGTTCAGATGTTGGAAGCTTTACCTGTTGTGATTCAAACACTTTTGACCACCTTTCAATGGTTAAGGAGGAAATCTATCACCTCAACTCCACAAGTAGCCTGACAAGTTGGCGTAGGTGGCGCCCTGGACTGCTGCGATCCCCACGTTGGTGGGGATCGCAGCAGTCCAGGGCGCCACCTACGCCAACTTGTCAGGCTACTCCACAAGTTGCACAGTCTTAACCAAGGTGCATGTCTGGTCCATACAAAACAAATACAAGATTCCTAATATCAATAATTAGTCTCCATATGAATACACCCACAATTTGGATGTACATGACACGAATGCATGTCTGATGTATGTATGTATCGTCATCAGTTCCTAGTTGCATTCCCATTGACGACCCCCAGCTTTTTTGTAAGAGGTGGACTATTTGAAATCCGAGAGTGTTGCGTAAATATTTTTTTGCTCACAGTTTTGATACAGTCAATCTATAATTACGAATATTTTATTTTCAATTAAATTATATACATGTGTCTACAGACTTTATCATGTAATGAGTTTCTGAGTACTGTTACAAACTTGTTAATGGAATTTTGATGTATTCGTGCTCGAGAGATCCTTGGTTTGGGTGAAGAGTCTTCCTATAGAAAAGAAAAGTGTTGGCTAAATAAGTTATTCAATATGACCAAACAAGTTACTCTTATATAGGTTGAGACCAAACCTGCTGACATTTCGGCCAAATTACAATGATTTCGATTCCAGATATAATTCTACATTGCATATTCACATATATCCCTTTGTGTTCTAATTCCATCTGCCATGCAAACCATTTGAAAATGTAGCCCAAGATGAGACTTAATAAAAGATTATCGAATGTAAGTAGTCTGGGTTGTTCACTCCTGTCTGGATGGGCTGCTAACGTTCTGATATTTAACTATTTATAAATTGATAGTACCGGTAACATTTAGGGTGAATGCACAATGGTCACACTGTCGATTATAGATTAATATAGCAGGCATGGGGAAAACATAAATTTTAAACCATTGTTTTGAGCTAGTTCAGCATACTACATTACCTAAGGCGCAGAGGCAAAATATTAGCAGTCCTTCCAGACAAAAGTGGAGAGTGGGTAACCATAGGAACTGTCATTTGGCACATACATGGATAGAGATTACTATCACCTCCCCCCAGCAATCAGCTGTTTAGCTCAGTCAGTAGAGCGATCAACTATCCAACCCTAACATCTCACAGTCGGGCCAATCAGAGAGCAGCTTTTTGTGCAACACCAATAAATAGTATGAATGAATGCGCATGTGGCTTTCCCCAAAGAATCCATGTTTCCAGTTACATTGAAATCATTTGAGTGGTTCTTGAGATATAGGTGAAAAAGCCTAGAATTGACTAATTACTAAGAAAATTACCCATAGATAATTATTATGCACAGATTTAAACCAAAAATCAATCAAGCCTGCAAATTGTCCAAGACCATTCTTGCACTAATTACCATTGAAATCCAACAAGTGGTTCATGAGATATTTTTGGAACAGACATACATACAGGTTAACTATAATAACTTATAAATTGTGCTTCGAAGATGGAAGCTGTTTAAATGTTGAGATTTTCCCTGACTTTTAAATTGTCTGGTGACAGGGATTAATCTTTAATAGGAAACCCTAACTATGTGGCATCTAAGCCAATACAGTTAATTTGATACGTCACCCTGCAGTTACAGGGAATCAAGCACTCCAAAGCAAATGTCATCTATCTCAACATACGATAATAAAGAGATAAATATCAAATTATGACGACAGAGACCACAAGATAAATGGAAGTATTGCATCAAGATATCTTGTATACAAATCTGAATTTAAAAACGATCCTAAATAAATATAGTACTTGATTGTAGGTAGAGAACAGTTTCTATAGTAACCATGGATGAGGAAGACAGCTATTAGTAAAATGTCTCCATCACGTGATACTAGATTTTTTTAGACAACATTACACATTTAATATTTAAACTATGTATATGCCACTGTTCCCTCACTATAATTTGCTATAAAAAAGCTAAGGACAATGTGCTCTATGATAATATTGGACCCAGTCGTAGATCTAAAATAAACTGACAATGTAAGGAAAAATTACCCCCCCCCCATTTTCTATAAATGTATTTAAAGGACAGTGCTCGCCATGCCACGATGCATGCATGCATGCATGCACACTCACACTGCAAAGACTCCGATTGTGTGCTTTGAACACAGGAGTCAAAAAATACACAGAATAATAAATGTAATAAACCAACAATCACAGTTTATTTCTTTTCAACCATGATTGGTTTTTAACTTAAATGATCAATGATTTTTTAATAGCAAAATTATGTAATTATAAATAAAATTGAATTCACTGAAAGCAATTTATATATCACCACTATACAATTGGAAAATAATATTTCATGTTGATTACCGTGGTAACGAGGAAATGGCAGTACATACAGCAATTATGTGAATCAAGCTTAGGCCAGGAAAAAAAAAATTCTCTGTTTCTCGTTTCATAGAAAATTTTAAAATGAGGAGGTGAAGCGTTTTTTTTTTTTTTTAATACTGAATTAAAATGGGGGAAATTTGAAACAAGTGTGAGTACAAGCGCATTTTGGAATGCTTTAGAAAGAAAAAAAACGTTTGAGGCGCATAGTTCAAAATGATGAATCGACATTGCCTAGATTTTTCAGACTGACATTGTATCTTTTTATGGGCAAACTGGAAAATTAGCATTTGCAGGAACACCTTTCAGCTCTACTTAAAATTCTCTTTTTGAACCAACCAAAATGTCAACTTGTACATGTAAGATGTGGTGTATTATTGAAAAAATTCTCTCATATAACAGTATGAGCCAACCAGCACTGCGGAATAATAAATTGGGAATAATTAATTAATTTCCATGAAATAAAAAGTTATTTCTACCTATGTTGGTTTCAATGTTACCAGAAACAAACTATTAATTTTAGTACATGTTAACAGTACTGAATAACAGAACTGTAGAATACTGTAGAATACTTTATTTTCGCTTGGAATTTATTTTCGCTATTTTCGCTGAAGAGATGATTCTGTGAAAATAAAATCCAGCGAATATACTTTTTTTCCTATATTTCACATTAAACTCATCAAAAATCAGTGAAAATAAATTCCAAGCAAAACGCCCAAAAAGCCTTTTCAGCGAAAATTAATTCCAGCGAAAATAAAGTATTCCACAGTACTTTATTTTTAGGTGGTAAATACAATTTATGAGAAATTGGAGAAAATAAATTGTATCAACCCAATTTACAATCTTCAGTAGTAGAAGTAGAATCAAAACAAAAACACTGTTTGTACGTATATAAAATATAAAACAGATTCATTTTGAACTATATATTAATGTTACATGTCAAAAAAATCCAACTACAGAATACCTGACAGAAAAGATCCATGAGTTGAATATTATATTTATCATAACTCAAATTCACATCCTTTGATCATAATTTTTGTACGAATAAATCACAACAGTAAGTAAAAAGAATATTTGAAAAAAAATGATGGTGTCTATGATTATTAAAGGTTTGGAATATATTTTTTTTTTCATAATAATTCAATTGAGACATGTCGTGGCCATGGGTAATATACGGTACTGTTTGAGCCAGCAGTTGACAAATTGTTTGTGATTAGCTGAATGTATGAAAGCAGTCACTGTGGAATCATACACATTATCTGTTTTCACAATGATATGCATCAATATAAATATGATATTTATTTAATAAATGAACAACAAAGCAATCACAAATTTCCTGTTATACCATTAATATGTCACAGAACATTGCAATTTACAATGGTAATAATAACTAACCGACTGAGTATGCCCTCTTGAATCAAGGACATCATACTTTGTGTGTCATACTCATTTTCACTGAAACTGCAATACCAGTGTTGTAGGTCAGGTTTGAAGGCGAGATGAAAGGGGGGGGGGGATAGAAAAAAAGCAAACAACTATAATGCATGTCACACAGCGACATATTTCTTTTAACATCACGATCAGAAACAACTCTTTTTTTGGCCTTATGTTAAATACACTGCACATGTCTGTAAACAGAAATAATTTCAGAGATTTAATTTGATAATCCCCCAAACTAAATAACTAAAGAAAAATATTTTGCAAATTAAATTAATTTATAAAGCGTTTACAGTGCACGTTTGCTGTTTTAGTTAAGCTCATTTCTGACAGTATTATTAATCCTATTTCAATCTACAGTAACTGCTTATTTCTGTATTTCATCTCAGTTCCAGTTTATTCAGCCCATAGATTTGCACATGCCATATGGTGTATACATTCATGATTGAACAACACTTATACTACTTATTCAGGGTAATAGGTTAACACCTTAAAAAAAACTCTGCAACAGCAACAATTATTACACTTATTAATTTCATATTTAGAAAATAAATTCCATTAGTTTTAGAAGTGCAACACCTGACAACTCATCTCTGGGCATTACACTCATCTCATCCAATATAGTGGTTACTACATCCATACAAGACACACAGAATAATGAATTCCAGACATACTTGATAGATAGATATTAGTTTTTAATAGTTATTAGTAATTCAAAGCATATTAAAATCTTCTGCAGCCACATAGGAATGAAAGATCATGATTTGAACCAAAACTTCCGTTTGTAAATACAATTAACAGCAATGTTGACCAATTGGTCACTCAAATCTGTCTAGTATTCAGAAAAAATATATCTGAAATGTTGAACTCGCTGCATACTAATGATATAAACTACCATACGCTGTTTCACTTTTACAGAAGTCATGTTACTTTCGAAAAACTAATTTTTCCCCATGAAAATGCATCTGTCTCGAAATCAAAGCAGTATAGCCTTACAGCCTCAAGTCTGCATCGTGAACTGTACAACCACATAAGAATATTTTTTTTTGTTTATTTATGAGAGATTTAGAAAAAATCTAGACATACACGTATGAGAAAATAATCCATGAATGATAGATTCCAACCTATAAATTCTACACAAGTACTGTTTGTTTCAACACGTTCTTTGCATCCACAAACACAATTCAAAAATGTGTGATTAGTGTAATAGTTCTTATCCATATATATAACTTTTATACAAAATGTAGCTTTGGTCTCAAATACTCTTCTCAACTTTTGATGCTAATTTACAGTTTGAATAAAAATTGGTGAGAAATTATTTATGTAAATAATTATGGTACACCTTTTCACCACCACATTTTTTCCCACCCAAATTGTTGAACATTTTTTCACTTTTCTATATTTTTTTTTTCTAATTTCAATGTCTGGTCTAACATTGATTGCAGGTTGTGATTCAATGATTTACAGACTGGCCAACATTCTTGTTAGAAATGAACAATAAGAATATAAGTTACATAGTTATGAAATGTGACAAATACGGATAAATATTGACAAATGGTTATTAATAACACATATTTGTGAAAAGTGACAATGGCAGTAAATAAGTAATTAATAATTAATAGAAAATTAGCATATCAGTAATCAAAATTGCAGCTACGAAAGAAACCAAACCACCTGTGCATAAGTATGAATAACAATAACCCGAAATGGAATTACAACATTCTCTGCTATAATTAAATGTAATCATAATTAATTTTACTTCATTGATTGATTAGCTCTGAGAATGTCACATTCCTGTTGAAACGGTGTCCCTTAAAAAAACAACAACATATACTCACTGAAACATGACTGAAAATGAATGCACCTATTTCTGAAAAACAATCTCCTCCTTGTAAATCAGTTCAAACTAAAATTCACAAATGTAAGGATAAAATACAGATCTTTAAATAGAAATGATCTCTTTAGAATGCAAATAATATGGTTTGATCTTGAAAGCACCGTACATACATGTATAATTAAATATGCACGGTTGCCATTCATACATATACATAATAAACAACTAATTAACAATATGACCTAAGTATAATGACAAATTGTTGCTGACAATGTTATTTGGAATATAGCTGTCACATATTATAACTGATCACGATCCGTATAATATGTAAATTAAACACATCTGGTGTAGACTTTGACGTCAACGACTGCAAATGTTTCTTTGTTTTATATTCATTATTTATATACAGGATAAATTGTTACTAATCATATTCTAAATATTATAGTGTAAAGATTACCCATGGTTCAGGCTCTTTCAGCTGATTCTATCAAATGCATTGTATCTCTATGTCAGCTGTGTCTGTGTATTTTTGAAAGCTGATCACAGTGGGGTTCATAATTATTGTCAATCCAAAATTGCTCAATTTGAGAACTATTTCAATAGAACACGATAGCCAAATATGATCAATGGAAAGCAATTAACAGTGATGAGGTGTTTTAAAATTACTGATGATAATTAATGTCTTGTGTTTTCCTCATGACCTGTCTTGTCCCTGTGTGCATGTGCCACGAAAAATTACTCCGTGACCAAAGTACATTTTGTAGCTAAATTTGAAACAAATATCATGCAAATATAAAAAAAAAATTACATTATGATAAATTTCCACACTGAAAATTACAATATGTATTTTTAAGCACACTCAAATAAATAAATGTGAAGTGTTTAACCCTCTGAATGCCATACAACTTTCTAAAATTCCTTTATTTTTGGGGTGTACCAGGACTTTTGTGAAAGACGACAAAATTGACTTTTGCTTTTAAAGGGTGAAAAAAGAAGTACAAAAATGATGGATACTACGAGGTAAAATCTGGTAGTAATATAACCCTGCTGGAATATGAGAGGATCAAATTTGGAATTTCTACAAAAGCATTGTATCTATGCCATATAATGTCAATAGTGAATTCTAGATTTTCAAGGTATTTTATTACTCCAACAATTCTAGCTCCATAGAAAATGTTAAAATCCACTAATGGTTAATAAGGTTTGTGCTAAATTAAATTATTCAATCTATTGTTAATTATTTTAGATTCAATTTTCAACATAAATCAGAATATTAATTTTTTAACTGTTACTTTGATTGTTTTATTAGCTATGCAATATCAGTAAGAGAACAATCATTATTTATTTTCACACATTATCGACTTCACAACTCTTTTGTTATCAGACCGTATATTTCATGAACTTTGAGTTTACAAAGGAAAATGACAGACGGCCTGACAAAATGCTTAAAATGGTTAACAGGGCAGTTTTTCATTTACTGTTATCATTACCATGCATCTACAGTAATGATACTCTGCTACAGGAGATTATGCACTTTATTGTCTCCGACGATGTCAGTTATCCAAGTATGTGACACCTATATATATTGTAAGTCTCTAGCAAAGTATTTTTGAATGAATACAAAAAATGTTCAGGTCGACAATACCGATATATGTATAGATTTGGTATATAGGACACTTTGTGGGGAGTTCATGAGACAATACAATGCTGAATTACACAACCAGGTTATGGTGCTAACCGAAGGATGCTATGATGCAGTTACCTAGAGGGTACTGTATAATTTCACTGTACCTAGGGAGACATTCACCTCAAAATACTACCTGGTTATTGACGATAATGACTCGGTAAATGAATTTAGTAGATCAACCTTATTAATTAGTAAAAAAAGTGATCCGTTTCATTACACAATGACACTTTGTACCATACCACTCCTCAACATGAACAGCTAGTGCCATCACTGGTGGCGGTTGACCTGCTGCACACAGCCGATCGTGAAGACGGTTCTCGGCCTATGCTGATAACCTTCGCACGTTTCATTTCTTTTGATCCATACTTGTGTAATACAGGATAATCATTTGACATCATTGGTTTCTGACTTTTTAACTTGTGCGCTAATGTCATAAAAATCGCACTGACATTATCAACTTCGTTGTCGTCTTTTGCAGAGGTTTCGAATAGCGGCATCTGATTAGCATCAGCAAATTTCTGTGCCAAACTCGTCGCAACCGAAATCTTCTGGTTCATATCACACTTATTCCCCACTAAGATTCTTGGTATGTCCGGTGACAGTGAGTGCCTTTCACATTCTTCAATCCAGGTCGGCATGCCTTCGAACGTGTTCATTTTTGTCATATCATAAACAAAAACCACTGCATGCACGTTTCTGTAGTAATGCTGAACCATACTTTTACGAAACCTTTCTTGGCCAGCAGTATCCCAAAGTTGTAGCTACAATATAGAAATGAAAATTTAATTAATATCCTTACAGTTATTTTTGATTGGTATCAAATTTAATAATTTAAAAAAATAAAAAAGAATGGCAATAACACATAGCATGGTATCCAGTCGACATGTCATCCAAACATACAGTCTGGTATCCAGCCGACATGTCATCCATACATACAGTCTGGTATCCAGCCTACATGTCATCCAAACATACAGTCTGGTATCCAGCCGACATGTCATCCATACATACAGTCTGGTATCCAGCCTACATGTCATCCATACATACAGTCTGGTATCCAGCCGACATTTCATTCATACATACAGTCTGGTATCCAGCCTACATGTCATCTATACATACAGTCTAGTATCCAGCCTACGTGTCATCCAAACATACAGTCTGGTATCCAGCCGACATGTCATCCATACATACAGTCTGGTATCCAGCCTACATGTCATCCAAACATACAGTCTGGTATCCAGCCGACATGTCATCCATACATACAGTCTGGTATCCAGCCTACATGTCATCCAAACATACAGTCTGGTATCCAGCCTACATGTCATCCAAACATACAGTCTGGTATCCAGCCTACATGTCATCTAAACATACTGTCTGGTATCCAGCCTACATGTCATCCATACATACAGTCTGGTATCCAGCCTACATGTCATCTAAACATACAGCTTGGTATCCAGCCTACATGTCATCTAAACATACAGTCTGGTATCCAGCCTACATGTCATCCAAACATACAGTCTGGTATCCAGCCTACATGTCATCCAAACATACAGTCTGGTATCCAGCCTACATGTCATCCAAACATACAGTCTGGTATCCAGCCTACATGTCATCCATACATACAGTCTGATATCCAGCCTACATGTCATCTAAACATACAGTCTGGTATCCAGCCCCAAACATACAGTCTGGTATCCAGCCTACATGTCATCCATACATACAGTCTGGTATCCAGCCTACATGTCATCCAAACATACAGTCTGGTATCCAGCCTACATGTCATCTAAACATACAGTCTGGTATCCAGCCCCAAACATACAGTCTGGTATCCAGCCGACATGTCATCCATACATACAGTCTGGTATCCAGCCTACATGTCATCCAAACATACAGTCTGGTATCCAGCCTACATGTCATCCAAACATACAGTCTGGTATCCAGCCTACATGTCATCCATACATACAGTCTGGTATCCAGCCTACATGTCATCTAAACATACAGCCTGGTATCCAGCCTACATGTCATCCAAACATACAGTCTGGTATCCAGCCTACATGTCATCCATACATACAGTCTGGTATCCAGCCTACATGTCATCTAAACATACAGTCTGGTATCCAGCCTACATGTCATCTAAACATACATTCTGGTATCCAGCCTACATGTCATCCATACATACAGTCTGGTATCCAGCCTACATGTCATCCAAACATACAGTCTGGTATCCAGCCTACATGTCATCCAAACATACAGTCTGGTATCCAGCCTACATGTCATCTAAACATACAGTCTGGTATCCAGCCCCAAACATACAGTCTGGTATCCAGTCGACATGTCATCCAAACATACAGTCTGGTATCCAGCCTACATGTCATCCATACATACAGTCTGGTATCCAGCCTACATGTCATCCATACATACAGTCTGGTATCCAGCCTACATATCATCTAAACATACAGCCTGGTATCTAGCCTACATGTCATCTAAACATACAGCCTGGTATCCAGCCTATATGTCATCTAAACATACAGTCTGGTATCCAGCCTATATGTCATCTAAACATACAGCCTGGTATCCAGCCTATATGTCATCTAAACATACAGCCTGGTATCCAGCCTACATGTCATCTAAACATACAGTCTGGTATCCAGCCTATATGTCATCTAAACATACAGTCTGGTATCTAGCCTACATGTCATCTAAACATACAGCCTGGTATCCAGCCTACATGTCATCCATACATACAGTCTAGTATCCAGCCTATATGTCATCTAAACATACAGCCTGGTATCCAGCCTACATATCATCCATACATACAGTCTGGTATCCAGCCTATATGTCATCTAAACATACAGCCTGGTATCCAACCTACATGTCATCTAAACATAGTCTGGTATCCAGCCTACATGTCATCCAAACATACAGTCTGGTATCCAGCCGACATGTAATCCAAACATACAGTCTGGTATCCAGCCTACATGTCATCTAAACATACAGTCTGGTATCCAGCCTACATGTCATCCAAACATACAGTCTGGTATCCAGCCTACATGTCATCCATACATACAGTCTGGTATCCAGCCGACATGTCATCTAAACATACAGTCTAGTATCCAGCCGACATGTCATCCATACATACAGTCTGGTATCCAGCCGACATGTCATCCATACATACAGTCTGGTA
The DNA here is from genome assembly GCF_978046115.1 of Saccoglossus kowalevskii. Taxonomy (NCBI): domain Eukaryota; kingdom Metazoa; phylum Hemichordata; class Enteropneusta; family Harrimaniidae; genus Saccoglossus; species Saccoglossus kowalevskii. Next base: position 7,909,969 of record NC_140644.1, read on the forward strand.
TCCAGCCTACATGTCATCCAAACATACAGTCTGGTATCCAGCCTACATGTCATCCATACATACAGTCTGGTATCCAGCCTACATGTCATCCATACATACTGTCTGGTATCCAGCCTACATGTCATCCATACATACAGTCTGGTATCCAGCCTACATGTCATCCATACATACAGTCTGGTATCCAGCCTACATGTCATCCATACATACAGTCTAGTATCCAGCCTACATGTCATCCATACATACAGTCTGGTATCCAGCCTACATGTCATCCATACATACAGTCTAGTATCCAGCCTACATGTCATCCATACATACTGTCTGGTACAAATGTATCAAGCCTACATGTCATCTAAACATAGTCTGGTATCCAGTCCTTGGTTAGACATACTGGTATAAATAAATAAATCAGTAAATCAACTGCACAGACTGTGCTCACATGATTGTAATAGCATGACCTTGATATTTTACAATATTATGAATGTGCTGTCAGAGATATATAGGTAAAACTGACTGAATAAACACAATTTTGAGAGGGTATGTTGCATTTATTACACTATAAATTTTTATACTGTTTGTCTTCACAATCAATATGAACTTTTCTTGTTTTCTTTTGATAAATAAGCATGAGGATGAAAAACATGTTTTTTATCTGTCCTTGCAAAATACTATCCATGTTTATGCATCTATTCTGTTCATTATCATTTTAATCCCATCCCTCGTTATTGAAAAATACAATACACACAGTCATACAAGTTCTACAAAAGGCATGGAAACATCTGTAAAAAAAAAAATCTACAAAAAACTAAATAGTTTTTACGATTGGATTTGTCTTTATAATCTCCGCACTAACAGGGTTTCCAAGATCTCTTTTTTTGAATATATTAAACAATGGCATTTAAAAATCGATTAATTAACTAAAATTAATTAAGTGGACAAAATTAAATCTCTTGTTCAATTATAAAATACGAGTCCTTGTTAACATATGAATACCGCTATAAACACCAATCTCAAATTTAGGTTGTTGCACTTGAAATGGCGCAAAACTGAAATGAATGCATTGTTTATAACTGTTAAAAAAACGCAAATCAGATTGTTCATGTTTACATTGTTAGTAACGTTTGACTTACTTTTATTGTCTCACCGTTAACATCTACTGTCTTCTCGCGAAAATCTACACCTATCGTTGCCTCTGTCTTTTCGGGAAACTTGCCTCCACAAAATCGAAATGTCAAACACGTTTTCCCAACATTTGAATCGCCAATAACAATGATTTTAAAAATTCGTGTTTGTTTTGAACTGCTCTCGATACTGCTCAATATATCTTCGCCACCGTCATCTTTTTTCATGCTCTCTTCTTTGTCTTCCATTTTCTCTGTGATTAATGCCGAGCTGCGTTATTCACGACTGTTGTAGATCGACAGTGTTTGGTTAGCTTCGCGACAAACGCGTCGTGACAATAACTGCGAGTTTTACTTCGGTATATTATTGTCGCTTTCCGCCATGTTTGTTACTATTTTTAGAGAAGTTTCGTCGCTGGCGCCATGGCATGCCGGGAGCTATGCAGTCACCTGATATCTAAACAGCTGATACGACAACAACAACTTCGTTCTTGGTAACTTGATTAAGAAAAAACACAATCTCGTGATAATCTAAATTTAATAACTATTCTTCTAATGTTAATGGGAAATATAACAAGTCGTCTATTCTAGCTGTATTCCTCATATCCCTGAGGTCAGGTCACAGGAGGTCATCTGGGGTCACAATACAGACATGGTGTGCATGGGTTAATCAATCGACAATAGTTGATGGTTTTTAGGTGACTAAACTACCATCAAAATGTCTTCTCGGCTGGAAATAATAAAAGATCACTTTGTCACTCAGCGTTCTAGACATATCGTCGGTACAGACTGTTCAAGTGAAAATCTGCCTCAAGCACTGAACCAGGTAAGGGGTGGGCCATTTAAAATAAAGGGGAGTAAAGTTTTAAGGAAAAAGTGCCCTTGCTGATTTCTTTTGTTCAAATTGCATTCCCCAATGTTTTTAATGTTCAACCCTTGCAGAGACTGAAAACAATATATACAATCTTAATATCAATATCATAATTTAATTTTCACAATATTATATTGGTTTCTAGAAGTGCTCCATTTGTCTGTGTTTTCCACTTCAAAGAGCAGATCATTAGCAACCCAACATTAACAAATTAATTCGTCCATATACTCTCCAGTCCGCACAATTCCAGAAGCCGTACCTAAACACGAATTGGTGACATCACAAAATACATGACCTTTATTCAGGGTCGTTTGTTCGGTATATACAAATTGGTATATACAAATTACAATAAAGATACTTTAAAAAATAAGACATTACAAATAAGGTGGAACAAATCATGTGACAATATAATGATAAGTACAGTAATAACTTCTAGCTTAACAGTTGAACAAAATGATCATATAGATAAGATAAGATAATTCGTTATTACAACCATATTGAATGAATTTCAATTTAGGTGAATACAAATGTAATAAAGGTATAACAAACTATTCTAAAAAACTAAAACTATACTTATCATAAAGATACAGTAAAGAAATATTACTGGTACTTGAACATAAAAATTAAAATATTATTATAGTCAGTGGGGTCACACCAAGGGTCCTGTGGTTGAAACTATGTCATGACGTGATGCACGAGGAAGACATCATTAAATACTCACAAAATCTCAATACAAAACGGGGTGGGGTGTGGGAGGTGTGGTCACGTATTACAATGTAGCAAACATGGGAAATGAAAAAAAAAACGCCTAATACAAATGCCAAGGGCTTGAATTCTACTAGATAAACACTCGCCAGAACCAAACCAATCATTTTGGCTTTCCCATTCAACTAGTCGGGACATTAAAATACTGTAGAATACTATATTTTCACTTGGAATTTATTTTCGCTATTTTCGCTGAAGGGATGATTCAGTGAAAATAAAATCCAGCGAATATACTTTTTTTCCTATGTTTCACATTAAACTAATCAAAAATCAGTGAAAATAAATTCCATACAAAACGCCCTAAAAGCCTTTTCAGCGAAAATTAATTCCAGCGAAAATAAAGTATTCCACAGTAGTTAGCAAAATGAAGACCACTCAACGACCAACGTCGTGGCGTGGTACACAAGCGTGCCATCGAGATAAAAACAAAATTAGCTTGAAAAAGCAGTGGTTTGAGTCCCGCTCAGAGAAAGTTTTTTTCACGAAAATGAGCCTCAAATATTTGTAGAGACATTTATTCTCTCAATTTAACAACTTGTAATGGTGGAAATTAATTAAACAAGAGTTGTTTACATCAAAATAAGTATCAAATATTTGTTCATACTTTGATTCGGTTTAAAACCCATCCATGCCTGTCTTTTCTCACAAACACCAACTTGCAATGAAAATAATATTACAACAAATTGTTTGTGTGACTACCTACTTGGTTCAATGGATTTGTTCACTGTTAGCAATGTGAGAGATCGTTGGTTCAAATTTCTCTGGTTTGCAACATTTTTAAATGCTAGTGAGAACAGGTCTCCTGTAAATAAAACCTAAATCCTATATCATTTGTGTTAAGACACTCTTGGTACAGTGGACGAAACAGTGCGCTGGTAACTCAAAGGTTGCATGTTTGAATCACTGACTGGACACTCCTACAAAAGTTATGAAAAATGTTAAAGACATATACAGCTCAAAGTTTCAGTATATCAAGAACTCAAGTCAGCTCAATAACAGATATAATAATATTACAACAAATTATTTGTGTGACTACCTACTTGGTTCAATGGATTTGTTCACTGTTAGCAATGTGAGAGATCGTTGGTTCAAATTTCTCTGGTTTGCAACATTTTTAAATGCTAGTGAGAACAGGTCTCCTGTAAATAAAACCTAAATCCTATATCATTTGTGTTAAGACACTCTTTGTACAGTGGACGAAACAGTGCGCTGGTAACTCAAAGGTTGCATGTTTGAATCACTGACTGGACACTCCTACAAAAGTTATGAAAAATGTTAAAGACATATACAGCTCAAAGTTTCAGTATATCAAGAACTCAAGTCAGCTCAATAACAGAACAGTAGAATACTACCTCCAATGAAAGCAAGTCAAAGCCGTGGAAGTACGAACAAGGTTACCATCTGCATGTCGCATGCACACCAACAGATTATTGCTGCTCTCCAAATGGGTCCCTTTTTTGTATTGACCCCCTAAGGTTTGCCCTTTCTAAATCTTACCCCCACAAATTGTATATCACCCTCTTTTAGAATGTATTGACCCACAAATTAATGAATAATCATGACACTGCCATGTCATGAATAAATTAGCATAACTTAAAAAAAATTGCATAAAGTATAGGTACGTCTTCTGGAATTATGCCAATCTTTCTTACAGCTTGATATTCCCGATGTGGAAGTGTTGGCTCCACCACAGGGTCTGGAAAATGAATTTAACACAATCTTCACAGTGGAGGCTGTTTCTTTCATTGCGGAATTAGTTCAACAATTTGACAAAAATGTAGACCAGGTAAGTGAATATTTTTATGAAGTGCATGTTTTTATTTAAAAGAAACATAACAACTTGCTGATTCACAATGATACACTGGAAGGGTCTGAAAACTACACAGGTAGAGTATCGATCAATCAGCTAATGGTGTATTACCCTGAAAACTTTCACATGACTGTGTTTGTATTTGTTGTCTTCAAAGTATAAAAACATCTCAACATACCTTGTATATATTTATAATCCAGCCTATATTTACTAATGTTAAACTATTTGTTTATATTAGATGCTGCAAGCTCGCATTGTACGGAAAGCTAATTTAGATTCAAGTGGAGCTTTACCAGACTTTTTATCAGAATCTAGACACATTCGTGAAAGCTCATGGAAAGTCAAACCAGTACCACGTAGATTAATTAACAGACATATTGATTTAGGAGATGTGTCTCCCAGTAATGAGGTACACTTGAAGAATGCCTTGAAGTCAAAAGCACAGGCAATACAGGTATCACTGTAATCTAAATATTTTGAACTTCATTGTATAGAGCAATCAAGTTTGTTGTGTCGGTATAACTCTGTAACAGGAAAAACAAACCACCAGACTAATAGTTGAAATCTGTGAAGTTATTTTTCATCCAAGAAGCAATAAAAAGCATTTTGATACAAGTACTCATTCATCAGAAATACCCCAACACGAAGATATCAGTGTCTCACTTGTCAGCTATGCACAATACACAATCAATACAATAAAATGTATTCGGGCGCTGTAGAATATCATACCCGGTAATGAATTATTTGTGATTGAAACTGGATGGCATAGTTTTGATGCACCTATCAAGAAGAGACCGACACTACCCAAGATCACATGCACCCAGTGTGCTACCAAGGATCAGATCAGCAACCCTTGACCAAGAGCCCAAACAACTGTATCAAAATATAATTACAAAACTGTCAAAATAGTGAATTACAAATCTTATAGTTGGAAATTACAATGAAATATCAAACACTAGGTTTATCAAATAAAGAACAAATACATTACAACAAAAATAAACTGTTTCTCCAATACCATTCGCCCTTTGTGGTGACTTTGTAAGTAAATGCGAACTGTCTAACTGCTTCAAATTACTCAATAATTACATTTTGTACATAGAATTACAGGAAGTAGAAGTTTGGCAATGTAAGTTTGATAGTAATTCATTATTGTATTATTAAATAGCAATAGAGAGTTTAAGCGTACATAGCGGGAATGTAACATGTTGTTCTAATTTTGTTTGCATTATGTTCTTGGGTGTCAAAAAACTAATTAAGTACAAGCACCAACAACGTAACTGAAACAGAACCATGTCAACCGGTCTCTCATTGGTTAACCATAATTGACTATCCCATCAAATTTGTTATGTCATTTCACGTTCGGAATCTGAATTTGACAGAGCCCTCGCTATTTCCATCCATTCTGTTGAGGTCCCAGGCCTGTTTGCCGAAACATCTTTCAGCAGATCAATGTCATGCGTTACCGTCCATCTAAATACATGTCTCTTCGCGGGAGTGGCCATTTTGAAATGTTTAAGAATAATTCATTTAGTTCCGTTTAAACTATAGTAGATGGTTAGTACACATCGCCTTTTGAGAAAGTGAACATAAATGCCCGGTGTTGTCTGCTTTGTTTACATAACGAGGTGACCAGTTGTGTACGTTTTCAGTGGGTGTAAATATCAGCTAAAATGCAACCAATATTTCTCATTACACCATAAATATACAAAATCACTCTAATAAAAACGTTCTATCAATGTCAGTAAAAATTATTCACAATTGACAATGAGAAAAGCTCTCGGAAATCAACTACAAGTCAGTCACCTTGTTCACGTTCAAAACGACTGCCGTACGTACCTGGCAACCGATGACGTCATTGGTTCTCCATACAAATATTTATTTCCACATGTTACATCTCCATACATATATTTATTTCCACGTGTTACATCTTCATACATATATTTCACTAGTACATGTATCTAGACTATGCAATACTGAGTTTTTAATGTACGTAATGAGCTCATTTGCATATTTGATTACTTTTTGTGTATTAACTGCATGTAATTTATATGATAATACTTATGATAATAATACTGTGCTTTAATTGTTAAAATTATTTACGCCGTAATCACATAAGGTTTCTGTTATGTGCTTTAGTGTGCAGACTAATAAGTATATTAACATAAAATCATGTTTAAGGTAAAGTGTGTGTTTTTCTTCCTAAACCCTTAATTGAAAACAATTGAAAATAAACTTTAATTTTCAGGTTGATTTCGATGATGGTCATTGTCCAAGCTGGAAGAACCAATTGTTAGGATATTACAATATCTATAACGTGGTTTATAATAAGTATCCTGATATTGCAGCATTGTCCGATATTCCAGTTTTGATGTTAAGACCAAGAGCTTGGAACATGGTAGATCATGCAGTTATGGTAATTACTATATAGCAAAACATGCATGTTTAATGTACTTTTCAATTCCCATTAAACAAAGTCCAAAATGGGGACTTATGCTTTGGTTTCTTTCTGTCCGTCTGTCCATTAGCAGACAAGACATAAATCTGTTAACCTTTGACTACTAATGGTATTTTTAGTCTCAAAAAACACCTTGTGTTCTCCAAGCATGTCTCGACTGATTTTGATTGATGAACATCAATTTGTTTGTAATCTGATCCAGCAAATTAGCAAAACTAGTTACAACACAGCATCTTTTTGTGCATCGGTGGCATATATCATATTGGCTTAGATGGCCATGTTAGATTTAACATTTCTCGGTCATACTCTGACCAATTTTGTTCAAGAAATTTGTCTTTCCTTAGTGGATATGTATTAACACGCTAGATACTCTTTCCCAATTTAATTATAATCTACGTCTTTTATCGTTAATAATACATGTCCAGTTACTAAAAACTGGACGGGGACTATGCCATTGACAATGATTTGTTGATAAGTAATGGTCTCTTTGCATGTGATTTCACAGCTGTTACACCACAAGATGTTTCACATGTTATTTGTACTGTGGTTATTTTGATGGTAATCGCGTATGGCCAGTAATATCTGGGCAACAATATTTGAAATGACAAACCTACAAAAGCCTATCTTGTCTATGGAGGAAATCACTAATTTATCGTGTCAAGGTGTTACTTTCAAATACTGTAGAATAATTTATTTTCGCTTAGAATTAATTTTCGCTATTTTCATTGAAGGAATGATTTAGTGAAAATAGAATCCAGCGAATATACCTTTTTATATGGTATATTTTACATTCAACTCGTTAAAAATCAGTGAAAATAAATTGCATACAAAACACCCAAAAAGTCTTTTCAGCGAAAATTTATTCCATCTAAAATAAAGTATTTTACAGTAATCGATTGTTATTTATTTATTAGTTTGTTTGTTTGTTAATTAAAGGTTAATGGTAAAGAAGTAGCTGGTCCTCTATTGGATTTTGGATTATTAATATACCATTTTGGACACATACTATTGGCCAATGAAAGTGGACCATTCTTTTATTTATCCAAGGTAAAGAATTCCTACATAATATTGTATAGAAAATAAAAATCTCAAAGAAGAGGGATAAACAGACATGTAATTAAAATACAGAATCACAAAATTATTGAACCTGAATGAGTGTATGCTTTGATATGTGAGGAATTAAAACTGACGTACAGTTAATATTTACTATTCATTTGTTTTCATGATTTTATTTATCCCAGTTATTACGATAGATGCAGTAATCTAAAGGAAAAAAAAATGGTATATATTTACTTTGCAGTTTTATCAATTTAAAATTGATAGCAAATTTGATATCAAAATTGCTTCCAGAATCTTCTCTAGCATAAATTGTTTTCAAAAAAAAAGGGAAAAACAGAAATTCAAATTTATTGAAGTTTATCATGAACCCTCTGAGTAACATTCACCAATGAGCGTATCGTGCATAAAATAATATCAATCGGTTTAATTGATGAATCAATCAAGATGTGAAAAGTCTATCATATATGGTTAAAACAAGTGTGATACACAATTGAATACTGAGTGGTTTTTTTTCTAAGAATGCTTTTGCTGCAGAATAAAAAATTACCAGGTAGTCTATTGTGAATTTTCAAGGTGGATGTTCTTGCAAAGAACTCCACTATCATCTTGAAGTATTTCATTAGGACTATATGTATGTGACATGCTGTGCCCTCACAGTTTAGAATCAGTTTATCAACAGCCAATCAGACTACTTCTTTCATTTTCATGCTTGGCCAAGCTATCAAAACAAATATGTCTGCGCACCGTGGAAGCTGTGTTAGCTTGGATGTCGATGATGTAAAAGATGGAGACATCAGAAATGCAAAATTTCAAGTCCTTTTTAACAGTCATTTGTAACAAAGCTTTCTATTGGTCTGTAAACCTTCTATCATGCAACCATGTGACATACATGGTTATGAATAGCGTTACCGCACAACATCGTGCAGGCAGATGATGGGGTGTTCATAAATTTAAGAATATTTTTTTCAATGATTTTTGCATCTTATTGATATTTATTTATTAGTTAGAAGGTCATAAAGAAGCCAGGTTATGGAACAAAGTATTTGATTGGTCTCAACAAAAGGTTAGTATTCAATAATTGTAATATTTGTTATTATTCCTAATTAGTAATTAGTAATTAATTTACATCCTCATCTGTAACTCTATTTGTTTACAAATTTATCAATTTTATTGGAATATATTTATGAATATTGATTAGAATAAAGCATAAAAAAACAAGTGATGATGCATTCAAAATGGGTAAATATATGTATTTGACTGGCCAATTATTGCATTCAATCTTCCTGGTGTAATTAACATTCAGTGATAGAATTCATGTTGTAGTAGAATCACATAGACATTGGGTGACCAAAATTGAAAAAAAAAAAAACATTTACACTTTTATTTTTTACTGTAAGATGAGGTGTGGTACACATACTTTAATACTTTTATTATACATCATTTACAAATGTGTATAATTATGCTCATAGATGTTAAACAAATGTTAAAGGAAGGAATCCAGAAAATATTTGGACTTAAGTGACTGAAGTACTTACAGTTATTGTATATTGTCTGTGAATGAAATAGTTATGGGGTTGGGTCTAAGTTTGTGGTTTGTCTTAAACATTGAGTGTTTACTGTCCAGGGTTTTATTCTTCACATTAGATAGAATTAATTCTTATGAAATTGCGAATAACCACCACAAAGGTATCCAAGTCTGTACAATGTGTGATTACAATTATGTTTTTATCCCTTTATGTACTTATCAATATGTTTGATTTTCAGTTAGAACTTCCCCATGGCTGCATCAAAGCATGTGTGTTGATTGAAAATATCTTGTCTTCTTTTGAAATGCATGAGATATTATATGAACTGCGTGACCATTCTGCTGGTTTAAACTGTGGCATATGGGACTACTCTGCTTCATTTGTTAATAAATTTGGTAAGCAGTAACATGCAACAAGCTATTTTGATTGTATTTAGCAACTAGGAATACAGTTCAATGACTAGTGATAACTACCAAATAACAATATAGTTTGATAAAAAATGATAACTAACAACTAGTAGGGGCTTAATGAGAAGTAACTAACAATTAACAGTAAAGCTTGAGGACTAGTGACTAGTGATAACAAGCAGTATACTATCAACTAGCAACATTTGATGTCTCATAGTAACTAACAATTAGCAGGGTGATGATGACTGGTAACTTACAATAAAGTTTGATGGCTAGTGATAACTACCAAGCAACTGTAGCATTTGATGAGTAATGACTAGCAACTAAAATAGAATGTGATAACTAATGGTAACTGGTGGTGTTTGATGAGTGGTAAATATCAACTAACAAAAGAATTTTATTTCTAGTGGTAACGAGCAACAAGTATCAATAGTTTTTCATTCCAACTTCATACATCATATTATATGATCAAATAGATTTCTTTTGCTGGTTACCATGGTGATGAAATGAGAAATCCTTGTGTGTATTGTATGTAATAACAGCTGATATGAATGGTTGAATGATTTTATAGAACAGAATTGGTCAGTTCAATAATTTAAAAATTAATAATTACTTTGCAGGTCATCGTAGTGCCTTTCTCTTGCCAGATAGAAATAAATATGTCAACATGGAAAAACACTTCCTTAAAAGCTATATGGATCTTGTGGTTCAGACGTGTCATCGCCGTGGTTGCCATGCAACAGGTGGCATGTCTGCATTGTTATTACCCAATGAAAATTCAAAAACTTATCGGGAAGTACTTCAGAAAACCACAAGGTGATTATAGATGTATAAAATACTTTAGAAAAGCAGTTATTGTAGTATAAAATATTTTTTTTTTATTTCAAATACTGTTTTTGTAGTAAAAAAAAATGTTGATACTTTTCTTTGTTTTTATTAGTGGCAAATTACGAGAAATTGAGGCAGGTGTTGATGGATTTCTGGTGTATGATATTAGACTCATTGATCATATGCATAAGGTAAGACTTTATTTTTTTTAAGACTTCAAATGTTTGGTTATTTGTTGTTGTTGAGTAAAGCCATGTTTGGTGTTAACATTTTTGTTAATGATTGACACATGTTTTAGTTCCACTCAAATCCAAATAGAAATTGTTTCCTCAACAATGTATGATTTTTTGTTTGTAACATATATTGATATTTGTAATTTGAAAATGTCATTTTAAAGATCACATGTTACTTCAATATATTAATACAATAATACTTTATTATCACTGTAAAGAAATTACAATCTTTTTTGAGCTCTGAGTAATAAAGTTAAATTAATAAACATGAACACAAATTAATTATAGTATAAAAAAAAACAAAGAAAGTTTCTAAATGCTTCTTTTCAAGTTTGCATTATCAATGTATTGGATTAGTGTTTTCAGTAAATGTTTATCTGATGCGTTCATGATATAATATATTATTATTATGGCCATGCATATCAATGTTCTGTTACAGTGATTGTAAGTTCACAGTTGATATCTGTTTAATTTTTAGTTGTTTGATAGACATGCACCAACCGTGAATCAATTATTTGTCAATCGATCTGATGTTAAAATCACTGCACAGGATTTATTGGTTATGCCAAGGGTGAGTGTTCAAAGCAATCTAAATTCTGCATTTCTGTTCAATTGAAGCTACTCATGCTGTATTATGTATTAGTAACAAATATTTTGGTTGACGCCAGCATAGCGCATTAAACTGCCATTTGATAGGAAGATGGCTGCACAGCCCTGTCATGTAGTCCCAAACATGAATATGACTTCTGTGGCAAAAATGCACTATGTCAGCACTAGCACTTGCAATTGCCCCCCCCCCACCCTCCCCCCCCCCACCCCAAACAAAAGTCAGGAGAGACAATAGTGACATTCAATGTCCGGAACTGTCGCCTGGCACAAAAAAAAACAAATTGGAGTAAAAAGAAATCTGCCAAAGTACATTTCAAATTTCTTGGTATGATTTATCAAAGCTGTCACAGGAAATTTGTTATTACTTTTACTTTTAAAACATGGACACATTGATCAGTAATCTTGCTGCTGTTGGTGATGCGCCATTAATTTATCAAGATTTTGTAAAAATCAAGACTTGCAAGGAATAAATAAGCTGGACAATACTTATTTGTTGTAGCTGTGATATTATAACCTGAAATTTGAAAAGAAATATAGGATTTTTTGAAATGCTCTGAATAATAAGATTTTTTCCTCAACAGGGAGGAGTGACATTTGCTGGACTATTACATAACATAGCGGTCGGTGTCCTTTTCATCTATTCATGGCTTCGAAGTGAGTCACATCGTTGAGGGTTTGTTACATTTGCAGTATGCTAAGTAAGATGGTGTGAGTCCCATGCAATGTATGTTAAGTAAGATGGTGTGAGTCCCATGCAATGTATGCTAAGTAAGATGGTGTGGGTCCTATGCAATGTATGCTAAGTAAGATGGTGTGAGTCCCATGCAATGTATACTAAGTAAGATGATGTGAGTCCCATGCAATGTATACTAAGTAAGATGGTGTGAGTCCCATGCAATGTATACTAAGTAAGATGGTGTGGGTCCCATGCAATGTATGCTAAGTAAGATGGTGTGAGTCCCATGCAATGTATGCTAAGTAAGATGGTGTGGGTCCCATGCAATGTATACTAAGTAAGATGATGTGAGTCCCATGCAATGTATGCTAAGTAAGATGGTGTGGGTCCCATGCAATGTACATGTATACTAAGTAAGATGGTGTGGGTCCCATGCAATGTATACTAAGTAAGATGATGTGAGTCCCATGCAATGTATGCTAAGTAAGATGGTGTGAGTCCCATGCAATGTATACTAAGTAAGATGATGTGAGTCCCATGCAATGTATACTAAGTAAGATGGTGTGAGTCCCATGCAATGTATACTAAGTAAGATGGTGTGGGTCCCATGCAATGTATGCTAAGTAAGATGGTGTGAGTCCCATGCAATGTATGCTAAGTAAGATGGTGTGGGTCCCATGCAATGTATACTAAGTAAGATGATGTGAGTCCCATGCAATGTATGCTAAGTAAGATGGTGTGGGTCCCATGCAATGTACATGTATACTAAGTAAGATGGTGTGGGTCCCATGCAATGTATACTAAGTAAGATGATGTGAGTCCCATGCAATGTATGCTAAGTAAGATGGTGTGAGTCCCATGCAATGTATGCTAAGTAAGATGGTGTGGGCCCCATGCAATGTATGCTAAGTAAGATGGTGTGAGTCCCATGTAATGTATGCTAAATAAGATGGTGTGGGTCCCATGCAATGTATGCTAAGTAAGATGGTGTGAGTCCAATGCAATGTATGCTCAGTAAGATGGTGTGGGTCCCATGCAATGTATGCTAAGTAAGATGGTGTGAGTCCCATGCAATGTATGCTAAGTAAGATAGTTGGACACATCCAACATATACAATCTAAAACGTAAAAAGATGTGGGTCTCGCGTAATGTATACAACATGTAACAGTGTGGGTCCCATGAAATGTATACAACGTGGGAACAATTCTTTTTTTGCTTGAACATGTGCTGTACAGCAGCTGTGACACATCATCTTGTAAGTGAAGAGCCACATAAACAATTGAATTCTGCATTGAATTTGTCTTTGGTGTAACAAAATCACAAAATCTATAATTTTGCTTTAAAATCAGAATTGCACACTGTCCTCTATTAATCATAATTATTTCCGTTTATTTTTATAATGAATTCTTATGTATTTTGTAGGTCAAGGTCACTTTATCTATAAAGGTGCAGTGGAAGATTCGGCCACAGCTGAAATATCTCGATCACAGGTAATTACTGGGTCAAAACCAAAAACTTTTTTACTTCAAACTTTCACAAAGTCGAAAGTTGTCACAGAAATTCTAGTAAAATAATTTGCATAATGTTGCATAAAAATGTTAGTGGAAAAGGAGTTAAATGATATCTCAGTTTATAATTATCATTGAATTGAAAAAAAAATGTGAAAATTCATAAACGTTGCATATGCTATAATATGCAACTTCGGGAATGTTCGTAATTTTATTATTGTTTGAGGGAGTTTGCAAGAACTTAAAGAACGCCTATACAAATCAATGTTAGGGAAATAAATTTGGAACTGAGAATTAGTGTATTGATGACTGTGAGACCTACTTGATCAGTTTATGGATGACAGTGACTCTTTAAATAATAATCACAATTTACTGTATCAATGTCAATTTCACTTTACTATTACAATCTCTTAGGGACAACATCAAAAGTTCAATGTAGGATAAAAAACTTAATTCCTATAGTTTTTTCCTAATTGATAAATATTGATACCCAGCCACCAAACCTTCAGCCATTCAAGAGGAAATAATAAAGGGGAATATACGCATGCGCTATTACTTTTCTGGGTTCTGCACATGCTCTGGGTCCATGCCCTGAAATTGACCTCATTTGACACAAATATTTACACTCAGACCAAACCAAACCATTTTCTCGTCTTGGATGTTTTTTTTTCATTCTCTGTTATTTTTGTCCATGATTGGATCGAAAAAAAATGAACTACAAATAAAAAATAAAATCGTTTTTTCAACCCCCCCTCCCCAAACTAAAGCAAATAAGTTTTTTATCCGACATCGATCTTTTGACGTCGTCCCATGCTCTTTCACTCTTTCAATTCAACAGTAACAATATAATGAGTATACAATTAATGGTTTGTTTATTGTGTTCAGGTTTGGCAATGGATTCGGCACCAAGCTCACCTAGAGGATGATGGCAGACTTATAACCAGACAACTTGTGTTTATTCTTGTAAAGGAATTTGTCCATAATATCCAAGAATCAGACCCAAAATTTAGTACAGCCAGTGACAGAAAACAACTTAACATTGCTGCTGATTTATTTCAAGAAATTGTTACTAAAAGAGATTTCCCAGAATTCATCACCACTTATTTGAATTTAGAGCATGCTTTTTTGACTAATTGATTTCAATATATTTTTAATAATTCTGGTTTTACTGTTATCTGTTGAACCTCTGCAATCTGACTTATAGTATTAAAGCAGGAGGGGTGTCACCTGCGTATGCCCGGAAATTGAGTCCCAAGCGATGATAACAACACATGCTAAAAACGCAAAGGCTCATGGGTAGACGCTTGTTTGTAAAAAAATGACACGCTATGACCATCTGATGCATGCGCATAAAACAACTCTCCCGCTTTGAAATAAGATGTACCATATTAGTATGAGTACATCAACTTTTGCCCGCTACATATGACCAGCTCCAATAAGGTTTTGTTGAACAAGACCAATGCCAGTCTCTGTCTGTCTACAATTGGCTAATCTTGAGGAGCACCAGTCATTAAGACCATTACCAAAAAATGGACCTGCATTTTTTTTTAGTGACAACTGATCCTTCTACCGTAATACAAATTACAAAAAAAATGCACATATTCTAACATCTATTGCAGTGATTTCAGTCAGTAGATATATTCTAAGTAGGTCCAACTGCAGTCATTCTGGTGAATGAGAATTTGCAATATGATCACACATTGTTACCATAGAAACCAATGGTATATCACTATTTTTATTGGTGTTTAACCAACGTTTTGTGTGAACAGTAGTTAGATGACAGACATTATACTTTTATCTGAGTAAATAGAATGATATAATTCTTTTGATACTTATCAATAAAAATATTGTAAATATCAGTGATTAAAAATTTTTTTTATATTTTCTTGTTGTGGTTGAATGCTGTTGCCATATCAATTAGCATGCCGGTATTTAAAAAAACCAAGACCAGCTTTTTGAAACATGTATTCAGGTAATCTTGGCTTTATTGGTGATGTATTTTCCAGTTTGAATCTTTCAACTTTTTATGGACTGAATCTTCATATATGTATCGTCATAATTATGTCATAAAATAACTGTGATAATATTCATAGTCGCGTACATCAAATTTGGGACTGTTTAAAAGCTGACACTATTTGAAAAGTACTGGATCACAGCTGGTTTGCAACAGCTAAACTTGAGAGAAACTTGGCTCCATTGTTTAAGATTGACTTTATACTCTAATTCAATTTTTTGTAAAGAAGTAATGATTATATGTTTATGTTAGCTTATTTCTCAAGAATACATTATGTGAGATAAATCTAATCAAGGTAAATCTTGTCAATTTATAATCAGGAGAGACCATGGCTATACATCCTGACTTTACAAACCAAGACAAGAAAAGATAATTTTAACAAAACCAATACAATTGGTGAAAAATTTAAATAATTTAGTATTTGTAAAAAAACAACTGGGTGGCGTGCGGTCACAAATTCTTGGTTATGGATTAGTCCTTGAAAATAGCAAAAATGAAAACTAATAAAATAATAATTTTTGCGATATCTCTTAATTTTTAGACTATTTTGTATTTCAGCCTTTTTTAATTTTTGTTCATATTCGAAAAAAACCAAAACCTTTTAAGCAATTCACCTGTATGATAAAAAAAGACAAATATGTCGCCCCCTGGCGTCCAAGTCAGGGAAATCTCGTTAAGATCACGTTCAACTCGTTCTCGAGATTTAAATTGTTTGTTGACAACCAAGATGGCTGATGTTGTTCTAAATTTGTAAGTCGACACTATCAAAATAAAACAGAATATTTTTGACTTTATCACCTCGAAAGCGACGACACTCATCTGTAATTTACACTCAGGATTATAAAGCGTGATTTAAACATAAAACTCGGTAAGTAAATAGTCGAGAAAAAAAACACCTTTTTAGTGATTGCATGAACCGTAAAAGCAGACATGTTCGTTCTTTCCTTCCTGACCCGGTTTTTTTTTAGTGGTGTTTGGTTTCTCTCAACAATTAGACTATCGCCACGAGAGTCGGTGATTTTAATGGCCATGTGTGTGACCCTTCCACCAAACTTAACGAGAGATCTGAAAATAATTAGCAGAAATAAACCTAAATAACGTTCTTAAAAAAATGACCCACTTCCTGATATAGTTGAGTCTGTGAAGTACAAATATTGGTTACCTGTAAAACAGCAACCACCAGTTGCCAATTATGAATATTAGTTCATACTGCGCACAGTGGGGGGGGGGGATACCGTTTACGCCTCGCAACTACGCAATCTTGGGTTCATTTGCATGACATTACAATTCACACACAAAAAAGTTTGACGCGTGTTCTGATCATGAAGCCACACTCCCTCTATCCCTATAGAGGGACTGTGATGGAGCTATAGTGCCCAGAAATTCACAATTCATATCTCATGACACCGAGTGTTCCGAACTAGCTGCTACATTTACATCTTTCCTGCAAAATCAAAAAATGGCGAACGTATTTATGCTATACCACAGTCCCTGGAGCCAACAACAGTTGATACTTGTGGTGGATCATGCTATGTTTTTGTAAGTAATATACTTGCATCGGACCACATAATTCCCTGGATAGTCCCTTATAAATGCATCAATTTTTTTAGTCTATACATGTTTACCTATGAGCGTTTACTCATTCATTTTGGTTATCGTTGAAGGCTTTCAGGTGATGTCCCCCCCCCCCCCGACATGTTTTAGTTTCTGCCCAAACAACACAAGCAGGGAAGGCTGATATTCTTTCAATGAGTATGTGAATTGTTTTGTTATAGGTGAGAATGACATCAAAGCCAGCTGTTGATGCATCAAATCAGGTGGCACCACCATTAGATTTCTCTTTCAGATGCCTAACTCAGATGTCAGGTAAATATAACACAACTACTGTAGGACCATAATAACCAAGCTTGAAAAAATGTGAAGAAAATACTACCCTCAACTCTCTAGACCTGTAGCTAAATTATGTTCATTTGATCAAAATGGTCAAAAATATTATGGAAAAATACTCCAAAATAGGCAAACTGTTGCACCACAATTTTGGATAGAAAAATGATGAGGCTCAAAAGGTTTGAGTGGGTAAAGTTGTATCATCAGTTAAATATGCATGTTTTATCTGAAATCCAGTCTTGCAATACAGTTTAGAATTCTGCTTTGGATCACACTCAACACAACTATGTACTAGATGTTTCTTGTTTGAAGTCCGCTTGGACAATGTGGCAAAAGTTGTCATACATAATAATAATAATTATCTTTATTGTAGCTGTTATTCTTTGGTTTGTGTATACTTTGAAGAAGCTTATGGAAAATGCTTTGAATTTGAATAATTAAGAAAACTATATTCATATTGTTAGAAGGAAACTGATGATGACGCCTTGAGATGCTGAAAACTCAATCCTCTTTCAATCTGTTTACAAAAAAGTTCTGACCCAGATTTCTTGGGATTCACAAAATATTGTTATTTGAAATAATACAAATCATTTGCTATATATGGCACATTTCTAGTCATTTTTTATAGTATTAAAAATGTATACCTGTAAATGTATATGGCCAACCTTTAATTTATTGTTGTATTGATCTTGTATCAATTCTGTCATTCATGTCACCGCATTCATTGTATTTTTCATTATTATTCAAATTTTGTCTCCATTATTATTATTTTTGTTATCATCTGGTCACAGGTTATCATCATGGTTGCGGAATGCTAAAAATAAATGTGCTCTGAGGAGAAATGGTCACGTTGTGTGGGGCGCTAACACAACTGCTTAGAATTTACTCATTGATATATGGCTGGTGTGGGAGTAACACTATCTTGAACTACTTGATTTATCCAAAGTTTTTACATATTCAGGATTCAATCATTTCTTGTGGAAATAAAAAAGAACTCCTGCACATCTATTGCACATTTGCTCACTTCTTCCCCAAATTGGTTGACTTGATTTCTTCTGTAGTCATCCTCACTCTTCCTCGTTATATTTGAACATTGATCCACAAGAAATGTTTGAAAACCGTTAACTTTAGATAAATTAAACGATGATTAAAGATAGTGATATCATACCACTGATGCATACCCCCTTCCTCTTCACTAGAATTACTAATTCCTATAAAATTTTTGTGTGACATACCCTTACTCATCGATCACGCATGACACTAATGTGTATACTATATTTATTACGCATTCCCATTATCCCACCTATGCTTGCTTCATCACTCGAGCAGTACCACCTATTTTTTTATTCTGTAAATCACTTCAATTCAATTTTCTAGCAGCTAAAATTTAGCAGTTTAAAGTAATCTCTTCTCACTCCATGCACTTCTCACCATTGCATGAACGCTTCTTCACCTGTTGCTCTCTCTCTCTCTTTATTTGGGTATTCTCTACTATATATATGTGATGACAAAAACATGTCATTGCAGATGTTTTAGAGGAGGACCCTAGGATAGGTAGTCGTCCTTTGAAGACAACTGATGAAGGCAAAGTGATCAGTTCGGCTTTTAAATTGAATAACAATCGAATCCAGGACCTTAATGGTTTTGCTGATGTTGTTTCTAATATTCTTGATAAACCGGAAGAGTTGTCCTGGATTGATTTGTCGTTCAATGATATCTCTAAAATTGATTCTGTAAGTATAAATGAGGTAATGTTGGATACTGGTGTCTGTGTTATTGTCTATACTTGCTCACAGTCCTTGGAATAATTGTTGTATTGCTAATACAGACAAAGATCCAGGAGTTTTACAGTACAGACCATTTTGAATGGTTTTCTGGTAGCATACAGTAGCTTCTTCCCTACTCATTACATATTTTAGGGCCACACAAATAATGAAAATTTCTGACTTTATTTAAAAAATATTGTATACAATATATCTGTTTGATAAATTTGCAAAAAAATAGTTTTGAGGGTCTTATGGTTAGAGGTGTGTGTTATATGAACATCTGGAAATATGGAGATATGGACATTCTCTTAATGAAGGAAAGTTTAATGGCTATGAATTTCTGATTTTTTTTTTTACAAAGCAGTGATATGGGTTTTCCTGTTTTTTAGCACATAAGGAATGCATTATTATGGATAACTGTCCTTTCCACCATGCACATCAGATGCATATTGGACCAAGTTGGTGTAAGGGCGGACGTCATAATTGAATTTTTTATTGGAAATAATTATTAAGATATGCGTTTCTGTCAGTATGTATAAATCTAATAAAGAAATTAAAAAAAAGATGATAATCAATGATTTATATCAACTTGTATTTATTTTTGTTCAAATACAGTTGTACCTGTCATCCAAGTTCAAAACTTTGACCTTATGAACAAACTATGAAATTATGGCCAAATTTGGGGGCATAAGGGATTTAAATAATTTGTATTAAATGAGATTGAATGGGGAATGGGCCAATATATTTACATGGGAAGGATATGAACACTTCCAGTCTAATGACTCGGAAATAAACATTGTGCATGACTGCCAATCACTTGTTGATGTCACCACGTTGTTAGTAATTTATGAATCAGTAAATTTTTATAACAAACTGGACAGCCAAACCTAGTGACTTTTCAACATCTGATGGTTTTCATCGTGTAATCAAAGGATGAAAAGAGTGTAAAATGAGATACAGCATTATATCCACTTGTGAGTAATGAATGACACAGACACTAGACATATCGTGTATGTAATGGAACATGATTGTAGTTGATAAAAGGGATTGAACCTGACATGACCAATTCTTTGTAGTAATATTCACTTATCTTTTAGCGTAATCTCCTTGAATAACCATCTCTACTCTTGTATCAATACTTGTATACAGTTGGTTCAAATGTTGGTTGATTAACCCAAGGCAGTCTTCTTTTATCAACTAAATGTTTTCATTATATACAGGATGCATCCATAATCAATATTATTTGGGATAGGGTTTTTACAAGGATGCTATTTTCAAATAGTATACTTGTATATCAGACTCTCAGTTGAGTCAGATGGCTTCTTTGTTGTGATTGAATACTTTATAGTGAATCATGAGAATACAAAGGTGTGGTGGGTTAGTTTTTTTACGGTTTAATATGCTTGCATGATGGAATGGTACTTACTTGTGCCTGAAGGTAAAAGGCAAGAATGTCTTGAATATTTACACATGACACAGTAGTGTAAATGCCTGGAGCTTGGTTTGTGCACTAAGAGTGTCTTATTCACATCTGCCTGTGCACAGGTAGATTAGAAATGTCAACATTCCATCCAAAATATTTCTCCCTTCATTTTTTAGCTCCGATGTCGACTTTGTCGTGCGGAGTTATCATATGTGTGATTGTCCGTCGTCGTCAGTGTCAATGTTTTACTTTTTCGACTTCTTCTAAAAAAACTACAAGCCTGAATGCTTTGATACTTGGTGTATATGTACTTTGGGTAGATCTCTATTAGGTTTGTTCATTTCATGTTGATATCGTTAATTTTAGTGAATATTTTTGTCATTTTTGGTAAAAAGTGATATTTTTGACTTCTTGTTAAAAACCGCAAGTCCAATTGCTTTGATATTTTATATGAATTGGTACTACATGTGGACCTCTCTCAGATTTGTTCATGTTGTAATGATATCTTTAATTCTCTAATATTTTTGTAATTTTTGGTAAAAAGGGATATTTTCGACTTGTTAAAAACCACAAGTGCGATTGCTTTTATATTGCATACATAGGTAGTACATGTGGACCTTATTCAGGTTTTGTTCATTTATTGGTGATATCTTCAATTATCTAATTTTGATGATTATTTTTGGTGAAAAGTGATATTTTTGAATTCTTGTTGAAAACAGCAAGTCTACATATTGTTCATTTTCTAATGATATCTTCTGTTCTTTAATTGAAATGTGCATTGCTAACAGCGGAGCTATCTCAGCCGACAGGCTGCTTGTTGAGCTAAATTATGATATTCTAACAATTGAATTTTGAAGACCATGTTATTTTTTTTTTTTATTGGCAATAAAGTATAACAGTGAAATGTTTGGCATCAGAGTAAGGGTTATCAAAATATGTCTTGCTGTCAGTGAATATTGAATTTATTGAGTACTGTAATGTAAGAACATCCAGATAGAGTTGAGGCCAAAATTGAGATGTATAGAACACTTTTATAAAACCGATTTGAGATAACTGATAATGAAGCATACTGTATGTGTACAAAAATCAACAAAATTATTATTAGGAGTAAATTTGTTAGATGTTTTTTTCTTTATAATTTAATGTTTTATTTTTGCAGATTTTAGTAAATCATTCTCATTTAAAGATGTTGTATCTCCATGGTAACAACATCAATGACCTGGAAGAGGTGGATAAACTAGCAGATTTGCCAAATTTGATAAGCCTGAGTCTGCACGGTAATCCGCTAGAAAACGAAAAGGAGTACAGGAGTTACGTGCTGTCCAAGATGCCTAACTTGAGAACACTAGATTTCAGTGGCGTCACCAAGTCTGACAGGGACACAGCGGCAACATGGAACAAGATGTATGGTGGCAAACGAAGGAAAGGCAAGAAGAAGAAACAGCAGAAACAATAACTGTTTAATAGTGTGCATTATATCACAGTAATTTGGTTAAGATTATGGATGCTGGTCAATCTTGTATTCGTCTCTGAATGGAATTGTAACATATATATTATTGTGTACAGAGAGTTTTATGCCTGATACATAGGTAGTTCTTCCAGGGTAAGGTAGCATAACCTACCATGTCTATTTTGGTTCATTGCAAAACTCAAGTTCATTATATTAAAAATATGTTTTAATTTTAACGTTTACGTCATGTGACATTCACATGGTTCAATGTCAATCTGATCATAATTTGTATTGTATGTGCTCTATAATTTTATCATATGTCAGTTATTTTATAACCCCCCGTACTTGTATCTATTATCACAGGGCTTCAGACTATATACATGTATATATCTCTTTCAGTGCCAAAAGCATGCAAAACAAATCTCAGATTTTAGTCAGATTGGACTAAAATATTTTATTTGTAATATTTATATTTTTTAGTTGAATAGAAAGCAGATTTTTTTATGGGAAGCTGACATTTGAAACACCAATTTTGAACCTTCTGTGATCGTAATGATATCATGTGATGTTCTTTCGAGTTAATACTCTATCAGTTCTATTTGATGAAAACCTGTTGTAATGTCAGTTATAGTACTATCACATTGCGTTCCCAATTATTTTGACTTGCAACATACCCAGTGATTCAATGACAGTGAAATTTGTTAAGAAAAGTTTTCCTGCTAAATTCAATTTAAATGTATATATGCAAGGCTTTTACCTCAGACATCCACAGCTTCAAAACTTGAGCACAGATCAAACTTTTGTGTATAGCAGAAATCAGTCATTAACTACCGGTATGTAATCCATTTAATTTTAACAATTTTATGGCATTTGTAAAGACAAATTTTGTCTGAGGTAAAGTGGTTTACAGTATGCAACTTACACAGAAATTTACAGGGGAACTTTCAGTAATACTTAATCCACTTACCTTTTTAAAGGGTGCCCTCATCAGTATGTTTGCAGAAAAATCTGGTGAAATTTCACATCAGTGACTACACTGTTCTAATGTGATCGTTGTATACATAGATTGTATATAAACTGTTGTATATTAGAGAGACAATAGCTGTGACTGACAATTTCTTTTTTTTTTTTTTTAAATATAACCACAAAGATGACTAAATCTCACCAAAATATTGTTTTAGACAATTGCATGGACAAAAATGAACCCACAAAAGGGTACCCGGTATATCACAAAAATTGAGTCTGTGCCATTTTTGAAATCAGTCGCGTGATACACAAAATCATCACTGTAAACCTGGATGTACACCAGCGGCCATCTTTTTACACTTTCAAATTGACACCGGAAATGTTTTACTAATATGAAAAAAAAAATTGATAGTTACAGCTATTGTACTTTACAAATTTCATGCATAACTGTTCAGTTTATACATAATCAGTTCATACATCATTTTTGTGTAATGATCACACAAGACATCCTGACTGGATCTATTTACAAGTACCCTGCAGATATCAATGATCAATGTACTTGTAAGCATGAAACGTGCATCAATCATTTCCGTATGCAGTTGAATGTCGAAGCAATTGTTACTGAAATTTAATGAATATCATTGAGATACATTTCTGGAATTGTGTGATATACGGAATATCATTGGAATTATTTGAGAAATTGCCAGAATGACTCCAACACTTTGTGAATCCAGACACATTTAAAAGCTTTAACAAATACAATTCTCATGGAGAGCCAAATGACCATTTGCATTTCCAAGGGTGCTTTCAAGTAGACAAGTCACACTGGTTTTCAAATAGTGAAAACCAATAGCATTATCTAATTCATCTATTTATAAGCTGTACAACAAAATATTGTGAAAATGTAGATCTGCAAACAGTTTTCCCAATTTTATTACGTTTATTGCTATGAATTACACAAATTCTCCAAACAATAGAAATATACACGTAATCCCTTATCTTATTAATTCTTGCTATTTGATAGAAAATACATATTGTACATGCAGTGATGTACCCTTGATACAAACTTTACATCTAAGAATGAATCAAACAGTCCAAATTTAGTGCTTTAAATAAAGGCCAACATCAAAATGTACAGACCTTTATAAAATAACACTATCACTTCAATAAATCTCTTTTCATTTACTGTCTTTATTTTAGCATTGTCATTAACTACTAGTATATAAAGTAGTGTTACATGAATGCATCCGCTTGGATTGATGCAGCACTAATTTATTTAAAGATATCTGATACCGTGCTATATGTCGATTACATGCAATGTAATCTCTGCTGGTACTGTCTCTAGTTTGAATTGTGGCAAAAATAAGACAAAGTAGGTATGCAACAATGACAAATATTATAAATACATCATTTGAGATGGATCAAATGGCAGCTCGCTCTGCAGTTGGCAAGATTCATTTGCAGATGCAATTTCCCACCTTTCAGATCACAATGTCCAATGCATGCATATATCTGGAATCCGATGGAACTTTATTCATAGCCACTTTACTATCAAAATAGCGACATAGGTGACAAGACAGAAAGTGAAATTAATACAATACTGAAGTGACCTAGGATAACGCACGGTTGTTGCTCGTTATAAAACAAGAACCCCACGCTAATCTTGTGAACATAAAAATGATTTGCATTTTAATCTATACTCCAACTGCATCAAAATGGATGAAAGGATGGTGGTGGTCGTATCACGTTCTGTTTGATATGGGACCCATAGCAATGTCTACAACGTACATTGCTTACACAAAATCAAAACTTGTGCTGTGCGAAGACCACCTCCCTTTAACCACATTAAATAAAACATTAAATATCAGCCCCCCCCCCCCAACAATGTTGTGCATATCTAAAATCAACCAGTAACTTGCAACCAGCTGATCATAAATATTTGTATACAACACAATGCAATTCAAGATAAATAGACTTAAATGTATGCACAAATTGGCATAAGTATGGATACAATATGTAGAGACGAGGACTATTGGTTTATATAGTTATATACATTTTGATTTTGATACCATAAATCCACTTTATTTTGCATGGTACCCAAACTTGTGAATGTGCCATGTCTTAAATTTATGTTTATCATTGGCCAATTAGAAAGCTAATCAAAAATAATAGATCAGTTTGATCAGTGATTTAAAGTACCTCTATCTACAGTACATCAAATTTTAATCAGATTGGGATAACACGACCATGACAGAGATACGACTATAATTTCTATAATTTAGGCTATAGCAAATAATTACAGGCCTGACTATTATATTAGGTGGGTCATTGCTTGATATAGCAGTATGTCTAGTCAGGGTGTATTTCAGATTACTTGTCGTCTAAGTTAGAAACGCTTCAATTCCTGACAAGTATTAACACATTGCCTGATGAAAGCCTCTGCAGACGTACCAAAATAAATGAGAAAAAAAAAAAAAATTGGCAGGCAATGTGTTAATGACAGTAAACATATAGGAGTTCCATTTGCTCTATGGGAATCATCAGTTTACACCATGCACACCTATTTACTCTCCTATGTTCAACATTCAAGCATGGTGGTTAATTTGCATATGGACGGTGAATAATCAAAATATGATGAAACTGTAATCTTCATTATGATAGGCATCAATAAGAACATTAATAGCTAAAGCACTTCCTCTTGTTTTTTTCAAAGATTCAAGCATGGCAACAGTGTTCCCTTTAATGTCTCATTGCATGTAAACTTACTCTTTGACCTCTAAGTTGAAATTGGACAGTACAAACTTTTCCCTTAATGGCATACGTTAACACATTATTTAACATGAATCTCTGGGAAAATAGCAGTAGAGGTTACTTTGCTTGGCAGTACCACAGTACTTCAAGTGGGAGGATCGTCACCTGCACTCGTGTGGGAATTGAGTCCCAAGCGATGATAACAATACGCGCTAAAAAACGCTTGTTTGTAAACAATGACACGCAATGGCCATCTGACGCATGCACAGGTGACGATTTTCCAGTCAGCGAAAAAAGCCAAATTAAAACCCAGTGAATAATTAAACCCTTTACAGTAATAGTAAATACAAAGATAAACGCCAACTTCAATACATGAATGCCAACTACTCGAGATATGACCAGACGAGTAAATATGCATGGTGAAAATACAAGCAGCAAATCACAGAAATTATAGGAAAAAAAACACCATTAAAAAGAAAATAATGATGATGATGATTGTTGCTGTTTGGATGGTAACATCAATGTCATTGTACTTGGGAAGACGTGGCAGAATAAAACATCATACGCCACCTGTTGGAGCACTACACAGTGGTATAGCGTCAGTGTATACAGCACAGGAAAGATATCCATTTCTGCTCCTCAAAGTGGTGTTCAAGTTTTCACCAGTTTTCAAAAAACAATAAATTCCTGGTATTTTCATTAGAAAGCTGAAATGCCTTCCAAGATTTTCTTCTTCTTTTATTGTCTTTATATAATTTGGTCACCAAATAGTTCAATACAACATTCACCAAGTTATATTTTATGGGATTACGAAGTGTACCACTAACTCTTCTTTATGTTGCACCTTCACGTTACTCAAAGCATTCGCCGCTGTAGCCGCAGCACTGTTAATCTACAAAAAGTAATATAAATGTGTACATATACTGGTTAGAAGTTTGGAAAACATTAGTGATGAGGTGGGATTTTGCAATCGCGCAAAAAAGGTGAAAAACTAAGCCAAAATAATACAACAGCATAGTGGATCTCATAGCTACACATTTAGGCTTAGCACTTATAGTACGCTTAAGAATTGCTATGTTCTGGTAACTACTTAGTTGGCACAAAATTCCTACTATAATCATAGATGGAATCTATTGTATACTTAGTCCTAAATAGTTATTACTGACGGTAAAAGTAAAATATTTCAAAGCTGAGCTGCTGTGATATCATCAGTCATAATGAGTTTGAATGGAAACATGTGGAAGAACTATGTGTGGACATGTGAAAGAGCTATCTGTGGACATGTGGAAGAGCTATCTGTGAACATGTGGAAGAGCTATCTGTGAACATGTGGAAGAACTATCTGTGGACATGTGGAAGAACTATCTGTGGACATGTGGAAGAACTATCTGGACATGTGGAAGAACTATCTGTGCACATGTGGAAGAACTATCTGGACATGTGGAAGAACTATCTGTGGACATGTGGAAGAACTATCTGGACATGTGGAAGAACTATCTGTGGACATGTGGAAGAACTTTCTGTGGACATGTGGAAGAACTATCTGTTGACATGTGGAAGAACTATCTGGACATGTGGAAGAACTATCTGGACATGTGGAAGAACTATCTGGACATGTGGAAGAACTATCTGTGGAAATGTGGAAGAACTATCTGGACATGTGGAAGAACTATCTGGACATGTGGAAGAACTATCTGGACATGTGGAAGAACTATCTGTGGACATGTGGAAGAACTATCTGGACATGTGGAAGAACTATCTGGACATGTGGAAGAACTATCTGTGGACATGTGGAAGAACTATCTGGACATGTGGAAGAACTATCTGGACATGTGGAAGAACTATCTGGACATGTGGAAGAACTATCTGTGGACATGTGGAAGAACTATCTTGACATGTGGAAGAACTATCTGTAGCCATGTGAATTCACTGATCAAATTAAATAAGAGTGATGTGTCAAATCACAAAAATTCTTCAGGCAAACATTGCTTTATACAATAAATTTCCATCTCACCAAATGAAATATTTGTTTTCCACTGCATCAAAATTATGAGCAATAATGTAAAGTACTTTATTTTAGCTTGAATAAATTTTCGCTGAAATTTGATGAGTTGAATGTAAAACATAGGCAGAAAGATACATTTACTGGATTTTATTTTCACTAAGTTATCCCATCAGGGAAAATAGTTAAAATATTATCAAAGTGAAAAAAAACAAACACAGTACCACATCTTTTCAAAACTCATTGACGAAATTTAATTGTGATATACTCCTATTGAAATACAGTAAATGTATTTGATTGTTTGAAGTGATACTGTAAAGACATTTATTTTGGCGGTGTTAAAAATTCGAGCATTCCTATTTTCGGACAGCTTAGCGGTGTGTTAACTTTGTACATTTGCCCATTTTCGTTAGTGGCAAAACAAAGACAATGGAATAAACACAGTGTTAGTGTATGCACTCAGATTATTTATGCGTTTTGCACTTGACTACAAGGTACAGTCACTTGCACGACAGATACGCATCAAGGGCTGTGTTGTTAATTCAGCCATTTGTATTGCAATCGGCCGAGGTGTACTTCTACATGGCAATCAAAATTTATTTATTTGGGGGTCACATAAACTTGACCATTGACTGGGAAAAATTGTTGCTTCATCGTTACGTGAAGAGGAAAGGTATGAAAGCTGTCAAAAAATTGTTGATGACTTTCCCGCCGTTAAAGCAGCTTTCCTTGAATGGATAACCAAGATTGTTAAAGAACACGATGTTGCCCAGGAACTTGTTATAAACTGGGACCAGACCAGTGATGCAATAATTCAAGCATGCAAGTGGACAATGGAAGAACAAGGATCACGTCAGGTCACGATAGCAAGACTCGATGACAAACGGCAAATTACTGCATTGTTTGCATTGACTGCGTCAGGTGATTTTTTACCACCTAAGATAATATATCAGAGGAAAACTTATCGTTGTCACCCGGGCTAAAATTTTCCTGATGCTTGGGATATATTTGTAGTATTTGTGCCAGCATGCTGCACAGATCGTCTTCAGCCCCTTGACTTGTCTGTGAATAAGATCTTTAAGGATGCAATGAAGCGAGAATTCCAGAATTGGAGCGCGCGTGTTCAGGAATGAATGACACTGGATCTGAACTAAAACCCCTTCATGTGAAATGGCTCGTTACTGCCGTACAGAGCATTTCCCAATGACACAAACTGAAAGAAGGATTTCTAAAAGCAGGAATTCTAGACAGTTTTCTTTAAGGTCTTGTTTATAGCCTGACAAGGTCGTGAGTTTTTCCGCGCTGCTCCAAACCCGACACACGCCTAAGCCCTGAAAGAACGATGTAGTTTTTCACTTCGACGATATTTTGTCAGTACCAATCAAATTGCAGGAACGTCAGATAGTAACAGCCATCATAGAGTAACCATTCATGGCAGAGTTTATTTGTTTGTTGACATAATGTGTGATAAGGTGCTGACAAATGTTTATCATCTTGTTAAAAAAACAGCCGGTGATTTTTGACGACAACGCAAACACAGCTTTGATTGATAATGTTATCATGAGCACCAAAATGAATATTCATTGAACTCATTGTAAGAAGGTGGAACTTTGCGAGTTTGCAGCATTGATCTTGCCAACAAGACACACACTATTCTGTCAGACGTTAGTGAGGTCTGATGCCGTTCGGCTGGCGAGGGCCTACTCATAGATTTAATAAAAAACAAAACTGTTGACATCAATCAAACTTGTAATGCATATTTTCTGTAAATTATATAACTTCATGTCGACTTTGATGAAACTTTTTCGTGTTTTTTTTTGTCTGTGTTACTAGTATGTGTGAAACCTCAATGGGTGAATACAAATTCAAAATGGCCGCCCCAACCAAAAATTTGCAGAGCGAAATGAGCATAAATTAAACACTGCCGAACATTAACCACTCTACAGTATTATAAAATCCTATACTTACAAGTTGAATGTCTGCTATTGATATTGGTTCACCTGCTAACACAGCTTGTGGTACTGTTGTGCCAATTGGCAATACAGGTTTTCTCATTGTTCTTAAATTACCACCGACTATAGCTAGTCTTGTACTAGAAATAAAACATGCTCAAGTTAGAAACCTTTTTGGGTATAAAGGTACATAATGTATACTTGTAGTAATATCTAGATGTTTTCTTGTATCCATGTTGTTCTATGGTAGGTTAATCTAAGGTTGTCAATGCATTATTTTTTACCTGTAATGTCTCGCTCTATCCATGTATTCATGTTGTTCCATGGTAGGTTAAATCTGAGGTTGTCAATGCATTATTTTTACCTGTAATGTCTAGCTCTATCCATGTATTCATGTTGTTCCATGGTATGTGAATCTAAGGCTGATACATCTATTACATTATTTTCTGTTTGATGTAGTATTCTATTCAAAGCAGACTGTTCATCTCCTTTTGTGATAGATGGTTGTGATTCAAAGTCATCGCTGAAAATTACAAAAAATTGAACAAAGTTATTATACAACACGAGTGTATCCATGTGGTGTTATAGAGCCCCTAGTCACCTGAAAAACTGTTGATTTGGCAGAGGTAGTTAATCAATTTGTATTTTCTAATTACTGTATTTGCCCTATTAGAAGCTCATGTGCTTACACAAATACTGTATGCCAGGGCAAACACCCATCCCACTATAAAGAAATTGAGGTCATGTCCGGACATACACCCAGGGGGTCTTTTTCTACACTTGTAATAAAAAAAATAACAAACACCTATTTTATAGTTGACTTCCTTACAGTCTGATAAAAATTCTTGAAAAATAAATATCAATTATCAGAATCATAACAGTCAGCAAGTCCACAAAAATAAAAAAAAACGGGAGTTCTTTTTTGAAATATGACAGACTGTAAACAAAAAATATCGCCACTGTAGCAGAATCGTGGGAAGCTTTATCCACTGATGTAGTCAGAAAGTCATTCCTCCAGACAGCCTTTGCAAATGATTTACCGGTAGATGGTTCTCAAGACTCAAGACTTTATTTCAGAGAAAATTGTGTGCGACGACATTGACAAACTTCAGGACGAAGCTGTAGGGATTTTGTTTGACGACAATAGTGACATCGACTTGGACTTTGAGGATTTTTACTTTGACGAAGATGGCAAAGAACGTGCAAATAGAGATTTCAGAAGTTTTTTCAAACAACTTTGAACTTTCGTAATTTTTACTGTGTAAATTTGTAAATTATTATTGTTCTTGTATAACTGTTGATCCTGTATTTGTCAAAACAGGAATAATTTTACTCAGTTCAACCAGTGACATTTTGAGGTCCCACGTATTGGCATGTTTGTCGGGGGTGAGGTCATAATTCAAATGATAACTCACTGTCGATTTTTATTATTTCTGATTTATTTGGGAAATTATAAGCAATAAATTATTTTTGTTATATTTCTAATGTTGCATATTGTTCATTTATTTCCGTTGCATGTTTCAATTTGCCTTTCTAATCCTGTCACAGTTTGATCTGCATGCTGTCAATTTTTGTTATTTTGCAGGGGATGTCCGGGCATACACCCACCCCTATTTTTTGGCAATTATCTATGTTCAGGACACTGGGTGATTACCCGAACAACTACGGTATTCTATGGTCAAAACATTTTAATATTCCAGCATACAATAAATACAATTCGCGGTTGACTTGGGCTATTTGAGATGTTCTTCTAATACACAGATTATTACCACAATAAAGAAATAATGTGGATATTGCTGGGAGGCCGTACACAACCCTTTAATGATGACATTTGTACAGCCATTGACAAATTAGTCAACAATTCTTTATCAGTGCCATGAGTCCGGACAAATGTTTTTAGACTAATCCAAAAGAATGTTTGTTTTTTACATTTTTCCCCTTTTATACCACCATTTAGCATTTGACTTAATTTCTTTTTTTATTTTTTGTTCTTTAACATTTGATCCAATTTTTTTTTGTTTAATTTGTTATGTAATGTCACATTTTATTTATTCAAATAATGAAGCCCCTGATTCTAAAATGTTGCAACAAATAAAAAATAAATAGAGCAAAAATGGTATCTCCTTCAGCAACAGATATTTTCTTCTCTGATTCATGTAGTACATGTATAATATTTTCCTTGGCAGTGTTGAATTATCAACTCAATTAGCACCAGATAGCAAATCATATCAATATTAGATTTTGCAAGTAAACATGAAATTTCAACATCTATGCAAATTGTGAAAATTGATGGTAGCGAAAACTGAGCAGTATACGGTAGATGAGGTTTGATTTAAGACGCTATGATAGCCTTCAGGATAACATTCAATTTGGCAAATACTGTAAAACATGTCTTTTTCGCGAGCATGTCTTTTTCGCGAATTTAGCGAGGGAACTGATTCGCTAATTCAAGATGTCGCTAATGACTTTATTATCAATTCAAAATGGCCGCCAAACAAAAAATCAACAATGACAAGAGAGATTCGCTAAATCAACATTTCGCTATTAAGTCATTTTACCACAATTCGCAAAAATTGCATGCCGCTTTTTCAACATGATTTACAGTATACAAGTGAGGATTACTGTAATTCTGTTTGTTGCCTTTCAAATATTGCATACACATCTGCTTTTTTGTTTTACATCGGCTAAATGGGGCTAAAATATGGTGGGCAGCACCATTTGCATGTGTGTTGCATGAAGTGCAATGCCATCCTAAATTAAATTGTGAGTGCCACAGTCAACTGTATTTATGTTTAATTTATTTTAACTAAAATTTGCAGGCAGTATAGGTTATTATATTGACCTATGTCAAGCATTGATAAATCCTTGCCTATACAAGTTACGCTATTAAAATCATTTGCTTGTTTCTTTCCAACAAGTTTCTATTTATGCACGCACATTAATATGACTTTTTACATGGTTCAGAATTGTCAACTATTGAGTCAGCACCATTGTACACTTTAGGACGGGATTGCCAAATTTATGCTTCTCCAAAGAAAGGCTGGTGTTCAATTACAATCAACATGTGTCAGGATAACTTTTTCTAGTAAGAACATGATAAAGGACAATATAAATGCTCAACTTAGAATTATAGCTAATATACATTTTAAATTATAAACGGTTATACATACCGTGTACGAATAAATATTGTAAGGCAGTTCCTGGACAAGGTCAAAATAAATGTCATTTACAATGGGTGTACTCTGCGTACATGACATGGAGGAACACAAGAATATGCTATATACCGTTAACGTAATGATCGGTTACCCAGCTGTATATGCAGTTTCAGTTTTAACATAAATTGGCGTGTATTTCTGCATTTACGTTTGTTCCGTTCAACTTGATAAGCGGCTATTCAGAAATTTACGTTATAAACGTTGAACGAAAATCTGCGTTTTTCAGAAATTTCAATTGATTTATGTTTAACTGAATGGACGACAAACGATGCGTTTCTGCTGACGGTTACACAACGGATACACCATCCCATAATCGGCTGGTTACGTGACGGTTACAAACAGAAATACAAATATAGGTTACCTTGTCACTGGTCTATTAATAGCATTACCAATTTGATTTCCTAATAAGGGACTCCTCTCATCAGGCTCCTGTTCCTACAAAATGCAAGATTGATGTTAAGTCAATTACAGAATTCCTATGATTGTGATTGACAAAGAACCTGTCAAACAAAGAAGCTACATCCACATTAAAGTGTCGAGAGTTCGAGAAATATTTGCATTGAAAATTATATTTTTCAAATTTATTCTTTAATTGTACTATGAACTTTCAAATGCTGAAGTCAAAATAACATACTTTATTTTCGCTGAAAGACTTTTTGGGTGTTCTGTATGGAATTTATTTTCACTGATTTCAGATGAGTTGAATGTAAAATATAGGGTAAAAAGTATATTCGCAGAATTTTATTTTCACTGAATCATTCCTTCAGCAAAAATAGTGAAAATTAATTCCAAGAGAAAATAAAGTATTTTACAGCATGTTATTTTGACTTCAGCATTTGAAAGTTTATAGTACACTACAGTATAATGTCGTGCAAGTTGGTCAAAATTCAGCTTTTCAGAGAAGAGGTTAGGCAACCTCACTAGTATTGTATCTGCAAAAATAAACAACCCAAGTTTAATCTGCATGCATAAAAGTTTCCAAGACAATGCAATGTTTATTCACCACCACTGATAATGTTAATATTTGCATTTCATATTTTCTCTGTGCTGGCTGTTATCTTATATGCTATTTGGTAAACGACAATAAATGTACGTACTGAAATTTATTTATTCATCAGTATGAATCTGTAGTGTTACCAAATTACTGTTATTTTTACTCAAATCATACTATTATCAAAAATGTTTGGCAAATCAGTGTTCAAGTTGTTAATTCAAAATTTTTTAAAAACCACCCAGGACCAGACACTGCAGTGTTGAATTGTTTTGGGTAACCATTTTGTATCATATTATTTTTAAGACCACTGGCCTGTTATAGTTTGTCAAAAAAACTTTAATCATCTCACTGAATTATGATTTTTGTTTTGCCAAGTTACTTTAGGCAAGAAAAAAACAGGAATGGCAATCAGTCACTTTTTTTTTAGCACCACGAATCATACAAATGATACAACGTTCATGCTTTTTGTTTTACAAGCAGCCTAAATTATTATGAAGTAAAAACAATTCTCCTGTGCCTTTCACAGGCTTAACAGTTTTAGACAGTCAAGACATGACACTTTAAATAAATTGAAGTTGGGGAATTAATACTATCAGGCCCACCAAATCTTTCTAAGTAAGATAGACCATGCCAAAAAACGCGTGAGAGAATTAATGGTAGAGTGTGTGCATTTTTTTATTGCAAATTTTTTTCTTTCTCAGTCTTCAGTGCACACAGCATGAATAAACTGATACATTGCTACAAAACACGACGTTAAACTCGCTCAATGTGTGGTACACGCGACGACCGTCGTCATTTGAATTATCTTTTTGAAATAATTGTCTTAAAATATCCTCTGCTTAGTGTCACCAATTTTGCACAGCTTTAAGGTGAGGCCGAGAGTAACTTAAATGTGTATAGGCAAACCATTTCACAGAATATATTCCAACGTGTAAGAGTTTAGTTGGGAACAAGTAAAACTGAATCCTGGATGAGAGCGTGTCACGCGTCACAGAACGTCAGATACAGACATAAAAACACATTTCTTAAAAGCTTCAGCCTTGACAATTCTAAAAATATATACTTTACTGGGTCTTTTTGTAGCCATTTAGTTAAAATCGGAAGATAATATTCTTGCTAACTTAAAGTTGAGAATACATGTTGTATTTTGTATGTCTTAGTTTCAGTTTTTTAAAACCGTACTGTTGTATCTTTCTGTGTCCAGTCAATAAAATATTTATGATGGTGGAAATGAGATGTGATATAAATATGTCATAGCACGATCTATTGGCATGGATTTCAGTTGAAAACAACATGATGATTTTCGAAAGAGGTGATTGCAATTTTCAACAAGCAGCCTATCGGCTGAGATAGCTCCGCTGTTAGCAATGCACATTTCAATTAAAGAACTGAAGACATCATTAGAAAATGAACAATATGAATAGTATCAAAGCAATCGGACTTACAGTTTTTAACAAGAAGTCGAAAATATCACTTTTTACCAAAAATTACAAAAATATTCACCAAAATAAATAGAGAATTGAAGATATCATCACAAAACAAACAAATCTGAGAGAGGTCCACATGTAGTACCTATATATGTAATATCAAAGCAATCGAACTTACAGTTTTCAACAAGAAGTCGAAAATATCACTTTTTACCAAAAATGACAAAAATATTCACCAAAATTAGAGAACTGAAGATTTCATCACAAAATGAACAAATCTGAGAAAGGTCTACATGTAGTATCTATATATGTAATATCAAAGCAATTGAACTTTTGGTTTTTAACAAGAAGTCGAAAATATCACTTTTTACCAAAAATTACAAAAATATTCACCAAAATTAGAGAATTGAAGATATCATCACGAAATGAACAAATCTGAGAGAGGTCCACATGTAGTACCTATATATGTAGTATCAAAGCAATTGGACTTGCGGTTTTTAACAAGAAGTCGAAAATATCACTTTTTACCAAAAATGACAAAAATATTCACCAAAATTAGAGAATTAAAGATATCATTACAAAATGAACAAATCTGAGAGAGGTCCACATGTAGTACCTATATATGTAATATCAAAGCAATCGCACTTGCGGTTTTTAACAAGAAGTCGAAAATATCACTTTTTACCAAAAATGACAAAAATATTCACCAAAATTAGAGAATTGAAGATATCAACATGAAATGAACAAACCTAAGAGAGGTCTACCCAAGGTACATATACACCAAGTATCAAAGCATTCAGGCTTGTAGTTTTCAAGAAGAAGTCGAAAAAGTAAAACATTGACACGGACGACAACGACGGACAATCACTCATATGATAAGCTCCGCTCGACAAAGTCGACAGCGGAGCTAAAAAGTGAAACGAGTGTTTTTAAATATGTACAAGTTACTATGATTACTAGATTATAGCCGGAACTAGATTACACTATAGGTTATTGCCCTGTGTCCCGTGAGCGATTAGGAATAATAAAAAAATACATTGAAAAATAAATCTTTCTCCCCTATTACTATGATTGGTTTTGAAGAACAAATATTGCATTCGAAAGCAAATATTGCTATAATTTTGGTTTACAACTAACCCCAGTATTTTGCCACTGATTTTGTTTTTTAGTTCAACACCGTGTCAATTTCTCCTGTAACCTGCCTTCTCTTTTCAGACGAGTGTGTGACAGTCACATGTTCAATCATCGTCATTGTTTTTCCTGTCTGTCTGCAGGCGTTGTAACAACTCACCCCAGAATATTCGTCTTCGTCTTTACCAAAACAGCAACCCATCGTGACATAAATCAAAACAACAATTAGGACATCGTAGGCTTCGCGAGATGTAAATGTATTACTGATTTTGATCCTATATTTGCGCCAGACGCCTCCAACCGGAAGTTACCAAACCCAAAGTGTGTTTGTGAATTCTAAACTCGTGTGGCTCCTCCCCCAGATTGTGAATATGACGCAAATGAAACAATAAGATTAGTGCAGTGATGGAGTTTTTCGATTGAATGAAGTATAAATAAATTAATTTAGTAAGTTTTCACGCCTTTCTGTTCATTTTGAAGAAATAATTATTTTTTTCAAGACAGTAAAATTTGTAAAATGAAAATTATTGAAGAACGAGGGAGAATCTAGAGGGCGCGACGCATGCGCTCTTGCAAAACATCCATCTTGAATTTTTCAACCACGCGGTGTAGTGTGGTTGTGAAGTGGAATTTTACTGTTTTCACCAATTTCACGAAGTAATTTTGTGATTTGAATGGTTCACAATGCCGTCATCGCAACCCCTGCCTCCGAAAGAAAACACATTGTTCAAAAGAATACTGGTAAGTAACAAGTAATGTGGGCTTAACTCGGCCGATAGGGGATGACTTGGGTGTAATTTTAGTCATCATATTCGTGCACGCATTTTTAATTTTGAAGTTCAGCTCGTTTGTCTGGTTACATTTTTTTGCCGAATCTGTCCTGTCTCCAATTATAACTAATCTGTTGATATAATGTTTCAATTGTGTAGTATGAAAAGATAACCTCGTCGTATCTATTAGTAAGCGTTTGCAATGTTGCCGGTAACGTGAGGAGCCAACCTTGTTCTGACCCAGCCCAGACATCAACACATTTTGCATTTTACTCACTCACTGACAGATTGATTGTCACTTACATAATTTTAAATGTTTACGAAAAAATAGAAAAAAAATAATGATGTGATGTTGCCATGAAGATTGTGATTTAATGTTTAAAGTTCTTTGACGTGCTGGTAACTTGTTCCATCATGTTGGAACCTGAATTATTTTTAAATTTAAGTCTGAAATCGCAATTGCATTTAAACATTTAAATTTAATGCATATCGTACATTTAGGAAGTCTAGTGTTAACATCTTGCATGTACAACTCTGATTAACTCGGCTGACATTTCTACAAATAGCTAGGGAAACCTTTTAATTTAAAATAAATGTCATGAAATTAACATAATTGAAGGGATTAAATAAAACAGCTATGCATCATGCTTGTATCACATGATTTATTTACAATATGGATACCAGTAGTTTGTTTTTGATGAGTAAGGGCTGCTAATTGAATTAAAATTGTTAGTGATTTTCTATAATGGCAGGTGTAATGAAATTATAAATTTGCAAATGTTGAATTTGATTTTGGAGGGGGTTGATGTACTCTCAGCATAACAAATCTGTTCTTTTCATCATTATATAAATATTTATAAATTTTCAAATTTGGAAAAAGGTCCTTAAACCCTAACTCTCTAGTCCCTCAATATAATTATATATAGCCTCTAGACATCAGACATGTCCAGAAGAGAGGGGCATATGGAATTAAAATGGTGGAAGGAGCTAGAAGGGGGCAGGGTTACCGGTAGTATGAGTAATGGGTGAGGGGGCCCTAAATACCGGTAACTCTAATTGTGTGCTGCAGTCATTGGTTGACTGGTTAGATTCAGTTTCCATTGAAATTTACATTTACATGTACTTAATTAGTAAAACTGATACAAAAGTCAACTTCGTCAAATTTGTAACCATGTCTGTCTTCCTTGTACTGTCATTTGACAGGTGTGATGTGTTTGACAAGCCTCAGTCTGACACGTGCACCAACGCATTTAATTTGGTTTTTAGCTCCGCTGAGCAGAGCTTATCATATGAGTGATTGTTCGTCGTCCGTGTCAATGTTTTACTTTTTCTACTTCTTCTTGAAAAATACAAGCCTGAATGCTTTGATATCGGTACTTGGTGTATATGTACCTTGGGTAGACATCTCTCAGATTTGTTCATTTCATGATCATATCTTCTATTCTCTAATTTTCGTGAATATTTTTGTCATTTTTGGTAAAAAGTGATATTTTCGACTTCTTGTTAAAAACCGCAAGTCCAATTGCTTTGATACTACATATATAGGTACTACATGTGGAGCTCTCTCAGATTTGTTCATTTTGTAATGATATCTTTAATTATCTACAGTAATTTTGTTGAATATTTTTGGTAAAAAGTGATATTATCTTCTTGTTAAAAACCACAATCATTTATGGTGAAAAATGATATTTTTGAATTTTTGTTGAAAACAGCAAGTCCCATTGCATTGATACTATGCATATTGTTCATTTTCTAATGATATCTTCTGTTCTATAATTGAAATGTGCATTGCAAACAGCGGAGCTATTTCAGCCGAGAGGCTGCTTGTTTTTCTTCCACTGTATGTATAATCATTAAATCTAGACCCCAAAACAAATAGCTCAACAAATTGGCTGCTTGTAAAATTTCTGAATGTACTTTTTTGTTTTAAATCAAGAACATTATGTTTAGGTCAGATGTTGGTGGTACTGTTCTGAGTTTGTTGTGTTTGATTGAAATGTGTAGACAACTTTCACTCTATGGTGTCAACAGAGTTTTTATCTTCTTGTGTTAATAATGTTGTTGTTGTTGTTGTTGTTAAAGATGATGTAAAAGAAAAAAAAATGATTTTTGTATTTCTGGAAAAGAATAAAAAAAATAATTGACTGCCCCTTGATTTTCATTTGAAACCCCCACTGAGCAAGTTTATTTATTTGATCTGGCCAAACAGTTTGTAAACAAACCACAGATATTTTTGACAAAGAAAAAAAAAATATATTGCAGTCGGACTTATTTTTTCATCAATGTTAAGGTACCAAAACTAGTGTTTAATGATGGTCACATTATATTCTTAACAATTCGACTACAATTTGAAATAAAAAAAATAATCAAAATCAAATAGTTGCCATAATGGCCATCATCCGTTGTTGATACCTTATGAGCTCAATTGTGTTAAAAGTTTGACTGCAAATTGATACATCTTATAGATTAGCATTAAATTAGACTGCCACACATGAATAATTGACTTCCTGTGTACGAAGCACACAGTGAGAGTTTTTGTCTATCTATTCCACTGATATCTCAAGAACCATATGTTGGTTTTTGATGACACTTAAAGGGGGAACCGATACTATAAATAGGGGCAAGATGGCCACCGCAATTAATATGCTAATCCGAACCAAGCCGCTCACATCGTGGCGGGAGCTCCGAGAAATGTGCCATTTACGATGTTTAAAGATCAAGCTGTGATTCCAAATACATTTCTACGGGGGCATGAATGTGTACGCTAAAGATTACTCATCTGGTTGGGCTTTTAATGTATAAATGTTGTTGTTTTCGGTCGAAACGTGCTGCGACAAGTAACAATCCTGAGTTTAAAATGGCGGCTAATATATGCAAAATGCCTGTCAATCACAGTTTGAGTAAGCGAGCATAATAAGCATTCATTTACTTAGTGGGCAGAGGCACGAGCACGTGGTGCAATCCATGGGATTGAGCGGTTCCCCTTTAATTTATAGATTCTTTGGGCTAATGCACAGATTTGGCCCGAGGCGTATCAAATTTCCTAATTTGCATGATAATTAGCCAAGTTTTGGCTGTTCCATTATTGTTCTACTTGTGTCTAAAGAACCACACATTGGATTTTGATGAAAATTGGTACATGGCTACTCTGGGACAATGTGTAGACATGATTAGTTTTGGGTTAATAATTATGTGCATAATAATTAGCTAATTTGCATAATTAATTTTTTTCGTCTTTTCAAGTTCTAATCATATTTCAATAAAACTTGGTACATACATTGTAGATGGTCTGTGACATTAGTTTTTTCTCTGCATATTAATTAGTCAGTTTTCAGCTTTCCCATTAGTCTCTCGTAAGTACTTATCTTATTTCAATGAATCTTAGTACATGTATACTGTAAGACAATGCAACAATTTAATTAGTTTTTGGATTTATATACATCTATAACGATTACCTAATTTGCATAATAATTTAGTTAAGGGAAGAGTAGGAAATCAAACGGGCGGTGCACCGCGATCATTACCGCGGTGTACCGCAGAACGCCGGGGAGAGCCGCGGACTGCTTATAATTAGGGGCCTCTGCCGCTGTACTGGTCACAACCGCGGTCCTCGGTAATGTGTGAAATACGTACTTAACAGTTTCTTTGTTATTCCACAGTCATTGTTTTAAAATCCGATGCTGTAAATGAATACGATATGTGCGCTTGTTTAGTATTTAGTACATGTATTTAGCGTCAATTTCCAAAGTGATGCGATACAATTTTTCATGGTACATGTAGGTATACCTTTATTACACTGGAATATAGTCTACAATTGAAAAGAGGACGATTTACAAAGTTTCAGCGTATCCAAGCCGTATTCTGGTTCTTGATTGATTTGGCAGTATCATGTTCACCATTTGTGTCACACTCCAGAAAAAATGGCCAGCAAACGAGAAACGGGCGAACTAATCAAAACGGGTCAGGCTGTCTGCATTGCACTGACAATGATATGATTATTTTCTGTTTCGTTTCATAAATCTTGCCTTGCGCATGTATTCTTGGTTGACAGAATCTTCTTTAAACAAAAGACGATATTTTTCTGTTACATGTTCGTGTTCCATGGTACTCGTGAGCGTGTGAACCGCTGAGGTCATTGCCCGTTACTGTGTCAACCGCACGTAGTTCAAAAGCACCTGACGCTGTTGTTTTTTTTCACTCGAAATATAAGCGATCGAATACTTTGCGTTCAAAGTACGCTTAGCTGCCCCAAGTTTGAAATTACAGTAAATTGTAATGCATGGATTTTATTTACATGAAATTTAGTTTATTTCAAAATGATATAGATGTCAAACCATAATTATTATTTGAAATGTTGTTTCTTGACTTGACTTTTCTGGCTTTAATGTTTTGTGTGTGCGTATTTGTTTACAATATCATTATCAACAACAGTTATTCAGTGGCCCCGTCTCTGAGGCAGTAAGTCGCGGTTTCGACTAAGTCGCGTAGTTATAAATTATACAAATTGTACGAAAGCAACGCAATTTCAAGTCGACAATGTTGAAATATTCACAACCCGTACGTAAACAACGGAAAATAAGTTTGCGTAATTATTACAAAGGCAACGCATTAACAAGTCGGCAAAGTTTAAATATTCACAGCCAGTACGTAAACAACGGAAAATAAGTTTGCGTAATTATTGCAAAGGCAACACATTATCAAGTCGGCAAAGTTGAAATATTCACAGCTAGTACGTAAACAACGGAAAATAAGTTTGCGTAATTATTACGAAGGCAACGCATTATCACGTCGGCAATGGTGAAATATTCACAACCAGAACGGTAAAAAAATTTACGTAGGCAACGCAGAGCCAGTAAAAATTTGCGTAATGGATGTGTATAATAACAAGGTCAACGCGTGGAGCGCGAATGGTCACCAAGGTAACAACCCACTTGTTCAGCGCGTGACTCGGGGTTAAGCTTGGGCCAAGGTTTATTAGACTAGTCAGTTTCGCCAAGAAGTGCGCTATTTTTTCGCTGATCACCCAGTTGTTATAGTATATATTGTAGCACCAAGTGTGTGACACTCTCTTCGACTTCAGCTTGCTTTTCCTACTTAGTGCATGGTCTCGAGGTAACGTAAACTGCGGCCTCTCATCGAGTGTTTTACACTTGGAATTTATACTTCGCCCAATTATATTGGTATACGCGAAACATTAATCTTTTAAAATAAATCCTGAGACCATACATGATGTAAATTCAAAATAATGTGAT
This sequence comes from Saccoglossus kowalevskii, assembly GCF_978046115.1. NCBI lineage: Eukaryota > Metazoa > Hemichordata > Enteropneusta > Harrimaniidae > Saccoglossus > Saccoglossus kowalevskii. Next base: position 7,952,834 of record NC_140644.1, read on the forward strand.
ATTATTTTACATTATGTGGGGTCTACATTCTTCTGGGTTGCTTTGCGATGTTATACCAAGACTCGTGAAAATAAAATAGTGTTCTTCTGCGAACTAATAGAGACGATTTTTCCAATCTTCTGGTACCGTTAAAGTCCTAATATAAACCGCATACGCAATAGTAACCGCACCCCCAATTGTAATAAATTTCCTTGTCATTGTCTTCATCCGTTGCAAACTTCAACCTATCTGGCATTTTGAGATAGATGAATTATTTTTAATAATGTGAGTGACTGTATTTTTATAGTTTGCTGGTTAAAAAAAACACCAAAAATAAATTTCAGTAAAATACTTTGCCCTATGCAGGCTCTAAAACCTAGCAAAATGTTTTCAATCTGCCACATAACATGAACAGTTATATTCTTTTTATTGACTTAATAAATCTGTAATTGGGTTCAAGAACAAATTTATTGAATTGTAGAAGTTGAAGCTCAAATTTCATGCGTTTGAGTATGCAAAAGACATACAAGTACAGTATGCAAGTTGGGATATGCAAATTGAAACAAAGATCCCACCAATAGACCAAGCATGGTGCACATGGCTGTCATTATGTTAAATCTACACTGTAAATAATGAGACTGATATCCAGGATTTGGTGTTGATATGAAGCTTGCGTTAAAATTTGCCTGGTTAATTTTATATTTTAAGTTTGTAGGTAACCTGAGACATCATATTTGAAATGCTTATTCTGATGGGACTACAGTATGTGGAGATATTAACTGGATTTATTTGTTTTTTATTTCAGAAATGTTATGAACAAAAGCAATACAAGAATAGTTTAAAATTTGCTAAGGCAATTTTAACTAACCCCAAATACTGTGACCATGGCGGTAAGAGCATTTTATTTCTATTTCAGTGATGGACAACCTTTCTACATCTTCGACATTGTATATGTGATTATGTCAAAGAGACCATATATGTTTACCTCAGGCACTGAAGGTTGTAATGTTCCGCCTGCCTGGTAGGATAATGCTACACAAACAACACTGAGTGCGCGTTCATAAAATAGATAGATAGATAAAATAGATAGATAGCTGATTGGGTGACGCGAATGTCAAACGCCCACTCTATTTATAGCAAATGTCGTAAACAAAATCACCTGACTGGCGCCATTTTCAGTTCTCGATGTAAGTGTGCGTCTCGGTTTAGACTGTTGTGTGTAACTGTTCATAAAATTTGGCCATGATTGCTAAGAAAAAGCTGAAATTAGCCTTTAAGACTATTACAGAAGTTGAAGTGAGTCTCCCTCCGATAGAGGCAAACATGTTTTCACATCATTTTTAGTGCGGATCCCACATGACCCAGTTCTAGATGAACAGTTGGGGTTTTCCTGTATAAGCCATTTTGAATCTGAAAACTGTTACAATCTATTATTAGACTCAACTCAAATAATTCAGGACCACAAGTCTAGTTTGTCTTCAAAGTTGAAAACTGACAATAGTTGAGAGTAATATTAGTTGTACACCAATTACAGAAGATAAATACTCATTCCAGCCAGAGAAACAGTTGCATGTTGACGCTTGAGCTGTTTGTATGTTAAATATTCACTTTTTTTTTTTTACTAATGTTTATTACTTGGATTCACAGAAACTTTGGCTATGAAAGGTTTAACTATGAACTGCATGGGGAGAAAAGAGGAAGCTTATGATTATGTGAGGAGAGGTTTACGTAATGATTTACAAAGCCATGTATGTTGGCATGTGTACGGTTTATTACAACGATCAGATAGAAAATATGATGAAGCGATCAAATGTTACAGAAATGCATTAAAATGGGATAAGGTAATTCATTTTGTTCATGCAGTATTCATATTTACACTCTCCCATCGATCAGACAGATATGACATTGTGTTTGTACTTTATTTTAGCTGATCCAAGGTTGAAATTTATAGGTGATTGCTGAGAAGTCCCCCTCGAATATCTTGATAACCAATTTGAATACTTTCTTCTGCAAAAAAGATTCAATAAAATTCTTCACAATTTCAATTGGTTTGTAGTATTTGACCTTGATATTCAATGCCCTCAGAAATAGTGAATTTGAATCCCTTTTCACCATGATATGCTTTACTGATGTTTGCATTAATGTTTATGGCCATGATCAACAACTTTGTGTTTTTGATTTTCTATCTGTTGCACCTCAACTGGACCAGCCATCAGAAGGAAATACATAGTCTGTTATAAATTTGTAGACTTGACTATTCTATAAATGTACATCATTTGAAATAATTTGTCGCCCCTGTTGTGTTTCAGGACAACATTCAGATTCTAAGAGATTTATCGTTACTGCAAATACAGATGAGGGATTTGGAGGGATACCGGGTAAGTGTTAATTAGACTAAAAAAAGCATTTCAACAGAAGATGTCAAACTAATAGTGGGGAACTCGGACACATCGCAATATAAATATAAATAGATATATTTTAATAAATCTTGTATATTTCTTATATTTGTTATGTATTTACACAGTATGAAATGTCCGGACACAGGTGATAGTGTGTCTGGTGCATGTCATTTTAGTCAAACGGCACACCCTTGTAACTGGTTTGAACTAACAATTTCTAATCACGTATCTATCTTGAGACGCGCATAACAAACCAGTTGGCAACTAAGCTGGCAATGTTGATGTTTTGGTGTTCGTAACATTATGGCGGTGACAGTAACAGTAATCAAACTGGACAGATGTGCATCTAATTCTGAAAGAGTTCATTATGTCATCAGTAGTAGATGGTGGTGGAAGTGTCTCCGTTAGACATTCAGTAATTTAGTATATAATATAGTGAACTTGTTCCATTATGCAAGAAAATGATTTTTGTGAATTTCGCAAGTGTGTGTAAATTACACAAATAAGTGAAGACTTGCACTGGGTTTTGAAAAATGCTCTACACTTACCATGTTTTCCTTTTGTTGTCTGAAACTCTTATTTTAGTTGTATAACTGCAAGTTTCATAACTTAGAGGAAATCCAGGTTTTGATTTATACTAAGTTTTGTTTCAACTATGAATTTTTTGTTTGTACTCAGGAAACACGGTTTCAGTTATTACAGTTAAGACCAGCACAGAGAGTATCCTGGATTGGATATGCTATGTCACATCATCTCAGTAAAGAATATGACATGGCATTGAGGGTGCTGGAAGAATTCAGAAAAACCCAAACTGTGAGTCAACCTTTGTTTTAATGTCAAATGTGTACGAGGTATGTTAACCTCTTTGTCCTATAAATTGTTACCATGTTAAGTTAATCCAAAATGATAGGATTTGGTGTTTGGTATTCACAGGACATCCTAGGTGTTTCAAACCTAAACATTTTTAAAATTATCTTAGACTGGTAGATATTGTGAAAGAAAGGTGTAACTATTTTGAAAGCATCAAAACATTCAGGTGGACATCCAGCTAAATGGTTCTTTGTGACTGTGATGAATTTTGAGCTCTGCAAGTGTGAAAAATGAATCTACAAAATCTAATTACTGGATTGCAGTTTCAATAAGAAGTGTTTTGAGATTAGTCTCAGTTTTCTCACAGATTGAAGTAATCTCCTAATAGTGTATTTCAGTAAAGTTGATACAAGATTAAATGAAGAATTGAGGAAAGCTTTAATATTGTCAATGAACCTTAATGCAAGTCATTTTTTTTCCAGATCAGATTCAAAATAGCAGACTGGTGGCAGTTTTGTTTTAATGAATGCTTTCCTATAGCCATATTTCTGACAGCCCTGAGTGTTCATGTTTTATTTTATATGTACATAAATTCTTCATGTCCCCCCCATATTTACATGTTTTGTTTGATGATTCTATCTAAGTTGGCCGAATGACGGCCATTTTAATGTTTCATCAAAATAAAACATTTCTGCCATTTTGGATCATTGTTGTATATACATATATATATATATTTATGGATTTCATTCAAACTTGGTAGTTTGATTTTTATAGGACCTTGATGCACATTATTTTGTTTCTCAGATCATATTCAAATTGGCTGACTGGTGGCTATTTTGTTTTATTAATGCCTTCAGAGTCCTCATGTTCAAGCTTTATTTCCTAAACTTGATAACTCTCTGAACTTTGTAATGTAGTTACTTGTTATACAATACGTGTTATTGTTGACTTAGAATATTCACTTGGTTTTAATTTAATGCATTTTTAGATATCAACATAATAATCAAAAATTAAACTAATAATTAAGCATTATATAGTTATTGGAATTTGGATTTTGTTTTTTTTTTCAGCCAAAGCCGTACGATTATGAACATAGTGAATTGCTGCTTTATCAAAATGAAGTTATGAGAGAATCTGGAATGTTCAATGAAGCTTTGAACCATCTAGAAACGTATGAAAGACAAATTTGTGACAAACTAGCTGCCAATGAAATAAAAGGTAACTGTTCTGTATAATTTGTTTCATGATCTATTTTTGCTTTGGTTTTTATCATATCTAGAAAGGAACAGGGAGTTTTGGAATTGGGTAAATATCATATGTATGATGGGATGACCTCTACCCAAATTAATGGCTGAACCTGTTAATTACAGTGGGTGTCCTGAACTGCTAGCTTTTACTTGAATTTTCTTTACAACATTGCAATTTATTTGTAAGTGGTGTCACTTTGCCCTAAAATGCTGGAAAGTAAAAACAATGTTTGACGGGGTATATGTATTTATCCACAACATGGTACAATGTATATCATGAAATATCTGTGAAAAGAGATTGTACACAGTTGTAATTTGAATATCAATGAAACAATGTCTACTGATGTTCAGTCATATCTACAGCTCAATTTAAATTGTTGGTTATGTTAATTATGTTAAATTATTAAGTCATTTTGTTGGGATTAAAACATCGCTAAGAATGTTCCAAGGCAGATAGCAATTTTCATGATCAGTTTATTTTAGCACCCACTGTAATTATTTCATCAAAGTTCTCTATTAATGTTCTAGACAGAACACTTTTGCAAATGGTACTCTCATGCAGACAAAATATTTATACCTGTATTGTGGTATTCCATGTAATCAGGAGTTGGCATGTAAGGTAGTGGTATAAAATACTGATGAAAACACCAATATGTATACATGTGTCATATTGTCACATGGAACCCATATAGAACACTATTCAAGGTGTTGCTTTATAATAGGCATAGATAGTGTATTTTAATGATCAAAAATAAAAGATGTTTTGTATCAACTCATTTTGCTTGTTTCAGGTGCGCTATGTTTACGGCTTGGCAAGATGAAAGAAGCTGAATTAATTTATCGTGATTTAATTGCAAGAAATCCTGAAAACCATGAAAACTATCGTCGGTTAGAAGAGGCGCTAGGTTTAAGTAACGACGATGCACGGTACAATATGTACAAACAGTTTAGAAGTATATATCCACGTGCTGAAGCACCGCGAAGACTTCCACTAAATTTTACTTTTGGTATGTATTCAGCATTGAACCTTCCTTCTGAGAAGGATATCCTTAGAATGTAACCCAAGAATTTCTGTGTATAAAGACGTTAATTTATTTCTCTGCAGTTTTATCATCAATAGACCATTTTCCGTTCACTGCGAGAATCACGCATTATGCGTGAAATCGAATGTAAAAACAGGACAAACAAAGGTCATAGTGTCATAGTGGCGTCAAACATCGCGTGGGATTCGACAAACGCGAAAATATTTTGGTGGCATTTCCATGCTTAATAATGTGCTGTACACATTTGATGATAGAAAATTTTGATTAAGTGAGGGTATTCGAAAGCAATATTCCTCTGTCGAAGATTGGCTGGTCGATGTGAGCTACGAAATAAAGATCGTTCAAATTTTTGCAGCAGACGTTCGATGCGCGTCTTTCATGCATCTCGCGAGATCTCGCAGTTGAACGGAAAATCATCAATTAACCCGTTAAATGACAGATATTTCTCCCACCAAAATTTCAGTTCAAATATTTTCACTTTTTGTTAAATTTTCACGAAATTTCATCATCATGTTGGACCATATGATTACTTTTAATTTTTGATCAAAAGGGTTGTCAATTTATATAAACATTTCATGTGGGAAGGAGCAGACTACGAAATCATTTTGTAGATGGTGCTAAAAGTTGGCAAAGGCATTCAAAAGTTTAATATACTTTTTGTTGTATGTTCTCCAATTATGTCAGTAACTTGTAGCGTGTTAAGTAGGTTTCTGATTTGTATAGTCAGCCTAATAAATGTGACATTTTCATGATTCCAGGGAGTTTCAAACATTTATATTAATGTGGGTATATTTGAATGAAGCATTTTGTGATTATTGATTAACTGGCTACAAACCAGATAAAAGTTGCATGTATTACTGATGCCCGTAATTCATCTAAGGGAACTGATCATTACCACCAAGCCGGTTTCCTGTGAGTCTCCCGCGGCGTGCGTTTCTTTACCGTACCAAAGCTTCACCAAGGCGTTTTTTCACTTCATCTGGCGCCAGTGCATGTGTGCTTGGATGTTTTTTTTATTCAGTGATTGGGCTAAATATTTGACGATATCCAATTTGATACAAAGTAGTAAATGCGTGTTTTGCATATAGTACATGTATTTATTTTTTTATAAACACGCAAACCCTTTGTTTTCGATTTTACACCCGAGACTTGAATATCAGCTTACAATGGATCAGACGAAATTTGGCAAATGTTTTGATGGTCACCATGGCAACACACGGCAACTTATTATAAAGGCAGGGGGCAATGTTGAATAATTTAGTTGACCGGTTCAATTTGACACTGTGTTGTAATTCGTTCTCCACAAATTTCCAGTGATTTATTTTCGGCAATTATTATTATGTATTCAAATGATTTGATACACCAACCTTGCTCGGAAAGTGTTGCATTAAATGCAATCGGCCCTTTTCAGGGCCCCGAGTACAGCCAGTTCAATGGACACAGTCTAGAATTAGACTGGGTATTTTGTACAGACCTAACACTACAGAGGCCAGAGACACTTTTAAGTCGTTCACAAGAAAACAATACGTGTGAAACTGAGGATTCATTCGGAAAAACACAGGTCTGTTTTTCGTCTCGAAACGCATTTTTCAATGATACAGTCACTCTGACACAAAGTCATCGATAATACTTGTAGAATAAATATACCCACAACAAACTATGTTCAAATACATCGCTCGCACTGAGTGTGAGAGCAAGGTCAAATTCCGTTTTACGCACTTGAATTTTATCTGGACTACGTGCATGCGTTGCGCATGTTATTGTCAACAAAGTATCAAAGCAGATTTTCGAACGCCCAAGCCCGAATTTAAATACATGTAAGCTCTTTTTTTAGCTCCATGGGCCAAGCGAGTTATGCTGGCACATTATGCAAGTATCATCGAATCCATGCGACAGGTTGGGACGTTATATTCAACGTCGTGGTTAAGCTACGATGTAGGACTGTCGTTGTATAGTGTACAGGCGATCATGAATATGTGAATAACACATGTATATTGAAAGAAACACATGCGAAGAATTTCAGAAAGACTTTTTTATTTAATATATTTATTTATATTTCGTCGGTTGTCCGACTTTCTTTCCACTGTGTGAGCTACTGACAAATATAAACAAATCATTAAACCATCGAGTCCTCTAGTCGACTGGGACGTAACACTCTGTTGTACAAGTCATGTCCTTTTCAAATTATTCACTTTCAATGGGTAAAAAAAAATTCATTGTTTGCAAAATGCCCAATTAATTTATGCATGACTCACGGTTACCGGCAGGGCGCCGATCAGTTACCGGGGCTTTGTTTACCATGCATTCATTAATCGAAGGTGATAAATAGTCGGTATTGGTCATATCAGTACGGTAATTGTCCAGCCGGTACGGTAAAGCAACGGTCGGTACAGTAAAGCAACGACCGGTACGGTAAACAGAGTCAAACTCACAGGAAACCGGCTGGGTGGTAATGATCAGTTCCCTAATCTAATCTTTAGTTTCTGTGAAAAGAATAACAATATATCTTTCCCTTAAAATTCCATACTCAGTTCTCTGAAGACGTGCATACAATTCATTTACATGATGGCTAACAGTTTTATTGTTTTCTCCACTCAGGTGATACTTTTTGTCAGTTAATTGACGAATACCTTAGAAGGGCTCTACATAAAGGAGTACCTCCACTGTTTGTAAATATCAAGTCAATTTATAAAGACAAAGAAAAGATACCTGCAATAGAGAAGATTGTTCTGTCTTATTTAGAGTCGTTAGAAAAATATTGTACATTTAGTCCAGCTGGTGAGTAACTCGTATACAGCGTGGTTAAATCCATATATCATGAATTATTTCGCTTGTTTACTCGTACATTTGCCTAATGACCTAGTTTAAGATAGTGAACTGGTTGTAAATTTTGTGCTAAAAATATTATTAATATCAGAAAATGGATTTCTGCTGTACATGAATCGATGTCATTCAAAGTTGAACATCATGGGACCTTGATGGACATGTTTATTTGTTGTATTCAACCGATCGCATTGCCAACTGGCTACTATTGGGTTTTAAAGGTTATGAGGACAGGGCTCAAAATTACCAATTCTATTTAAAAAATGCAAAAAAAATATGCACCAAGCTGGATGGTTCATGGATAAGCTTTTATTCAAATCTGACATTTAGAGTGGTCGCTTTCACCTCATGAAAATAAACTTACATATGTTGACTGTTTGTATTAATTCTCTAATTAAGATCACAACATGCAGGATTTATTAAAATCAGTTGTAGATTACAAACTTGTTTGTTTTCATTTCTTGTACAGATGCTGAAAAACCAGATTATGACAAGGAACCGCCAACAGCCTATTTATGGACGTTGTTTTACTTAGCTCAGCATTATGATTATCTAAGAGAGACGACAAAGGCACTCAAGTATATTAACATTGCATTGGATCATACCCCAACTCTTATAGAATTGTTCGTGGCAAAGGGAAGAATCTATAAGGTTTGTCAATTAGTGTCATAATCAAAATCCTCTCTTCATGATCACTCTGAAAATTGGTTGACATGCAAAATATGCGTAATTTCTTTAATGTTGACGGTATATGAATGTTTATACAATGTCGTTGATTTTCCCCTCAGAAAAGCTCATAGTTTAATTTTGTTGCAGCATGCCGGTGATATCAAAGAATCAGTGGCCTGTTTGGATGAAGCTCAGTCTCAGGACACTGCGGATAGATACATCAATTCAAAATGTGCAAAATATATGCTACGTGCTAATCTGGTGAAAGAAGCAGAAGAGATGTGTGCTAAATTCACTCGGGTAAGTGAACATGTGTGTTTTCAATTATGACTGTTAAATCAGTTTGAAGCCCCACGGTAATCATGCAATGCGATTTACACATGTCACATGGGACCCACTTGGAGTAAATAGAAGGAAGTCACTTTTGTATATTCAGGTATATTCGTCTGCATCAATATTCATATTTTATCCTTACTGACATTCCAAGAGATGTCAGATTCTGTACCGAGATACAATTCAATGCATTTATTATTTTTTTTGTCCGTTGACAGGAGGGTGTGTCTTCCATGGATAACTTGAATGAAATGCAATGTATGTGGTTCCAAATAGAATGTGCTAAATCATATCAGCGAATGCACAACTACGGTGAAGCTTTGAAGAAATGTCATGAAATTGACAGAGTAAGTATGAATTCTCTCACTCAAAAACTGCCTTTAAACCTTTCCCCTCTTCCTTCAGTGGTACATTATGTCACACTAAGGCAGATCCCTAATGCTTACAATTTTACAGAAGGGCTGACAATGACAATGGCTGACAGCTAAAACTGTTCAATTTTTCGCAATTTTCTTTATTAATTTTCTACATATTACCTCAGTGTGCATCTTCCCATTTTTTTTTTGTGTTCATACATTTTTTTGGGTGTCCAACAACATTCAAGCCAGGCCAACAACTTTTCAACTTGTAGGCCCTGTATTCTATCAACTTTTTGACATTAGGGGAAAATACTGGATACACATATACTATGCTATGAGGTTATTACGAGTGCTTACTTTGAGGTATTCTTGTAATAACCTTAATGCATCTTTTCTTTTCAAGGATACGTCATGGGAATGCCGAAATCCAAAATGTTTAGAACAGAATCAGCAAACTTTTTTGTGTGGAGCCTGATCAAACCCTAGTGGCAGCCATGTTTGTTTTTATTATTAGAGGATGGTTACACACGTAATCATTCCATATTTGGAATTCTCATTTCCTAATATGGTAGGATGAAAATCCCTTGTAAAATAACGTAAAATTACGGCACTCTGTAACTTATGGTGACAGATGTATAATAATATACTATATTTGTTCCATGAGAGGCACATGTCAGCCAAAACATTCGTTTGAATGGTATTTTAAGTACATCAACTTGAGTGATCCATTTACATTAATATTTTAACATGAAATTTATATTCGTAAGCATATATACTTTTTGTTATTTGCCAACATTTGGTAATTCAGGGAACATTGGCTGTTGTTTTTCTGCTACTATGTTCTACCGTCCGTCCGTCCGTCGGTTAATTATGGTTCTATATCTTTTTTTTCCAGCATTTTTCTGAAATTATTGAAGATCAGTTTGATTTTCATACATACTGTATGCGTAAGATGACATTACGTGCATATGTTGGGTTACTGAGACTAGAAGATGTTATTCGCTATCACCCTTACTACTTCAAAGCAGCTAAGATAGCAATTGAGGTAGGTGTACACCTGGTGTACCTAGTGTCATTGGCCAATCAGTGACAGTTTGGTACATCCTGATCACTTGAAGTTTACATGCAATGTAGTGGATTATTACAATTATTGAAAGTTGATGTTTAAAATTCAACCAATTCTGCTACTAAAGATATTTCAAACCAAGCATTGGTTTGATTACAATGATAATCACGTTTCCTGCTATTGTGCTGAAGACGAAAATCAGCTTCTGGTAAAAATGAACAATTATCAAAATATCAATCTAAAATTATATCAGGAACTCAAAGCAAATTGTGTTATTTTGAGTGAAGTAAAATGTGAAAAAATTCCTGATGTTAAAAAACAACGCATTAACAGATCTGACATTGGAAAAGTTAATTGCAAATAAAAAGGTCATGTTATTACTCGTCTTCCTTTTGGTAAATTATAAAGACATGGCATTGTCACTGATTTTGTTTTGTATTATCTCACAGGTCTACATTGATATTCATGATCATCCACCGACGGACTCTGATAAAACTGAAGAAATTGACACTGAAAACCTAACTCCTAAAGAATTGAAGAAGTTGCGAAGTAAACAGAGGCGAGCAGCGAGGAAGGCTGAAGAGAAAAAGAAAGAAGAAGAAAAGGCTGAAAGTAGACACCAAAATAAAAACAAACATGATACTGAGATGGATGGGCCTAAAGAGGAAGAATTGGTGCCTGAAAAACTGGCAAAGGTCAGCTAATGTTATCATTCCTAATTCAAGAAAACCCTTGATATTGTACATATTCTGTGTCACATAAAGTGTTCTTAACTTGGTCCTAAATCAGTTACCCTATTTGCTGTATTATATTTGTATGCACTTCATATAAATGGCTTGTTAAAGTCCTGCAGAGACCAAATCTGTGATACTTCATGTGGTTGCATCTCTGAACTCTGATCTTGTAGCAAACCGTGGTCAGTGACAATCCAAATGAATTTTTCTTTCTCTTTACAGGTTGATAAACCATTAGAACAAGCAATTTATTTTCTAAAGCCACTTCAAGAATTTACATCTCATTTAGTTGATACTCATTTATTAGCATTTGATATCTACTACCGTAAAGGTATGTGTTTTTTTAAATTGCCATGCGACTTAATCTGAGCATGACTTAATGACTAGCAGGTCCTAATGAAATTATGGATATGAACCATGTGTTTGTCCACTAACTAGGTGGAACAAAAGAGCATTCAGTGCATGGGAAGGAATTCTGTTTCATTGTTGTAAAATTAGTGGAACTTTCTCTCATGAATGACTTGTTAACTTTTGGCTTAATAGGCCTACTGCACATGAAATGGCTTGAATTCTTGGATACTACAAGTCACCTTGATGTCCTTCAAAGTAAATATTTACTTTGCAATTTCAATTCATTTCTAGTTATTGGTCATAGAAGGCCCGCTGAAAGTTACAATGTATTCTGTGATTTGGAATATGTATTAACTACATACTTATCTGGTTGACATTGTTTGGTTATACTTCATGATTTTAAACATTGTACTGGTCATGAATATTTAGAACATGGCCTGGGCTTCCATCCCTCAATATTAATATTCTATGTTTTTCTTTCCAGATAAATTACTATTAATGTTACAGTCAATAAAAAGGATTTGGAATATTGATTCTAACAATAGCAGACTGCATTTCTGTGTTTGTAGATTTGTTAAAGCAGGTATGTGTTGCACGTGTTAATCATGTTGCTCTGTTGTTGAATTGCGGTGATCGTCGCACAATGCGTGTTTCAGTTTCATGTAAATAATGTATTTTACACATTCCAGTGTTCTCCACGAGGGGTTTTAGCAGGGCGCAGCGCCCTGTATAGGAAGTCGTGCGCCCTGCATAGGTACTCGTGCGCCCTGCATCGGTCAACAAGCGCCCTGCATTCACATTTCCCGCTCCGATCAAATACATTGTATTGTTAGTTGAGTATTCAGTGTTCTCCACGAGGGGTTTAAGAGGGACGAAGCGCCTCTCTTTAATTTATTTTGGCCCCCCTCCAATTTGTAGCACCCATCTATTTATCTTCAGCACCCTCCTTTGTTTTCGGTGACAGGCTGTTTCACAGTCCCGGAAGATGTCCCGACGACGTTATTGAGAGACCTCTTAAACTGACAGGCAGTAAAACAAAGAACTAAGAGATAGATAGTGGCATAGGTGACAACTAGGACAATGGATTTGATGTCTGGGGAAACACTGGCTGAATAAACAAAAAACAATGAATGCATGCGTGAAGTGATTGTCACCAGCATTGCGTTAATCACACAATGGGATAGTCAAAACAAGTTTTCTCATCATTCCTGAATTAGCTGAGATTCTTAAGAACAAGAGAACCAGCAACAATTTATTGGTTCAATTGCTTGTTGTTTGCCTTTTATTGGCGAAAAGTAAAAAGAATCATTAAATAAATCACCAAAACAAAATGTACGGTAAACACTGAAACAACATGGATGTCACAGTATCTGATTTAACCTTTGTCCTCAGTACCCACAATGCAATCAACATAATGATTAATTTATTTACAGTCATCGGATTTGATTTTTTCTTTTTCTTTTAATCTTATGTGAAAATATTTTTCTTATTACTTGGGGTTTTCAACTATTACAATATCTCAGTGCATTTATAAAACCTATGGAAATATTTGGAAGAAATTTAAAAGAAATAAATGAAAGGCTAGAATTTCACAACTTGTTCCATTACACTTTTACAAAGAATAAAATTGATATTCTTCATTTGTCAAGGTTTATATTTTTTTTACACATCAAGTGGTTTAACTTATTCATCAAAATAATTCAAGAACATTAATTACACAGTATTTAATTGATGTACCGTAAATATAATAAAAGTGCTAAGAATTTCCTTTGAAATGTTTGATTAGTATGCTAATTATATGCAAATTAAATATGCTAATTATATGCAAATTAGCGCCCCTCTTTAAATTTTATTTGCGAAGAACACTGCATTCTGTGTATGTCATTAGAAATTTCCATATCTGATCACAAATTCACAAAATAGTCTCGTTGACAGTCTGCGCTTTCCGTCAGAACATTGGGACAAAAATTGAGTAAAAACTAAAAATTGACTCAAATTTTGCCTGTTTGCTCCAAAATTTGTGTTCATTTCCAGAAATATTGAAAATATAAGAAAAAAATGCAGAAAAATTTGGGTGAGAAAGTCGGGTGGTGAAAAGGTTAATGTGCAAATTACCTTCTTTGTTGTAAACGTTTTATAAATGTAACTTTTTATAAAGCAAAATGACTGGTAGAATACAAAATCCAAAAACAATATGGCAACATCATTGAAAGTTAAGATAAATAATAGGTTAACTCAACAGAGCTGTTTATATAGGTGCTTGTCAGTCATTGTTCGTCAACCAACTTTTCCATCTTCATCACCAGCTCAATTGCTTTGATACTTGGTATGCGTGGGCCTCTATCAGATTTATTCATTTTGTGACGATATCTTCAGTTCTCTATTTTTGGCATTTTTGTAATTTGTTATCAAAAATATTATTGTTGACTTGATATTGATACTTGATGTAGATACTTGATATACGTGTATTTTGGATGGACCTCTACTGGATTAGTTCATTCAAGGCTCTGCTGAAACAGTGGAGCTATTTTGACAGGTCACTTGTTGCCTTTTACTATACTGTGAAGGTATACTTGACATTAATTTAATTTAGTCTTTATTTACTTTATTTCAGTGGAAGACAAAAAGGATATTGCTGATGCTGTATCTAGTGTAATCAAACAAGAACTCAAGAAACTGATTGGGGACCAAGATATGAAGACATTTAATGAGGAATTTATAGCCAGGAATCCAAATTCTTTAGAACATATTATAGCAGGTAAAGCTCTTTATTGAATATCCCTAAAATTACAACTGGCTGTGAAGATAACTCCTGTAAACTTTATTAAAGTCAAAGCAAAGTTTAGATAATTCCATTTATATACTAGATGAAGCTAAAGCTAAGTTTACTAAAAGATGTATGTTCATTAAAATGCACAAACGGCTTACTGTAGAACAGGAAATTATTTGCGCAGTTAATTAATTTTGATGCACATCTTTTTCTTTTCAGATCAAATTCAAAATGGCCAACTGTCAGCCATTTTGTTTTAATGAATGCAGTTCTAGTGCCATATCTCTGATATGCTTTGACTGCTTGTGTTCAGTTTATTACAGAGTATTGCATACTAACCCCTTTGGTTAATGAAATTTTAATTTCATAAACAAATGGGATAATTGCCAATTATCATATAATACTGGTTAAATAAAATCGAAATAACAGTGGATAGCTCCCGTAGGGGGCGTCCTTCCCCTGTCATCTGATTTGCATACTTCCATTTTTAACCACGAGATTGATTCACGGTTGAAATTTGGGCTTGCCAAAATATCATTGTTTTTGCGGTGGAAATACATTGTTACCACCCATCAACACAGCCACCGAACTATTAGTGTGTCAGGAAGCTCTTGTGGACATCAAGAACTTCGTACTTAGTCACCTTGAGTAAAAAATTGTAGTTTTAGTAACAAAACTCAAAAGCCCGCCTTCAGTTTCAAGATGGCGGAAAATATGGATACCGGAGAGTTGAACACCGTTCATCCCAGCACTTCGGATTCAAACACTTTCGGACGAAAGTGTGAAGAGTGCCATATATCGATGCTCACTTACGATGATCACCGTATTTGCATTCCATGTGGCAGAAAATGTAATGGGCACATCAACTGCGGTGTTTGCTTCGCCTGGCAGATAGAAACTTGGAACTGGGATTCCCGCCTACGCAAGTCAACGGGAAAATCAGTAAAGAAGAAATCCAAAAAACGTCATTTGGAGGAGTCTTCGGTTTCATCGGTACCTACCAACGCTGAGGACGAACTATTGGCAGACGAACCCAACCAAAAACGTCCAAAGGAGATTGACAATGAGCAAAGTGTTATAGCTCATTTACAGAACAAGGTGGATCTACTGACCAGAAAAATTAAAGTTTTGGAAAACCCAGTAGACGAAGAGGTACCACCAAAAGTATGGAGTGTCAGCGCTCTCCAGGCGGAAAAGAAAAAATCCTACACAACAGTGGTGCGAGAAAATGTTGAAGACGCACTGGCTGAGGCAGGCGTGATTTTTTCTACTGAAGATGCTACAAGCAACGCGGGGGAGGCCGGCTCGTCGAAAACCACAACAGCGAGTGGTACAGACAAGGAGGACCCCGAATTCAAAATCCGCTCCGATGCTATCACAAAAGGTGCGGTTATGGTCAAGAAAATCTTACCTCTACCGATTCCACCGATGGCGGACGCCCCACGTTTCTCGATCGGTTTGTCTACACTGCCGAAAAAGGACACTTTTGCGACTTCAGCAATGCTACCATGGTCTCCCCGACTGACACAGGGCGCTGCTATAACACAACGCGTGATCGGAGGAGGCAAATGGGATCGTGACGTTACCGAGAAAACCGCTACAGCCACCAAGGACGACTTCTTGGGGACTAACCGGGACGATTGGAGCAGACGTTACCAAAAAGTTATACCGCCCGCTGATGAGTGGAAAACACCGGTCGGTACCGACGCCAGCCTGCACGAACGACCTCTCGGCGTACAACCACCAGAACTGGAGCCATGCGTCCGGGAAATGGTCGCCGAAGGAAGTATAACGAAACATCCACTCGGCAAACCACAAGTTTACATCCCGTATTGCCTGTCCCAGTCAACGCTATGTAGATTGGAAAACAACGTTTGGGACACTTCTCTTGCATTAAGCCATAGAGAATTTTTCACTACTACTACACAAATTCAGTTAGCGAAATTCAAAACAGGCAACATCACCAAGGATGAACTGTTTAGCACATTAGAGCCGCTGTTGGTCGCGACTAACATCGTCGACGCTGACATAATACAGAGTCATCTCCAGTTACGAGCGACTATTCAACACTCTCGCCGTGCAGCAGTTTGGTCCGCTATGCTAAAGACAGCCGCCAACGCTGAAATCAAGAACGAATTGGCGACGATCGATTTCAGAGGGACCAAATTATTCGACGGAAAACTCAGCGCTGTGAATTCTAAGTTGAATGAGAAAGCAGCGGCAAAAGTTAACCGTGTGATGATCGAAGGCGCCTTTAAAGCCAAGCAAGCCGCTAATAACAAGCAGAGCATCGCGACCAAGGCGAAGCCAGTTAACCAAGCTACTACGGGTCAGCCCAAGGGAAACGCAAAGGCAAACCCGAATCAGGCAAAAGGAAAAAGTGGAAACCAGCAGCGACAGAATAAACAATTCTCGAAACAGACTGGTAACACTAAAAAGTCTTCCTGACTATACGTCAGCAAATATGGTAATGTATCAAAACAAGGTGCGATTAAACGTGCCAAATATGACTCAAGTCTCCAAGTATTTTTGTCAAACAAATCAAACCACAGATCCCCTTACACATATACCACTTGCATTAAACGATTCGGTTCAGTGCCCAGGTCGGCGGGAACCAAGTCGTGCAAAACATCGTGCATTAAGCGATTTTGTTCAGTGCCCAGGAAGGCGGGAACTCAATCGTGCACAACAAAAACACGGTCGGCCGCACCTCAGGTCGGTGGGCGATCGTATAAACAAACAACCGGCCGAATGCGTGGACCTAGGGAGAATGACGCATCGACCGGTGAAAAAACAGAAACCCGTAAGGCAGAGTCCCTACTCCCCTCCAGGTTGGAAAAAAAGGGGGGGAAGGACGTTAAACGGGGATATAACGCCGCATTCACTCCAGGGGGAAATGGAGAAATCGGCGATGTCAATGTATACCGCCACAAGCGACCGAGGGTTGGTGAGTCCCTCGACGCCGGTGGCACTGCGTCTGCAGAAATGTATTCCCCGGTGGAAAGAAACGATAAACGATCCGTATGTGATATCGATAATAACACACGGGTATCGAATACCGTTGATAAAAGAACCGAAATGCAAAAAAAGAACATGTATTTCGGGGAAACCGGGCTCTACTCAGTCAACAATACTGAAAGAAAGCGTGGAAATACTACTCGAAAAAAAGGTAATTCAGCGGGTACAAAACCCGAAAAATTCTTTCATCTCGAGGTTATTTCCCGTCAAGAAATCCAACGGTGGGTACAGGCTGGTGCTGGATTTAAAGGAGTTGAACAAATTTGTGAAGAAAGAAACGTTCAAAATGTTAACTCCGGCACTAGTGAGAGCGTCAATTCAAAAAGGGGACTGGATGACGTCCCTCGACTTGACTGACGCTTACCTGCACATACCAATACACACAGAAAGCAGGCGCTTGTTACGATTCGTGGTGAACGGTGTAACGTATCAGTACACCGTCCTACCTTTCGGCCTGACGTCAGACCCACTTCTGTTTACAAAAGTTCTACGCACAGTGGTGGCGTTACTGCACAAGAACGCAGCAGACGTCAACCCCTACTTAGACGACTGGCTGATAAAAAGTCAAAATCGGAACCTGATTTGTCAATCAACCGAGCGGACTGTCAGTCTACTGCTAAAGCTAGGTTTTCTGATAAATATGGAAAAATCAGAATTAATACCGACGCAGAAAATAGTCTTTCTGGGCATGGAACTGGATGCGGAAAAAGGCATGATCCGACCAGTCCAGCACAGAATCGACAATGTACAAAAAATGATACAATCATTTCTAAAACAAAAACAAGCCGCACTACGCCAGGTAATGCGACTAGTGGGGATGTTAACTTCGATGAGGGGCTTAGTACCGAGAGCGGCGCTACAGTCCAGACCGATCCAACGCCTAGTGTTAGACGCACAGTTAAAAATGCGACTATCAAAGGACGGGATAAAATACGAAAAACCGGTACTGTTCACACCGGCCTTTCTGGAATCACTTCCGTGGTGGGGCAACCTCAAGAACCTCACGGCGGGAATTCCCATGGACAAGGCGAAACCGACAGTAACGTTGGTGACGGACGCATCCATGACGGGCTGGGGAGGGCACTGCATGGACGGGATTGCACACGGTCAGTGGAACGAAAAACAAAGGAAATTTCGCATAAACCGACTGGAAATGCTAGCGGTGCAGTTCTCCCTGCAATCCTTCAAAAAAGCGGTAAAAAACCGGGCCGTGTTAATAAGATCCGACAATCAGACTGTAGTAGCTTACCTCAACAAGGAAGGGGGAACGAAATCACAGTCGTTAAACGACCATGCTGTAGCAGTGCTAAAGTGGTGTGCACAAAACAAAGTCGAGCTGATGTGCAAACATATACCGGGAGTCCAAAACGGTGTAGCGGACTCGCTATCCCGGGGGAAACCCTACGACGACACAGAATGGGAGCTGTCACAGACGGCAGTAAACCTAGTGTTCGACATGTGGGGGGGAACCCCAGGTAGATCTGTTTGCAACACCGGAAAACAAAAAACGTCGCGTTTTTGTGACGCGTTATCCGGACAAACAGTCACTGACGTGGGACGCACTTCAGATGGAGTGGGGCGGAATGTTCAGTTACGCATTCCCACCATTTCCATTGATCCACCGAACGTTACAAAAACTGGAACAATCGGAGAACTCGCACATGATTCTAGTGGCACCGAACTGGCCGTCTCAGACTTGGTTTCCGTTACTGCTGTCTCTGCTAACGGACCATCCGAGAAGCCTGCCACAAGAAATCACGTTGACACAACCCGGCGGTTATACACCAACCAACCCGGAGCTGTACCAACTTCACGTGTGGAAACTATCCAGCAATTTAGAATTGCGCAAGGGTTTTCAAGCCAAGTGTCGCAAACAACGACGGCCGGGCTTAGGGATTCCTCAAATGGATTGTATCAATACCACTGATAGCGGAGTTTTTTTCTTATTTGATCAACGAAAAAAAGTTGAAACCGGGGACAGTAGAAAACTATAAATCGGCGATCAACTCTGTACTCAAACTAAGCCTAGGCAAAAACATTTCGGATGACCCGACAATCTCCGATCTGTTCAAGGGCTTTATTACACAGTCGGGCCCCATTGAGAGGTACAAAGCACCTGCATGGAGCTTGTCAGTAGTCCTTGAAGCGCTACGACAATTCCCATACGAACCGAAGGAATTGGCGTCACTACAGGACTGGACGAAAAAGACTGTTTTTCTACTAGCACTCGCTTCAGTGAGGCGAGTTAGCGAAATACGCGCTCTGTCATTTGAAGACAATTTTACGGTGTTTTATCCTGATAAAGCGATTTTAATGACATCAGTAAAATTCAGAGGAAAAAATCAGAAACTGCACGAGACGGCGACTCCGATCGTTATCCCGGCACTGAGCAATATTTCCAATGAAAAACAAGACAGAATTCTTTGTCCGGTACGTGCGCTAGCTTATTATAAGAAATGTACTTCCGGGGTCAGAAGGGGTCAAAAGTCGATGTTCGTTTGTTACCAAAAAGGTAAACAAAGCTCAGCGGCGTCGAAATTCACGTTAGCGAGATGGGTAAAAGAGACAGTTTACCACGCTTATAGTGATAAGTATTTGAGCACAGAGGCAGGCAAAGTCACTGCCAAGATGCATGACTTAAGAGGCATAGGTAATACACTGGCATTTGCTAGCGGAGCTTCTTTAGCCCAGGTGCTAGCAGCCGGGTCCTGGAAAACTAGCAACACTTTTCTCTCTTATTACCTGAAAGACCTAGCGGCCGAGTCACAGGGCCTACACTCGTTAGGCTACCTAGTGACAGGCCAAGTTGTAACGAAACAATAGGGCATGTAACTTCCCGCAACTGCAAGAATTATTCAGTTAGCGGGAGTTATACAGTTAGGGGGATGGAATTTTTTCAATTCCATAATCAGGTGGGGTAGTATTTATCTGCCAAGAGATATTCTCTGGTAATCTGTCCCATTTGTTTATGAAATTAAAATTTCATTAACCAAAGGGGTTAGTATGCAATACTCTGTAATAAACTTTTAAAACTAGCGCCGAAGGCGCATATTAGTTTTTATGTTTATATAAGAGATTGCATACTTACCTTCCCACCCAAAACCACCCCAGATAAATAGCTACGAATCAATATCGTGGTCAAAAAGATCTGGAAGTATGCAAATCAGATGACAGGGGAAGGACGCCCCCTACGGGAGCTATCCACTGTTATTTCGATTTTATTTAACCAGTATTATATGATAATTGGCAATTATCCCATTTGTTTATGAAATTAAAATTTCATTAACCAAAGGTAAGTATGCAATCTCTTATATAAACATAAAAACTAATATGCGCCTTTGGCGCTAGTTTTAAAAAATTTTATATATTCGTTTTACATTAGGTTATAGATATATAGATGTATTCAAAATGGTCGACTGGTGGCCATTTTGTTTTAATTAATGCTGTTCCAGAGCAATATTTCTCAATATGGACAAGTACTAGTTTGAGGATCAGATACAAGATGTCAATCAATTTAATGTTAAAAAGCATCATCTTCTGGATCCATACTTCTGACATGTTTTTTGTTCCAACTATATTACTATAAACAAAACTATACTTTTTAAATTTGATAACTAACTGGGACTGTGCCATGCATGGCTTGTTAATGTGTGAATTAGTAACAGACATTGAATAATAAATGCTTTGTTCTTATTTGTTAAGATTCTGTTTTAAATTTATTGACCAACACGTATAAATGGAAGGTCGAAGTTGAAATAATTTGTCTGCAAGAAAAACATGAATAAAAAATGCGTGAATTTGACTAAATTTGCTTTCATGTCCTACAGTATTTTGATAAGTTTAAATAATTCTTGAAATACATACAATGTAGATAAAACAATAAATGATGAACAATTATTGAATATGTATGCAATGAAAATCATCATGTTGATCACCCTATGAAATCATGAATCATGAATATTTTTGCTATAATGTTACAGTGTTCTCCCCAGGAATTTAAACCACTGTGGCGGACTAATTTGCATATGATTTGCATATCATTTACATAATAATAGAGATTGACCAAAGCACATTTACACCCACATACAAACAACATATATTTTCAAAAACAATGTGGCACATATTTATTTGCTTCATACAGTGTTATAAACACTATTCTTTTGGGATATTAATGAGCTCAGTCACAGTGCAAATATTTACGTTTCACAATTTAGAAGAGTTTGAATTTAAAAATGAAAAATTGTCGAATCGAAATGCAAATGCTGCAGACTATTAAAAACAAACAAACAAATTGTAAAAGGTTAAATGAAACGCATTTGAAACGTTTCAGCCAGGAACATGTTCTCGAATTCCATGATCTTGTTTACTACAAAAACATTCTCCTTCAAAAAATTGTTCATTATTCGTACCATCAGCTTCTACAACGTTTACATTTACAGTAATGAACGAACAAATAAAACTTCCAAACGATCATCAAAGTTACGACGTGACTTAACTTACTTTGCGATGTTATACACCGGTTATACCAATAATTCCTCTTACACAGTCATGCCATGCAAAAAAAATGTTATATATTTTTTTTATATGAAATAAACGTAAAATTTGAGCGATTATTTTTGATCACTCGATCGCTTCGGTGAAAAACACCGACCGCCATGATAGTTGTGACGTATTAGTTGACCGGCATGTGTCCTTTAACTCGATGGGTCAAAAGCGCCATTAACCAATCAGAATACCGCATGGTAATGCCGGCAGAACCCGAAGTTTTCCGAATGGCAGTGATCATAAAAATTACATTGCGGAAGTAAAGCGATGTCCTAGCACGATGTGTTGGTATGGATTTCAGATGAAAACTGCATGATGGTTTTCGAAATAGGTGATGAGCAATTTTTAAAAGGTAAAAGAAGTCTTGAAAGAAGAATTTTTACATGATTCACGATGATAAAAGTTCAAATGTATTTTACCCAATCACGCATTAAACACGTTTTTTTCTTGAGTAGCGTAAACTGATCGTGAACTCCGCTTTGCCCATGTTATATCGGGGTGGAAGTGATTTTGAAAAATGTTAGCTTTCAATCTAAAGACTGCGTCTATCGTCAGAAAGTATTTACTTACGAACAAAGAAGTGCTAATTTTACAAAATTAACTTGTATTGTTTATAAGCCATTACCACATCGTGCGACTACGTCTATTGTTTACAAATTATAATCCACGACTGGCAGGATGCGTGTCGGTCGCTACGTCGGACAATAGTCCTGGTCAGAAGCGTGGCAAGATCCCTGATAGCTACGTATTTCTTTCTATATTTCGTAATACAGTTCACAGGATGAACAATGAAAAAAGCACTGTGGCGGTCTAACTAATCACCGTGGCGGCTTGGGACCACAGTGGCGGGCAGGCAAAGCAGCGTGCTGGCCCCGCAAAGCAGCGTGGCGGCCCCGCACACAAATTGAATTCTGGGGAGAACACTGATGTAGCCAATTCAAAATGTTTGCTTTATTCCCAGTTCAGACAGTCAGAAAACTGGGACTAGTGTTTTGACCTTTGTTCAACAGTTCGTTTATCCATGTGTGCGTCTCCGCCTTTGTCTTACGAATGCCTTGTTCATACTTTTCAAATACGTCACATATTACAAGATACGTATGCAAGTCAATTCAATCTCGGTCATTCATGGATGGGTTTTGTTCAAACTTAGTACAAAAATCAAACTGTACATTTGAAAATTCAATTCTCAAGGTGGCTGAATAGTGGCCATTTTAATGTTAAAAATAAAAAATCTGCCATTCTGGAACCAGATGTTAGTCATGTAAGGATGTTTCGTTCAAACATAGGTCAATATGGAAGCCTGATGAACATCAAATTGGCAGACTAATGCTATTACTTTTATTATTACTGTGAACAGGGAAACAACTGACTGAGAGTGGTTTTTATTACGCCCGGAGTAACAGTATTGTAATTTGCATAATATAACATCACTTAATACTTTTGTATTTTTCAGGTGCCCAGGGGAAATATGTATATTCTAATTCGGATAGCGTTATAGATTTGATAACTCAGCTTGGTGATAACCTTGAAGATAGAAATTTACAGGTACTTGTACTCTCTTCCCCTTACCAACTATGTTACCCAAGTTGTCTTTCCACAATCAGAAGCACATGTCTAATTGAAGCACACATAAACCAAAAATTGCATCTATTGAACACTCTGAATACTCAATCGTGAATATTTCGACATGTTTTTAGAGTACAAAATTGGGGTGTATTTTCAAACGGACGAATTTTTCAGAATAGAAATCAACAAATGAAAAAATGGGGATGATAGAGAGTGTGCTTCCCTTATTTGAGGGACCAGATTCTGCCGTATATTCGCCCTGGTCTGTTAAACGGCAGTTTGGATTAAAAAAAATTAAATGGGATTTAAAAAAAAAAATAAAGGTATATATTGTCGTAATTTTTCGGACTTTTCAATCATTCGTGATGCCTAAAAGGTTTTACCATAATCATTGACGCCTATTCAAGAGTATTGATTTTATTGCGACTAGCGTGGATGGGTAAACATTGTTTCGACAGTAAACAATGTTAAATTATTCTTCAAATGCTCAGTTTATTATTTGAAAACTAATTTTTTTATTTAAAAAAAAAGTCGTGCTGTTTTCCCATCAAAATCCAAGCCAAAAGATTGGACTACAACATCAGCATTGAACATGGTGCGTTCAATAACATTAACATATTTAAATGAGCTATGGTAATTTGAACACGTTGACATCATCCAGCTTTTTGATTGGTTAATTAGCGATTTGACCTATTTGACCTAAGAGAAAGAACACAGCGGATATCCTACAGCATTGAGCGTTTATATGCGATCGAAATTGTTTGCTTACAATGAAACTAAGTTGAATTTTATTTGCATTTCATAACAATTCAATGAATTTATTTTTTTGTACATTAATATAATCACTCGTGAGTAATAATCAACAATTGTGAAACACAGCATGACCAGATTTCGCAACCATAATCATTTGCCGCTACGCAATTAAGTTGTGTTCGTTTTTATTTGAAACTTCGTTTAGAATATATTTTCGTTACCAATAAAATAAAATCTCTCAGTCAATCAGAAACTATATTCACGCTATCGGGGAAAGTCCCCTTTGTACACTCACATCGATTTTTTTTTCTGTTTGAGTGAAGACCAAAACTGGTCACAATTTTCGAATAAGAATAAGTCGTCAATTTTTACTGAATTTGAAAAATATAATTGAAACCTGACAAATAATTAGGCAACCGAATTTTTACGGTAACTTTTTATTATAGACACACCCATCATTTATGCAAATGCATTAGTATTCATATGATTTAATTAGTTCCTTCCACTGACTGAACATGTTTATGTCCCAATTGTTTCTAACTAGGTACATAGTTGATACATGATAAATTTTGCTGCCATATTTTTCTATCAGATTTAAAATGGCAGCATATTTGACCACAAATATCTTTTTTTTGTTAGTTCATTATCTCCAAATTGTGCAGATCGATTCAGTTCAAACTTAGTAGATTGGTAGCAACTGTTGGCACATCTATTATTACAGGCTTTGACAAATTGTTAACTTTTGTTTCTTTGTTTTTTTTTACAGAATTGTACAGAAGTATTAAATTTATTATGTGATTTTTTCAAATGTGAATCTGCAGCTGAAGAGTACCAGCGTAAATGTCATGAATTGTTTCCTTTTGCTGCCCAATTTGCTGCTCCTCAAGAAGAAGATGATCATCCCGAAGAATCTAAAATCACAACCAAACAAGCTAATTCTATACCATCATAGTGATATACAAGCAGGTGTAACCAGTGATAACTGGTTTTAACTAGAACAAAACTAATTTCTCCATTCTGGCAGTATTTTATGTGCTTCTCTTTTTATATCAGTCCTACGAGTTCAAAACTTTGGAAATACTCTATCCAGTGCAGTGTTGAAACAGCTTTGCTTATTGGCGAGGAATTGATAACTTGTCTGCGCAGCTTTGTTACCAATGAATGAGCAACATAAAAAAGTGCTGGTACTTGATGGCCTGATTTGAATTCTTTTCATTACTCTGAACAATTATGCAAAAGTCAGTAGGAATGGTTGAATGCAAGTTGTCCATTATAGAATGATTACTTTTTTAGTACGATGACATAGCGTTCCTTGAAAACTGCATGTTGGGAACAAATGTTTACTATTTGGCAGTTAATTTTCCATAAAATCAGTGTCTGTTGTATTTCTTACTAATATAAGCGTGATCGTAATATCAATTTAAAGTACACTGTAGCCTCATTATAACAAACTCTTTGGAGGACATACAGTTAGTTTGCTATAGTGAAATGTTCACTATAATGAAGCACATAATACATTGGGTTTGCTATAGTGAAATGTTCACCTATAATGAAGCAAATAATACATTGGGTTTGTTATAGTGAAATGTTCACCTATAATGAAGCAAATAATACATTGGGTTTGTTATAGTGAAATGTTCACTATAATGAAGCACATAATACATTGGGTTTGTTGTGAGCAGGAGACATGCTATGTGTTCATTATATTGAGGTTACAGTGTATGCATTACCAAAACTTGTTTTTTTTCTGTGACTCCAAATTGTTGCAATGCTAAACACTGCTTACTTTGATACAATTTCAAGACAGGAAGTCCGTTAAAAAAGCATTCAATTTTGTACATAATCCTGCTCAATTTAAATTTATGATTGAGTCCCAATTATTCTTGCAAGTGGGAAAAATGAAAAGTGATCCGGCAACTACATTGGGTGTCTCCTGCATTGGGCTCAGGTATCCATTGAGGGCAGTTTACAAATAATAGATTAAGGCTGATGAGTTTTGACTGAAATTAATCAAGAGACATTCTGTGAATTAATAAGTGCACTGCTACTATTAATGATTCATGGAGTGCTTTGTTCCTACATCACTCCCAGCCTCCACCCTTGTTGCATTTATTAAAAAGCCTTGTGTTAATTAATTTGTTGGATATTTAGATCCATTTCTTGTACATTAATTTTTGCTTAATTTCTTTCTACTATGTAAATAGATTTGTACAATATACCTCAATTAAGACATTGTAGCTATTTCGTAAAGTTCATTCAGCAGAATATTTTACATTGAGAGACTGTCGTCTTCCACTCTGATGTCTCTAAATCACAGTTCACTCAGCTTGCTGATATTTTTGCTTAGATATGTCAACCATGCTGCATTAAGATGCTTGATCCAGCATTGTCAGTCTTCAGCTGGTAGTCATTTAAACATTCATAACATGTAATTTCTTGGAATTTGTATGTTTTGTCAGTTGGTCAACTCTGCCCATATTGATCCAAGACTTTAATGCAAGTATTCAACATAACTTTAGTGGGATGATTCATTAACGAGCAGAACTCACTAACATGAAATTGTGTCGATTGTGTAATGCCAGGTTCTACCGGTATCTTTTTTTTGTCTAACTAGGGAGTTTATTTATTAGTATGCAAATTGAACACCTTAGTTAAACTTAGTTAAATTAATGCTGAATGGTTTGTTTGGTTTCTGTGTTTTTATTTTAGATCAGTTTGTAAGTTGTAAGGTGAAAAATAAATGGCGTATATCGCTGTAATCCCAGTGTACAGTTTGTATATAGCTAAATAATCTCCCACGAGTTTCTGATGAGGACGCTATTCTAGGTTTTATACTTTGTTCATCACCTCTGTAAAAACAATGTATTCATTTTGTTTTTAGATTGTTAGTCAATTTTTACAGTACGTTTCTGTAAAAGCTCAGAAAAATAAACCATTTTTGTACAGAAAAATAGCATTTGGTGTTGGTATGTGGTAACTTAGAATTTAATAGTTAACAATCTTGACGCCTTGATTATGGGGGGCACAAGAAGCCTTCGCTTGAAGAAGACACTGATTACACTCTCGCCCCCCCCCCCCCCCAGCCCAGCCCAGCCCAGCTTATTAGTTTTAGGATTTCATTAAATATGACGGAAGGGTTTGCAAGAGCCAGATTTCTGTTTGTGGAAAGATTTTGTTCAATCTTGATGGAAGTTCTTTTAAGGTAGAGATGCAGGTTCGTGGGCACTTTGGAGTGAAATTTTTTTTTGATTTTTTATTATCCAAAAAGTCTTGGATATATAGACTTGAAATTTTGTAGAATTGTGAATAGTGGAACATACTCAAAAACGATTTTAAAATATAGATAACAGGTGCAAAATTATTTCTTTTGAATGCTTAGCAAGATTTAGCAAGGCTGTACATAAATAATAAAAAAACATGGTGAAAAAAAGAAATGACTGAATGTCCATATTATGCACTGTATTTAACTTTTTACAAAACGATAATACATTTAAATTTGAAACTAACAGCCATTTTAATTATGAGCATTAGCAAACTTCGTACTGAGTGAATTGTTATGCAAATTAGCAATTATCTCTGCTTTTCAGTGCACATTCCAGAACTTTAAAAAAATAGCTCTTAGACGCTTTGTCCTTTTTTTTGAAATTTTCACAAATGATTGACGATGTGTTTATCGTCAAAACGCTGTCTGGGCATTGTTTTTAGTTGAATAGTGTTACAGCAATCGT
This sequence comes from Saccoglossus kowalevskii, assembly GCF_978046115.1. NCBI lineage: Eukaryota > Metazoa > Hemichordata > Enteropneusta > Harrimaniidae > Saccoglossus > Saccoglossus kowalevskii. The sequence continues at coordinate 7,981,027 of NC_140644.1, forward strand.
ACTGACAACTAGTCTGGGTGTTAATTTATGCATAAACTTGAAGTAGTGAAATTTGAGCTGCTGCCCTACAAAATTGACAACTGATGGACAGTTTTCAAGACGACGATTTCTTCATAGTAAACAGATGTACCCATAAACCAATTTTAACAGGAAACAGAAGCTAATTTTTTTTAAATCACTTTTGACCAAAAAAAGCACATTTTGTGCATATTTCAAACTACAGTGTCCATAAAAATAAAATACTAACAAAACTTTAAAATTCATACAATAAGCTTTCCGAAAATATATAGTTTTGTGGACAAGGGAGGTCATCTTGGTTTTCTAATTAACTAATTAAAATACCTGTCAGGTACCTCTCTACCTTAAGATTGGCCACCAGAAAACACAGAAATTGGCACCAAAATAACTCAAATCAGCCAAGTACATGCATTTCCAGGCTTATTTGGCGGCCATCTTGAAAAAAATTGCGGCCATCTTGGATTTTTAGGTGGCCAATCGGGTAGATTTACTGAATATACACTTGGGAGTCATGATGCAAAATTTAGTGCTTTTATCACCGTTTGCACGATTTCTATGCAGAATTGTTATCAGCCCGCCTTTTTGAATCCATCTTGTTTTAACAAATGCTGTCTGACGCTATATCTCGTCCAATTGCGATTAAACTTTTTATGTACTTCATATGCACATGTATCAAATTCAAGATGGCTGAATGGAGGCCTATTTAATGTTGGCAATTCAGCAACATCAAGCATTTTGAAACTGGACCTCTTTCGTGTATTTCATGTGAAAATCACGTTCAAACTTGTACATTATGCATTTGCCTCGCTTAAACAGTTTCAACATGACCGAATAGTGTACGAGTGTTTCTCCCATTTAGGGACCTGTTTAGTTTTCTGTTGAAATCTATTCATATCAATTTTGAACAATCAGCTTTTCTACAGACTCATCTAAAGAACTAATATTTCAATGAAACTTGGTAGATAGATAGTCTTGGACATTGCTCAGACCCGATTAGTTTTTGGTTGTAATTTGTACATGCTAATTCCTAATTTGCATAATACTTAGCCAATTTTTCAGCTTTCCGCTGATATCTCTAAAATCTTGCTTCCAATGTCAATGGAACATTAAGTACACGGGTATTCTGTGATAAACCTGTTTCGTTTAGGGTTGAATTTTGCGCATGCTTATTACCATAAAATGTAAATGAAACTATGTACATATTCTTGGATAATTCACACCTCAGTACTAGAGGGTTGAAAACATGTATATTAAATGAATTGGATCATGTCGCCTCTTTAATATGCATAACTAATATTTCATGCCATGTTGAAGATGGCAGTCAGTGTTATAATAAAGGCATTGCACAAGAGATGTGACTAACTTATTGTCACTAGCTCGGGCAATGTTTGGTCTAGCTATCATTCCCACTTGTATATGTTTTTATTAACCTCATCACAGTCAGAAATACACTACACAGTAACCATGTGCAGAATGTTAAGCAAGGGTATATAAAATAAACACGTCAATGATACACAGATCATAAGATGAGTACGATGTGCAGTACTGTTATAGCGGGAGGGTCATCACCTGCGCACGATATTTACCTACCACGATATTGTGACCCACCCATAGTCATACTATTGTACCCAGCACGTTATCTTATCCATCGACAGCAAATTCTATTTCCATTTTCGATTATATTTTGTATTGTCAACCGCTGATCGACAGACTAAGATTCTATTTCGATAATCAAGATTCATTGTTAATCTCAAACTCTATTTCGTTTATCAACTAAGAACTAAATTCAATTTAGTCAATCTCAAATTCTATTTCGATTCTATTACCACTGTTTAGCAAACATTTGTATACGATACCGAACAGTACTGCACAATTTAAAGAACTTCGATGTTATGTATTTTATAGTCGTTACCTGTTCGTTATTTTAAGAACTTCGATGTTATGTATTTTATAATCGTTACATTATCGTACATTTAAGAACTTCGATGTTATGTATTTTATAGTCGTTACCTGTTCGTTAATTTAAAGAACTTCGATGTTATGTATTTTATAATCGTTACATTATCGTAAATTTAAAGAACTTCGATGTTATGTATTTTATTGTCGTTACCTGTTCGTTATTGTAAGAACTTCGATGTTATATATTTTATAATCGTTACATTATCGTACACTTAAGAACTTCGATGTTATGTATTCTCGTACTTTCGAACAACCAATAAAGTTAGCAATCCGGTTGTTGCCCCCCCCCCCACACCCAAAAAACAAAACAAAAAAACACCCCACCACACACACAAAACCAAGACACGCAACAACTCAATGATTGATTCTGGTTTACGTGTTACGATATTATTGTACATACACGTCACCTGCAAGAAAGAAAACATAATAAATGAACGTAAAAGCACTGTTTGATAGGAACATCATGAAGCTCACTGGTTTCAGATATAATATACTAGCCAAGCCGACACAACCCCTATTGCTCAATAGAATAATCCAAGATGGCGATGTTTGAGAAACGGTTCGTTGAAATCGATTCGACCTTTCGATAAACTATTCAAAGCTCGTCCAGTTTACGGATCTCATCGAAGCCTGAACGGAAAGATTGCTGGCTGCTTTGACCTGTGAACGCCAATTATAAAATCTATCGGGTCGGAGAGTGTCGTACGGACTAATAGGTCAAACGAGTCTGCGATCATAGCACACGGCACAGCACGGGTTCGGAGTCGGGTTCGGGCGATATGCTACAATCATGAATCGCGGCGATCAGCGTCCTTCGATGTGGCTTTACTTTAGTATAATTTTTAAAATATTTCAAAACCACATTTCCTTGCACGCATAACCGCGAAAACGAACACCAGTAAACTTGGGGCGAACCGACTTTGGGGCGAACTGACTGTGGGGCGAACTGGTCTGGGGCGAATGTGCATTGGGGCGAACTGACTGTGAATCCCAAGCTACGATAACAACTCTAAAAATGCAAAGGCTCATGGGTGGAAGATTGTTTGTAAACAATGACACGCTATAGCCATCTGACGCATGTGCAGGTGACGACTCCCCTGCTTTACTACATATGTATAATTAAATTATATATAAACACGTTATAGTTCAAATACTAGTAGCATAAAGATGTATTGCAACATATCTGATCTTTTAGTGGTAGGAGCTGAACGCACAATGCGAATATGATGACAGTCAAACATAGCTGGTTCCCGTGTGTGATAAGTGGATATTGTAGATGCAGCATTCGTTAAATATCACTAGTTCCCGTATGTCCAAGAATTGTAATACGATTCCAAACCTGACTGTATGTAGTACGTAGGTCCAATAAGTGGCACTATTCAATAAAATATACCACTGTTATTGGCCTCGTATGGCTGTTGTGGTTGTATTAAATAAATAAAAATACATGATGATACAATAATGTCCATTAAGCGAGAAGGAAAATTTTAATTTTTTTATAGATTTTTAGCTCCGCTGTCGACTTTGTCGAGCAGAGCTTATTATAAGAGTGATTGTCCGTCGTCCGTGTCAATGTTTTACTTTTTCGACTTCTTCTTGAAAACAACAAGCCTGAATGCTTTGATACTTGGTGTATATGTACCTTGGGTGGCCCTCTCTTAGATTTGTTCATTTCATGATGATATCTTCAATTCTCTAATTTTAATGAATATTTTTGTAATTTTTGTTAAAAAAGTGATATTTTCGACTGCTTGTTGAAAACCGTAAGTCTGATTGCTTGCTATTATAGCCCCGCTGTCATCGCAGATGACCCAGCGCAGCTGTTGGTATGGAGGTCTCTCCGGCGTTGTCCACGTGAAGTTTCCTTTAAACGATTTCTTCTTCAAAAGTACTTGAGCAATTACATTCATATTTGTACCAAAGGTACTTGGGGTGGTCCTCTGTCAGATTTGTGTCGAAATATGCAAATTTGAATTTTTAGTGAACATTTTTGTCATTTTTGATAAAAAATGTTATTTTCGACACCTAGTTCGAAACCGTAAGTCCAAATGCCTTGATATTTGCAGCAATGGTACTTGGGGTGGTTCTCTGTAAGATTTGTTGAATTTGTGTCAAAATATGCAAATTTGGATTTTTAGTAAATATTTTTGTCATTTTTGGTAAAAAATGTTATTTTCGACAATTAGTCCAAAACCGTCAACCACAATGTCATTGTACTGATTCTTGTTCCATGAAAATGAAGACAGCTGACCTATTTCGACCGTCAGGTCGCTTGTATATATATATATAGGTACTACAGGTAGACCTCTCTCAGATTTGTTAATTTTGTGATGATATCTTTAATTCTCTAATTTTCGTGAATATTTTGTCATTTTTGGTAAAAAGTGGTATTTTAGACTTCTTGTTGAAAACAGCAAATCCGATTGTTTTGATACTATACATATTGTTCATTTTCTAATGATATCTTCAGTTCTTAATTGAAATGTGCATTGCTAACAGCGGAGCTATCTCAGCCGTCAGGCTGCTTGTTCAAAAATTTATAAAATGGTTACTTTAGACCTTGATCCACAGTGGCGGCTATGATTAACGGCGGCATATAAGTAACGGTCGTCGTTCGCTAGTTGTTGGTAGGCTGCCCACTGATCCGAATGCCTTGAATGGTGGTCCCAGGAACAACCTTGTCTTGAATTATTGGAAGAAGGGTGGCGGCATCACGGCGTTCGACTATCTGCATATATCCAATGGATGGTTTAAAAAACCTATCAACCATACCAAACACCCATCTTTCTTCAGCTGGGGCCCTTCCGCGATGATGCTTACATTATGGCAAAATAAACTTTCGTCAATTTCAACCACAGTGCCTGGGCCGCCCAACTCGATGTCTTCGCCCATCAGCTTTGTACTGCACACTTCACGCAAAAAGTTACAATAGTCTACTAGTGACTGGCGAGACACTCCAGTCTCAGTACTAACTTTCCTTGTCGGGTAGTCCATAGCCCATTTTAGAATAATTTTTAAAAGAATGTCCAAACATAAACGTCACTTGGAAAAAAAGGATCCATGTCTAATTGAAAATCGGGTTCGAAATTTTGCGCAATCCCTATTTAAACATCGCCAATTAAATCCGTCAGTACATTTTTTAGCGGTTGCCAAAACCATAGGCCGAACACAAGAAAGACAATTTTGTTTCGTTGCCAAAAGCCTATCACTACTGTCAACCTGGGAACTTGACTTTTTTTCAGATACATGTACGTGTTTGTGTGCCATTACTGCTTTCCTTAGGCTTCGGTTATTTTTTCCACAAATAAAAAAAAATCAGCAATCGTCGTTGGTCTTGAAAAACACCCAAAAAATATCCTTTATTTAAGGATATTTGCAGCCTGTAAAATATCCTATCTCTGATCTTTATTTTTAAACCTAAATCGTAACTAGAATGATTCAAAGCAGCCTGTAAAATAAAACAAAGGCAGCATGTTACTTAAGGACCTGTCAATCAACCAAATCATGCTAACTAATTGACCTGTCAATCAACCACATCATGCTAACTATCCCACAGCCACCACCCCCACACCTAAATGGTATAGTCTGGCACTCAAGTTGTTGATTGACGAGATCCGATACGTCATCCCAGTTTTCCAAAAGATCAAAATTTCGTAAAGACGCTGCTCAAAATAGTGTTTTAAACACTAACACAAATAACTACAACTACAAAAAAAACATGGCCATAACTTTGCGCAACTTTCTTTTAAATTGTTTTATTTTTCCACATCATTTTGCTAACGCAATGAAGAGGAAAAGAAAGAAAGTGAAGACGCTGATGACAGACAAGGCAAAGGAAAATTTATGACTCAGTGATGCGGGGTCATTTTATGACCAACCCCACGAGTGGTTCGAAAGAGAGGTTGAACTATCCTCTTCCACGAAGATTTTCAACAACTAAACCGATGGCGACACCGATACATCAGACGAGGAATAGATTCTGATTCAACTCTTGTGACTGGTTCTTGACACATTCTGAAAAGGCCATGACTCCATGTGTGCCAAGCATTCCATTGACCGATGATTTGTAAATCACAGTTAAAGCTGTGTGCAAGTGAAGTGAAATGAGTGAACGTGTCGAGTCATGATGAGAAAAAGAGTGTGAATGTCGGCGTTCGATTTGATAATAAAAATAATTGAAAGCAAAACACAGCAAAAATTCAGAGTGTGATTCATAATTAATTACGACATCTCATTAAGAAATATGTGGTCGCAATTTATTGACAGTCCATTTATTATGCAGAACAAATTGCAAGATAAGTTCACAGAAATGTGAAGTCAACACCAATCACAAATCAATTCAGAAATTTTTAGACACCGTAATTAGTATAGGGGCAGAGACAAGAACGCTTTTCAATTTAGAGAATGATTGTTCACAAGACTGATCCCAAGTTCATTGTCACATGAACTTAAACTTCTTTTGCATCCTTTTGTTTTCTTTGTTTTTTTTTACAACATCTTCGGGCTGTTTTAACAAGTTGTGTAGTGGTGCTGCTACCTTAGCATACCCTGGGACAAACTTTCGATAATATCCAGAGAGTCCAAGGAATCCACATAGCTCACGCTCTGATAATGGTCTGGCCCACACTTGCACAGCACGCACTCTTTCGGGATCTGGGGCAACACCCTCACTTTTGACATGATGACATTTTTCAGGTTTCACTTTGAAATTCAAATTTGCAAGACGAGACAGACCAAGTCACGAGAAGTGTCTGGAAGTTCGAATCACCAAACGCCTTGTCCATCAAACGCATAAATGTAGCAGGTGCATTGCATAGTCCAAATGGCAAGCGGACATACTCGTATAGACATCCAGTACTGGTGCGAAATGCAGTCTTTTCTATATCTTCTTCGGCAACAGGAGGTTGGTTGAACCCATGCGCCAAGTGAAGACTACAGAAATACTTTGCACTGCCCAAAACATCTAAAGCTTCGTCTATACAGGGAAGATGAACGATAATCAACACATAGTCACAATTTGCCACTCTTCTTTCTCACTAGAACAATTGGTGAGGACTCACGAAATATACCTCGTTCTAAAAATTTACGATGTACTCTCTAACCTCGTCCCATTGATGTGTTGGCACTCTACGGTGAGGTACTTTGATTGGTATATCATCAATAGTGGTTATCTTGTGCTCAGACTCACTAAAGTCGCCAACTGTCATCCTAGAAACATGATCATTCACTACAGATGTAGCTACATTAGTATCAGCAATTTGAATTTCATTCACATTCACTGTACAAAATTGAATAGATGGTTCTAGAAACACAGGTTCAGTTGTACCAACGGGAGTGCGGGGTTGGAGGTACACATCATTGTCACTAAAATTGACTATCTATACTGGGACTTTACCAACGTCATCTATGTACACATATGTTGCACCAATTGCAATCCCATTTTGCAAATCTGTGTGAGCTTCATGTCTCTCAAGGATTACGTGGTATGTCTGTCCAACGGAAGCAGGCTTCACTGACCCCTCAATGCCACTTAACGAATGGACAGGAATCAACACATGTTTCTTTCCAGCTACTCTTACAGAGGTGTCCTTGACTCATAAATGTAGGCTTGTATGCCTCAAGTACATGTAAAAGTTTTACATCATTATGACACAATTTCTTAGTTAGTTTGCCTGAGAAATTATCAGCATACTTCTCTATAAGTATTTGAACCAAATACACCTTGTATTTTGTTCTTGTGTTTACAGGGTCACGCACAACCAAAAAGTATTATGAAAAGTGTGATTAAATAATGATACAAGAAGCTCTACATAACCAGTGTAGGGAATTTCAGGGCCTTGTGAACCACTAATCTTGATGAAGGTTGTAACATCTACCAACTTTCCTTTCTGAGCTAGGTGCTCCCTAAAAAACGTGTTCTGTCACTGTAGAAACTTTGGCACCGGTGTCAATTCCACCTGTAATTTCAGCTTCTCCTATGATTACAGTTATTTCCAGACAATGTCCTACAACATTATGGACAATTGAGCCTCCCTAAATCTTTATCTCACCCACCACACGGCTCTTAGTAGCAGGTTTGACTAGTTTAAACTTTGGGGTTGTGATGGTGCTACATTTCCTGTACGTTTAGTTTTCTTATCACAGTGACTACAGACATGGCTAGTTGATCCACAAACCCAACAATGACGTTTACCATCAGCAGAAACAATAGTTTTTTTACTATATATATGTTTGCTCTGTGATTAGGTTATCAGTAACTCTGTTTCTGTAGTGCTGTTATCTGCTCACCTTGTTTCTGAATCAGACTACGATAGTCAAGTGTGACCCCACCTCACAAATGGCAGCACTGTCACTGTCTGTCTTGGTTTACCTCTTTGTTCCATTAACCTTATAACGTTATCATGGGCGTCAAAGAACGAAAGTTCAAGCTGGTCATTTCCATTTTCAGACTTTCATCACACACAGCTTCTGCTAACCGACTCTTAAGTTGACTGTCCCTCGCTGACTTGAAAGATGGATCTAATATTGCAATGTGATCATACAGGTTTACTAACTCTAATGGACAAGACAATATCAACTTCAGACTGCTTGTATGAAAAGAATTGTTGGAGTAACTGGGGTAAACTGTCACCATCACAAAACACTTTAGCCAATACTGCAAATATTTTGGTGGCATCTGTTTTGACATCATCCCTACCTAATATTTCACGACGTGCCTTACCAGCGAGATGCTCAATTAGAAAAACTGGTTATTTGACATCATCAGTTAGACATCAATTGGGAAGACATAATGGCTTGGGCATCTTCAATCCAATCTTCGACAGTTATATCACCATCTTTACCACTAATTCTATCTAATTTCTGAGCTGGGGACACGTACACCATCCGCCCAGTATCACTGATACTAACCTTTGGTGTACTGTGAGTTAAGCAACCAATCGTTTGACCTCTTTGTCAGATGCTTGGGCTTCAGCCATTGCTGTCTCAGCTACTTCGTTTTTTAGGGTAATAACAGCCTCCAGATCACTGATCCTTTGCTTCATTGCTTGCATTTTAGCAACGGGTGTGAATTTAACAAAAATCGCTATGATTTATGTTCAATTACTAGTGCATTACATAAAATCTATGGAAAAAGTGAGAAGATTTGATGAGTGCCTGCTGAGTAGTACTCGTTTGATTGATCAGTTTGATGTCAGAATGAAATCAATGAAATATACTTTGTATAATATGGTCTTGAAATCTTGATGCTCAGGAAATTATAGATGATAGCTATAAACTATTTCATACCTGACTATTTAAAACACATGGAAATGTGACACTATTTTAAGCATGTTCCATTTATAACACGGCTCTGAAATTTGCATAGAATAATTAAATATATTTATACTATTATATCTAATTCGAAATGAGTATAAAATGTCTTGGTATTGACCTGCTGACTCATTTTCTCTGCAGAAGTTTCACCTTTTGTTGCATCTTTATTTTTCTGATAATTGATGAGTTTCACCATTCTCGTACTATTTTAGCTTCCTCTCTTGAGATAGGTACTGCCAGTAACGAGCTTGGCTTGCGCATATTTCTAGTATGTATTTCTACACTTTCGATTTACAAAGAGGGCTTCATAATTTGCAGTAAATTGTCAAAGAACGGTGTTCGTCTTTAAATCCATAGAAAGTCCCAAAGCCATAATCGTTGCAGGCATGCGATATTTGAATCCACATCTTTATATCATCCTTAGAAATAACATTTTCTATTGGTTAATAGCAAAATGTATATCAAATAAATGAGAGAAGGTCAGTATTACAAATCAAGGGAAAATTGCTAAGTCGGCAAGAAACTTGCTTAGATATCGCGGAAGTCGCTGAATCGTGCGGAAATTACTAAGTCGGCGAGAAACTTGCTTACATATCGCGGAAGTTGCTGAGTCGGCGCGGAAGTTGGTTACATATCGCGGAAGTTGCTGAGGCGGCGCGGAAAGTTGCTTAGTCGGTGCTGAAGTTGGTTACACATCGATAATTGTCGCCATAGGCCACCGTAGTTTCCACTGTGTTTTCTTCTTCAAAGACCACCACAACGATGGCGGACTCTCGTCTTTTGTGGCGTGTGCCATCGCGACCACGATTGCGTAGCACAGCACATCTGATCATCAAAATGATTTAACGACACATTTGGAATTTCTTAGTAGAAATGCGAATTTAGTCAAGGTCAGAGGCGACCAGTTCGGTATCGGTATTTGGATGTGGGACTTTTACAACTTAGTCCGTTCCGCTCACCTTAAACTTTTTGACTAAACGTTTTTTTCTTACTGACAAGATTGAAATTAATCTTGTCGGTAGTAACCTCACCACTCTCATCCATTTCAGTATCACTGAAATAACGTACCTTACATCGTTGTTACGACCACCAAGTTGTATCCTGAGGTGGACAGACGATTAACAGAACCTATTGGACTCGGAGGGTGGGTAGGCATCTTCATTTCCCATATCTGTGGTTCAGGCTACAGTCTTGTCGAAATTATAAAAAAAGGAACAGAAAAGAAAATAATTTGAATTAATCTCACATACAACAAACAAACAAACAAACAAACAAACAAACAAACAAACAAACAAACAAACAAACAAATAAATAAATAAATAAAACTTACGAAGTGCTGTCATACATAGCTGACTTCTCAGGTGAAAAATAAGCGAGATATTATTTTTATTATTAAAACTATTAATATACTCTTTCTCGCATATCGAACAAAGTAGTTGTATACATTGTTAGTACTCACTTGCTTATATAACCACATTCACGCTCCAGGTCTGGCATTTTTTTAGTTGTGTTTTGCACCCCCTGTAGATATAATATGATGTAATATAGATATCGATAAAAAAAAGAGTTATTACATTCTTTTTACCTTCTTTGTATTCCCTCAAATAAAATTTGAAAATGCTCATTTTAAAATCAATCAATAAATTAATTAATTTGTTACGCGTCATCAGAATTTTCATCGTCTTCCACATGACTGAAATGAAATAAAAAAAATAAAACAGCACCTCTTGCAGTAGAATTCTCATCAGTTAAAAAAAATCAATCTCACTCTCCACGCAGAGGGTGGGAAGCACGACTGGAACTTCACATGACATTATCAGTATGCATTTGCCACGAATCAGTTAGCGTGGCTTTAGCTCTCGAAAAAGACGTCATAAACGAAACGAGCACGTGTTAATCTATATACACATTAAAAAGTGGATATCAAAACAGAGGTTGTGGGACTCGCTGTTGAATGAAAAATATGCAAATAACTGAATTCAATGAAATGAAACGCACCGAATTGAAAAGTTGTTCATTCATTTCAAAATCCTATTGTTGAAAACTAAATGTCGCCACCACAGGAATAACTTCGAGAATCACATCTAAAATCTAAATCACTTACCGCCAATTCATCAATTGAAAGTGCGTCAAAAACCAAAATGTTACATTTCAGATAATAATCGAAATTTACTTCACTTAGTCATGGACCCACGAAGTCAAAAAAAAAAACGTATCCTGAATCATTGGTGAGTGTTTACTAAAGAAAAAAAATGCGTTGATTATCTTAATTTTACACTATCGTCACATACGAAGGGTAAAGTTTGCTTAGCCATTATATATTTTATGTAGCACATAATCGGTACATAAACCCTGCTTTTATAGACAAATTTATAACACAGATCTCCTTCAATCAACGCTCTCTGCTGGGATATATGTTGTGTACAGTGTGGGTTCCTTCAAAGAAGCTCTCTCTCTCAACATCTTCTGAACCTATACACGTTTGAGACATAAACCTGAAATTACCCATTACACAGGACTGTTTATGATGTGTCAGTCTTCAATTGATTTATCTGTCATCACTTTCTGAACGTAGAATCACCCATGACCTGGGGAATGTGTTGTTTATCAAACATTAAATTACAGTTGGGGGGTATTTTAAAAGCAATTCACTATTAAAGTTTATGTGGGAGGTATAGACAGATCAGTATGTTTACAAAACAAATAAGGGAAGGGAAATGCAATATCGTAAAACGAGTTATAAATACCCCCTGTGTACCACACTTACACTTCAGTCTTGAGATTCAGTTAGGCGAGCATCATGACGTGCAAACCATTCCAATCATATATAACCACATTTCAGAAAGTTTACACGGCGATAAAATTGATATAATTTTTCAATCGCATGACCAGGCTATAGACCCGGTACATAGCCGCCACACCACTATATCGACACTCCTCGCTCCAAAAACTAATACGCCGTGTCAAACGACGCAACCCACGCAAAGCGAACAACTCTAGTTCAACACAATTTACCAGCAAAAGTCCCACCACAAGCAAAGATGAATCTTCCGGCGAGAGGTGAGAATCTATTCACCCATCTTTTATGATGTAAACGAGCTCGCTATGTCACCGTGAACTCGTTCCGTGCGATTGTGGGAAATACTTGAAGGATATCCAACAAAACGAGGAGTGTGCTTCACAATACGACAATTCAGGAAACTGAAACAGATTTCCCCCAAATCGAACTTGTCAACAGGTATATAAATGTAATTGCTCACAACTATTTATCATGTAAAATTATTGAGTGTGAAATACATATCATATCTGCGTTAAACTAAACGACAATCGGTGATCACCACCGTTTGCGTGAAATCAAGAAATAATTTAAAAACGAATCCCGTAAATATTATATAAATATATATATATATTTCTTTTTTTTCTATTTTAGACAACAAGAAAAAACCATTGGATAAATTCCTAATGAAAATATTATCTCTAACTTCATTTTTAGACAAGTTCGAAACATTATTCAAATCAACTGTGTAGGATGTCAGACCAATCATGGATCCCAATGCCGACATGTCTGTTGAGCTTTTGGTACTTGCGATGATAAACAGAGATTAGTGAGCTTCACCAATACACCCATCAGACTTTACGTGGGATAGATATTGAGACAATTGCGACCTGTTATAAATCGTTTAGGCGTATCCATCCAGAATTCGTTCGTTTTTCCACGTACTTTACTTATGTGGTATTTGGAGGATTTAAGTCAAACCCGAATTTGTGTATCACTGCGCGAGAATCATTATCTTTACGAGAAATGGATTCTCAGTTATCTGATATCATACAGCAACGTGTAGAATGAATTATTTGTGATTTATCAGTTTATTATTATTATTCTATGTCACTCAGTTTTTTTGTTTTTAATATTTTTTTACTGACTCATATGAAATTTCCTAGCGTTAAAAAAAAGAAATACTTAATCATGCTAGAAATGTATCTGTTTCGTCAATTTACCTTTTTTATTACTGTTTATTACTATTATTATTATTATTATTATTACTCTATGTTACTCAGTTTTTTGTTTTTAATAAACTTTCTTTACTTACGCATATTGCATTTCATAGCATTAAAAAAATACACGCTATTAATGTATACTCATGTGACTATTTCATCAATTTTTACTTGTTTTATGCAATAAGCTCCCATAGTATGTGTAATTATTAACGTAATCAGTGTGAATGTATGTGCTATGTGTGTAAGTGTATGTGAGCGCCTTCTACCGTTCAATTATAAAATTCATGCCCGGCGTGACGTCATTACTCGTACGATTTAAAAAAATATATGATAATTTATGCTAATTAATTCACGTCGCCCTTTTTACTAACTAGATTTAAAATATTTAATTTATGATAATTTATGCTAATTTATTCACACGCCTTGCTGAAATTTTGTGAAAATCTTGTTAACCATATGTGAAATAAAACCGACCACATTTTCGTCAATCCATAATAGAAATTTTAATTTTTGTTTGAAGATATTAAAGGAAATAAATATATGACAATAATAATTTATTTTTATTTTTCATTCCAGAATTGTCAGTAATAGAGCAAGGTAGGAGAAATAATTACACAGAAAAAATGAAACAACGTTGATCAACTTTAAGCCACTTGTAATCATTGTGTAAGTGCGCCCTCAATGTCTTTAACGTATTGATTGAATTATTTCGTTCACAAAGTTAAATCGACTGTTCTTGTGCAGGGAATCAGCAGGTGGTTGTGTACTGACCGACACCACATACTAGTAATACCCTAAATAAGAAATACATTTTATGTACAAACAATAACAATTTAATAAATATCTCTGTGGAATGCTTTTATAAATCAGGAACACACTAGCTGTCGTGACTCAGTATAGATTCTATTGTTAAACTTAAACAAAAATACTTCATCCGTGTCTACATCATCAGTATTTCCATCTGAGCCTGTGTACTTATAAATAACCAAACACAGGGCAATATCGCCACGGTTGACCGAACCATTGTATTGCATCCATGCCCGGGATCCAGGTCTGGCGTTCGACCAATCAGATGTTTTCGGATGTTCAACTCTGATAGCATTGTACCTCACACGACCCAGGTATGTTCCTTTAGGAACAGACCATTAGAAACTCCGGGTGGAAAACAACTGCACAGAGAAAAAAGATAAATAAAACAAACCATACAGGGGAAGTGAAAACAAGAGCAAAGACCTCCGATTCTAATATGAAGGACAAATTTATACAGTTTTCAACTGCCCCCCTCTCCCAGAGTCTACTCGACCTATTTACAACAGCATGACCGTCACAGTTGTCCCACTTACCCCACTACCGCATTAAATATGAGATATTAATTTTAATGAAAATAAAATTGTCGTTACTTTTTTTAAATGCAGGTGAGCCAATTAAAATCAGTGTCATTGAGAAGTGAGGGTATGTGACACGTATCGACGAGTTGTATGTGCGGCAGAAATACATATTTGTTAAGTTGCCACTGGGACGTTCGTGAGATCGATGAAAATGAAAAGGAACTGAAATCTAGCCTAATCCTAAAATAGGTGTGGTTGATTTTATGTCTGTGCCTGAACACATTTCTCAGCTTCCCAGCATGCAGTGCGAATCAACAGCCGTAACTGTTTGTGTTAAGCTGAACGTGTACATGCTCAACACAGACGTCCGTGGTTTCAACCGACACATTCATTGGATTACTAGCCGATTAATAGGGACACCGTCACCGATGCTGAGGGACTGTGTTGTGGGACACAACCACGTCGAATTCACTGAAAAGATAATTGAGAGACACAACTAAAATAACGGTAAGTCCCGCTCGTACTACCATTGATTTCAGTTGCTACAAACCCACGTAGTGTCTTGAATGAAGATTAATTCAGTCAATGAAATACATCAAAATGGCCCTGCCTGGCGTTAACTTTAAATCGTCACACATCGTCTTCTGTGTTCACACTGTGTGAATACCTTGAGTATGCACATTTGTATGAGCACACTCATATATATATATATATTATATCGTAAACACACTCCATTGTTATGCAAATCTGTAGCGCTTATAACGTAGTCTGTTTCGGTGGTTTATTTAATAAAGTCTTAACTCCTGATGAGTGAGGTACTCCATGTACCTTATGAAACAGTACTGTAGAGTGAACTTTACTCATGTAGTCGTGTCTTAATTTCTCTGTCCACGTATATATATATATATATATATATATATATATATATATATATATATATATATATATATATATATATATATAGTAGTTCGTCTGTTATGTATAGAAGAAGCATAACACATACCCCAAGTAGCAGGTTTAAAAAAATGAATGCATTATTCAGGCGTGAAAATGTACGTCTGTGTACAGTCTAGAGGCATGCCATCACGTTTTCGATTTAAATTCACTTGTCTGATGCCTCTGTCGCGTTTCTAAATCGCATTAGCATTTTCGGTCCCATTATATCAAATAAATTTAAATGTCATGTTATTGAGGTCAATAACAAAAATCAGCCTTGACCTTTGAGAACAGATCAAAACGAGGAGACCGATTGATAGATGACACTATACCAGTCTTCTTGGCATACTCGCTTTAAGTGTCGCCAGCGGACACATGTAGATGTACAGCTCTTCGGATCGGCTACATGCTTAATAACTGGGTGATGACTTTAACAGTGATGGTTTATACTACTATTAATAAATCTTATAGAACCGATAAGTCAAGTTTACAATATTTAAAAAAAAAAAAAAAGATTTTTTTAGTTCTTAAACTCAAATAGTAAACATTGTCATCAGTATGGACAGTTCCATACTATTATTTGAAGAGTTGACCTTACCGACCTCTCACTCTCATGTATCTGTCTGTCATTTCAAAACCAGCTTGTTTACGCTTACATTATTTCATAAAACAGTTTGAAAGACAAGTTTTCAATCCCTTACGATAAAATAGTTTTCTAAATAAAGATGATTACATTCGTGCCTATGTGTAATATACAAATTATAATTAGGATTTGACATATATGTATAACGCATGGCCATTGTTACAGTATTTAATTATTTGTTCTTGCAACGAATACGGGGCTCAAATATATAAGCATTAAAGCCGGATTACCACGTAAGCCAGATTACCGCATGGACAAGGTTAATCTAAACTCTCCACACATTTCCTTTCTCGCCCCATGTTGATTGACTCATTATTTAAACTCACTCTAAAACAATTTAGATTGAAACAGTTACATTTTTGTCAAATGCAAATCGTTGTTAATGCCGATAAGTATGCTAAACTATTGTTTCTGGCTTGTTTGTAAATGTTACTGCAACCGTTTGTGCCCTAACCTTCAATTACTAATTTATAGCACGTTGTAAGTCTAATATTACAGTAATGTTATAATTTGATACAATGATGATATAAAAATTAATATCTAATACCACAAAAAATGCTATAAAGTAATATAGAACAATCAACGCAAAATCTTGCCCTCCCCAGTTCAATGAACATCTGTTCGCTCTAATTCTTTCCCTAGAAAAAGACGCACTCCCCATTTCTTGACATCATCTTTGATGTCTGGCCAAAACAATTTCAAACTGGCTAAATCGTAGATATCGTTCTTGTTGAATGTTTCCTTTATATTGGTAACATCATCGTCTTTCCAACCATGTCTTGCCCGTGCTTCTTTCAAGAACTTATCAAGCGTCATATCTGAATACAATGGGGATAAAAGAACTTTACATTACTTTTGAGATGTACAACAAATAACTTTTCTATTGCTAGTGTTCAATGTTCAGTTGATTGCAATATATTAATTGAATATCCTACCTGTCTTTTTCCTGTTCTTAGTATCAGCGAGTTTCTTTATTTTAACATACATCTCAGCTCCTATTAGGGCTGTTTCAAGTGCCTGTATCAGTGCGACTTTAGAAGGAACAGTAACCTCTTTTTCTGAACTGGCAATATGATTTCTTAGAATGAAAGTACGATCTATTGGCGACCCTATAGCTGAAGCCGCCTCAGCTGTTCTTTCTTTTGCCTCTTCATCCGGGATATCGCCATGCGATTTGTATACGACCACTGACACAGGGGAATATCCTATGATAAAAATGAATTAAGGTAGCGGGACTATTATTTGCATACTTGTTTCCATCTTCTAATTGGGACCAAACGACTACAAATAGACCCAGGAAAGTATACATTTTTGGAATCGCCAGACTTCAAGCTTTTCAAAGGTGTGTTTAATCAAAAGTGAAAAATTACTTTTTTTTGTAAAAAAAAAATAATTACGCATTTATGCTGGTGATAAGAAGTTTTGTTTTCACTTTTCCTAGTTGTTCAATAGTCTGGTAAATTGAGTGTGTCTGGTCAGTTCTATTCAAGTAACGCGTTTTGAAAAGTAGTGTCCTGAATTTTAATTTCTGTTTTAGTCGCATTGACCCCAACTCAAACCACAACACATTGGTAAATAATCCATGAAATAGTTTGTCTGGACACATTCAAGTTCCTCTCATTGTCACCTGAAAGCTGTGAAAATTTGGTGTTAATCCGACGACAATAAGTATACGTTATTTTTTGTTAAAGACCTTGTATTTTGAAAAACATAAACTCCTAGAAAACGGCGATGAAGTCACAGCAAAGATTTTCAAGCTTGTTTATCGGTACAATGGATTTGTTTTCCCACCAAGGTCTGTTTTAACATGTGTAGGGACATCCAAATGTGTAAGGCTATTGGAAACCAAAATAAAGGAATGGGATAGCTATAGTTCGATAAAATCGGCAGATGCAAACACTAAAATCAATGATTTTTTTTCAGTGGCTGTGTGACCTTGTGTCTAACACATTCATATGCAAATGACTAATCTGTGAAATAAACAGAGGCGGAGACAAACCACTCAAATGTCTGATAGCTACTGATAACACATCCTAACATTGCTTTGTCTTGAGTTAATCTTTGAAACTTATAGACACACAAATTAAACCTGTGTTGTTGATTTTAGAAAACACTACTGAAGCTGCCTTGCTTCCCTTCAGAAAATCTACATTTTAACCAACTTACATGACATTCTAGGTTACGTTGACTTTGTCAGATGAACGTTTATAGTGCATTTCATCAATTAATAAATAAATGTGAAAATCGTAATTTTCAACACAAATAATAGTCTCGCTACCTTAATTATACTTTTCAAATAACAAATCTGTCACGACTGATATTTTGTGATAACATATTTTAGAACTCGCCTTCTTTTTTAAATTGCTTTCTGTACTCCTTCATACGATCGTTGTACATGTTGAATCTTGGATCGTCATAATCTAAGACACATATGAGGCCATGGACCCGATCTGCCAGTGATGAAACCTGTGATGCGGTCGGTGATACACGTCCCTGCATGTTATCTGTGTCTCTTTTAATGAGTTCATCAACTTTAATCCCACCTACAATAAATATACAGTTTCTCATTTTCTGCAATAACGTTCTACTCATTGTTATCTCTCTGTTTTTTATAAATGCTTTACTATACATGGACAGTAAATCTCTCTATAAACACGCATGTAGTCAATCTTTAGTTTCTGATTTCACGATTTCCAGTGTATTTCTGACAAATTGATAGGACATAGAAGAAATGGGGTCAAACTCGGTTATGTAGGTGCCACAACAGTATCTGTGTCAATATAAATATACTCCCATGGGCAAATTTTTACCTGACAGTATGGAATCCAGTTCAGACATATAGGTTCTCTCTTCGAAGAAACCTCTCGTATCCAAGAGGCGGAAATTATAGTTGTTCAGATGTGATTCCAAATGGATAGTTCCTTCTTTGCCAGTACTCTGTGTCTGGGCATTGCACTGCTCGAAACTACGACCTTCAACTACATGCTGTACCATGTTTATGAAACATGACTTTCCAGCCCCAGTTGGTCCAAATACAACTATGTAATAACAAAAATATGAAAATATTGTTATTATCCACAGTAGTTATTTATGTATCACTGATTGATGACATATAACTCATTAACATACTGTGTAAACGAACCTATTTTAATAACCTTCATATCACTGCATGGAATGGAAGAAAACGCATCTTTGCCCAGACTGTTACCGAATTCATAATTTTGTAGTTTCGGTATTTGTTTTTCCAAGTATGCTTCCAATTTCTTTGTTTGGCGTTCCTTCTCTCTTCGATATTTTTCTTCTTTGAGTCTTTCCCGCTCCTTGTCTATTGCATCCTGTAGTTTTTTGTCGTCAGAAACGTACCTCTAGCAATACAAAAATAGTACATTCAGTTTAGTATTGACAACTTTTATTCATACTAAAATGTAACATTTCCAAATAATATTAATGCTACCAATCTCACATCTTCAATTAACTATCCTACCATATTTTAAATATGGATTTTTCATAGAAAATCTGCCTTTCCGATAACACGAGTTAATAAGTTGTGTTTCTGTCAAACCTACTAACCAAGGATGTAGTGATTTTAAATATGTTGGTAATTTTTGGTCAAATTGCGCTGCAAAATACCAAATTATTGCAGCCTCTTTCCAGAGTTCCACAAATTAAAACAAAACAAAAAAGAACACTTTTGTGAGAGAGCCGCCAAAGTTAATAATATGTTCTTTATCTTTGAGACTAAGTGTTTCAAGCATGGCGCTTTACTACAATATGCCACAGTGACACGCAGTAAATTCCTAGGCTGTTTTGGCCGGCGTTTCCATACATTTGGGGCCGTTATTATCTCGTTCTACGTGTTCCAGTGCGTTCTGGATCGTTAGTATAGTTACCTCCGTGCTGCTTCCAATTACATTCACAACTACCTAGAGATCATTAATTCAAGCTATCGGTGATTATAAAATTGACCTCATGAATTACTGTTCGAGTAATCCTCTCGATTCACCACATATCCCGGCTTTGGATATAAGTGTCATGAATATTACATCAGTAATTTTATGTCACAGTGTATAGAATTCTCAAAATTACACAACTAAAAACAAACATTACTAATAAACAACGACAATCTTGGTGGCGGATCACCTGGCAATAGACCTTTAAGACGCAAATACATATCTGATTTCACATCTTAAGAAGTGTATTAAAGCGCGAGATAACAGCGACACACGAAACTGCAGTTGTCTTTAATAATAAAATGTCTAATTCACTCTGAATTCAAATATATATAATGAAATAATTCGTGATTGCAAATTATTATCACGGAATACCTAATAATAGGAGAGCCATACTTAATATGGCACCATAATTCAGCGGGTAAAATTAGGACATCCAGTGTATGATACTGGTATACGGGCCATTGCTTGTAATTTTGTTTTGAAGCAACGATTTGTTTTTAAATGTCCGATTTCATTTTCTCCTATACTCCATCTGTACATTCAATCGAGAATAAGAATATAATCTATTTAGAAAGATGTAAGTTTGTCGAACTTACCGTTTCTTCTCTACTTTGCTCTCCCCCCATAATGACAACGTCGCTGTCGTTGTTAAATGTGTGGACTTCTTATCGACAGAACTGCGTTTAGGTGTGTCAACGTAGTTGGAGAACTGCGAATGTATTTTATACATGTAAACTACATTATCATGCAAATAATATTCTAATTAGCTGAGTGTGAGCGTCACGTGACATACATGGAGTCATGCAGTAGTCAGAAAACGTGGGATTTTTTTTTCATCATGGAATTAATCATCGTACGATTTGTCTACGAAACTTACGCCAGTCAGTACTTTGGAAATCCCAAACACGCACACACACCGTGACACGTTATTTTTAAAGCAGAGGGCGCTTTTCCAACGAATTGTTTGAGCTTTGCTTATTTAAGGTTTTTAAAGCTCAGTTCTACACCATTCGATTTCATCCCTGACTCACGCAACAGCACTGAGGTAAGTGTACTGTGTTTCAATATGTGTTGTCCGTTACTGAATGTAAAACGTACATTTGCTATTATAATGATGTGCTCGAATATAACACCAAGAAGAATTGAAATCAGGCTGGTTTGAAAACAAAAGCTTCGGCAATGTCGCAATGTAGCCACAATCAGGAATTATCTTCAAGATAATATTCACAACCATCTGTCCATATCTAGCGTTCTGTGTATTTACATTTCGTGTTCATTTATTATACCTAATAATTCGGTATATCTACCAAAATGCACCTCATTTTATACAGAGGTTGTTTAACATCGCTCTACACCTCAATTTGAGGTCGCCGATATTGTTATTCTGTCTTTCTTTTGTTTTATTGCTTATCAAATCAGATTAGCAATGTCAAACAGTTGCTTATGCAATGACAAATTATATTCTTCTATTACATTTGGACGTATTCCGACTGTGTTTATCTATGTTTTGGGTTTCGGCCATCAGTACGTCCGTGCTTCGTCCACTCGGAGGCATTTTTCAGAGGTGCCTGAAGCGATTTGTTTTTCAAATTTGGTATATAGACAAGACACATTCTAGTATATTAAACATATGCACATGAATTTGGATTTGGATTAAACATGGCAAAGTGCAATTTTTTAGTGTATTGCAACTTGTTTTTGCCCGACTGGTGGCCATCTTTTATTTTCCGATTCACTTCACAAACTTTATTTACACTTGACACACATGCAAAGACACATTCTAGTATATTAAACATATGTACATTAATTTGGATTTGGATTAAACATGGCAAAGTGCAATTTTTTAGTGTATTGCAACTTGTTTTTGCCCGACTGGTGGCCATCTTTTATTTTCTGATTCACTTCACAAACTTTATTTACACTTGACACACATGCAAGATGTAATGAGTTTTGTACGACTGACCTGCTAGGTTTTAGTAGAGGCTTTTGAGTGATTCATGTGAGCGATGATGGTAGAGAATATAACACTATTTAGGAGAGCAATACAAGTTGCGTGGCAATCTTATTTGCCAATAAGATCAACTGGCCTTAGAACTTATGACTTCGTTATATGGTTAATATTATTTCAAGATTATAATTATAGCTCCCAATTACCAATTATGTGAGGCAAAATATAAAAGACATTTATCTACATTCCCATATACTCCCTATAGATTTCAGTAGGCGAATATATTTATCCTGTTCAGTTATCAGATAATTATTAAAGTGAAACCTAAACTAGTGATGTGGCTGGCCTCTCAACAGTATAGTGATCTCTGTGATCTCACGTTTTCAAGCAAAGTACATGTGGTGACAATGTAATAATACTTGCCAAAATGAATATCGAGGTCGCTCAAGTTCCATGATAGATTACTTGTGAAAATGCTAATAGTTAAATGTGTAGTGTTTAACCAACATAAAGTAAATGTACATTATCTTAGTAATTCTACTTTCTTAAACAAAAAATTGCTGATGTTAATAACCTTCACATCTTACTGAATACATCACATGACAGTGAGAAGATCTGCTAAGAACACCTCTGTACATGTTTATGTCAATAACTGAACACCATGGGTTCGTCAGAGAGCAAGGTGAGTATACTTGTAAAATAAAGCAAAGTATTATTTTCGAATGTAATAAATGAACAACTGTACGCGGTTTACATAAAAAAGAGTAATAAAATGCACCTTTTCTGCAAACAGGTACATGTCATCTATGAAGATACCACAGACAAAGATATCAAAAGGGAGATTAGGAAGGAACAAGAGGAAGCTCAAAATAAGCAGCGGCAAGAAAAAATAAAACAAGAGAACCTTGAAGCTGAATTTAAAAAAGTCGATCTAAAAAGAAACAAACTGCGTGAATATACATTCGGAGAATATAATCATATTGAATCATTTGAAGGTCTGGATGTATTAGAATTTCAACAGCCGGGTGCTATTAAAATTGGCGTATTTGGGCCTGCAGGTGCTGGGAAGAGCAGCTTCATATACACATGTGAACGGATTATAAATGAGATCAATAGAGGTATGAATGAATTACTCATGCGAATTTAAATATTGAATTTCGAATAGTTTTTACCTGTAACCATCTGTATGAATGGCATGTGTTGCCTCCCGTACTATTTTAATTAATACATGAATAAATAATTAACTATATTTAATATATACATTTTGATGTTTTACATCAAAGGAACGGCTGATGTAAAAACAGAAGGTGGAGAGGGCACTATTCGTTTAATGGATTACCTCTACGGTGACTGGCATTATAAACTAGTCGACACAAGAGGATTTGGGACATACGGTATAAGTGAGTTGGCTGCATTCTCCAATATATTGTTTGGTAACGTCACAGTAGGAAACGAAGTTGATTTCAACAGTGATGCCAGACCAGCTGAAGTAGGAGAGGAAGGAGACGTGTTTAATTGGATACACAGTGTTGTGTTCGTAGTTAGTGCTAAAGACCCCCGAATAAAACAACTGGAAACGAGTTTGAATCCAATGCGAAAGTATTTGAGACCCAGAGGTTCGTATATTCGCTGTAACCAGTTATTCGTACTTAATAATTTAAAAAATAAATATTTAACACTACAATGCGGTTTGACCAATAATTGCACTTCATGTGATTGGTTGTAGGTATTGGTACAATTACTGTCATCACGCACAGAGATCAAGTGGACGAATCCGAGATCGAAGATATAAAGGTAAATTCGCTGTTGAAAACGTTTCAAAAAACATTTCACCAACAAACCCACTAAGTCGGGATAGACCTCTGATGATGTGATGTTAGATTGCCCGTCACTCCAGTGTATGAGTGTACCATCTCAGTTCTCAACTGTTTTATGTAGTAAATTTCATAAGTGGCATGTGTAGTGTTCTCAACTCACTCATCTCTTGGTCTTAACCTTGGGGTCTGTATTTTTGTGAATGTCCATTCATTTCACATTAACTTCTGTATCACTCAACACATTTTTCTATGCATGTGTGTAAATGTTCAATGTATATTGTTATATGCCCATTGTACTTTGTTAAAATTCTAATATGCCAATTAAATCGTGTTGTTTTGCTATATTTTTGGGTAACTATCCACCTATGTCATAGCATTGGCAGGGTTGAAACGTTTTAAAAATTACAGTAATAGGTAATAGAAAATATGCTTAGAAAAGAAAATAATCATTTTACTTATCCTTATAGACCAGCGTCTCGGCAGCCACTGGCAGCGCTATAAATCATACATTCTTTGTCACCAACTACACTGGAGATATACTCAGTCAACCTCCACGTCCTGACATTGAAGGAATAACCTGTGATGTGCTGACCGCAGCTCTTATCATGGGCGAACGATACATTAGAATAGCCATGCGCAAGCAACAGAGAGAAGCTGGTAAGGGCAATATTCGCTTTTCAGTTAATCACATATGCTAATTTATGGTAAAGTCGATATCAATGTTATAATAATCTTACAGATTTGATGCTACGATAGTATCTGAATGGAATACACAATGTGATGAATATTTTAATACTTAAAACGAATCGAACGAGACGTGTCAAAGTTAATTTAAATTCAACTCTTTAATGTGAGCCAATTAATCAATTATTCGCTAATTTTCAAAATACATATGTATGAGCATGACTAAGTCGTAAAAAACATGCAAATATGTCAGTATAGTTCTAAATATTTTTCAATTAAAAAGTTATGATGCATCAAATTTAGAGCATGTTGCACTGACAATAAGAGTTATATGGACACAACGAAATAGGGATGTTTACTGTACTATCTCTCGTGTAATCCTTGTACTTTATAATTGGATCAACTCAGATTGAACAAAAATAAAATGCAATAGTCTGGTGCGCAATGGTGGTAATATATCAATTATCTTCTGTGATATGAGTATAATACCTTATGAACAAATTCATGTAATAAGATGATTTGTGAAACATTTGTGAATATTGACGAAACAATCTTTTACAGCCCCCAACACGAAACTAACAAACTTTATATTGTATATCATGTGAAGTTTTGATTCAAAATATTGAGCAACAATTAGATTAGTTATGGACAAAAAAGAAAATATTTGCACATTGGTCATTTTTGTTGACTAATATTTTATAAAGCAAGGAGTGTATTTTAAGATCATTAACACAGGCGACATGACATCATTAAAAATGACTCGTTCTTGCATAGAGTTCATGAGAGGTATATAACCTGGTATTGTTTTTGTTTTAATTAAAGGTAGCGGGGAGGCACAGACTATTAAAACTGTTAACAGTTTGTTTGAGTCACTAAGAGAAAAATTTCCGATACCGGTAATTATTGCAATATTATTACTAAGATCTTCTATTAAAATTGTCACCTTTGTTGATTTATATTCTGACCCTGTCAATGTACTTTATTTTGCAGGAACATAAATTACTCGTCATTGAAAGAGAATTAGAAATTGCTGGGATATATAACGCCCCTGATCTCAAAGAAGCATGGACGGAAGTGACTGAACGAATTGAAATTTCGAAACCTATGCAAAAGTACATAAGTAGTGTTCTAAGCGCAAATTGAAAAAAAAAATCAACTCAACACATATTATTTCACTGTAGAGATATTTGTCAGTATGTAATCAAATCATATACATTGCTCTACCTTCCATGTTTATCAAACATGTACTATTCGGCTCAACTATTAAAAAACAGTAATTTTGCGCTGGTTGCTAGTGGTTTTGTATTAATTCCCGAATGATCATTACATCTAGTTGAAAATTAACGCATAAGCTCATAATCCAAGGATTTGGTAGGAAAAGATGTTGGCGTTCAGAAACTTCGAATTGTTAATCGTTCTTATTAGCATATTCACATGTGTCTGAACAATGCATTAATTACGTGTTGAGAAGACAGTGCCACGTCGTTTTATATGCATATCACATGTGACAGTTTAAATAATAGATTTGTCTACCAAATTGTAGTGTTCGTTCTAGTATTAATTATGATGTTTCGTGTGTAGTTATGTTTAATAAATGTTAATAATGACTGATTGTGTGGCTATTGATTCATGTTGATGCATGTTGATGGGTTTTACGTAAAACCATGGACGCACTAACGTTAGTACGTGCATGGAAAAACATATAATTAAAACAAATTATTTATCTGATTTCTGATGTTTATTCACGGAACAATCTCATTTGGCCAGAGTGTCAATACAAATCACTATTTGACTGCCTTGCATAATGATCGTACTACTTTGATATTCTTTGAGACAAAGGACGACGAGATATTGTTGACTGCAAGAGACCAACGATACTAGTTTTTGGTTCATAAAAAATAATGCTGTATATTCTCCCGTCATCTTGTCACTTATTCCACTTAGATCTTGCGAGCAGTAAACGCGATGACTATCTAATTATTACCTGTTCCAGGGACCACTCAATGGATTTTGATGACACTTGGTACATACGTGCTATGTAATGCACAGATTTTATCAGTTTTGTGTAAAAATCAATGCATATTAATTACCTAATTTGCACAATTAGGATTAGTCGATTGCGACTTTTTCATCACATTTTAATGAAACTTGGTACATGTTCCTAATATGCCCCAATCGAGACGGTGTGGCATTTAAGTGAACTCAATGTTTTGAATTATTGTCACATCTACTAAATTGGCCTTTCATGCTGTTAGAGAATGCATTACCAATATCTTGGGGACTCCATTATATTATCTGTCATTTATATGTCATGCAATATCATACCAGTCACTTGGGTAACATATTAATGAACCGTTTTGTGTGTCACTGGTTGTTCTCTGATCAAACAATTCTCGGTAATGACGTCATTTTAATTTCAGTGAAAACATGACACTGGTAAATTACTTTGTAACAGGTTTATACAAGTTTACAATGATTATCTACTTGTGTCCATTTCGGTATTTATTTGCGAGTGTGGCACACTAATGATGAAACCTCAAACCTGTAAAACTCAATTAATGGAAAAGATAACAAACTACAATGTTTGCTTCTACTTTGTGACTGTTTTCAAGTTCACAGTGAACTACATGTTTTTATCTGATACTCTTTTCCGGGGTTACACATCACCTGATATACTATGTGCTGCTAAAGTGACCTGTTATAATTAGGTAGTTGAACAAACAAATTAAACTATATTAGGTTTGTGTAAAATTCATACCAATTTACATACATCCCACATTATATTTCATCCGTGTATTTTTCAGTTATGTATAAGAGTATATGACTCAGTAATAATAAGAAATCGGTTAAAATATCGATCTGTCTGCTGACTGGATCTCTAACAAATATATTACGTATTTGAATAAAAAAGATGGATGCGAACGTTATTCTACATGAGACTCAACGTATACAACGTATGTCTAAATATATATACACAAGATAATTTAATTTAAAAGTAAGTCTCTTTCCATTCATCAAAACAAATACCAATCAATTTTCTGATTAGTTCTCTTGACGAATGAAATAAGTTGGCAGACACCATTTGTTGGGTCACTAGTTATATTTTGTTGAATGACGGCCATTGGTTTTAAAGCAGGAATATTATATTTTAGACCTAATAGTTAGCTGGTGAGATATAGTAACAGCATTCCTTACACTATTTGTCCTATGTTACCATGGAAATGTTGCACAAATAACACAATGGTGATTTATTAACAGCATTATGGTAATGAGAAGCTTAAATCTCTACTCACACGTACCTAGATCCAAAAGGTGACTACGAACAAGTGCAATATTTTCACTATATCTTTTTCGAACAAGTCTTAGGTCAGTTGTTTTAACTTTTAGAACACTTATAAAATGGTTTGAAGTTTGGAAATTTAATATAATAATGACCAAGCCATGCAATGACATTCTACTATCCACAGAAAGTGTGTTTTTGTCAATATGCACTTAGGTGAGATTGATATATTATCTTGTTATTCACGTATAGTGATTGTGTTCCCCCATTTTCTGTGCTTACATAACAATGAGGCTTGTAATGATGTTGGTATAACACATTCATTGTCCTGTGACATGATGTTAGACAATTCATTAGAATCAACAATGACGTCATTCTATTTTCGGTGAAAACGTGACGCTATGAATTGCTTTCAGTTTCAGACCAATTTACATGATTCCACGTACACCCTTTTTAAGTTTCATCGAAACCTAGCTTCTCTAATTTCCAAATCAACAAAAATCAGCCAATGTCTGTTTTCACTTTGTAAATTAATTCACATTGTCTGGTAATGTACGTGTTCAACTACAAAATTGTGTAACATGTGGTGTTTCAGTAACGGGGATTAAAATACAATTTATTATAGTAGTATTCACTCTTGTAGCTATAGTAACGAGTTGAACTGTTCTGTTTTAATGTTATGACAATATTTGTTGACATTTGGTGCAATGGATATGTCTATTAAAATAATTTATTTAATAAATTAAACCTTTCGCAATTTAAATAATAACACCAATAATTAATTGTGATGTCATACAATCGCATTTTTGATTCTCGTCCCAAAGCAACGTGTTAATAATTTCACTTTTGCAGAGACAGAATTTCAGTTCGTTAGCATAAGTTAGGTGGAAACGATAAAAACTATTGACCTTCCCGCTGACTTGATCTCTCACAAATATATTATGTATTTGAAAAAAACACGGATACGTACTTTATTCTTAGAGGACTGTGGTGGTCGCGTCGCTTCTATTCGATATGAGACTCATAGCTACGCATACAACACGTGTGAAATAAATTGTTTATTTACGTGAAATTTGAACATGCGGTGCGCAACGACCACCGCCATTTAGTTTATGAAAATAAGACAACATTAAAATACTTTCAGTTTGTATGATATTCATATATGTCGAGGGTGCCCTCTGGCCATTTTGCGGTGATAACTCAACAATGGCCACTGATGTTGGTATAACACACGATTACCCTCTGATTTCATGACGGACAATTCTCTATAATAAGCAATGACGTCATAGTTTTTTGACGAAAACATGACAATTGCTTCCAGTTGCAGACCAATTTATATGTAATAAACCTTCATCGTTTCAAAGTGTAGTCTGTCTGTGTTTGTGACACCGGAACATTGCTCCTCTAATTCCAAATTCACCGAAAGTTCCCCATTGTCTGCTTTCACCCCGTAAATGAGTTCGTATTTATTGGTAATGTCCGGCAACAAATTTGTTCTCCACAGATTAACACCCGGTAATTCAATACTCGTTGCATTCGATAGTGCTGGAAAATGACAATGATGTCTTGTCTAAACAAAAGCTGTAGAGGTCGTCGATGTGAGTGTGCATCAAACACAGCAGACGACACTCTGTTGTTCTTCTGTTATTTCTAATGTATGTGTCCCGAATATCGCTAATTCAAGGATGTTATGAAATAATTACTATGGCCGTTGATATCAAAATTTATTTATAAGATAACTAAGTGAACTTCGTAATATGGTGAGTCATTATTAATAAATGGTTTCCTAGGTCGCAGACCACTGACTATCCTTTAGGCTGTATTAATTCTTTCTTCCATCAAGAACCAATGTATTCCTTTCTTAATCTATAGACTGGGTGTACATTCCAGCTAGTTGTCAACATTGAAGTAGTTGATAAATTACGTTTTGAACTATTGACTCTTCTGCTGAATGAACCTCTCAGAAGTAAGCAATGAGAACACCATATAATCTTAGGTCATATTAAACACAGTGAAGCTATAACAGGATTGAAGTATTTTCAGTTTGTATGAATGCCGAGTCACGAATTGCTTAAATGTATTTGCTGACATAGGTATTTACGTTGTATTGCACATTGATGTCACGAACTATGTGTCTAAAGGTCAGTTACTTGTCTGTGTCTGTATACGTGACTTGCCTAATGATGAGGTCTGTCTGTAGTTTTTAAAAGGCAATAGTTCTCTGATATTACTGAAAATAATTTGTTGTAATACAAAATTACAAGTACAAAACGACAATGTGTCATTTCGAAAATGTGAAAAAATACGTTATGGTTTTTCTCCATACTCTTGATTTTGTTTAGATGGAGTAATTCGTGAGTGTTTATTGGGCCTTGATGCAAATTATAGTTTTAGTGTGAAACCTGTGAAACATATCAACATGCACTAGAGAAAAGTATAAATATTGACTAATATTTTCGAACCGATTAGTATCGACAAACGAATATCAGAGCTGAATTAAAATACAAACCATGAGAAGAAATTGTTCACATATTCACACACATACACACTGCCAAATAAAAACGAAATCCAATAGTAGAAATATTCTAATCTTATAAAGTGCATGACAGATGTAAACATTCAGTGATCACTAATTGTGTTCCTGTAATTTGTGTGTTTTAGTGGGTTCCAGTCGTGATAGAACAGTGTGAGGTCAACACTGTCTAACTGGATATAAACAAAATAATGTAGGTCACTTTCCACTCAATAATCAAAATAGCAAGCAATTATCTGATTTTTTCTCTTGACCATTGAAGGAAGTTGACTTTACAGTATTTATAGGGTCACTAATTATATTCTGTTGAATGAAGATCATTGGCCATTCCTCACAAAATGTTTGTTATGTTGCCAGGGTAATGTTGCTCTAAACTTGTACATAATAACACAATAGAGATTTATTACTAGCATTCTCAGCCATAATGAGTAGTCTTAAACCTCTACTCACACGTACCTAGATTCAAAAAGTGACTAGGAACAAAAGCAATACTTTCGTTATATAACTCTCTTAAGCAAGTCATAGGTCAGTTGTTTTTAATTTCAGAATACTTATCAAATGGCTTGAAGCTTAGGAATTCAAATACTAACGAGCGTGCCATGCAATGGCGTTTTCCCCATTTAGACTCTAGCTATCCGACAAAGCCTTTTAGCTAGTTGGCACTTAGGAGAGGTTGATATATTATCTTGTTATTCACAGATGTTGAGTTGTGCTTTCCACATTTGCTGTGCTTACATAACATTGAGACTTGCAATGATGTTGGTAATACACACTGATTTACTTGTGATTTCATGTTAGACTATTCAATATAATCAACAATGACGTCATTTGTTATTCGGTAAAAAAGTGACGCTGTAAATTGCTTTCGGTTTCAGACCAATTTACATGATTCCACGTATACCCAAAGTTTCACCGAAACCTCGCTTCTCTAATTTGAAATCAACAAAATTTCGCCAATGTGTTCTTCCACTTTGTAAATAAATTCACATTGACTGGTAATGTACGTGTTCAGCTACAAGATTGTGTGATATGCGGTATTTCAGTAACTGGCTGAGCATTGTATTAAAATACAATCTATTATAGTATTATTCGCTCCTGTAGCTATAGTAACGAGTTGAACTGTTCTGTTTTAAAGTTTCAATATGACAATATTTGTTGACGGTTGGTGCGACTGATATGACTAGTAAAATAATTTATGTAATGGATTAAACCTTTCGCAATTTAAATAATAACATCAATAATTAATTGTGATGTCATACAATCGCATTTTTGATTCTCGTCCCAAGCAACGTGTTAATAATTTCACTTTTGCAGAGACAGCATTTCAGTTCGTTAGCATAAGTTAGGTGGAAACGAAAACAAACTATTGACATTCCCGCTGACTTGATCTCTCACAAATATATTATGTATTTGAAAATAACACGGATACGGACGTTATTTTTAAAGGACTGTGATGGTCGCGTCGCTTCCCTTCGATATGAGACTCATAGCGACACATACAACGCGTGTAAAATAAATTGTTTATTTCCGTGAAATTTGAACATGCGGTGCGACGCGATCACCGCCCTTTAGTTCATAAAAATAAGACAACATTAAATTATTTTCAGTTTGTACGATATGTTTATATGTCGAAGGTGCCCTCTGTGGTCGTGTATGTGAGTGTGCATCAAACACAGCAGACGACACTCTTTTTTTCTTCTGTTATTTCTAATGTATGTGACCCGAATATCGCTAATTCAAGGATGTTATGAAATAATTACTATGATCTTTGATATCAAAAGTTATTTATAAAATAACTAAATGAACTTGATAATATGGTGAGTTATTATTAATAAATGGTTTCCTGTGTCGCACACCATTGACTTTCCTTCAGGTTGTATTAATTATTTCTTCCATCAATAAAAATACAGCTCGATGGATGATTCAGCTCATGTCTCGGGAGTGTGTTATATTGTTTGCAAAATTAACAACTGTTATAATCGCCACGCATGTAAAACAACATACACTAATCATCAACAGTATATCTGTAGTTTAAAAGCGTTATGTTTCACCCATATTATAACTATAGTTGTAACGTCAGTGCCATGCAGTTACTTTCTCGACCTCCATTCAAAACAACAAATGTATTTTTTACTTAAATTATAGACTGGGTGTACAATCCAGACAGCTTTCAACATTGAAGTAGTTGATAAATTACGTTTTGAACTATTGACCCATCTGCTGAATGGACCTCTCAGAGTAGGCAGTTGGAATACATAACAATCGTATGTCATACTCAACACAGTGAAGCTATAACAGAATTGAATTGACGGATACAACGCGTGTAAAATAAATTGTTTATTTACGTGACATTTGAACTTGTGGTGCGCAACGACCACCGCTGTTTAGGTCATGAACATAAGACAACATTAAATTACATTCAGTTTGTATGATATTCTTATATGTCGAGGGTGCCCTCCCCCATTTTGCTGTACTAACTCAACAATGGCCACTGATGTTGGTATAACACACGATTACCCTCTGATTCCATGACGGACATTTCTCTATAATAAGCAATGACGTCATAGTTTTTCGAAGAAAACATGACACTATCAATTGCTTCCATTTGCAGACCAATTTATATGTATTCAACCTTCATAGTTTCAAAGTGTCGTAAACAACTATATGACTGTCTGTGTTTGTGACACCGGAACATTGCTCCTCTAATTCCAAATTCACCCAAAATTCCATGATGTCTGCTTTCACCTTGTAAATTAGTTCGTATTTACAGGTAATGTCCGGCAAAAAATGTGTTCTCCACAGATTAACACCCGGTAATTCAATACTCGTTTCATTCGATAGTACTGTAAAATAACAAAATCTGTAGAGGTCGTGTATGTGAGTGTGCATCAAATACAGCAGACGACACTCTGTTGTTCTTCTGTTATTTCTAATGCATGTGTCCCGAATATCGCTAATTCAAGGATGTTATGAAATAATCACTCAGGCCTTTTATTAATAAGATAACTAAGTGAACTTGGTAATATGATGATTTGTTAATAATAAACCTCTATGGCGTTTTCCCATTTAGACTCTAGCTATCCGACATAGCCTTTCAATTAGTTGGCACTTTGATATATATTATCTTGTTATTCACAGATGTTGAGTTGTGTTTCCCCATTTGGTGTGCTTACAATTCCATAATTGCAATGATGTTGGTATTACACACTGATTGTCCTCTGATTTCACGGTAGACAATTCAGTAGAATCAACAATGACGTCATTCCATTTTCGGTGAAAAAGTGACGCTATGAATTGTTTTCAGTTTCATACCAATTTGCATGCATTCAACGTTTACCCTTTCAGCAATTCAGCAAAAAATCGCCAATGTGCGCTTTCACTTTGTTTCACATTTACTGGTAATGGTGTACGTTTTCAATTACAACATTGTGTAACATGCGGCGTTTCAGTAACATTGAATTTCTTTCACTTTGTATGATACGCTCGTATTCTTATATGTCGAGGATGCCCCTCCCATTTTGCTCTGCTAACTCAACAATGGCCAATGATGTTGGTATAACACACTGTTTACACCCTGAATCCATGCTTGACAATTTTCCATAGTAAACAATGACGTCATTTGTTTCGGCGAAAACATGACACTATCAATTGCTTTCTGTTTCAGACTAATTTGTATGTATTCAACGTTCACCGATTTAAATGTATGTCTTTCTGTGTATATTACACCGAAACATCGCGCTTCAAAATGTCAACGATTGTTTTCACTTTGTAAATAATTCTTTGTTACTGTGAAGGTAGGTGTATTTTTTCCCACACACTAACATAAATATGATATATTCAAACAACCCATGGCAAAAAGGTGTAATGATCGACTAGGTGAGTGTGAATTGAACACAGCAGACCATTTTGTTTATTGTACAAAACATGATTTGAGGTGCTTATACTTCTGAGTAAAATTATTTTCTTTAATTTTACTATTCCAGAAATTTCATAAAAGTCACCCACGATACTGATATTAAAAGAAGTTTATGGAATGATTACCTAGAACTAGGTTTACTAGGATTACTATGAAACTAAATACCCAGAACTCAAATATGAATATCTGGAATAATTACCTTTAATAATTTTTCCCGGGATTTTAATGAAATGAATAATGAATGAATAATTACCCTGCTATTCTAGATGATAGTACACACAGCGAAGCCTTATATTAAAGTAAATATGTAACTGTGATGCTCATTCGAACATGCCATGTTTTTTGGAAACGAAACATTCAGAACAGAGAATAAGATTTTTATATTCGGTATAAAGAGTATATAATAAATGGGAACTTTACAAATTCCACAATCCATTCAAACACGGTGAAACCAGCGTATATTGAAATTTCAATTTTTGGTAACATAATTTGTACTAGTTGAATTGTTACGTTCAGTATATCAAAGTAGAGCTTGCTCTTAAGATATCATTATGGCGATTGTTTAAAAAACAAATCGTTTCATCTGCCGAGCCCTCAGCGACTCTTCTCCGAGCTGTATTGCTTTTTTTACCAATTGAAGTACAGCTCTCTGGTTTGATTCGTCGTAGTCGGTAGACAGTTCTGGCAGAAAATTGGTAATAAAATGCGGTTGCTGTCTGCCGTCGCCTGTGTTCATTGCGTGTGTTTTTACAAGGTCCCTTGACTTGGTTATACAGTCAGCAAAAGTGACAACTGGTATAATCGTCACCCCTGTAATGAAAACACTCATTGATCACCAATTGCGTTTCAGTAATGTGTGTGGTTTAGGCGTTCCACTTATGGTAGAGAATTAATTTACGACACTGTCCACGCAATTATCTGGTTTGCAATCACGGCCAACAAAGGAAGTTGAATTACAGCATTTGTAGGGTTACTACTTATATTCTGTTGAATGACGGCTATTAGGTTTTAAAGCAATAATATTCATATACTAGACCGAATTATTGTTTGGTTAGAGAGGATAACAACATTCCTTTCACAATGTTTGTTATGTTACCATAGAAAGGTTGCTGCCTGCTTGTACAGAACACAGAGGAAATTAACACTGATTTACATGTATCTTTCTCAAATATCATATTAAGTAGGCCTTACCCAGATCAAAAAGATGACTACGAACAAATGCATTCTTTGCATTATATATCTGTTGAGTCAGTCGTGGGTCAGTTGATTTAACAAACCACATTACAACATGGAGTTGACTGCATAAGGGGGTTTTCTTCATTTTATTAGTGCTGATAACCTCTCCTTCTGAAAGTATAGCGCACAACATTTCAGTAGGTGGTTAAACTAATTGTCAATGTCTAATTATGGTATATGCAGGTTCGTGACACTCGCTGTCGCTATTGTTTTATATGTAGGCAGTATTAGCTTCACATTGCTAATATTTTTTGAATACGCTGCACAGCGTTCATGCCTGTACACAAATACAAAAAAAAAGAATAATTTGAATGTAAAAAGGTGATTTTAGATTAATTTACTAGTAATAAGAATTTACAGTCATATCTGTGATACGTTTTTATATATTACAACGAAGTCCGGGAGTGTTTAAGTATGAACCACCCTTACCCAACAAAAAAACCAAACGCATATAATACCCAATTTTAATAAAACAATCATGTATATCACAGTATTTTTATATTTTTTAATGTACCTATTTACTGTTCTGTAATTTGGGGGGTTGGGCGTTCAAGAACCTGCATATATACCTTAGAAAAATAATGAATATCAGTTATTACAATGATGAATCTTACCGTATAGTATATCAACTGTTTATAATAGAAACTAACAATGCTTACCCCGCACAATGTTTTCTCCATCTTCTAATTGTCCATACAGTATTCTGAATAATTCGGATTCCTCACATCTTTCCAAATCCATAAAACCACGCGTATCTATCATTCTGAACTTGTATTCATAAAAAAATTCCTCCAATATAATTGTACCTAGTATGAAATATTTGTTTAGTTAAAAAACCCCAAACTGTGTGTATGCATTCATAGATTCATTCATTTCGGTAAATGAAACTATATGTATTACCTTCCGCCCCTGTCGACTGTACCACAGCCCGTCCATGATTGTCATCTAATAGACTTTTGGAAACAGAATTCACGAAACTACTCTTCCCAGAACCAGTGAATCCAAACAGACCAATCCGAATTTTCATTTTCTCCATCTCCCCTTGTTCTGCTGCGTCAAATGCATTTTCACCAAATTCAGCTTTTAGAAAACTACCGGTTTTATACGATATTAGTTCCTGTCTCATTTTTTGAAGCGACATACTCGTCGACACTGCCGTACTGGTTCGAAGGTTTCACAGCTTGCGATCGAATTGTCAACTACCGGGGATACTATGACAACGCTAGACTAGGGTGACCTGTTCCCCGTTTTATAATTTATGCACCAGTCAGCCAATCA
Organism: Saccoglossus kowalevskii; assembly: GCF_978046115.1. NCBI lineage: Eukaryota > Metazoa > Hemichordata > Enteropneusta > Harrimaniidae > Saccoglossus > Saccoglossus kowalevskii. Next base: position 8,017,869 of record NC_140644.1, read on the forward strand.
ATACCTTTGGTTGTATACTCCCCTAATAAATAATGAGCCATGTAAGTTTGTAAGTATTCTTCGCCTAGACACGGTGCGTAGTGCCAAGCCTTAGAACAACCAGTCGAAGGTTAGTGCCATGACAGTGCCACATTACTTTAAAATACGTGAACAATGTCAAGAGGGAATGTTATTTACGTCTATTTCCCGAGAGCGTCCATGACAATAGTTTACTTTATGATTCATCTTGACTGTTGAAAACTACGTTGTCATCGTGCAAAATAGATCGGGTTACAGAATCACGGAATCGTGTTTGCAGGTAGAGTCAGATAGTCTAAGACTAAACTAGTGCACAATTCGTGTGCAAAACAATGCTACCTTACAAACGACATGGCTTGTTTTAAACCAACATCTCTACATACCGTATGTACCGCATATTTCAGTGGTTATACTCCCAAAATCTTTACCGATTATGCTACATTTTTGTCTTGACGTGTTGCCTCTCATTATTTCATTGGAATTGGATTTTGACGTCAAATGAACATGGAAACGATAACAGAGATCACCAGACGGAAACACTACACGACGGACTAGTCATTGACAGCAGCATTCAATTTAGAAGTCATTTTTCATTACAGCTCTAAAAAAAGCTTACTAGTTACGGATTATGGTGTAACAAAGGTTATTCGAACGTGAATTGGATGGAAAGCAATTTGCAAAGCCAAAATGTCGAGTCAACTTGGTATTACGTCCTATAGTGTCATATCCTGAAAACTGTCTCATGTTATTATTCAAATGGAAAATCAGCCACTTGGGGCGGTATTTATTGATAACGTTTTTAGACTAGACCAATGCGTGTATAGTACTACTACTGTGTCTAACAGGTTATAATGCTATGTTTTTTTTCCAGTAATGGCGTCTGAAAAAAAGAAGTGTGTGAACGTCCTGTTGTTAAACTGTGATAATTTGGTTGACCTGGATGTCGTCAAGCGTAAACTGTTCGACCATGATGTGTTCAATGTCAAGTCTGAATACTTTGGTCTTGGTGACATGAAGAGAAAAAGTGAAGAATTAAAAGCACGAAGTGATATAGACATGGGAGTTTTTGTTGTTCATGCAAATGAGTCTCGTCTGTCAATCAATGAGTCTGATGCAGGTATTGGTTATGCGGCAGTGTACAATGCACTCCTGGATGTAACAGGTATGTTCAATTACTCTCATTAATATGAACTTGATGCATGTCATTTTGTTTACAGATCATTGTCCCCGAGTTTATATTTTAATTACATTCAATTTTTAAATATATTAATATTTCTAGAACTTTGCTGAATATTGGGCGTCCATATCTAAATTAGTACATAAAACATGACGTGATCATTATGTACCTCAATTGTTCGTGGATTTGACTCAAAATGAACGAATTATTACTATTGTGCGACATAATTATTGAAAATTTTATATTTTAGGTCAAAAAGTGATAGTTGTCATTGGGCATGATAACAACTCTACTGATCAGAAACGATTGATATCTAAATGGGCATATCGTAAAATTGCATCACAGTTCGACACAGAATACTTGGAAGGTCCAACTAGCTATGTGTTCTCTTGGCAAGATGCACCACATGAATATCATGTGATGGCAGTGCTTGATTACCTGAAAAAGAATTTTCCAGACACAGATTTCAGTGGATATGACAAAAAACTTACAAAGTATGTAGCTTACATTCACAAACACTTTGACATTGAACTAAAATGTACTCGCACATTTTCATTATGATTTTCTGAATAACTGAGTAAAGAATGTCAGTGTGACATTAACAGCACTTGTGAATTGTTTGAGTCTCACAACGATTAAAAATTTTGATTGCATCCTGTAAGATGATCGGTAGGCATTACGTCACAAACATATCTTACTTCAGTCATCAGAGATGATTTATCTTGAATTACACGATACAACTATGACTAATATGCCCCATATCACATGCTTCACTTAATGTTAGACTGCGAAAGCCAACCACCCAACCAAGGACCGATTCCGTTGATATATCTGATCAATCTGCTGACGTGAAACCCTCGCATGATCTTCAAACAATATCATATCAACCAGTCACTGATGTAACTAAACACAAAGCACATGATGTCGGTAAATCCGAAAAACCGCAAAAAAAGTAAGTGCAAATTATTTTCAATTCTTACCCAAATTAAGTCGTTGATTTTAGTGTAATGTATTCAGAACAATTATTCTTATTTAATGACCATCTTGAGTGTGGTTACACACAAACTGATGATGTTTACTGTAACATATAAGGGGTAAACATTACAACAGTGACTAATATAATTAGTTTTGACTTGAAAGAAGTGTATCTGAATATAAGTCACATCAAATCCCCATGATCTCCACACATTTTATCTGAATTTACATGTAGTAGCCAGGCCCTGAATGTGACAAAATAATAACAAAAAACACTCCTAATTTATAGAATAAATCATTGAATTAATTACACGAGTTACACGATATAACTATCACTAATATGCCCCATATCACATTCTCCATCCACTATTTAGACTGCCTAAGCCAACCACCCAAACATGGACCGATTCCGTTGATATATCTGATCAATCTGCTGACGTGAAACCCTCGCATGATCTTCAAACAATATCATATCAACCAGTCACTGATGCAACTAAACCCAAAGCACATGATGTCGGTAAATCCGAAAAACCGCAAAACGAGTAAGCGCAAATTATTTTCAATTCTTACCCAAATTAAGTCGTTGATTTTATTGTAATGTAATCAGAACATTTATTCTTATTTAATGGCCATCTTGATTGTTGTTACACATAAAATGATGACGTTTACTGTAATATATCAGGGGTAAACGTCACAACAGTGACTAATATTATTAGTTTTGACTTGAAACCCAAGACTGAGAACGTGAGAATGGTAGACAAGAGTGTGCAAATTGCTTTTATTCAAAACATAACCAAATGTGCTGCGTGTGTGCGGGGCAATATCAGAACCGTGTGCCATGTTTGATAACGTTTTCATCTTATATGTACTATATTTCTTATGTGTATTTACAGAAACAAAGCGCCATCCCCTTATGAATCTGAGGATAATATTCAGGCGTTTAAAAAGGCTATCATTGATAATCTAGATATTCTTCATTTCGTAATGAAGGAGTTGAAAATGAAAAACTGCCAACCTGTATATGTATATTGCTGTATTGATGGCAAGGCAGACGACGAATTTATCGGTGCTTTAATACAGAAGGGTATAATAAGAGGCGATCCACCGCCTTGGTTTTGGGCTACGGATGAAGTCAAACGCTGTGTCATTAACCCAGACTTGTGCTTAGCCTTGTTCCCCGAAACGACACCTGGCCGTTATTTAATCAAAGAATTTAAAATGAAAAACTGCTATAAAAAATACACAGAGTCGAAAATCCCGTTTTATATGTTCTATAAGAAGTTGTTTTGAATATAAATCACATCAAATCACCATAATCTTCACACATTTTATCTCCACACAGGCCCCGAATGCGGCAAAATAACAACAAAAAACACTCCTAATTTATAGAATAAATCATTGAATTACTTCAGTTTGTGTGATGACATATCCATTCATTTACGTGCTGTTCGTTTAAGACACTTGATGTCCTCTGATTTTGCCCACAACAATTCTTAATATTCATTCAGTGAAAGGATGACACTATGGAATTATTTTCGATGCTTATAAGCTTCATATCAATTGCATGCAAATGCATATGTTATATTATTATATGTGCCTCTGACCTATATATTTATTGGCCATCTCCACCGATGTTTGTTCAAGACACTGGATTTCTTCTTATTTTATTGTTTAACTTATCCTCGTATTCAACATAGGCACTTTGTATTAAGTGGCAGGACAACGTGCTTAATATCACCTCTAGTGCGGGGGTCACGTGCCAGAACCAATTATTGCGTGAACGTGTTGAATTATTCAACCCTACAGCAGAATACAGGTCTCGGAGCTTGTGTTGTGAGTGTGATTTAAATATACTGAACAATGGAATCATTCCACACTCACATACTGAATTCCACGCAAAAATGTTAAAATACTTGTGAGTGAGTGAGTTAACTATTTCTCATAATTCGAACGAGTGTAATTTAACATGCTAGTGGTTTGTGTGCAAGAATTTGTAACATCGCTTGTGACAAATTATGATGTAAATGTATCGTGATGATAATTTGAAAGTTGGAAATAAACTACATGTACTTCACGAGTCGTAATGGAATACACAACTGTGAGGGCGATATCATAGATTGTCATGTCTCCATGTTTTATGGCTGCTGACAACATGAATAGATAAGAAACTTTGTAGCTTAAACACGGGTGCATAATGTGTCAATAATAACACATATACTTCAAGGCAAGTCGAATGTCAGTTAACAATTTGATATAAAAGACGAAAAGTCAACCAAAATTATATGAAGTTATCAAGAGAATACAGTAAAGTATCCTTGGATATATTGAGACTACACCATCGACAGACACAAAGATGATGTCATTGCTGTCCCGTACTGCTTGTGCACGTGTTTGTATCCATTTTAATAATATTTCTTGAGATTCTGATCACTGTAAAATACTTTATTTTCGACTGCAACATTATTTCGCTATTTTCTTTACTTTCAACTCGTCAAAATCAGTGAAAATAAATTCCATACAAAACACCCAAAAAGTATTTTCAGCGAATATTAATTCCAGCTAAATGAATAAAGTATTTTTCAGTACTAAAAAAACATGTGAACCATTTACCATTGACCACATTGCTATGCGAGTGGTCATACATCGTTTGTTTAGAGGTGAACTCTGGTATGCGAGTAAACAGTCACACAATTGATTGCCGTTTAAAGATGCCTAAGCAACGACGTTAGGTTAGGAAAGCTATGTCATCTGTCACACAAATTAATAACAGTTTTGGCTTCAGTAAAAAGAAGTGGCTGTCAAAAAATCAGAGTTGTGATTAGTACAGAGAAGAAAGACGGAAACGTGGCTTCTCGTTAACAAATGCACTGATGAACCAAGTCCTAAATAATTTTTCAAGAGAAGATGTGTCATCGCTCTCATTTTTAGAAGAATAATTTCGACGGTTTGGATAATCGGCGGTCAAACTCACCACTCAATATTAACTACAAAATTGTTTAGAGGTCCACAAGCAACTGTCTGAGATCAGTTATGCCCGATGAAATTGACAGCGACAAAATGGCAGATTTAAAGGTCTGAATATAATGGAAAGAAAAAAACCTCTAACATAGTTAGCTAGGAATGTTTCAGAGTCGTTTTGTTAGAATTTGTTTTTGGTTAAGATTTAAAAAAAATGTTTCAAGCCATTTATACTTCGACCCAGAGATTACAAGAATGGATCAACACATTTATATATCACCAGGGGTAAGACAGAATTGTTCTTTATCGGCTTAACTATTTGTCTTGTCTATTGGAATTATACCATAAGACAAGATAACACAGCAAAGGCCATCTTATTCAAAACTTCACAGACACAGTAGAAATGTGGTTAAACTGAACTAGTCACACTAATTGGTGTATAATGTAGTTGTTTAAGCATTGTAATGTACAAGAATTAATTGAAACAAAAGAAGTGTGGATAGCGATGGACAAAGTATCAAATCAAACTATATGTAATGTTAAATGGACTACATCAGTAGTCTTGGCACCACGTAGGGATTGCAGCAGGGTTATTTTTTTATAGCTCACCTTGTGGACTAAACACTTTAGGTCTAAGAATCAGATGCCTGTTCTATTTTTATAGAAGAACCTTCCCAAATAAAAGAAATTCTAAAATTTAAAAACATAAGACGTAGTCACTAAACCATGTACTTTCACAATCAAGTAAGAGCATAGACATGTTGGTGAACTAACCTTGCACTGTGAGTGTTTTATTGATTACATTCTGTAAAACACCAGTTTTTTCACAAATAAAAAAAAATTAAAAAAGAACTGCAGACCTCACTTCTTTATATTTTTGAGTGGGCCAGCCATGTTTCCACATACAAAAATACACATAATATTTCTATTTAATTTATTTTATTTAAAAAAAAAATTCGAAGCATAACATTACAACGACTAGATTTGGTGTCACAGTGTGCTCCTAATTCATACTGGAATATTGCCAGCAATAATTAATAAAGCTTGTTCAGAAAACGATTTATTCCCGACATCATATTCAATGGCTTGTTCTGAGGATCTACAACAGTAAATAAATAAACAGAAATCATTTTGATGCCATGTTTTTAGACGACACTGCCATATCGCATAGATATTCAACACCACCATATCGAATTTGGATTTGGACCATACCATTTCAAGCTGCATGGTGTCTAAACAATGACTCAACAAACAAGAAACACATCTTCCACCCCCACACAAATTTCAGCCACAATTGAACAACCAAGAAAGCAACAAATATCAGCTGCATCTTGAAAACAACGAGATACCGCATTACAACCAGTCATTACAAACATGAAATCCTCCACCCCTCCCAGTACACCGTACAGCAATAATGGTTCCGATACTCATTTGCATCTACGTACAACAAGCTTAGCCAATAGATGCACCTGACTCATCAAACTTTTGACCAACCACTCATTCTAAATATTGTTGAGTGAGGGCGCTATTTACTAATGACAGGAATCTTTTAAACGAATTAAACAGATCTAATATTACAAGCAATGAGTATCTGGTTAGGCTTTAATTAATGAAGGTATACAATTCACTCACCTGTAAACATACTATGGAATGACTTTTAACTTGTTTGTATAGATTGTGTAGCCTAGGCGCAGTGAATACATGTACGATATATGTCTCAGGTAGTGATTTTGCTTTAGTTCCGAAATTAAAACAAAATATTAAAATTAATTCATTACATAATATTACAAGCAGTGAGTATCTAGTTATGCTTTAATTAATGAAGGTATACAATTCACTCACCTGTAAACATACTATGGCATGACTTATAACTTGTAACCATAGGGGGGGGGGGTCAGTCTAGCCACAGTTGAAATCTTTTAAAATATGATTTCTCAGGTAGTAATTGAGCTTTAGTTCTGAAATTAAATTATTAAAATTAATTCATTAATATTACAAGCACTGAGTATCTAGTTATGCTTTAATCAATGAAGGTATACAATTCACTCACCTAAAACATACTATGGCATGACTTATAACTTGTTCCTATAGATTTTGTAGCCTAGGCGCAGTGAATAGTTGTGCGATATATGATTTCTTAAGTAGTGATTGTGATTTAGTTCTGAAATTACAATAAAATATTAAAATTAATTCATTACATCTGTTCTATTTTTATAGAAGAACCTTCCCAAATAAAAGAAATTCTAAAATTGAAAAACATAAGAGGTCGTCACTAAACTATGTACTTTCACACTCAAGCAAGAGAATAGACATGTTGGTGAACTAGCCTTGCACTGTGAGTGTTTTATTGTTTACACTCCGTAAAATACCAGTTTTTTCACAAATAACAAAATTAAAAAAAAAGAACTGCAGACCTCACTTCTTTATATCTTTGAGTGGGCCAGCCATGTTTCCACATACAAAAATACACATAACATTTCTATTTAATTTATTTGATATAAAAAAAAATATGTTAGAAGCATAACATCACAGCGACTAGATTTGGTGTCACAGTTTGCTCCCAATTCATACTGGAATATTGCCAGCAATAATTAATAAAGCTTGTTCAGAAAACCATTTATTCCCAACATCATATTCAATGGCTAGTTCTCAGGATCTACAACAGTAAATAAATAAACAGAAATCATTTTGATGCCATGTTTTTAGACAACACTGCCATATCACACAGATATTCAACACCGTCATATCGAATTTGGATTTGGGCCATACCATTTAAAGCTGCAGGGTGTCTAAACAATGACTCAACAAACAATAAACACATCTTCCACCCACCACACACATTTTAGCCACAATTCAACAACCAAGAAAGCAACAAATATCAGGCTGCATCTTGAAAACAACTAGATACCGCATTACAACCAGTCATTACAAACATGAAATCCTCCACCCCTCCCAGTATACCCTACAGCATTAATGGTTCCTATACTCATTTGCATCTACGTACAACAAGCTTAGCCAATAGATGCACCTGACTCATCAAACTTTTGACCAACCACTCATTCTAAATATTGTTGAGTGAGGGCGCTATTTACTAATGACAGGAATCTTTTAAACGAATTAAACAGATCTAATATTACAAGCAGTGAGTATCTAGTTATGCTTTAATTAATGAAGGTATACAATTCACTCACCTAAAACATACTATGGCATGACTTATAACTTGTAACCATAGGGGGGGGGGGTCAGTCTAGCCACAGTTGAAATCTTTGAAAATATGATTTCTCAGGTAGTGATTGAGCTTTAGTTCTGAAATTAAATTAAATTATTAAAATTAATTCATTAATATTACAAGGAGTGAGTATCTAGTTATGCTTTAATCAATGAAGGTATACAATTTACTCACCTGAAAACATACTATTGCATGACTTATAACTTGTTCCTATAGATTTTGTAGCCTTGGCGCAGTGAATAGTTGTGCGATATATGATTTCTTAAGTAGTGATTGAGATTTAGTTTTGAAATTACAATAAAATATTAAAATTAATTCATTACATCTGTTCTATTTTTATAGAAGAACCTTCCCAAATAAAAGAAATTCTAAAATTGAAAAACATAAGAGGTCGTCACTAAACCATGTACTTTCACACTCAAGCAAGAGAATAGACATGTTGGTGAACTAGCCTTGCACTGTGAGTGTTTTATTGTTTACACTCCGTAAAATACCAGTTTTTTCACAAATAAAAAAAAAAAAAAAAAAAAGAACTGCAGACCTCACTTCTTTATATCTTTGAGTGGGCTAGCCATGTTTCCACATACAAAAATACACATAATATTTCTATTTAATTTATTTGATATAAAAAAAATATGTTAGAAGCATAACATCACAACGACTAGATTTGGTGTCACAGTTTGCTCCCAATTCATACTGGAATATTGCCAGCAATAATTAATAAAGCTTGTTCAGAAAACCATTTATTCCCAACATCATATTCAATGGCTAGTTCTCAGGATCTACAACAGTAAATAAATAAACAGAAATCATTTTGATGCCATGTTTTTAGACGACACTGCCATATTGCACAGATATTCAACACCGCCATATCGAATTTGGATTTGGACAATACCATTTCAAGCTTCAGGGTGTCTAAACAATGACTCAACAAACAATAAACACATCTTCCACCCACCACACAAATTTTAGCCACAATTGAACAACCAAGAAAGCAACAAATATCAGGCTGCATCTTGAAAACAACGAGATACCGCATTACAACCAGTCATTAGAAACATGACATCCTCCACCCCTCCCAATACACCCTACAGCATTAATGGTTCCTATACTCATTTGCATCTACGTACAACAAGGTTAGCCAATAGATGCACCTGACTCATCACACTTTTGACCAACCACTCAGTCTAAATATTGTTGAGTGCGGGCGCTATTTACTAATGACAGGAATCTTTTAAACGAATTAAACGGATATAATATTACAAGCAATGAGTATCTAGTTAAGCTTTAATTAAAGAAGGTATACAATTCACTCACCTGTAAACATACTATGGGATGACTTTTAACTTGTTCCTATAGATTGTGTAGCCTAGGCGCAGTGAATACATGTACGATATATGTCTCAGGTAGTGATTTTGCTTTAGTTCTGAAATTAAAATAAAATATTAAAATTAATTCATTACATACTATTACAAGCAATGAGTATCTAGTTATGCTTTAATTAATGAATGTGTGTATACAATTCACTCACCTGTAAACATACTATGGGATGACTTATAACTTGTAACCATAGGGGGGGGGGGGGTCAGTCTAGCCACAGTTGAAATCTTTTAAAATATGATTTCTCAGGTAGTAATTGAGCTTTAGTTCTGAAATTAAATTATTAAAATTAATTCATTAATATTACAAGCAGTGAGTATCTAGTTATGCTTTAATTAATGAAGGTATACAATTCACTCGCCTGTAAACATACTATACTAACTTGTAACCATAGGGGGGTCAGGATTAATGCGATCACATTGCTCATCAATGCAGTAATGGGAATCACATTGCTCATTAATACAGTGATGGGAATCACATTTCTCATCAATACAGTGATGGAAATCACATTTCTCATCAATAGCGTGATGAGAATCACATTTCTCATCAATACAGTGATGGGAATCACATTGCTCATCAATACAGTGATGAGAATCACATTTCTCATTAATACAGTGATGGGAATCACATTTCTCATCATTACAGTGACGAGAATCACATTTCCTCATTATACAGTGATGAGAATCACATTGCTCATCAATACAGTGATGGGAATCACATTTCTCATCAATAGAGTGATGAGAATCACATTTCTCATCAATTGAGTGATGGGAATCACATTTCTCATCAATACAGAGATGAGAATCACATTTCTCATCAGACGTAGTCTAAAACACAGACTTATGTTTTTGATTCTGTCCATCCAACTGTCCATGTGTTCGTCCATCCGTCGTCATTTCTCAGAGACATTTGGACAGACCTTCATTAAAGGCATCAATTTATTTTTGTTTTGGTTAACCTTTGACCGACCGATGGCCGTTTTTGTCCCCAAAACGCCAAAAATCAACATTTGAACATTAACCGTTTCCTGGATATGCCTTGACCAATTTCATTCAAACTTGGCATTGACATCAGCCATAGTGGGTTAATGATGCACTTCATTGTTTTTCGTGATTGAATTCAAAATGGTGGACTGGTGGCCATTTTGTTTTTACGAGTGTTCTGCCCGTTTACAGATGATTTACAGATTGGGTTTAAATTTGGTACAAAGGCAGGATATAATTGGTTAAATGTGTTTTTGTTTTGTTTTTCAAAGTTAGTCGTGATACATGTGAATATGGCTTTGTTTTATTTTGTTGACCTTCACCTGACAGCCATTAATTGTCCCGAAAATGAGCATTTTGGATATGTCATTAACAGTGTCTGGGGCATGCCTTGATCAAATTCATTCAAACTTTGTCTTTATACCTGTTTCATGCACATTTGTAATTGATATGCTAAATACTAATATTTTAACATAATCTGACTATGCTTTTTATTGTTTGACAAAGTCACTGAAAACATGACATTGACTATATCATTGACAATAACTTGTGGTCGTCTTGCTTAACTTTTCCACCACCACCACCAGACTTTCTTGCCCAAATACTTCTGCTCCTTTTTCTTATATTCTTCAATATTTTTAGAAATGAATCCTCATTTTTGAGCCAACAGGTTTGATTCAATTTAAAATTTGGCTATTTCGGTCCCATTCTTCCGATGACAATGCAGACTATAAATATGAATAATTTGTGAAATTATGATTAAAAGAGGTTAAGAAAAGTTTAAACGAATACAGTTCCGTGGTGTGATATCTCGTTCATGTTGGTCGATATTATGAATATCGCCTCGGTAGTCATACGATATCTTGTCATTGACAATGACTTGTTGTTTTTTGGGAGCGTAATGTTTTGTATGTATTACGTTTCGTATTTGCATCAATGCTTTTACATGACATTTTTTCATTTAAATTCCTTACTTTAGACCTACAAATGTACATACATAAGCTCAATTGGAACTTTTTTAATATGTTTTGTCAATACGATATATTTTTTAGTACATTATATTAATTGTGAAGTTGAAACATGTCAATATGCATTGAGTGACTTTTCATTTATTCTGCATTTTTTCAACTAGGATATTGAAGACTCTGATGTTAAAAGCAAACTGGTAACTAAAGAAATGGATTCACCACATATCAAGTTGTTTAGACAAGGTGGAAATCATACAGGCATATACATCGTTGGAGATACTGATGTTATTACGTGCACGTATTGAAGCTGAGAGCCGTGTACTTTATATTTGATATTGATTATCCCACATGTTATGCTATGGTGCTAGGGTTACTCCAGCTGTTTGTAATGGGTGAGCCTGTCACATTCGAAACTTCAAAGAAGTTTAAGTTCTTTTTGAAAAAATTCAGACCTGTATTTGAAAAAATCTAAAATTTGTATGTTTATGTCGTACCCAGCCAATTACAAACACTAATTTGTTTGACTCTGACAGCAGAGTTATATTTATATATATTTAATATTGATTATCCAAAATGCTATAATCATAGGATTACCCTGTCACTTTTGAAACTTCATTTTAAAGAAGTGTTGTTGGTCAAAATTAGGAGACAATTCAGTACGCTCAATTACCCACCATATACTCCGGTCAGTCAAAATGACTATTTTGAACTGTTGGCATTAATCAGCGATTCCACCAATGACGGAGAGAATCTAGGTCAAGGGAAGCCCCATGATTCCAAGATTCATTTCCCTTAAGTCACGAACTACGTGACCGAGCCCATATGGCGGCGCCATTACGGCTGGATATTCACTCTGCTTTTTATCCGCATCGAGCGGAGATGAAGTCTAGCACTCTGCCTGAATCACCTGCTTTTTCCTGTCCAGGTTTCTAGCTTCAGTTGTTGCCGCTGGCGCGGCATCCGACATTGTAGCTGGTAGGATAAGTTTTCCTTTTCATTTTTACCCTCGTGTCATTTTTCCCTCTGTGTGTAGCATTTTTCACAACAGAGAGATAAAACCCGGCGTCGTAGCTTAATCAATTTTCGTCTTTATTTTATGCTTGATCTATGTATTTAGGAATGAATAGATGTAATGACAGCACCAGGGTTCGCTGCCGTTTTTTGGTCTCCTCGTTTTTCGAGTCGACTGTGCAGTGGTTATATTCAGAATTTACCAGCATAGGACCCGCATCCAAAATGCTTTTTGCCGTAGCTGCGTGCGGGGTTCGGGGTTTTGCCTTGAAGGCGTTCTGAGCCATGAGATATTTTTTCAGGGCCATCAAAATCGCTGAGACTGACTGCTTCGCTCGTATTTTCACAGCAAGGTCGCGCGTCCAGTAAAAAATCGGTTAAAGTGAGTTGCGTGTTTGGCATGAGTGGAAAGTCCCCAGGCTCTGCTACCGGTACTTCGTGTACTGAGACATCGAGTAGGAGGCCGGATGGTGGAGGTACTAATATTTTTTCTCGGTCTCCCCCCATGGATTGGAAGGCATCCTCACAGTCTGTGTTTTCAGGCCGTGGTTTACCTGATTTTGCCTGTTGCAGGTCCCTTTGTGGACCCTTCCTCACACGGCGCGGGGTTTGCCTCCGAGATGAGGGCTTTGGTCGAAGGACTGTCGGGGCAATTGCGTCCCTGGCAGGCCGGGTAGATCAGACGCAGTTGGAGCGAGCTGTCTCCACTGCAGCCTCCGGTGGGCAAGCAGGAAGAAACACAAAAGCATCGTTTGCATGCAAACACGTCGCTTCCGGGGAACCCCCATTCCCAGCTGCAGCTCTCCCACTGATTTGGGCGAGGCCAAGGCTCAGGCTAGTTGCACCGTGTCTCCTCTGGGGCCTCGGGATGCTGGCAGCCAAGCCTCGGATCTAGGGGCAGGGCTTTCGGGTCAGGGCACACGTTGCACCCCCTACTTTCAGCCAGCCAGGGTTCGTCGTGCGGTAATGGTAAATTGTAACGAATTTACCCTTGTGTCCCGTCTTTGCTATGGGTTTTGACTCCCCTCTTACCGACCCACAGGCGTCCCCAGAGGGAACCGACTCTGTCATGACATGCACAGTCGAACATGCTCTCTCTCACAGAGTTAAGTGGAAAGGAGACAGTTTGCTTGCGTCGGATACAACCGGCACCTCAGGTGGTCCCTCAGAGTCTTCCATCCGTAACGACTCGGTGAGCCATGGCTTTGGAGTGATACAGAGTATCATCGATCCTAGTGATATATGTAAATACCTCCACCCTTGATCCCACAGCGATCTCTTACGGTTGCTTCAATGATTCACGGGCGTCGGGATCCAAAGCAACCCCGTCGGCACGTCTCTCCCTGTCCGTCAGAGTGCAGAGTGGGGCACTGGGCATGCAAACGGTGTTGATGGGAAGATGTTGGTCAGCCACAAAGAGGTAACACTTAAGGCACCCGGGTGGGGTTAATCTTATGCAACACTTTCCGCTGGACCAAACGCTACCCGGTCAGTGTGGTTTCGAGATCAGACCCCAAAGTGTTGGATGAGACCAAAACACCCCCAACCGGATCCCAAGGGGGACGGCCGCGTTCCATGGGCGTTCTCGCCAGCTCAATCAGAGACAACCCATTATTGTTCCTTTGTTGCTTGAGCGCATTATTGTGCGCACCCCGAACTCTGAGACCATGCCGGCAAACGGGGTCAGGGGGTACATCCCCACCTCAGTGACACAGACTGGACATCTTCCACCCTCTTTGTTTGGGGAATGGCGGGTACAGTCTCAGAGCTTTGGAGTGCAATGAACCAGAGGGCGTCGCCCGCTAGCCAGAGTCAGCCAGGAGGTAAGCGCTCATACCCTTTCGTGGGAGGGAAGAGTAGCCCCCCCCAGAGAGGAAAGGACCAGGTGGTAACTCCTCACTCTCTTCAGGTGGTCGTCTACCCCGGCAGCAGGGAAAGCGTGTTTGATGCTTACATCTGTGACCGGGGGACAGGCATGTGTTCGGCAAGTGGCCAGGGAGAAGAGAGCACCCACACCTTGCAACTGCAGGTGGTGACATTCTGTTACGGGATACTGTTGAAATCTCCATCTCCCTCATCAGTGTCTCCCTTATTGGGCACTGCCAGGGAACTCCCGCAAGCCTAGACAATTAGGCAGGGAGTAGCAGTTTTCTGGAAAAGGACGCCATACACAGGGTAGATCAGCCGGCATTAAGCCCAGGCTTCTACCCAAATGTGTTCATAGTACCAAATCTACAGGTGGCGGGCGTCCAGTTCTGGACCTAGGCAGACTGAATCAGTACATGCTCCTCGATCGATACCGCATGGAGACGCCATTCAGGGTTCTTCTCTCCATACACTGCTTCGACTGGCTAGCCCCCACTAGACTTAAGCGGGGCCTACCTGCACATACTGATGCACCCAGTGAGTTGCCACCCCCTTTGAATCACTCAGCTGGGCCAAATATTTGAATTTCGGGTGCCCCCTGTTCGGGTTATACACAGCACCCTACGTGTTCACCAGAGTGATGAAACTGGTAGTGCTGCAGCTTCACCAAATGTCAGTACACCTCAATCCATACCTAGACGACTGGTTACTACACAACCCGGACAAGGCTAACACAGGATTTACTTCACCAGTTGGGCTCGTTAGTAAATCGACAAGTCCCATCTCGATCCAACGCACAGTTGGTGTTCCTGGGCATGGAGTTTGACACAGAGGTAAGCTGGGTATAGCCATTTCAAGCATGTTGCCTAGCGCTAAGCAGCCTAGCCATCATTCTTTCAGTGTCCCTCCGAGAACTAATGCGGATCATTGGAATGATGACCTCGATTCGAAGGGTGGTTCTCCAGGTCGCACTACGCAGCCGGCCGGTACAACGCTTGTTGTTACAACGCCGAGATTTCCTATGGGAACTAGATAAGCGGGTTTTGATTACTGAGCAAGTGAAGGAAGCCCTGCCCTGGTGGTCGTCACTGGACCCCTTGGACCCACTCGCCGCAGGTATGACTCTGGTAACAGATGCATCCCTCCAAGGTTTGGGAGCGCACCTATTGAACAAACAAGCCCAAGGATATGGCCCCTGCATTAGTGTTGGGACCACCATATCAACCGCCTCGAACTGAAAGCAGTGCACTTAGCACTACCACCTTTCTACCCGTAGTTCGAGACCACAGAGTCCTGCTCCACATTGGCAATGCAGCGGTGGTCTCCTTCAAGAAGGAGGGGGGACGCATTTCCCATCGTTGTCAGTTCCAGCGGAGCAAATTCTCCTTTGGTGCCTGGAATACAATGTGGATCTAACCGCACACAACCTTCCAGGGGTGAGGAACAGTCTGGCAGATGCACTTTCAGGGCGGCCCCGTCTCCAAAACACGGAGTGGCTGATACCCCAGTGGGTAGCCTCCAGACTGTTTCAGCTGTGGGACGGTCCAAAGATAGACCGGTTTGCCGCATCTCGGAACACCAAGCTCCCAATGTACATAACACTCCTGCCGACTGCAGGAGCCTAGGCCATGATCGCTTTGCTTACCCCCTGAACCCACTTAGTTGTGTACGCCTTTCCTCCCTTCCCTCGAGTTTGAGGGGCACCGGAGAAAACTTCGACAGGTGCACACCTGCATATTGCCATTGGTCGCACCCAATTGACCAACCAAGGCCTAGTTTCCACTGCTGTTGGAAATGCTAGTCAAAACACCAGTAGTGCTTCCGGACTTATCAGACCTGCTGTCCCAACTGGACAGCGCACTACCAACGAGCCCAGCGGGTATCACTTATATGCATAGAGACTCTCATTCAACCTGCCTATACGAAAGCTTTGTTTGAACGGGCTGCCAACGTCCTGCCAACATTTCTAGGTGGCGAGCATACACTGATTGGTGTAGCGGAAGGGAGATCGATTCATACCATCCCTCTATTGGCCAGGAATCAGACTCCTTCGTCCACCTGTTTGACGAAGTAGGTTTGTTCTATGCAGCGATCGTTGGCTACAGGTCGGCCTTGTCCCCCACCATTGAGAACGTTTCGGGAACAAGACTAGCCGATTGTCCTATTATTAGGAGACTATTTACTGCTTTCCAGATGCCGAGACCCCGTTCAAGGGAGCCACCCAACTGGGATTTGGCGGTTGTTGTTGTCCACTCTAAGCAGACCGCCCTTTGAGCCTCTCCGTTCAGCACCATTCAATTTTTTGACGTGGAAAATAGTCTTTCTACTTGCCCTTGCCTCAGGTAGGCGTTGGTCAGGTTCGAATCCTGCCGACTACGTCTATTTAGGGTATGTATACTCGAAATGCAAGTGTAGCAATAAACATAATTTCTCGACTTGGCCTCATTTTGAATTATTAGAAAGTTTCATTGAGACAGTGAACGTCTGTTGTTGATATCAATGTTGGCGCACATTACTTATGTGATGATTCCAAAATGTGTCGATCCCATTGCTGTGTTAAAAAGTACAACATAGCAGTAGTCGTGGCCGAGTGGTTAAGGCGATGGACTAGAAATCCATTGGACTCTGCCCGCGCAGGTTCGAATCCTGCCGACTACGTCTATTTAGAGTATGAATACTCGAAATGCAAGTGTAGCAATAAACACAAATTCTCTACTTGGACTAATTTTGAATTATTTGAAAGTTTCATTGAGACAGTAAACGTCTATTGTTGATATCAATGTTGGCGCACATTACTTATGTGATGATTCCACAATTTATCGATCCCATTGCTGTGTTAAACATTACAACATAGCAGTAGTCGTGGCCGAGTGGTTAAGGCGATGGACTAGAAATCCATTGGGCTCTGCCCGCGCAGGTACTATTCCTGCCGACTACGTCTATTTATGGTATGTATACTCGAATTGCAAGTGTAGCAATAAACATAATTCCCTTATATAGCCTAATTTTGAATTATTTGAAAGTTTCATTGAGACAGTAAACGTCTATTGTTGATATCAATGTTGGCGCACATTACTTATGTGATGATTCCACAATTTATCGATCCCATTGCTGTGTTAAACAGTACAAAATAGCAGTAGTCGTGGCCGAGTGGTTAAGGCGATGGACTAGAAATCCATTAGGCTCTGCCCGCGCAGGTTCGAATCCTGCCGACTATGTCTATTTAGGGTATGAATACTCGAAATGCAAGTGTAGCAATAAACACAAATTCTCTACTTGCACTAATTTTGAATTATTTGACAGTTTCATTGAGACAGTAAACGTCTGTTGTTGATATCAATGTTGGCGCTTCCAAAATTAGTCGATCCCATTGCTGTGTTAAACAGTACATCATAGCAGTAGTCGTGGCCGAGTGGTTAAGGCGATGGACTAGAAATTAATTGGGCTCCGCCCGCGCAGGTTCGAATCCTGCCGACTACGTCTATTTAGGGTATGTATACTCGAAATGCAAGTGTAGCAATAAACACAATTCCTTTATATAGCCTAATTTTGAATTATTTGAAAGTTTCATTGAGACAGTAAACGTCTATTGTTGATATCAATGTTGGCGCACATTACTTATGTGATGATTCCAAAACGTGTCGATCCCATTGCTGTGTTAAACAGTACAATATAGCAGTAGTCGTGGTCGAGTGGTTAAGGAGATGGACAATAAATCCATTGGGCTCTGCCCGCGCAGGTTCGAATCCTGCCGACTACGTCTATTTAGGGTATGTATACTCGAAATGCAAGTGTAGCAAAAAACACAATTCCCTTATATAGCCTAATTTTGAATTATTAGAAAGTTTCATTGAGACAGTAAACGTCTATTGTTGATGTCAATGTTGGCGCACATTACTTATGTGATGATTCCAAAATTTGTCGATCCCATTGCTGTGTTAAGCAGTACAACATAGCAGTAGTCGTGGCCGAGTGGTTAAGGCGATGGACTAGAAATCCATGGGTTCTGCCCGCGCTGGTTCGAATCCTGCCGACTACGTCTATTTAGGGTATGTATACTCGAAATGCAAGTGTAGCAATAAACACAATTTCTCTACTTTCACTAATTTTGAATTATTTGACAGTTTCATTGAGACAGTAAACGTCTGTTGTTGATATCAAAATGGCGCTTCCAAAATTTGTCGATCCCATTGCTGTGTTAAACAGTACAACATAGCAGTAGTCGTGGCCGAGTGGTTAAGGCGATGGACTAGAAATCCATTGGGCTCTGCCCGCGCAGGTTGGAATCCTGCTGACTACGTCTATTTAGGGTATGTATTCTCGAATTGCAAGTGTAGCAATAAGCACAATTTCTCTACATGGAGTAATTTTGAATTATTTGAAAGTTTCATTAAGACAGTAAACGTCTATTGTTGATGTCAATGTTGGCGCACATTACTTATGTGATGATTCCAAAACGTGTCGATCCCATTGCTGTGTTAAACAGTACAACATAGCAGTAGTCGTGGCCGAGTGGTTAAGGCGATGGACAATAAATCCATTGGACTCTGCCCGCGCAGGTTCGAATCCTGCCGACTATGTCTATTTAGGGTATGTATACTCGAAATGCAAGTGTAGCAAAAAACACAATTCCTTTATATAGCCTAATTTTGAATTATTAGAATGTTTCATTGATACAGTAAACGTCTATTGTTGATGTCAATGTTGGCGCACATTACTTATGTGATGATTCCAAAATTTGTCGATCCCATTGCTGTGTTAAACATTTCAACATAGCAGTAGTCGTGGCCGAGTGGTTAAGGCGATGGACTAGAAATCCATTGGACTCTGCCCGCGCAGGTTCAAATCCTGCCGACTACGTCTATTTAGAGTATGAATACTCGAAATGCAAGTGTAGAAATAAACACAAATTCTCTACTTGGACTAATTTTGAATTATTTGAAAGTTTCATTGAGACAGTAAACGTCTATTGTTGATATCAATGTTGGCGCACATTACTTATGTGATGATTCTAAAATTTATCGATCCCATTGCTGTGTTAAACATTACAACATAGCAGTAGTCGCGGCCGAGTTGTTAAGGCGATGGACTAGAAATCCATTGGGCTCTGCCCGCGCAGGTACTATTCCTGCCGACTACGTCTATTTATGGTATGTATACTCGAATTGCAAGTGTAGCAATAAACACAATTCCCTTATATAGCTTAATTTTGAATTATTTGAAAGTTTCATTGAGACAGTAAACGTCTGTTGTTGATGTCAATGTTGGCGCAATTACTTATGTGATGATTCCCAAACGTGTCGATCCCATTGCTGTGTTAAACAGTACAACATAGCAGTTGGCGTGGCCGAGTGGTTAAGGCGATGGACTTGAAATCCATTGGGCTCTGCCCGCGCAGGTTCGAATCCTGCCGACTACGTCTATTTATGGTATGTATACTCGAATTGCAAGTGTAGCAATAAACATAATTCCCTTATATAGCCTAATTTTGAATTATTTGAAAGTTTAATTGAGACAGTAAACGTCTATTGTTGATATAAATTTTGGCGCACATTACTTATGTGATTATTCCAAAATTTGTCGATCCCATTGCTGTGTTAAACAGTACAACGTAGCAGTAGTCGTGGCCGAGTGGTTAAGGCGATGGACTAGAAATCCATTGGACTCTGCCCGCGCAGGTTCGAATCCTGCCGACTACGTCTATTTAGAGTATGAATACTCGAAATGCAAGTGTAGCAATAAACACAAATTCTCTACTTGGACTAATTTTGAATTATTTGAAAGTTTCATTGAGACAGTAAACGTCTATTGTTGATATCAATGTTAGCGCACATTACTTATGTGATGATTCCAAAATGTATCGATCCCATTGCTGTGTTAAACATGACAACGTAGCAGTAGTCGCGGCCGAGTGGTTGAGGCGATGGACTAGAAATCCATTGGGCTCTGCCCACGCAGGTACTATTCATGCCGACTACGTCTATTTACGGTATGTATACTCGAATTGCAAGTGTAGCAATAAACACAATTCCCTTATATAGCTTAATTTTGAATTATTTGAAAGTTTCATTGAGACAGTAAACGTCTGTTGTTGATGTCAATGTTGGCGCACATTACTTATGTGATGATTCCAAAACGTGTCGATCCCATTGCTGTGTTAAACAGTACAACATAGCAGTTGGCGTGGCCGAGTGGTTAAGGCGATGGACTAGAAATCCATTGGGCTCTGCCCGCGCAGGTTCAAATCCTGCCGACTACGTCTATTTATGGTATGTATACTCGAATTGCAAGTGTAGCAATAAACATAATTCCCTTATATAGCCTAATTTTGAATTATTTGAAAGTTTCATTGAGACAGTAAACGTCTATTGTTGATATAAATTTTGGCGCACATTACTTATGTGATTATTCCAAAATTTGTCGATCCCATTGCTGTGTTAAACAGTACAATATAGCAGTAGTCGTGGCCGAGTGGTTAAGGCGATGGACTAGAAATCCATTGGACTCTGCCCGCGCAGGTTCGAATTCTGCCGACTACGTCTATTTAGAGTATGAATACTCGAAATGCAAGTGTAGCAATAAACACAAATTCTCTACTTGGACTAATTTTGAATTATTTGAAAGTTTCATTGAGACAGTAAACGTCTATTGTTGATATCAATGTTAGCGCACATTACTTATGTGATGATTCCAAAATGTATCGATCCCATTGCTGTGTTAAACATTACAACATAGCAGTAGTCGCGGCCGAGTGGTTGAGGCGATGGACTAGAAATCCATTGGGCTCTGCCCGCGCAGGTACTATTCCTGCCGACTACGTCTATTTATGGTATGTATACTCGAATTGCAAGTGTAGCAATAAACACAATTCCCTTATATAGCTTAATTTTGAATTATTTGAAAGTTTCATTGAGACAGTAAACGTCTATTGTTGATGTCAATGTTGGCGCACATTACTTATGTGATGATTCCAAAACGTGTCGATCCCATTGCTGTGTTAAACAGTACAACTTAGCAGTAGTCGTGGCCGAGTGGTTAAAGCGGTGGGCTAGAAATACATTGGGCTCTGCCCGTGCAGGTTCGAATCCTGCTGTCTACGTCTATTTAGGGTATGTATACTCGAATTGCAAGTGTAGCAATAAGCACAATTTCTCTACTTGACCTAATTTTGAATTATTTGAAAGTTTCATTGAGACAGTAAACGTCTATTGTTGATGTCAATGTTGGCGCACATTACTTATGTGATGATTCCAAAACGTGTCGATCCCATTGCTGTGTTAAACAGTACAACATAGCAGTAGTCGTGGCCGAGTGGTTAAGGCGATGGCCTAGAAATCCATTGGGCTCTGCCCGCGCATGTTCGAATCCTGCCGACTACGTCTATTTAGGTTATGTATTCTCGAATTGCAAGTGTAGCAATAAGCACAATTTCTCTACTTGAAGTAATTTTGATTTATTTGAAAGTTTCATTGAGACAGTAAACGTCTATTGTTGATGTCAATGTTGGCGCACATTACTTATGTGATGATTCCAAAACGTGTCGATCCCATTGCTGTGTTAAACAGTACAACATAGCAGTAGTCGTGGCCGAGTGGTTAAGGCGATGGACTAGAAATCCATTGGACTCTGCCCGCGCAGGTTCGAATCCTACCGACTACGTCTATTTAGGGTATGTATACTCGAAATGCAAGTGTAGCCAAAAACACAATTCCCTTATATAGCCTAATTTTGAATTATTAGAAAGTTTCATTGAGACAGTAAACGTCTATTGTTTATGTCAATGTTGGCGCACATTACTTATGTGTTGATTCCAAAATTTGTCGATCCCATTGCTGTGTTAAACAGTAAAACATAGCAGTAGTCGTGGCCGAGTGGTTAAGGCGTAGGACTAGAAATCCATTGGACTTTGCCCGCGCAGGTTCGAATCCTGCCGACTACGTCTATTTAGGGTATGTATACTCGAAATGCAAGTGTGGCAATAAACACAAATTCTCTACTTGGACTAATTTTGAATTATTGACAGTTTCATAGAGACAGTAAACATCTATTGTTGATATCAATGTTGGCGGACATTACTTATGTGATGATTCCAAAATGTATCGATCCCATTGCTGTGTTAAACATTACAACATAGCAGTAGTCGCGGCCGAGTGGTTAAGGCGATGGACTAGAAATCCATTGGACTCTGCCCGCGCAGGTTCGAATTCTGCCGACTACGTCTATTTAGAGTATGAATACTCGAAATGCAAGTGTAGCAATAAACACAAATTCTCTACTTGGACTAATTTTGAATTATTTGAAAGTTTCATTGAGACAGTAAACGTCTATTGTTGATATCAATGTTAGCGCACATTACTTATGTGATGATTCCAAAATGTATCGATCCCATTGCTGTGTTAAACATTACAACATAGCAGTAGTCGCGGCCGAGTGGTTGAGGCGATGGACTAGAAATCCATTGGGCTCTGCCCGCGCAGGTACTATTCCTGCCGACTACGTCTATTTATGGTATGTATACTCGAATTGCAAGTGTAGCAATAAACACAATTCCCTTATATAGCTTAATTTTGAATTATTTGAAAGTTTCATTGAGACAGTAAACGTCTATTGTTGATGTCAATGTTGGCGCACATTACTTATGTGATGATTCCAAAACGTGTCGATCCCATTGCTGTGTTAAACAGTACAACTTAGCAGTAGTCGTGGCCGAGTGGTTAAGGCGATGGGCTAGAAATACATTGGGCTCTGCCCGTGCAGGTTCGAATCCTGCTGTCTACGTCTATTTAGGGTATGTATACTCGAAATGCAAGTGTAGCAATAAACACAATTTCTTTACTTGACCTAATTTTGAATTATTTGAAAGTTTCATTGAGACAGTAAACGTCTATTGTTGATGTCAATGTTGGCGCACATTACTTATGTGATGATTCCAAAACGTGTCGAACCCATTGCTGTGTTAAACAGTACAACATAGCAGTAGTCGTGGCCGAGTGGTTAAGTCGATGGCCTAGAAATCCATTGGGCTCTCCTCGCGCATGTTCGAATCCTGCCGACTACGTCTATTTAGGGTATGTATTCTCGAATTGCAAGTGTAGCAATAAGCACAATTTCTCTACTTGAAGTAATTTTGAATTATTTGAAAGTTTCATTGAGACAGTAAACGTCTATTGTTGATGTCAATGTTGGCGCACATTACTTATGTGATGATTCCAAAACGTGTCGATCCCATTGCTGTGTTAAACAGTACAACATAGCAGTAGTCGTGGCCGAGTGGTTAAGGCGATGGCCTAGAAATCCATTGGGCTCTGCCCGCGCATGTTCGAATCCTGCCGACTACGTCTATTTAGGTTATGTATTCTCGAATTGCAAGTGTAGCAATAAGCACAATTTCTCTACTTGAAGTAATTTTGATTTATTTGAAAGTTTCATTGAGACAGTAAACGTCTATTGTTGATGTCAATGTTGGCGCACATTACTTATGTGATGATTCCAAAACGTGTCGATCCCATTGCTGTGTTAAACAGTACAACATAGCAGTAGTCGTGGCCGAGTGGTTAAGGCGATGGACTAGAAATCCATTGGACTCTGCCCGCGCAGGTTCGAATCCTACCGACTACGTCTATTTAGGGTATGTATACTCGAAATGCAAGTGTAGCAAAAAACACAATTCCCTTATATAGCCTAATTTTGAATTATTAGAAAGTTTCATTGAAACAGTAAACGTCTATTGTTTATGTCAATGTTGGCGCAGATTACTTATGTGTTGATTCCAAAATTTGTCGATCCCATTGCTGTGTTAAACAGTAAAACATAGCAGTAGTCGTGGCCGAGTGGTTAAGGCGTTGGACTAGAAATCCATTGGACTTTGCCCGCGCAGGTTCGAATCCTGCCGACTACGTCTATTTAGGGTATGTATACTCGAAATGCAAGTGTGGCAATAAACACAAATTCTCTACTTGGACTAATTTTGAATTATTGACAGTTTCATAGAGACAGTAAACATCTATTGTTGATATCAATGTTGGCGGACATTACTTATGTGATGATTCCAAAATGTATCGATCCCATTGCTGTGTTAAACATTACAACATAGCAGTAGTCGCGGCCGAGTGGTTAAGGCGATGGACTAGAAATCCATTGGACTCTGCCCGCGCAGGTTCGAATTCTGCCGACTACGTCTATTTAGAGTATGAATACTCGAAATGCAAGTGTAGCAATAAACACAAATTCTCTACTTGGACTAATTTTGAATTATTTGAAAGTTTCATTGAGACAGTAAACGTCTATTGTTGATATCAATGTTAGCGCACATTACTTATGTGATGATTCCAAAATGTATCGATCCCATTGCTGTGTTAAACATTACAACATAGCAGTAGTCGCGGCCGAGTGGTTGAGGCGATGGACTAGAAATCCATTGGGCTCTGCCCGCGCAGGTACTATTCCTGCCGACTACGTCTATTTATGGTATGTATACTCGAATTGCAAGTGTAGCAATAAACACAATTCCCTTATATAGCTTAATTTTGAATTATTTGAAAGTTTCATTGAGACAGTAAACGTCTATTGTTGATGTCAATGTTGGCGCACATTACTTATGTGATGATTCCAAAACGTGTCGATCCCATTGCTGTGTTAAACAGTACAACTTAGCAGTAGTCGTGGCCGAGTGGTTAAGGCGATGGGCTAGAAATACATTGGGCTCTGCCCGTGCAGGTTCGAATCCTGCTGTCTACGTCTATTTAGGGTATGTATACTCGAAATGCAAGTGTAGCAATAAACACAATTTCTTTACTTGACCTAATTTTGAATTATTTGAAAGTTTCATTGAGACAGTAAACGTCTATTGTTGATGTCAATGTTGGCGCACATTACTTATGTGATGATTCCAAAACGTGTCGAACCCATTGCTGTGTTAAACAGTACAACATAGCAGTAGTCGTGGCCGAGTGGTTAAGTCGATGGCCTAGAAATCCATTGGGCTCTCCTCGCGCATGTTCGAATCCTGCCGACTACGTCTATTTAGGGTATGTATTCTCGAATTGCAAGTGTAGCAATAAGCACAATTTCTCTACTTGAAGTAATTTTGAATTATTTGAAAGTTTCATTGAGACAGTAAACGTCTATTGTTGATGTCAATGTTGGCGCACATTACTTATGTGATGATTCCAAAACGTGTCGATCCCATTGCTGTGTTAAACAGTACAACATAGCAGTAGTCGTGGCCGAGTGGTTAAGGCGATGGCCTAGAAATCCATTGGGCTCTGCCCGCGCATGTTCGAATCCTGCCGACTACGTCTATTTAGGTTATGTATTCTCGAATTGCAAGTGTAGCAATAAGCACAATTTCTCTACTTGAAGTAATTTTGATTTATTTGAAAGTTTCATTGAGACAGTAAACGTCTATTGTTGATGTCAATGTTGGCGCACATTACTTATGTGATGATTCCAAAACGTGTCGATCCCATTGCTGTGTTAAACAGTACAACATAGCAGTAGTCGTGGCCGAGTGGTTAAGGCGATGGACTAGAAATCCATTGGACTCTGCCCGCGCAGGTTCGAATCCTACCGACTACGTCTATTTAGGGTATGTATACTCGAAATGCAAGTGTAGCAAAAAACACAATTCCCTTATATAGCCTAATTTTGAATTATTAGAAAGTTTCATTGAAACAGTAAACGTCTATTGTTTATGTCAATGTTGGCGCAGATTACTTATGTGTTGATTCCAAAATTTGTCGATCCCATTGCTGTGTTAAACAGTAAAACATAGCAGTAGTCGTGGCCGAGTGGTTAAGGCGTTGGACTAGAAATCCATTGGACTTTGCCCGCGCAGGTTCGAATCCTGCCGACTACGTCTATTTAGGGTATGTATACTCGAAATGCAAGTGTGGCAATAAACACAAATTCTCTACTTGGACTAATTTTGAATTATTGACAGTTTCATAGAGACAGTAAACATCTATTGTTGATATCAATGTTGGCGGACATTACTTATGTGATGATTCCAAAATGTATCGATCCCATTGCTGTGTTAAACATTACAACATAGCAGTAGTCGCGGCCGAGTGGTTAAGGCGATGGACTAGAAATCCATTGGGCTCTGCCCGCGCAGGTACTATTCCTGCCGACTACGTCTATTTATGGTATGTATACTCTAATTGCAAGTGTAGCAATAGACACCATACCCTTATATAGCTTAATTTTGAATTATTTGAAAGTTTCATTGAGACAGTAAACGTCTATTGTTGATGTCAATGTTGGCGCACATTACTTATGTGATGATTCCAAAATTTATCGATCCCATTGCTGTGTTAAACAGTACAACATAGCAGTAGTCGTTGCCGAGTGGTTAGGCGATGGACTAGAAATCCATTGGGCTATGCCAGCGCAGGTTCGAATCCTGCCGACTACGTCTATTTAGGGTATGTATTTTCGAATTGCAAGTGTAGCAATAAGCACAATTTCTCTACTTGTAGTAATTTTGAATTATTTGAAAGTTTCATTGAGACAATAAACGTCTATTGTTGATATCAATGTTGGCGCACATTACTTATGTGATGACTCCAAAATGTGTCGATCCCACTGCTGTGTTAAACAGTACAACATAGCAGTAGTCGTGGCCGAGTGGTTAAAGCGATGGACAATAAATCCATTGGGCTCTGCCCGCACAGGTTTGAATCCTGCCGACTACGTCTATTTAGGGTATGTATACTCGAAATGCAATAAACACAATTTCTCTACTTGCACTAATTTTGAATTATTTGACAGTTTCATTGAGACAGTAAACGTCTGTTGTTGATATCAATGTTGGCGCACATTACTTATGTGATTATTCCAAAATTTGTCGATCCCATTGCTGTGTTAAACAGTACAACATAGCAGTAGTCGTGGCCTAGTGGTTGAGGCGATGGACTAGAAATCCATTGGGCTCTGCCCGCGCAGGTTCGAATCCTGCCGACTACGTCTATTTAGGGTATGAATACGCGAATTGCAATTGTAGCAATAAACACAAATTCCCTACTTGGACTAATTTTGAATTATTTGAAAGTTTCATTGAGACAGTAAACGTCTATTGTTGATATCAATGTTGGCGCACATTACTTATGTGATGACTCCAAAATGTATCGATCCCACTGCTGTGTTAAACAGTGCAACATAGCTGCTGATCTGCACTGGCTCGGAAGATGAATTCTGATTGGCTAAAAAAACAAAAGACTTGTGGCGTTGAATGCACGTTCATTCGCAGTAATGTTATGCAAATTAGAAATTCAAACTAGCTAATCATTTACAACCTTCCGAGCCAGTGCAGATTAGCCAACATAGCAGTAGTCGTAGCCGAGTGCTTAAGGCGATGGACAATAAATCCAATGGGCTCTGCCCGCGCAGGTTTGAATCCTGCCGACTACGTCTATTTAGGATATGTATACTCGAAATGCAAGTGTAGCAATAAACACAATTTCTCTACTTGCACTAATTTTGAATTATTTGACAGTTTCATTGAGACAGTAAACGTCTGTTTTTGATATCAATGTTGGCGCTTCCAAAATTTGTCGATCCCATTGCTGTGTTAAACAGTACAACATAGCAGTAGTCGTGGTCGAGTGGTTAAGGCGATGGACTAGAAATCCATTGGGCTCTGCCCGCGCAGGTTGGAATCCTGCTGACTACGTCTATTTAGGGTATGTATACTCGAAATGCAAGTGTAGCAATAAACTCAATTTCTCTACTTGCACTAATTTTGAATTATTTGACAGTTTCATTGAGACAGTAAACGTCTATTGTTGATATCAATGTTGGCGCACATTACTTATGTGATGATTCCAAAATTTGTCGATCCCATTGCTGTGTTAAACAGTACAACATAGCAGTAGTCGTGGCCGAGTGGTTAAGGCGATGGACTAGAAATCCATTGGGCTCTGCCCGCGCAGGTTCGAATCCTGCCGACTAAGTCTATTTAGGGTATGTATACTCGAAATGCAAGTGTACCAATAAACACAATTTCTCTACTTGGCTTAATTTTGAATTATTTGAAAGTTTCATTGAGACAGTAAACGTCTATTGTTGGCATCAATGTTGGCGTACATTACTTATGTGATGATTCCAAAATTTTGCGATCCCATTGCTGTGTTAAACAGTACAACATAGCAGTAGTCGTGGCTGAGTGGTTAAGGCGATGGACTAGAAATCCATTGGGCTCTGCCCGCGCAGGTTGGAATCCTGCTGACTACGTCTATTTAGGGTATGTATACTCGAAATGCAAGTGTGGCAATAAACACAAATTCTCTACTTGGACTAATTTTGAATTATTGACAGTTTCATAGAGACAGTAAACATCTATTGTTGATATCAATGTTGGCGGACATTACTTATGTGATGATTCCAAAATTTATCGATCCCATTGCTGTGTTAAACATTACAACATAGCAGTAGTCGCGGCCGAGTGGTTAAGGCGATGGACTAGAAATCCATTGGGCTCTGCCCGCGCAGGTACTATTCCTGCCGACTACGTCTATTTATGGTATGTATACTCGAATTGCAAGTGTAGCAATAGACACCATTCCCTTATATAGCTTAATTTTGAATTATTTGAAAGTTTCATTGAGACAGTAAACGTCTATTGTTGATGTCAATGTTGGCGCACATTACTTATGTGATGATTCCAAAATTTATCGATCCCATTGCTGTGTTAAACAGTACAACATAGCAGTAGTCGTTGCCGAGTGGTTAGGCGATGGACTAGAAATCCATTGGGCTATGCCAGCGCAGGTTCGAATCCTGCCGACTACGTCTATTTAGGGTAGGTATACTCGAAATGCAATAAACACAATTTCTCTACTTGCACTAATTTTGAATTATTTGACAGTTTCATTGAGACAGTAAACGTCTGTTGTTGATATCAATGTTGGCGCACATTACTTATGTGATTATTCCAAAATTTGTCGATCCCATTGCTGTGTTAAACAGTACAACATAGCAGTAGTCGTGGCCGAGTGGTTGAGGCGACGGACTAGAAATCCATTGGGCTCTGCCCGCGCAGGTTCGAATCCTGCCGACTACGTCTATTTAGGGTATGAATACGCGAATTGCAATTGTAGCAATAAACACAAATTCTCTACTTGGACTAATTTTGAATTATTTGAAAGTTTCATTGAGACAGTGAACGTCTATTGTTGATATCAATGTTGGCGCACATTACTTATGTGATGACTCCAAAATGTGTCGATCCCACTGCTGTGTTAAACAGTGCAACATAGCTGCTGATCTGCACTGGCTCGGAAGATGAATTCTGATTGGCTAAAAAAACAAAAGACTTGTGGCGTTGAATGCACGTTCATTCGCAGTAATGTTATGCAAATTAGAAATTCAAACTAGCTAATCATTTACAACCTTCCGAGCCAGTGCAGATTAGCCAACATAGCAGTAGTCGTAGCCGAGTGGTTAAGGCGATGGACAATAAATCCAATGGGCTCTGCCCGCGCAGGTTTGAATCCTGCCGACTACGTCTATTTAGGATATGTATACTCGAAATGCAAGTGTAGCAATAAACACAATTTCTCTACTTGCACTAATTTTGAATTATTTGACAGTTTCATTGAGACAGTAAACGTCTGTTTTTGATATCAATGTTGGCGCTTCCAAAATTTGTCGATCCCATTGCTGTGTTAAACAGTACAACATAGCAGTAGTCGTGGCCGAGTGGTTAAGGCGATGGACTAGAAACCCATTGGGCTCTGCCCGCGCAGGTACTATTCCTGCCGACTACGTCTATTTAGGGTATGTATACTCGAAATGCAAGTGTAGCAATAAACTCAATTTCTCTACTTGCACTAATTTTGAATTATTTGACAGTTTCATTGAGACAGTAAACGTCTATTGTTGATATCAATGTTGGCGCTTCCAATATTTGTCGATCCCATTGCTGTGTTAAACAGTTGGCGGACATTACTTATGTGATGATTCCAAAATTTTGCGATCCCATTGCTGTGTTAAACAGTACAACATAGCAGTAGTCGTGGCCGAGTGGTTATGGCGATGGACTAGAAATCCATTGGGCTCTTCCCGCGTTGGTTCGAATCCTGCTGACTACGTCTATTTAGGGTATGTATACTCGAAATGCAAGTGTAGCAATAAACACAATTTCTCTACTTGCACTAATTTTGAATTATTTGACAGTTTCATTGAGACAGTAAACGTCTATTGTTGATATCAATGTTGGCGCTTCCAAAATTTGTCGATCCCATTGCTGTGTTAAACAGTTGGCGGACATTACTTATGTGATGATTCCAAAATTTTGCGATCCCATTGCTGTGTTAAACAGTACAACATAGCAGTAGTCGTGGCCGAGTGGTTAAGGCGATGGACTAGAAATCCATTGGGCTCTTCCCGCGTTGGTTTGATTCCTGCTGACTACGTCTATTTAGGGTATGCCATACTCGAAATGCAAGTGTAGCAATAAACACAATTTCTCTACTTGCACTAATTTTGAATTATTTGACAGTTTCATTGAGACAGTAAACGTCTGTTGTTGATATCAATGTTGGCGCTTCCAAAATTTGTCGATCCCATTGCTGTGTTAAACAGTACAACATAGCAGTAGTCGTGGCCGAGTGGTTAAGGCGATGGACTAGAAATCCATTGGGCTCTGCCCGCGCAGTTTCGAATCCTGCCGACTAAGTCTATTTAGGGTATGTATCCTCGAAATGCAAGTGTACCAATAAACACAATTTCTCTACTTGGCCTAATTTTGAATTATTTGAAAGTTTCATTGAGACAGTAAACGTCTATTGTTGGTATCAATGTTGGCGTACATTACTTTTGTGATGATTCTAAAATTTGTCGATCCCATTGCTGTGTTAAATAGTACAACATAGCAGTAGTCGTGGCCGAGTGGTTAAAGTGCCTGTGCAAAGCCCACCCACACGTTAACTATTTTAGATCCGTGTTCTACTGAAGTGAGCAGTTATTGATTTTTTTTCCTCAAAATGGTTACTCCTATCCAAGTAAATTTAAGATATATCTCGTGCTGTAGCCACGCCCACCTTTCCTGAAACGGTCGACTGTTTCCGGATTTCCGACTCTCGCCGAAAGTGCGCCACCAAATGCCAAAATATGAGAGGAAGCCATACTCCTGAGTTGTACTTTTATAACACTGCGTCATTCAACATACTTTTAAACGATATACATTTTTCGGTCGGCATTTCTTTTTTTTGTCAATTTTTTTTTTTTTTTTTGAGATAGAGAGTTTTTAGAAGTTGTTTTCAGAACAAACGTTTATGATGGTTAAACGTTGTGTTGTGGGCGGTTGCAGTAATACGTATAGTCATAGTGCAAGTATTCATACGTTTCCAATCGATCCGAAGGTGCGACGTCAGTGGACGAAAGCCGTGAAAACAACGAGAAAAGGTTGGGGTGGACCTTCTCCTTACAGCGTCATATGTAGTGTCCACTTCACCTCAGATTCTTTTTTCGAAAAACTGTCTTCGGCCGTGAAAAAACAACTAGGTTTTAAAGAGAAGCGCCGACAACTTAAACCTGGCGCAACAATTTTGAAAGAAATAGATTCCGAACCAGCCCATGATCACCGACTTGTTTTGCCATCCTGATTATCGCTTTATAGAGACAATTAAGTTTGCCTTATGTAAAGGTATCAATAATTTTTGATAGTAACACGAAAACGACGCGTCGGACAAACAGGAAATTACGCAGTCCTTACACACTGCTAATTGTTTTCATTTTCGCAGGCTAAAAGTTTCTGAATTGTTCGGTGGTTGGTGTTGAATGTTGAGTTCACACCTCTGTTACTTTACTTCCAGCTTGATCTGCGAAATAATTTATGGGGGTACTGAACATCTCGACCCCAAAAAATCCCGACCCGTTTTTCATACCTACAGCCAAAACAAAGTCAGCTTGGACTTTCAGTTATGAGACATGACAAAACAAACGCTGCCAGTGATAGATTTCGCGAATAAAAAACAAAATTAACGCAATCAAAGGCGCCGACCACACGCATTGGAAATACTAGTAGATAGAACACGAAGTTTCGAATCAAAAGATGTCGATCAACGTTGAACTAGATAGAGGTTCGCGTCGCCACATTGAGACAGGGTCGCGTCGATGCGGTGGGTCGAGATGTTCAATTTGGGTCGAAGTGTCTTGGGTCGAGATGTCTAGAAATCATTTATGGAATAAGAATCCGGGCTTTGGCTGTCAATGCGTTATCACCAAGTAAATAAGTATGACAATCACGCAAACTCGAGTCCACTCTGAATTTGTCTGTATGCGTGTTGCTCTCAATTATTTTTGTTATCCAATTAAACGCCGCCAGTCACGCACTTGTCCTCGTCGTGACCCGACGCGTTCACCCATTTCAACTGAATCTATTTCCACGCGGCTGTCATTTATTTAGTAACTGTGATTTGTCGTTTTTTTTTAGTTATTTCCCTATTTTATTGATCACTATAGTTTAACGTCTAGAATGTCAAAATACGTTTTCTTTTTATTTTAATTTTGAATGTTTTTTTCGTTTTGTTTTTTGACTCAGACGATCGATGAAATAAAACAATGTAGTGACGTGCCTAGTAACCTGCTGAATAATAAGACAATTCAGGCGTCAAATCCGATTTTGACAAACAATAAAGGGGTAGATAGTTCCGTGGAAGTAAAAGTCGACACTTCGACTGACTGTGCAGCCCAGACCAACCCCGTTGATTTCCAGATGCTGCAACAATTATGCTAATAAAAAACACGGCTACGTTACACAGTTCACACATTTTATTTAGACTTGTGATGAACAAAGAAATATGACAATGTAAACATTGGATTGTCTGTACATGTATGCATGGAGGTATGTATGTAAAGAAAATAATGTGAATAAAATATAATTTGTACATGGATTAATATTACTATAGTATATGGTTTTAATTGAGTGACACTGTGTGACAATGAAAAAAAAGAAAACACATCTTTAGATTTTGGAATCTATGAAAAACCAAGATTTGGTAATTTAAGTCCTAAATAATTCGCTGACATAAATATTGATAAATCTGTTACTGCTCGCTCTGGTAGTACATCTGTAGTCTTTTTCAAGGAACTTCAAGTATCCCCTCGTTAACCTGTGGAGGTTTAGAAAATAAATAAGGTCACAATCTTTATTTGCCATTTGTTTATACGTAATTCATTCGTTTTATGATGCATCTTTTTTTACTATTATTAGTTATTATGTTATATATGTGTTTGAATTATGGATGAAAAAAATATTAAACACATGTACAATTACTAATTAGTACATAAGTATAAGCAATTGCCACCCAATCCTCTCAAACGATTATTCGAAAAATAATTAAATTTGTTTTTCCTCATTTTCTTTTCATAATAATAAGTCAATTTTATTTCACCAAACATTTTTCAAATTTACGTTTAAAATGTTGAAACTTGCGGATGTAATGCACACCCGCGCTTCGTGTGAAGGGAAGCCAGGTAAAAACATTGGGCATTTTACGTGTGTAGAGCAGCCCACAGAAATAGTTGATGGTGGGAAAATAAGAGTTTCATTTGTGCAAAAAAAAAAAAATCAAACGTGATAAAGTAAAACGCCGATGATATTCGGGCCACACGAGACACTCGCGCCTTCGACCATGAACGAAAATCCAATATGGATGCCAATGCACGTTTGAACGGAGCAGGCAATATTTCTGAGGAAATTCGCGATCTAAGTTTATCGAGCATAAAGAGTTCACACATACTTCTTTGAAGTTATCGATAAGATATTTTATAAAGAGCAGTAAGCTTAACTAGAACAAAAAAAAAACTAGAACTTCTTACCGACTCGAAAGTTGTCCAGTGCCGAGGTTCAGCGATAGTTTACAAACGTGCGCCGGGGACGGTGACATCACTGTGACCAGCTACACCAGAACGGACATATCTCGCATCTAACTCAACCACATGCAACAAATTTGATAACCAAGTGTTCATTATGGCCCGTTCTTCCTCGACGAACAAGTACATAAGTGACAATTTAGTCAAAGACGAGAAAACTGCACAAGAAATTTGCCTTTTTTACACGTATCGGCAATGCAAGCTGCCATGCGACTTCCCTTTCTGACGTCACAAGGGGAATTTCTGCATGGAAATGAATAGCTAATGAGGAGCCTCGTTTTAAAATACAAAAAATAAAGTTGCTGTAGACTGAGTTCAAGACGCATTTTTTCACTTAAAAAAAAAATAATTTATGCTTAGAAACATAAAAATTAATAATATTTATGTATTAATTGATAATTTTAGGCGTGAAAATAGCAGCCATTTCACAGGCACTTTAAGGCGATGTACTAGAAATCCATTGGGCTCTGCCTGCACTGGTTCGAATCCTGCCGACTACGTCTTTCTAGGTATGTATACCCAAAATGCAAGTGTAGCAATAAACACAACTCCCTTATATGGCCTAATTTTGAATTATTTGACAGTTTCATTGAGACAGTAAACGTCTGTAGTTGATATCAATGTTGGCGCTTCTAAAATTTGTCGATCCCATTGCTGTGTTAAACAGTACATCATAGCAGTAGTCGTGGCCGAGTGGTTAAGGCGATGGACTAGAAATCCATTGGGCTCCTCCCGCGCAGGTTCGAATCCTGCCGACTACGTCTATTTAGGGTATGTATACTCGAAATGCAAGTGTAACAATAAACACAATTCCCTTATATAGCCTAATTTTGAATTATTTGAAAGTGTCATTGAGACAGTAAACATCTCTTGTTGATATCAATGTTGGCGCACATTACTTATGTGATTATTTCAAAATTCGTCGATTCAATTGTTGTGTAAAATAGTACAACATAGTCGTTGTTGTGGCCGGGTGGTTAAGGCGATGTACTAGAAATCCATTGGGCTCTGCCCGCACAGGTTCGAATCCTTCCGACTACGTCTATTTAGGGTATGTATACTCGAAATGCAAGTGTAGCAATAAACACAAATTCTCTACTTGGACTAATTTTGAATTATTTGACAGTTTCATTGAGACAGTAAACATCTATTGTTGATATCAATGTTGGCGGACATTACTTATGTGATGATTCCAAAATTTGTCGATCCCATTGCTGTGTTAAACAGTACATCATAGCAGTAGTCGTGGCCGAGTGGTTAAGGCGATGGACTAGAAATGCATTGGGCTCTGCCCGCGCAGGTTCGAATCCTTCCGACTACGTCTATTTAGGGTATGTATACTCGAAATGCAAGTGTAGCAATAAACACAATTCCCTTATATAGCCTAATTTTGAATTATTTGAAAGTGTCATTGAGACAGTAAACATCTCTTGTTGATATCAATGTTGGCGCACATAACTTATGTGATTATTCCAAAATTTGTCGATCTCATTGTTGTGTAAAATAGTACAACATAGTCGTAGTCGTGGCCGAGTGGTTAAGGCGATGTACTAGAAATCCATTGGGTTCTGCCCGCGCTGGTTCGAATCCTGCCGACTACGTCTGTTTAGGTATGTATACTCGAAATGCAAGTGTAGCAATAAACACAATTCCCTTATATGGCCTAATTTTGAATTATTTGAAAGTTTCATATTGAGACAGTAAACGTCTATTGTTGATATCAATGTTGGCGCACATTACTTATGTGATGATTCCAAAATTTGTCGATCCCATTGCTGTGTTAAACAGTACAACATAGCAGTAGTCGTGGCCGAGTGGTTAAGGCGATGGACTAGAAATCCATTGGGCTCTGCCCGCGCAGGTTCGAATCCTGCCGACTAAGTCTATTTAGGGTATGTATACTCGAAATGCAAGTGTACCAATAAACACAATTTCTCTACTTGGCCTAATTTTGAATTATTTGGAAGTTTCATTGAGACAGTAAACGTCTATTGTTGGCATCAATGTTGGCGTACATTACTTATGTGATGATTCCAAAATTTGTCGATCCCGTTGCTGTGTTAAATAGTACAACCTAGCAGTAGTCGTGGCCGAGTGGTTAAGGCGATGTACTAGAAATCCATTGGGCTCTGCCTGCACTGGTTCGAATCCTGCCGACTACGTCTGTTTAGGTATGTATACTCGAAATGCAAGTGTAGCAATAAACACAATTCCCTTATATGGCCTAATTTTGAATTATTTGACAGTTTCATTGAGTCAATAAACGTCTGTTGTTGATATCAATGTTGGCGCTTCTAAAATTTGTCGATCCCATTGCTGTGTTAAACAGTACATCATAGCAGTAGTCGTGGCCGAGTGGTTAAGGCGATGGACTAGAAATCCATTGGGCTCCGCCCGCGCAGGTTCGAATCCTGCCGACTACGTCTATTTAGGGTATGTATACTCGAAATGCAAGTGTAGCAATAAACACAATTTCTCTACTTGCACTAATTTTGAATTATTTGACAGTTTCATTGAGACAGTAAACGTCTGTTGTTGATATCAATGTCGGCGCTTCCAAAGTTTGTCGATCCCATTGCTGTGTTAAACAGTACAACATAGCAGTAGTCGTGGCCGAGTGGTTAAGGCGATGGACTAGAAATCCTTTGGGCTCTGCCCGCGCAGGTTCGAATCCTGCCGACTACGTCAATTTCGAATATGTATACTCGAAATGCATGTGTACCAATAAACACAATTTCTCTACTTGCACTAATTTTGAATTATTTGACAGTTTCATTTAGACAGTAAACGTCTGTTGTTGATATCAATGTTGGCGCTTCTAAATTTGTCGATCCATTGCTGTGTTAAACAGTACATCATAGCAGTAGTCGTGGCCGACTGGTTAAGGCGATGGACTAGAAATGCATTGAGCTCTGCCCGCGCAGGTTCGAATCCTTCCGACTAAGTCTATTTAGGGTATGTATACTCGAAATGCAAGTGTACCAATAAACACAATTCCCTTATATAGCCTAATTTTGAATTATTTGAAAGTGTCATTGAGACAGTAAACATCTCTTGTTGATATCAATGTTGGCGCACATTACTTATGTGATTATTTCAAAATTTGTCGATCTCATTGTTGTGTAAAATAGTACAACATAGTCGTAGTCGTGGCCGGGTGGTTAAGGCGATGTACTAGAAATCCATTGGGCTCTGCCGGCGCTGGTTCGAATCCTGCCGACTACGTCTGTTTAGGTATGTATACTCGAAATGCAAGTGTAGCAATAAACACAATTCCCTTATATGGCCTAATTTTGAATTATTTGAAATTTTCATATTGAGACAGTAAACGTCTATTGTTGATATCAATGTTGGCGCACATTACTTATGTGATGATTCCAAAATTTGTCGATCCCATTGCTGTGTTAAACAGTACAACATAACAGTAGTCGTGGCCGAGTGGTTAAGGCGATGGACTAGAAATCCATTGGACTCTGCCCGCGCAGGTTCGAATCCTGCCGAATATGTCTATTTTGGGTATGTATACTCGAAATGCAAGTGTAGCAATAAACACAATTTCTCGACATGGACAAATTTTGAATTATTTGTCAGTTTCATTGAGACAGTAAACGTCTGTTGTTGATGTCAATGTTGGCGCACATTACTTATGTGATGACTCCAAAATTTGTCGATCCCATTGCTGTGTTAAACAGTACAACCTAGCAGTAGTCGTGGCCGAGTGGTTATGGCGATGGACTAGAAATCCATTGGGCTCTGCACGCGCAGGTTTGAATCCTGCTGACGACGTCTATTTAGGGTATGTATTCTCGAAATGCAAGTGTAGCAATAAACACAATTTCTCTACTTGGACTAATTTTGAATTATTTGAAAGTTGCATTGAGACAGTAAACGTCTATTGTTGATATCAATGTTGGCGCACATTACTTATGTGATGATTCCAAAATGTGTCAATCCCATTGCTGTGTTAAACAGTACAACATAGCAGTAGTTGTGGCCGAGTGGTTAAGGCGATGTACTAGACATCCATTCGCAGGTTCGAATCCTGCTGACTACGTCTATTTAGGGTATGTATACTCGAATTGCAAGTGTAGCAATAAACACAATTTCTCTATTTGGACTAATTTTGAATTATTTGAAAGTTTCATTGTTGATATCAATGTTGGCGCACATTACTTATGTGATGATTCCAAAATTTGTCGATCCCATTGCTGTGTTAAACAGTACAACATAACAGTAGTCGTGGCCGAGTGGTTAAGGCGATGGACTAGAAATCCATT
Source organism: Saccoglossus kowalevskii (assembly GCF_978046115.1). Taxonomy (NCBI): domain Eukaryota; kingdom Metazoa; phylum Hemichordata; class Enteropneusta; family Harrimaniidae; genus Saccoglossus; species Saccoglossus kowalevskii. Next base: position 8,056,589 of record NC_140644.1, read on the forward strand.
GGACTCTGCCCGCGCAGGTTCGAATCCTGCCGAATATGTCTATTTTGGGTATGTATACTCGAAATGCAAGTGTAGCAATAAACACAATTTCTCGACATGGACAAATTTTGAATTATTTGTCAGTTTCATTGAGACAGTAAACGTCTGTTGTTGATGTCAATGTTGGCGCACATTACTTATGTGATGACTCCAAAATTTGTCGATCCCATTGCTGTGTTAAACAGTACAACCTAGCAGTAGTCGTGGCCGAGTGGTTATGGCGATGGACTAGAAATCCATTGGGCTCTGCCCGCGCAGGTTTGAATCCTGCTGACGACGTCTATTTAGGGTATGTATACTCGAAATGCAAGTGTAGCAATAAACACAATTTCTCTACTTGGACTAATTTTGAATTATTTGTCAGTTTCATTGAGACAGTAAACGTCTGTTGTTGATATCAATGTTGGCGCACATTACTTATGTGATGATTCCAAAATTTGTCGATCCCATTGCTGTGTTAAACAGTACAACATAGCAGTAGTCGTGGCCGAGTGGTTAAGGCGATGGACTAAAAATCCATTGGGCTCTGCCCGCGCAGGTTCGCATCCTGCAGACTACGTCTATTTTGGGTATGTATACTCGAAATGCAAGTGTAGGAATAAACACAATTTCTCTACTTTGACTAATTTTGAATTATTTGAAAGTTTCATTGTTGATATCAATGTTGGCGCGCATTATTTATGTGATGATTCCAAAATTTGTCGATCCCATTGCTGTGTTAAACATTACAACATAACAGTAGTCGTGGCCGAGTGGTTAAGGCGATGGACTAGAAATCCATTGGGCTCTGCCTGCGCAGGTTGGAATCCTGCTGACTACGTCTATTTAGGGTATGTATACTCGAAATGCAAGTGTAGCAATAAACACAATTCCCTTATATAGCCTAATTTTGAATTATTTGAAAGTGTCATTGAGACAGTAAACATCTCTTGTTGATATCAATGTTGGCGCACATTACTTATGTGATGATTCCAAAATTTGTCGATCCCATTGCTGTGTTAAACAGTACAACATAACAGTAGTCGTGGCCGAGTGGTTAAGGCGATGGACTAGAAATCCATTGGGCTCTGCCTGCGCAGGTTGGAATCCTGCTGACTACGTCTATTTAGGGTATGTATACTCGAAATGCAAGTGTAGCAATAAACACAATTCCCTTATATAGCCTAATTTTGAATTATTTGACAGTTTCATTTAGACAGTAAACGTCTGTTGTTGATATCAATGTTGGCGCTTCTAAAATTTGTCGATCCCATTGCTGTGTTAAACAGTACACCATAGCAGTAGTCGTGGCCGAGTGGTTAAGGCGATGGACTAGAAATGCATTGAGCTCTGCCCGCGCAGGTTCGAATCCTTCCGACTAAGTCTATTTAGGGTATGTATACTCGAAATGCAAGTGTACCAATAAACACAATTCCCTTATATAGCCTAATTTTGAATTATTTGAAAGTGTCATTGAGACAGTAAACATCTCTTGTTGATATCAATGTTGGCGCACATTACTTATGTGATTATTCCAAAATTTGTCGATCTCATTGTTGTGTAAAATAGTACAACATAGTCGTAGTCGTGGCCGGGTGGTTAAGGCGATGTACTAGAAATCCATTGGGCTCTGCCGGCGCTGGTTCGAATCCTGCCGACTACGTCTGTTTAGGTATGTATACTCGAAATGCAAGTGTAGCAATAAACACAATTCCCTTATATGGCCTAATTTTGAATTATTTGAAATTTTCATATTGAGACAGTAAACGTCTATTGTTGATATCAATGTTGGCGCACATTACTTATGTGATGATTCCAAAATTTGTCGATCCTATTGCTGTGTTAAACAGTACAACATAGCAGTAGTCGTGGCCGAGTGGTTAAGGCGATGTACTAGACATCCATTCGCAGGTTCGAATCCTGCTGACTACGTCTATTTAGGGTATGTATACTCGAATTGCAAGTGTAGCAATAAACACAATTTCTCTATTTGGACTAATTTTGAATTATTTGAAAGTTTCATTGTTGATATCAATGTTGGCGCACATTACTTATGTGATGATTCCAAAATTTGTCGATCCCATTGCTGTGTTAAACAGTACAACAAAACAGTAGTCGTGGCCGAGTGGTTAAGGCGATGGACTAAAAATCCATTGGGCTCTGCCCGCGCAGGTTCGAATCCTGCCGACTACGTCTATTTAGGGTATGTATACTCGAAATGCAACTGTAGCAATAAACACAATTCCCTTATATAGCCTAATTTTGAATTATTTGAAAGTTTCAATGAGACAGTAAACATTTGTTGTTGATATCAATGTTGGCACACATTACTTATGTCATGATTCCAAAATTTGTCGATCCCATTGCTGTGTTAAACAGTACAACATAGCAGTAGTCGTGGCCGAGTGGTTAAGGCGATGGACTAGAAATCCATTGGACTCTACCCGCGCAGGTTCGAATCCTGCCGAATACGTCTATTTTGGGTATGTATACTCGAAATGCAAGTGTAGCAATAAACACAATTTCTCGACATGGACAAATTTTGAATTATTTGTCAGTTTCATTGAGACAGTAAACGTCTGTTGTTGATGTCAATGATGGCGGACATTACTTATGTGATGACTCCAAAATTTGTCGATCCCATTGCTGTGTTAAACAGTACAACCTAGCAGTAGTCGTGGCCGAGTGGTTATGGCGATGGACTAGAAATCCATTGGGCTCTGCCCGCGCAGGTTTGAATCCTGCTGACGACGTCTATTTAGGGTATGTATACTCGAAATGCAAGTGTAGCAATAAACACAATTTCTCTACTTGGACTAATTTTGAATTATTTGTCAGTTTCATTGAGACAGTAAACGTCTGTTGTTGATATCAATGTTGGCGCACATTACTTATGTGATGATTCCAAAATGTGTCGATCCCATTGCTGTGTTAAACAGTACAACATAGCAGTAGTCGTGGCCGAGTGGTTAAGGCGATGGACTAAAAATCCATTGGGCTCTGCCCGCGCAGGTTCGCATCCTGCAGACTACGTCTATTTTGGGTATGTATACTCGAAATGCAAGTGTAGGAATAAACACAATTTCTCTACTTTGACTAATTTTGAATTATTTGAAAGTTTCATTGTTGATATCAATGTTGGCGCGCATTATTTATGTGATGATTCCAAAATTTGTCGATCCCATTGCTGTGTTAAACAGTACAACATAACAGTAGTCGTGGCCGAGTGGTTAAGGCGATGGACGAGAAATCCATTGGGCTCTGCCTGCGCAGGTTGGAATCCTGCCGACTACGTCTATTTAGGGTATGTATACTCGAAATGCATGTGTACCAATAAACACAATTTCTCTACTTGCACTAATTTTGAATTATTTGACAGTTTCATTTAGACAGTAAACGTCTGTTGTTGATATCAATGTTGGCGCTTCTAAAATTTGTCGATCCCATTGCTGTGTTAAACAGTACATCATAGCAGTAGTCGTGGCCGAGTGGTTAAGGCGATGGACTAGAAATGCATTGGGCTCTGCCCGCGCAGGTTCGAATCCTTCCGACTAAGTCTATTTAGGGTATGTATACTCGAAATGCAAGTGTACCAATAAACACAATTCCCTTATATAGCCTAATTTTGAATTATTTGAAAGTGTCATTGAGACAGTAAACATCCCTTGTTGATATCAATGTTGGCGCACATTACTTATGTGATTATTCCAAAATTTGTCGATCTCATTGTTGTGTAAAATAGTACAACATAGTCGTAGTCGTGGCCGGGTGGTTAAGGCGATGTACTAGAAATCCATTGGGCTCTGCCCGCGCTGGTTCGAATCCTGCCGACTACGTCTGTTTAGGTATGTATACTCGAAATGCAAGTGTAGCAATAAACACAATTCCCTTATATGGCCTAATTTTGAATTATTTGAAATTTTCATATTGAGACAGTAAACGTCTATTGTTGATATCAATGTTGGCGCACATTACTTATGTGATGATTCCAAAATTTGTCGATCCTATTGCTGTGTTAAACAGTACAACATAGCAGTAGTCGTGGCCGAGTGGTTAAGGCGATGGACTAGAAATCCATCGGGCTCTGCCCGCGCAGGTTCGAATCCTTCCGACTACGTCTATTTAGGGTATGTATACTTAAAATGCAAGTGTAGTAATAAACACAAATTCTCTACTTGGACTAATTTTGAATTATTTGAAAGTTTCATTGAGACAGTAAACGTCTATTGTTGATATCAATGTTGGCGCACATTACCCATTGCTGTGTTAAACAGTACAACATAACAGTAGTCGTGGCCGAGTGGTTAAGCCGATGGACTAGAAATCCATTGGGCTCTGCCCGCGCAGGTTCGAATCCTGCCGACTACGTCTATTTAGGGTATGTATACTCGAAATGCAAGTGTAGCAATAAACACAATTCCCTTATATAGCCTAATTTTGAATTATTTGAAAGTTTCAATGAGACAGTAAACATGTGTTGTTGATATCAATGTTGGCACACATTACTTATGTCATGATTCCAAAATTTGTCGATCCCATTGCTGTGTTAAACAGTACAGCATAGCAGTAGTCGTGGCCGAGTGGTTAAGGCGATGGACTAGAAATTCATTGGACTCTGCCCGCGCAGGTTCGAATCCTGCCGACTATGTCTATTTTGGGTATGTATACTCGAAATGCAAGTATAGCAATAAACACAATTTCTCGACATGGACAAATTTTGAATTATTTGTCAGTTTCATTGAGACAGTAAACGTCTGTTGTTGATATCAATGTTGACGCACATTACTTATGTGATGACTCCAAAATTTGTCGATCCCATTGCTGTGTTAAACAGTACAACCTAGCAGTAGTCGTGGCCGAGTGGTTATGGCGATGGACTAGAAATCCATTGGGCTCTGCCCGCGCAGGTTTGAATCCTGCTGACGACGTCTATTTAGGGTATGTATACTCGAAATGCAAGTGTAGGAATAAACACAATTTCTCTACTTTGACTAATTTTGAATTATTTGAAAGTTTAATTGTTGATATCAATGTTGGCGCGCATTATTTATGTGATGATTCCAAAATTTGTCGATCCCATTGCTGTGTTAAACAGTACAACATAGCAGTAGTCGTGGCCGAGTGGTTAAGGCGATGGACTAGAAATCCATTGGGCTCTGGCAGCGCTGGTTCGAATCCTGTAGACTACGTCTATTTAGGGGATGTATACTCGAAATGCAAGTGTAGCAATAAACACAATTTCTCTACTTGCACTAATTTTGAATTATTTGACAGTTTCATTGAGACAGTAAACGTCTGTTGTTGATATCAATGTTGGCGCTTCCAAAGTTTGTCGATCCCATTGCTGTGTTAAACAGTACAACATATCAGTAGTCGTGGCCGAGTGGTTAAGGCGATGGACTAAAAATCCATTGGGCTCCGCCCGCGCAGGTTCGAATCCTGCCGACTACGTCTATTTAGGGTATGTATACTCGAAATGCAAGTGTAGCAATAAACACAATTCCCTTATATAGCCTAATTTTGAATTATTTGAAAGTGTCATTGAGACAGTAAACATCTCTTGTTGATATCAATGTTGGCGCACATTACTTATGTGATTATTTCAAAATTCGTCGATCCCATTGTTGTGTAAAATAGTCCAACATAGTCGTTGTCGTGGCCGGGTGGTTAAGGCGATGTACTAGAAATCCATTGGGCTCTGCCCGCACAGGTTCGAATCCTTCCGACTACGTCTATTTAGGGTATGTATACTCGAAATGCAAGTGTAGCAATAATCACAAATTCTCTACTTAGACTAATTTTGAATTATTTGACAGTTTCATTGAGACAGTAAACATCTATTGTTGATATCAATGTTGGCGGACATTACTTATGTGATGATTCCAAAATTTGTCGATCCCATTGCTGTGTTAAACAGTACAACATAGCAGTTGTCGTGGCCAAGTGGTTAAGGCGATGGACTAGAAATCCATTGGGCTCTGCCTGCGCAGGTTCGAATCCTGCTGACTACGTCTATTTAGGGTATGTATACTCGAAATGCAAGTGTAGCAATAAACACAATTTCTCTACTTGCACTAATTTTGAATTATTTGACAGTTTCATTGAGACAGTAAACGTCTGTTGTTGATATCAATGTTGGCGCTTCCAAAGTTTGTCGATCCCATTGCTGTGTTAAACAGTACAACATAGCAGTAGTCGTGGCTGAGTGGTTAAGGCGATGGACTAGAAATCCATTGGGCTCTGCCCGCGCAGGTTCGAATCCTGCCGACTACGTCAATTTCGAGTATGTATACTCGAAATGCATGTGTACCAATAAACACAATTTCTCTACTTGGCCTAATTTTGAATTATTTGAAAGTTTCATTGAGACAGTAAACGTCTATTGTTGATATCAATGTTGGCGTACATTACTTATGTGATGATTCCAAGATTTGTCGATCCCATTACTGTGTTAAACAGTACACCATAGCAGTAGTCGTGGCCGAGTGGTTAAGGCGATGGACTAGAAATCCATTGGGCTCTGCCTGCGCAGGTTGGAATCCTGCTGACTACGTCTATTTAGGGTATGTATACTCAAAATGAAAGTGTATCAATAAACACAATTTCTCTACTTGCACTAATTTTGAATTATTTGACAGTTTCATTTAGACAGTAAACGTCTGTTGTTGATATCAATGTTGGCGCTTCTAAAATTTGTCGATCCCATTGCTGTGTTAAACAGTACATCATAGCAGTAGTCGTGGCCGAGTGGTTAAGGCGATGGACTAGAAATGCATTGGGCTCTGCCCGCGCAGGTTGGAATCCTTCTACTACGTCTATTTAGGGTATGTATACTCGAAATGCAAGTGTAGCAATAAACACAATTCCCTTATATAGCCTAATTTTGAATTATTTGAAAGTGTCATTGAGACAGTAAACATCTCTTGTTGATATCATTGCTGGTGCACATTACTTATGTGATGATTGCAAAATTTGTCGATCCCATTGTTGTGTAAAATAGTACAACATAGTCGTAGTCGTGGCTGGGTGGTTAAGGCGATGTACTAGAAATCCATTGGGCTCTGCCCGGGCTGGTTCGAATCCTGCCGACTACGTCTGTTTAGGTATGTATACTCGAAATGCAAGTGTAGCAATAAACACAATTCCCTTATATGGCCAATTTTGAATTATTTGAAAGTTTCATTGAGACAGTAAACGTCTGTTGTTGATATCATTGCTGGTGCACATTACTTATGTGATGATTCCAAAATTTGTCGATCCCATTGCTGTGTTAAACAGTACAGCATAGAAGTAGTCGTGGCCGAGTGGTTAAGGCGATGGACTAGAAATCCATTGGGCTCTGCCCGCGCAGGTTCGAATCCTGCCGACTACGTCAATTTCGAGTATGTATACTCGAAATGCATGTGTACCAATAAACACAATTTCTCTACTTGGCCTAATTTTGAATTATTTGAAAGTTTCATTGAGACAGTAAACGTCTATTGTTGATATCAATGTTGGCGTACATTACTTATGTGATGATTCCAAGATTTGTCGATCCCATTGCTGTGTTAAACAGTACACCATAGCAGTAGTCGTGGCCGAGTGGTTAAGGCGATGGACTAGAAATCCATTGGGCTCTGCCTGCGCAGGTTGGAATCCTGCTGACTACGTCTATTTAGGGTATGTATACTCAAAATGAAAGTGTATCAATAAACACAATTTCTCTACTTGCACTAATTTTGAATTATTTGACAGTTTCATTTAGACAGTAAACGTCTGTTGTTGATATCAATGTTGGCGCTTCTAAAATTTGTCGATCCCATTGCTGTGTTAAACAGTACATCATAGCAGTAGTCGTGGCCGAGTGGTTAAGGCGATGGACTAGAAATGCATTGGGCTCTGCCCGCGCAGGTTCGAATCCTTCTACTACGTCTATTTAGGGTATGTATACTCGAAATGCAAGTGTAGCAATAAACACAATTCCCTTATATAGCCTAATTTTGAATTATTTGAAAGTGTCATTGAGACAGTAAACATCTCTTGTTGATATCATTGCTGGTGCACATTACTTATGTGATGATTGCAAAATTTGTCGATCCCATTGTTGTGTAAAATAGTACAACATAGTCGTAGTCGTGGCTGGGTGGTTAAGGCGATGTACTAGAAATCCATTGGGCTCTGCCCGGGCTGGTTCGAATCCTGCCGACTACGTCTGTTTAGGTATGTATACTCGAAATGCAAGTGTAGCAATAAACACAATTCCCTTATATGGCCAATTTTGAATTATTTGAAAGTTTCATTGAGACAGTAAACGTCTGTTGTTGATATCATTGCTGGTGCACATTACTTATGTGATGATTCCAAAATTTGTCGATCCCATTGCTGTGTTAAACAGTACAGCATAGAAGTAGTCGTGGCCGAGTGGTTAAGGCGATGGACTAGAAATCCATTGGACTCTGCCCGCGCAAGTTCGAATCCTGCCGACTACGTCTATTTAGGGTATGAATACTCGAAATGCAAGTGTAGCAATAAACTCAAATTCTCTACTTGGACTAATTTTGAATTATTTGAAAGTTTCATTGTTGATATCAATGTTGGCGCACATTATTTATGGTTCCAAAATTTGTCGATGCCATTGCGTGTTAAACAGTACAACATAACAGTAGTCGTGGCCGAGTGGTTAAGGCGATGGACTAGAAATCCATTGGGCTCTGCCCGCGCAGGTTCGAATCCTGCCGACTAAGTCTATTTAGGGTATGTATACTCGAAATGCAAGTGTACCAATAAACACAATTTCTCTACTTGGCCTAATTTTGAATTATTTGAAAGTTTCATTGAGACAGTAAACGTCTATTGTTGGTATCAATGTTGGCGTACATTACTTTTGTGATGATTCCAAAATTTGTCGATCCCATTGCTGTGTTAAATAGTACAACATAGCAGTAGTCGTGGCCGAGTGGTTAAGGCGATGTACTAGAAATCCATTGGGCTCTGCCTGCACTGGTTCGAATCCTGCCGACTACGTCTGTTTAGGTATGTATACTCGAAATGCAAGTGTAGCAATAAACACAATTCCCTTATATAGCCTAATTTTGAATTATTTGACAGTTTCATTGAGACAGTTAAACGTCTGTTGTTGATATCAATGTTGGCGCTTCTAAAATTTGTCGATCCCATTGCTGTGTTAAACAGTATATCATAGCAGTAGTCGTGGCCGAGTGGTTAAGGCGATGGACTAGAAATCCATTGGGCTCCTCCCGCGCAGGTTCGAATCCTGCCGACTACGTCTATTTAGGATATGTATACTCGAAATGCATGTGTACCAATAAACACAATTTCTCTACTTGCACTAATTTTGAATTATTTGACAGTTTCATTTAGACAGTAAACGTCTGTTGTTGATATCAATGTTGGCGCTTCTAAAATTTGTCGATCCCATTGCTGTGTTAAACAGTACATCATAGCAGTAGTCGTGGCCGAGTGGTTAAGGCGATGGACTGGAAATGCATTGGGCTCTGCCCGCGCAGGTTCGAATCCTTCCGACTAAGTCTATTTAGGGTATGTATACTCGAAATGCAAGTGTACCAATAAACACAATTCCCTTATATAGCCTAATTTTGAATTATTTGAAAGTGTCATTGAGACAGTAAACATCTCTTGTTGATATCAATGTTGGCGCACATTACTTATGTGATTATTCCAAAATGTGTCAATCCCATTGCTGTGTTAAACAGTACAACATAGCAGTAGTTGTGGCCGAGTGGTTAAGGCGATGTACTAGACATCCCTTCGCAGGTTCGAATCCTGCTGACTACGTCTATTTAGGGTATGTATACTCGAATTGCAAGTGTAGCAATAAACACAATTTCTCTATTTGGACTAATTTTGAATTATTTGAAAGTTTCATTGTTGATATCAATGTTGGCGCACATTACTTATGTGATGATTCCAAAATTTGTCGATCCCATTGCTGTGTTAAACAGTACAACATAACAGTAGTCGTGGCCGAGTGGTTAAGGCGATGGACTAGAAATCCATTGGGCTCTGCCCGCGCAGGTTCGAATCCTGCCGACTACGTCTATTTAGGGTATGTATACTCGAAATGCAAGTGTAGCAATAAACACAATTCCCTTATATAGCCTAATTTTGAATTATTTGAAAGTTTCAATGAGACAGTAAACATTTGTTGTTGATATCAATGTTGGCACACATTACTTATGTCATGATTCCAAAATTTGTCGATCCCATTGCTGTGTTAAACAGTACAACATAGCAGTAGTCGTGGCCGAGTGGTTAAGGCGATGGACTAGAAATCCATTGGACTCTGCCCGCGCAGGTTCGAATCCTGCCGACTATGTCTATTTTGGGTATGTATACTCGAAATGCAAGTATAGCAATAAACACAATTTCACGACATGGACAAATTTTGAATTATTTGTCAGTTTCATTGAGACAGTAAACGTCTGTTGTTGATATCAATGTTGGCGCACATTACTTATGTGATGACTCCAAAATTTGTCGATCCCATTGCTGTGTTAAACAGTACAACCTAGCAGTAGTCGTGGCCGAGTGGTTATGGCGATGGACTAGAAATCCATTGGGCTCTGCCCGCGCAGGTTTGAATCCTGCTGACGACGTCTATTTAGGGTATGTATACTCGAAATGCAAGTGTAGCAATAAACACAATTTCTCTACTTGGACTAATTTTGAATTATTTGTCAGTTTCATTGAGACAGTAAACGTCTGTTGTTGATATCAATGTTGGCGCACATTACTTATGTGATGATTCCAAAATTTGTCGATCCCATTGCTGTGTTAAACAGTACAACATATCAGTAGGCGTGGCCGAGTGATTAAGGCGATGGACTAAAAATCCATTGGGCTCTGCCCGCGCAGGTTCGCATCCTGCAGACTACGTCTATTTTGGGTATGTATACTCGAAATGCAAGTGTAGGAATAAACACAATTTCTCTACTTTGACTAATTTTGAATTATTTGAAAGTTTCATTGTTGATATCAATGTTGGCGCGCATTATTTATGTGATGATTCCAAAATTTGTCGATCCCATTGCTGTGTTAAACAGTACAACATAACAGTAGTCGTGGCCGAGTGGTTAAGGCGATGGACTAGAAATCCATTGGGCTCTGCCTGCGCAGGTTGGAATCCTGCTGACTACGTCTATTTAGGGTATGTATACTCGAAATGCAAGTGTAGCAATAAACACAATTCCCTTATATAGCCTAATTTTGAATTATTTGAAAGTGTCATTGAGACAGTAAACATCTCTTGTTGATATCAATGTTGGCGCACATTACTTATGTGATTATTCCAAAATTTGTCGATCTCATTGTTGTGTAAAATAGTACAACATAGTCGTAGTCGTGGCCGGGTGGTTAAGGCGATGTACTAGAAATCCATTGGGCTCTGCCCGCGCTGATTCGAATCCTGCCGACTACGTCTGTTTAGGTATGTATACTCGAAATGCAAGTGTAGCAATAAACACAATTCCCTTATATGGCCTAATTTTGAATTATTTGAAAGTTTCATATTGAGACAGTAAACGTCTATTGTTGATATCAATGTTGGCGCACATTACTTATGTGATGATTCCAAAATTTGTCGATCCCATTGCTGTGTTAAAAAGTACAACATAGCAGTAGTCGTGGCCGAGTGGTTAAGGCGATGGACTAGAAATCCATTGGGCTCTGCCCGCGCAGGTTCGAATCCTGCCGACTAAGTCTATTTAGGGTATGTATACTCGAAATGCAAGTGTACCAATAAACACAATTTCTCTACTTGGCCTAATTTTGAATTATTTGAAAGTTTCATTGAGACAGTAAACGTCTATTGTTGGTATCAATGTTGGCGTACATTACTTTTGTGATGATTCCAAAATTTGTCGATCCCATTGCTGTGTTAAATAGTACAACATAGCAGTAGTCGTGGCCGAGTGGTTAAGGCGATGTACTAGAAATCCATTGGGCTCTGCCTGCACTGGTTCGAATCCTGCCGACTACGTCTGTTTAGGTATGTATACTCGAAATGCAAGTGTAGCAATAAACACAATTCCCTTATATGGCCTAATTTTGAATTATTTGACAGTTTCATTGAGACAGTAAACGTCTGTTGTTGATATCAATGTTGGTGCTTCTAAAATTTGTCGATCCCATTGCTGTGTTAAACAGTACATCATAGCAGTAGTCGTGGCCGAGTGGTTAAGGCGATGGACTAGAAATCCATTGTGCTCCTCCCGCGCAGGTTCGAATCCTGCCGACTACGTCTATTTAGGGTATGTATACTCGAAATTCAAGTGTAACAATAAACACAATTCCCTTATATAGCCTAATTTTGAATTATTTGAAAGTGTCATTGAGACAGTAAACATCTCTTGTTGATATCAATGTTGGCGCACATTACTTATGTGATTATTTCAAAATTCGTCGATCCCATTGTTGTGTAAAATAGTACAACATAGTCGTTGTCGTGGCCGGGTGGTTAAGGCGATGTACTAGAAATCCATTGGGCTCTGCCAGCACAGGTTCGAATCCTTCCGACTACGTCTATTTAGGGTATGTATACTCGAAATGCAAGTGTAGCAATAATCACAAATTCTCTACTTGGACTAATTTTGAATTATTTGACAGTTTCATTGAGACAGTAAACATATATTGTTGATATCAATGTTGGCGGACATTACTTATGTGATGATTCCAAAATTTGTCGATCCCATTGCTGTGTTAAACAGTACAACATAGCAGTAGTCGTGGCCGAGTGGTTAAGGCGATGGACTAGAAATCCATTGGGCTCTGCCTGCGCAGGTTCGAATCCTGCTGACTACGTCTATTTAGGGTATGTATACTCGAAATGCAAGTGTAGCAATAAACACAATTTCTCTACTTGCACTAATTTTGAATTATTTGACAGTTTCATTGAGACAGTAAACGTCTGTTGTTGATATCAATGTTGGCGCTTCCAAAGTTTGTCGATCCCATTGCTGTGTTAAACAGTACAACATATCAGTAGTCGTGGCCGAGTGGTTAAGGCGATGGACTAAAAATCCATTGGGCTCCGCCCGCGCAGGTTCGAATCCTGCCGACTACGTCTATTTAGGGTATGTATACTCGAAATGCAAGTGTAGCAATAAACACAATTCCCTTATATAGCCTAATTTTGAATTATTTGAAAGTGTCATTGAGACAGTAAACATCTGTTGTTGATATCATTGCTGGTGCACATTACTTATGTGATGATTCCAAAATTTGTCGATCCCATTGTTGTGTAAAATAGTACAACATAGTCGTAGTCGTGGCTGGGTGGTTAAGGCGATGTACTAGAAATCCATTTTGAATTATTTGACAGTTTCATTGAGACAGTAAACGTCTGTTGTTGATATCAATGTTGGCGCTTCCAAAGTTTGTCGATCCCATTGCTGTGTTAAACAGTACAACATATCAGTAGTCGTGGCCGAGTGGTTAAGGCGATGGACTAAAAATCCATTGGGCTCCGCCCGCGCAGGTTCGAATCCTGCCGACTACGTCTATTTAGGGTATGTATACTCGAAATGCAAGTGTAGCAATAAACACAATTCCCTTATATAGCCTAATTTTGAATTATTTGAAAGTGTCATTGAGACAGTAAACATCTGTTGTTGATATCATTGCTGGTGCACATTACTTATGTGATGATTCCAAAATTTGTCGATCCCATTGTTGTGTAAAATAGTACAACATAGTCGTAGTCGTGGCTGGGTGGTTAAGGCGATGTACTAGAAATCCATTGGGCTCTGCCCGGGCTGGTTCGAATCCTGCCGACTACGTCTATTTAGGTATGTATACTCGAAATGCAAGTGTAGCAATAAACACAATTTCTCTACTTGCACTAATTTTGAATTATTTGACGGTTTCATTGAGACAGTAAACGTCTGTTTTTGATATCAATGTTGGCGCTTCCAAAATTTGTCGATCCCATTGCTGTGTTAAACAGTTGGCGGACATTACTTATGTGATGATTCCAAAATTTGTCGATCCCATTGCTGTGTTAAATAGTACAACATAGCAGTAGTCGTGGCCGAGTGGTTAAGGCGATGTACTAGAAATCCATTGGGCTCTGCCTGCATTGGTTCGAATCCTGCCGGCTACGTCTGTTTAGGTATGTATACTCGAAATGCAAGTGTAGCAATAAACACAATTCCCTTATATGGCCTAATTTTGAATTATTTGACAGTTTCATTGAGACAGTTAAACGTCTGTTGTTGATATCAATGTTGGCGCTTCTAAAATTTGTCGATCCCATTGCTGTGTTAAACAGTATATCATAGCAGTAGTCGTGGCCGAGTGGTTAAGGCGATGGACTAGAAATCCATTGGGCTCCTCCCGCGCAGGTTCGAATCCTGCCGACTACGTCTATTTAGGATATGTATACTCGAAATGCATGTGTACCAATAAACACAATTTCTCTACTTGCACTAATTTTGAATTATTTGACAGTTTCATTTAGACAGTAAACGTCTGTTGTTGATATCAATGTTGGCGCTTCTAAAATTTGTCGATCCCATTGCTGTGTTAAACAGTACATCATAGCAGTAGTCGTGGCTGAGTGGTTAAGGCGATGGACTGGAAATGCATTGGGCTCTGCCCGCGCAGGTTCGAATCCTTCCGACTAAGTCTGTTTAGGGTATGTATACTCGAAATGCAAGTGTACCAATAAACACAATTCCCTTATATAGCCTAATTTTGAATTATTTGAAAGTGTCATTGAGACAGTAAACATCTCTTGTTGATATCAATGTTGGCGCACATTACTTATGTGATTATTCCAAAATGTGTCAATCCCATTGCTGTGTTAAACAGTACAACATAGCAGTAGTTGTGGCCGAGTGGTTAAGGCGATGTACTAGACATCCCTTCGCAGGTTCGAATCCTGCTGACTACGTCTATTTAGGGTATGTATACTCGAATTGCAAGTGTAGCAATAAACACAATTTCTCTACTTGGACTAATTTTGAATTATTTGAAAGTTTCATTGTTGATATCAATGTTGGCGCACATTACTTATGTGATGATTCCAAAATTTGTCGATCCCATTGCTGTGTTAAACAGTACAACATAACAGTAGTCGTGGCCGAGTGGTTAAGGCGATGGACTAGAAATCCATTGGGCTCTGCCCGCGCAGGTTCGAATCCTGCCGACTACGTCTATTTAGGGTATGTATACTCGAAATGCAAGTGTAGCAATAAACACAATTCCCTTATATAGCCTAATTTTGAATTATTTGAAAGTTTCAATGAGACAGTAAACATTTGTTGTTGATATCAATGTTGGCACACATTACTTATGTCATGATTCCAAAATTTGTCGATCCCATTGCTGTGTTAAACAGTACAACATAGCAGTAGTCGTGGCCGAGTGGTTAAGGCGATGGACTAGAAATCCATTGGACTCTGCCCGCGCAGGTTCGAATCCTGCCGACTATGTCTATTTTGGGTATGTATACTCGAAATGCAAGTATAGCAATAAACACAATTTCACGACATGGACAAATTTTGAATTATTTGTCAGTTTCATTGAGACAGTAAACGTCTGTTGTTGATATCAATGTTGGCGCACATTACTTATGTGATGACTCCAAAATTTGTCGATCCCATTGCTGTGTTAAACAGTACAACCTAGCAGTAGTCGTGGCCGAGTGGTTATGGCGATGGACTAGAAATCCATTGGGCTCTGCCCGCGCAGGTTTGAATCCTGCTGACGACGTCTATTTAGGGTATGTATACTCGAAATGCAAGTGTAGCAATAAACACAATTTCTCTACTTGGACTAATTTTGAATTATTTGTCAGTTTCATTGAGACAGTAAACGTCTGTTGTTGATATCAATGTTGGCGCACATTACTTATGTGATGATTCCAAAATTTGTCGATCCCATTGCTGTGTTAAACAGTACAACATAGCAGTAGGCGTGGCCGAGTGATTAAGGCGATGGACTAAAAATCCATTGGGCTCTGCCCGCGCAGGTTCGCATCCTGCAGACTACGTCTATTTTGGGTATGTATACTCGAAATGCAAGTGTAGGAATAAACACAATTTCTCTACTTTGACTAATTTTGAATTATTTGAAAGTTTCATTGTTGATATCAATGTTGGCGCGCATTATTTATGTGATGATTCCAAAATTTGTCGATCCCATTGCTGTGTTAAACAGTACAACATAACAGTAGTCGTGGCCGAGTGGTTAAGGCGATGGACTAGAAATCCATTGGGCTCTGCCTGCGCAGGTTGGAATCCTGCTGACTACGTCTATTTAGGGTATGTATACTCGAAATGCAAGTGTAGCAATAAACACAATTCCCTTATATAGCCTAATTTTGAATTATTTGAAAGTGTCATTGAGACAGTAAACATCTCTTGTTGATATCAATGTTGGCGCACATTACTTATGTGATTATTCCAAAATTTGTCGATCTCATTGTTGTGTAAAATAGTACAACATAGTCGTAGTCGTGGCCGGGTGGTTAAGGCGATGTACTAGAAATCCATTGGGCTCTGCCCGCGCTGATTCGAATCCTGCCGACTACGTCTGTTTAGGTATGTATACTCGAAATGCAAGTGTAGCAATAAACACAATTCCCTTATATGGCCTAATTTTGAATTATTTGAAAGTTTCATATTGAGACAGTAAACGTCTATTGTTGATATCAATGTTGGCGCACATTACTTATGTGATGATTCCAAAATTTGTCGATCCCATTGCTGTGTTAAAAAGTACAACATAGCAGTAGTCGTGGCCGAGTGGTTATGGCGATGGACTAGAAATCCATTGGGCTCTGCCCGCGCAGGTTTGAATCCTGCTGACGACGTCTATTTTGGGTATGTATACTCGAAATGCAAGTGTAGGAATAAACACAATTTCTCTACTTTGACTAATTTTGAATTATTTGAAAGTTTCATTGTTGATATCAATGTTGGCGCGCATTATTTATGTGATGATTCCAAAATTTGTCGATCCCATTGCTGTGTTAAACAGTACAACATAACAGTAGTCGTGGCCGAGTGGTTAAGGCGATGGACTAGAAATCCATTGGGCTCTGCCTGCGCAGGTTGGAATCCTGCTGACTACGTCTATTTAGGGTATGTATACTCGAAATGCAAGTGTAGCAATAAACACAATTCCCTTATATAGCCTAATTTTGAATTATTTGAAAGTGTCATTGAGACAGTAAACATCTCTTGTTGATATCAATGTTGGCGCACATTACTTATGTGATTATTCCAAAATTTGTCGATCTCATTGTTGTGTAAAATAGTACAACATTGTCGTAGTCGTGGCCGGGTGGTTAAGGCGATGTACTAGAAATCCATTGGGCTCTGCCCGCGCTGATTCGAATCCTGCCGACTACGTCTGTTTAGGTATGTATACTCGAAATGCAAGTGTAGCAATAAACACAATTCCCTTATATGGCCTAATTTTGAATTATTTGAAAGTTTCATATTGAGACAGTAAACGTCTATTGTTGATATCAATGTTGGCGCACATTACTTATGTGATGATTCCAAAATTTGTCGATCCCATTGCTGTGTTAAAAAGTACAACATAGCAGTAGTCGTGGCCGAGTGGTTAAGGCGATGGACTAGAAATCCATTGGGCTCTGCCCGCGCAGGTTCGAATCCTGCCGACTAAGTCTATTTAGGGTATGTATACTCGAAATGCAAGTGTACCAATAAACACAATTTCTCTACTTGGCCTAATTTTGAATTATTTGAAAGTTTCATTGAGACAGTAAACGTCTATTGTTGGTATCAATGTTGGCGTACATTACTTTTGTGATGATTCCAAAATTTGTCGATCCCATTGCTGTGTTAAATAGTACAACATAGCAGTAGTCGTGGCCGAGTGGTTAAGGCGATGTACTAGAAATCCATTGGGATCTGCCTGCACTGGTTCGAATCCTGCCGACTACGTCTGTTTAGGTATGTATACTCGAAATGCAAGTGTAGCAATAAACACAATTCCCTTATATGGCCTAATTTTGAATTATTTGACAGTTTCATTGAGACAGTAAACGTCTGTTGTTGATATCAATGTTGGTGCTTCTAAAATTTGTCGATCCCATTGCTGTGTTAAACAGTACATCATAGCAGTAGTCGTGGCCGAGTGGTTAAGGCGATGGACTAGAAATCCATTGGGCTCCTCCCGCGCAGGTTCGAATCCTGCCGACTACGTCTATTTAGGGTATGTATACTCGAAATGCAAGTGTAGCAATAAACACAATTCCCTTATATAGCCTAATTTTGAATTATTTGAAAGTGTCATTGAGACAGTAAACATCTCTTGTTGATATCAATGTTGGCGCACATTACTTATGTGATTATTTCAAAATTCGTCGATCCCATTGTTGTGTAAAATAGTACAACATAGTCGTTGTCGTGGCCGGGTGGTTAAGGCGATGTACTAGAACTCCATTGGGCTCTGCCCGCACAGGTTCGAATCCTTCCGACTACGTCTATTTAGGGTATGTATACTCGAAATGCAAGTGTAGCAATAATCACAAATTCTCTACTTGGACTAATTTTGAATTATTTGACAGTTTCATTGAGACAGTAAACATATATTGTTGATATCAATGTTGGCGGACATTACTTATGTGATGATTCCAAAATTTGTCGATCCCATTGCTGTGTTAAACAGTACAACATAGCAGTAGTCGTGGCCGAGTGGTTAAGGCGATGGACTAGAAATCCATTGGGCTCTGCCTGCGCAAGTTCGAATCCTGCTGACTACGTCTATTTAGGGTATGTTTACTCGAAATGCAAGTGTAGCAATAAACACAATTTCTCTACTTGCACTAATTTTGAATTATTTGACAGTTTCATTGAGACAGTAAACGTCTGTTGTTGATATCAATGTTGGCGCTTCCAAAGTTTGTCGATCCCATTGCTGTGTTAAACAGTACAACATATCAGTAGTCGTGGCCGAGTGGTTAAGGCGATGGACTAAAAATCCATTGGGCTCCGCCCGCGCAGGTTCGAATCCTGCCGACTACGTCTATTTAGGGTATGTATACTCGAAATGCAAGTGTAGCAATAAACACAATTCCCTTATATAGCCTAATTTTGAATTATTTGAAAGTGTCATTGAGACAGTAAACATCTGTTGTTGATATCATTGCTGGTGCACATTACTTATGTGATGATTCCAAAATTTGTCGATCCCATTGTTGTGTAAAATAGTACAACATAGTCGTAGTCGTGGCTGGGTGGTTAAGGCGATGTACTAGAAATCCATTGGGCTCTGCCCGGGCTGGTTCGAATCCTGCCGACTACGTCTATTTAGGTATGTATACTCGAAATGCAAGTGTAGCAATAAACACAATTTCTCGACTTGCACTAATTTTGAATTATTTGACGGTTTCATTGAGACAGTAAACGTCTGTTTTTGATATCAATGTTGGCGCTTCCAAAATTTGTCGATCCCATTGCTGTGTTAAACAGTTGGCGGACATTACTTATGTGATGATTCCAAAATTTGTCGATCCCATTGCTGTGTTAAACAGTACAATATAGCAGTAGTCGTGGCCGAGTGGTTAAGGCGATGGACTAGAAATCCATTGGGCTCTGCCCGCGCAGGTTCGAATCCTGCCGACTACGTCTATTTAGGGTATGAATACGCGAAATGCAATTGTAGCAATAAACACAAATTCTCTACTTGGACTAATTTTGAATTATTTGAAAGTTTCATTGAGACAGTAAACGTCTATTGTTGATATCAATGTTGGCGCACATTACTTATGTGATGACTCCAAAATGTGTCGATCCCACTGCTGTGTTAAACAGTGCAACATAGCTGCTGATCTGCACTGGCTCGGAAGATGAATTCTGATTGGCTAAAAAAACAAAAGACTTGTGGCGTTGAATGCACGTTCATTCACAGTAATGTTATGCAAATTAGAAATTCAAACTAGCTAATCATTTACAACCTTCCGAGCCAGTGCAGATTAGCCAACATAGCAGTAGTCGTAGCCGAGTGGTTAAGGCGATGGACAATAAATCCAATGGGCTCTGCCCGCGCAGGTTTGAATCCTGCCGACTACGTCTATTTAGGATATGTATACTCGAAATGCAAGTGTAGCAATAAACACAATTTCTCTACTTGTACTAATTTTGAATTATTTGACAGTTTCATTGAGACAGTAAACGTCTGTTTTTGATATCAATGTTGGCGCTTCCAAAATGTGTCGATCCCACTGCTGTGATAAACAGTACAACATAGCAGTAGTCGTGGCCGAGTGGTTAAGGCGATGGACAATAAATCCATTGGGCTCTGCCCGCGCAGGTTTGAATCCTGCCGACTACGTCTATTTAGGGTATGTATACTCGAAATGCAATAAACACAATTTCTCTACTTGCACTAATTTTGAATTATTTGACAGTTTCATTGAGACAGTAAACGTCTGTTGTTGATATCAATGTTGGCGCACATTACTTATGTGATTATTCCAAAATTTGTCGATCCCATTGCTGTGTTAAACAGTGCAACATAGCTGCTGATCTGCACTGGCTCGGAAGATGAATTCTGATTGGCTAAAAAAACAAAAGACTTGTGGCGTTGAATGCACGTTCATTCGCAGTAATGTTATGCAAATTAGAAATTCAAACTAGCTAATCATTTACAACCTTCCGAGCCAGTGCAGATTAGCCAACATAGCAGTAGTCGTAGCCGAGTGGTTAAGGCGATGGACAATAAATCCAATGGGCTCTGCCCGCGCAGGTTTGAATCCTGCCGACTACGTCTATTTAGGATATGTATACTCGAAATGCAAGTGTAGCAATAAACACAATTTCTCTACTTGCACTAATTTTGAATTATTTGACAGTTTCATTGAGACAGTAAACGTCTGTTTTTGATATCAATGTTGGCGCTTCCAAAATTTGTCGATCCCATTGCTGTGTTAAACAGTACAACATAGCAGTAGTCGTGGCCGAGTGGTTAAGGCGATGGACTAGAAATCCATTGGGCTCTTCTCGCGTTGGTTCGAATCCTGCTGACTACGTCTATTTAGGGTATGCCATACTCGAAATGCAAGTGTAGCAATAAACACAATTTCTCTACTTGCACTAATTTTGAATTATTTGACGGTTTCATTGAGACAGTAAACGTCTGTTTTTGATATCAATGTTGGCGCTTCCAAAATTTGTCGATCCCATTGCTGTGTTAAACAGTTGGCGGACATTACTTATGTGATGATTCCAAAATTTGTCGATCCCATTGCTGTGTTAAACAGTACAATATAGCAGTAGTCGTGGCCGAGTGGTTAAGGCGATGGACTAGAAATCCATTGGGCTCTGCCCGCGCAGGTTCGAATCCTGCCGACTACGTCTATTTAGGGTATGAATACGCAAAATGCAATTGTAGCAATAAACACAAATTCTCTACTTGGACTAATTTTGAATTATTTGAAAGTTTCATTGAGACAGTAAACGTCTATTGTTGATATCAATGTTGGCGCACATTACTTATGTGATGACTCCAAAATGTGTCGATCCCACTGCTGTGTTAAACAGTGCAACATAGCTGCTGATCTGCACTGGCTCGGAAGATGAATTCTGATTGGCTAAAAAAACAAAAGACTTGTGGCGTTGAATGCACGTTCATTCGCAGTAATGTTATGCAAATTAGAAATTCAAACTAGCTAATCATTTACAACCTTCCGAGACAGTGCAGATTAGCCAACATAGCAGTAGTCGTAGCCGAGTGGTTAAGGCGATGGACAATAAATCCAATGGGCTCTGCCCGCGCAGGTTTGAATCCTGCCGACTACGTCTATTTAGGATATGTATACTCGAAATGCAAGTGTAGCAATAAACACAATTTCTCTACTTGCACTAATTTTGAATTATTTGACAGTTTCATTGAGACAGTAAACGTCTGTTTTTGATATCAATGTTGGCGCTTCCAAAATCCCATTGCTGTGTTAAACAGTACAACATAGCAGTAGTCGTGGCCGAGTGGTTAAGGCGATGAACTAGAAATCCATTGGGCTCTTCCCGCGTTGGTTCGAATCCTGCTGACTACGTCTATTTAGGGTATGCCATACTCGAAATGCAAGTGTAGCAATAAACACAATTTCTCTACTTGCACTAATTTTGAATTATTTGACGGTTTCATTGAGACAGTAAACGTCTGTTTTTGATATCAATGTTGGCGCTTCCAAAATTTGTCGATCCCATTGCTGTGTTAAACAGTACAACATAGCAGTAGTCGTGGCCGAGTGGTTAAGGCGACGGACTAGAAATCCATTGGGCTCTGCCCGCGCAGGTTGGAATCCTGCTGACTACGTCTATTTAGGGTATGTATACTCGAAATGCAAGTGTAGCAATAAACTCAATTTCTCTACTTGCACTAATTTTGAATTATTTGACAGTTTCATTGAGACAGTAAACGTCTATTGTTGATATCAATGTTGGCGCTTCCAAAATTTGTCGATCCCATTGCTGTGTTAAACAGTACAACATAGCAGTAGTCGTGGCCGAGTGGTTGAGGCGATGGACTAGAAATCCATTGGGCTCTGCCCGCGCAGGTTCGAATCCTGCCGACTACGTCTATTTAGGGTATGAATACGCGAAATGCAATTGTAGCAATAAACACAAATTCTCTACTTGGACTAATTTTGAATTATTTGAAAGTTTCATTGAGACAGTAAACGTCTATTGTTGGTATCAATGTTAGCGTACATTACTTATGTGATGATTCCAAAATTTGTCGATCCCATTGCTGTGTTAAATAGTACAACATAGCAGTAGTCGTGGCCGAGTGGTTAAGGCGATGGACTAGAAATCCATTGGGCTCTGCCTGCGCAGGTTGGAATCCTGCTGACTACGTCTATTTAGGGTATGTATACTCGAAATGCAAGTGTAGCAATAAACACAATTCCCTTATATAGCCTAATTTTGAATTATTTGAAAGTGTCATTGAGACAGTAAACATCTCTTGTTGATATCAATGTTGGCGCACATTACTTATGTGATTATTCCAAAATTTATCGATCTCATTGTTGTGTAAAATAGTACAACATAGTCGTAGTCGTGGCCGGGTGGTTAAGGCGATGTACTAGAAATCCATTGGGCTCTGCCCGCGCTGGTTCGAATCCTGCCGACTACATCTGTATAGGTATGTATACTCGAAATGCAAGTGTAGCAATAAACACAATTCCCTTATATAGCCTAATTTTGAATTATTTGAAAGTTTCATTGAGACAGTAAACATTTGTTGTTGATATCAATGTTGGCACACATTACTTATGTCATGATTCCAAAATTTGTCGATCCCATTGCGGTGTTAAACAGTACAACATAGCAGTAGTCGTGGCCGAGTGGTTAAGGCGATGGACTAGAAATCCATTGGACTCTGCCCGCGCAGGTTCGAATGCTGCCGACTATGTCTATTTTGGGTATGTATACTCGAAATGCAAGTGTAGCAATAAACACAATTTCTCGACATGGACAAATTTTGAATTATTTGTCAGTTTCATTGAGACAGTAAACGTCTGTTGTTGATATCAATGTTGGCGCACATTACTTATGTGATGACTCCAAAATTTGTCGATCCCATTGCTGTGTTAGTAGTTGTGGCCGTGTGGTTAAGGCGATGGACTAGAAATCCATTGGGCTCTGCCCGCGCAGGTTCGCATCCTGCAGACTACGTCTATTTAGGGTATGTATACTCGAAATGCAAGTGTAGCAATAAACACAATTTCTCTACTTTGACTAATTTTGAATTATTTGAAAGTTTCATTGTTGATATCAATGTTGGCGCGCATTATTTATGTGATCATTCCAACATTTGTCGATCCCATTGCTGTGTTAAACAGTACAACATAACAGTTGTCGTGGCCGAGTGGTTAAGGCGATGGACTAGAAATCCATTGGGCTCTGCCTGTGCAGGTTGGAATCCTGCTGACTACGTCTATTTAGGGTATGTATACTCGAAATGCAAGTGTAGCAATAAACACAATTCCCTTATATAGCCTAATTTTGAATTATTTGAAAGTGTCATTGAGACAGTAAACATCTCTTGTTGATATCAATGTTGGCGCACATTACTTATGTGATTATTCCAAAATTTGTCGATCTCATTGTTGTGTAAAATAGTACAACATAGTCGTAGTCGTGGCCGGGTGGTTAAGGCGATGTACTAGAAATCCATTGGGCTCTGCCCGCGCTGGTTCGAATCCTGCCGACTACGTCTGTTTAGGTATGTATACTCGAAATGCAAGTGTAGCAATAAACACAATTCCCTTATATGGCCTAATTTTGAATTATTTGAAAGTTTCATATTCAGACAGTAAACGTCTATTGTTGATATCAATGTTGGCGCACATTACTTATGTGATGATTCCAAAATTTGTCGATCCCATTGCTGTGTTAAACAGTACAACATAGCAGTAGTCGTGGCCGAGTGGTTAAGGCGATGGACTAGAAATCCATTGGGCTCTGCCCGCGCAGGTTCGAATCCTGCCGACTAAGTCTATTTAGGGTATGTATACTCGAAATGCAAGTGTACCAATAAACACAATTTTTCTACTTGGCCTAATTTTGAATTATTAGAAAGTTTCATTGAGACAGTAAACGTCTATTGTTGGTATCAATGTTAGCGTACATTACTTATGTGATGATTCCAAAATTTGTCGATCCCATTGCTGTGTTAAATAGTACAACATAGCAGTAGTCGTGGCCGAGTGGTTAAGGCGATGTACTAGAAATTCATTGGGCTCTGCCTGCACTGGTTCGAATACTGCCGACTACGTCTGTTTAGGTATGTATACTCGAAATGCAAGTGTAGCAATAAACACAATTCCCTTATATGGCCTAATTTTGAATTATTTGACAGTTTCATTGAGACAGTAAACGTCTGTTGTTGATATCAATGTTGGCGCTTCTAAAATTTGTCGATCCCATTGCTGTGTTAAACAGTACATCATAGCAGTAGTCGTGGCCGAGTGGTTAAGGCGATGGACTAGAAATCCATTGGGCTCCGCCCGCGCAGGTTCGAATCCTGCCGACTACGTCTATTTAGGGTATGTATACTCGAAATGCAAGTGTAGCAATAAACACAATTCCCTTATATAGCCTAATTTTGAATTATTTGAAAGTGTCATTGAGACAGTAAACATCTCTTGTTGATATCAATGTTGGCGCACATTACTTATGTGATTATTTCAAAATTCGTCGATCCCATTGTTGTGTAAAATAGTACAACATAGTCGTTGTCGTGGCCGGGTGGTTAAGGCGATGTACTAGAAATCCATTGGGCTCTGCCCGCACAGGTTGGAATCCTGCTGACTACGTCTATTTAGGGTATGTATACTCGAAATGAAAGTGTATCAATAAACACAATTTCTCTACTTGCACTAATTTTGAATTATTTGACAGTTTCATTTAGACAGTAAACGTCTGTTGTTGATATCAATGTTGGCGCTTCTAAAATTTGTCGATCCCATTGCTGTGTTAAACAGTACATCATAGCAGTAGTCGTGGCCGAGTGGTTAAGGCGATGGACTAGAAATGCATTGGGCTCTGCCCGCGCAGGTTCGAATCCTTCGACTACGTCTATTTAGGGTATGTATACTCGAAATGCAAGTGTAGCAATAAACACAATTCCCTTATATAGCCTAATTTTGAATTATTTGAAAGTGTCATTGAGACAGTAAACATCTCTTGTTGATATCATTGCTGGTGCACATTACTTATGTGATGATTCCAAAATTTGTCGATCCCATTGTTGTGTAAAATAGTACAACATAGTCGTAGTCGTGGCAGGGTGGTTAAGGCGATGTTCTAGAAATCCATTGGGCTCTGCCCGGGCTGGTTCGAATCCTGCCGACTACGTCTGTTTAGGTATGTATACTCGAAATGCAAGTGTAGCAATAAACAAAATTCCCTTATATGGCCAATTTTGAATTATTTGAAAGTTTCATTGAGACAGTAAACGTCTGTTGTTGATATCATTGCTGGTGCACATTACTTATGTGATGATTCCAAAATTTGTCGATCCCATTGCTGTGTTAAACAGTACAGCATAGAAGTAGTCGTGGCCGAGTGGTTAAGGCGATGGACTAGAAATCCATTGGACTCTGCCCGCGCAAGTTCGAATCCTGCCGACTACGTCTATTTAGGGTATGAATACTCGAAATGCAAGTGTAGCAATAAACTCAAATTCTCTACTTGGACTAATTTTGAATTATTTGAAAGTTTCATTGAGACAGTAAACGTCTATTGTTGATATCAATGTTTTCGCACATTACTTATGTGATGATTCCAAAATTTGTCGATCCCATTGCTGTGTTAAACAGTACAACATAGCAGGAGTCGTGGCCGAGTGGTTAAGGCGATGAACTAGAAATCCTTTGGGGTCTGCCCGCGCAATTCTCTTATATAGCCTAATTTTGAATTATTTGACAATTTCATTGAGACAGTAAACGTCTGTTGTTGATATCAATGTTGGCGCACATTACTTATGTGATGATTCCAAAATTTGTCGATCCCATTGTTGTGTAAAATAGTACAACATAGTCGTAGTCGTGGCCGGGTGGTTAAGGCGATGTACTAGAAATCCATTGGGCTCTTCCCGCGCTGGATCGAATACTGCCGACTACGTCTGTTTAGGTATGTATACTCGAAATGCAAGTGTAGCAAGAAACACAATTCCCTTATATGGCCTAATTTTGAATTATTTGAAATTTTCATATTGAGACAGTAAACGTCTATTGTTGATATCAATGTTGGCGCACGTTACTTATGTGATGATTCCAAAATTTGTCGATCCCATTGCTGTGTTAAACAGTACAACATAGCAGTAGTCGTGGCCGAGTGGTTAAGGCGATGGACTAGAAATCCATTGGGCTCTGCCCGCGCAGGTTCGAATCCTTCCGACTACGTCTATTTAGGGTATGTATACTCAAAATGCAAGTGTAGCAATAAACACAAATTCTCTACTTGGACTAATTTTGAATTATTTGACAGTTTCATTGAGACAGTAAACATCTATTGTTGATATCAATGATGGCGCACATTACTTATGTGATGATTCCAAAATTTATCGATCCCATTGCTGTGTTAAACAGTACAACATAGCAGTAGTCGTGGTCGAGTGGTTAAGGCGATGCTCTAGAAATCCATTGGGTTCAGCCCGCATAGGTTCGAATCATGCCGACTACGTCTTTTTAGGGTATGTATACTCGAAATGCAAGTGTAGCAATAAACACAATTCCCTTATATAGCCTAATTTTGAATTATTTGACAGTTTCATTGAGACAGTAAACGTCTGTTGTTGATATCAATGTTGGCGCACATTACTTATGTGATGATTCCAAAATTTGTCGATCCCATTGTTGTGTAAAATAGTACAACATAGTCGTAGTCGTGGCTGGGTGGTTAAGGCGATGTACTAGAAATCCATTGGGCTCTGCCCGCGCTGGATCGAATACTGCCGACTACGTCTGTTTAGGTATGTATACTCGAAATGCAAGTGTAGCAATAAACACAATTCCCTTATATGGCCTAATTTTGAATTATTTGAAAGTTTCATTGAGACAGTAAACGTCTGTTGTTGATATCAATGTTGGTGCACATTACTTATGTGATGATTCCAAAATTTGTCGATCCCATTGCTGTGTTAAACAGTATAACATAGCAGTAGTCGTGGCCGAGTGGTTAAGGCGATGGACTAGAAATCCATTGGGCTCTGCCCGCGCAGGTATGAATCCTGCTGACGACGTCTATTTAGGGTATGTTTACTCGAAATGAAGTGTAGCAATAAACACAATTTCTCTGCTTGGCCTAATTTTGAATTATTTGAAAGTTTCATTGAGACAGTAAACGTCTATTGTTGATATCAATGTTGGCGCACATTACTTATGTGATGATTCCAAAATGTGTCGATCCCATTGCTGTGTTAAACAGTACAACATAGCAGTAGTTGTGGCCGAGTGGTTAAGGCGATGTACTAGAAATCCCTTCGCAGTTCGAATCCTGCTGACTACGTCTATTTAGGGTATGTATACTCGAATTGCAAGTGTAGCAATAAACACAATTTCTCTATTTGTACTAATTTTGAATTATTTGAAAGTTTCATTGTTGATATCAATGTTGGCGCACATTACTTATGTGATGATTCCAAAATTTGTCGATCCCATTGCTGTGTTAAACAGTACATCATAGCAGTAGTCGTGGCCGAGTGGTTAAGGCGATGGACTAGAAATCCGTTGGGCTCCGCCCGCGCAGGTTCGAATCCTGTCGACTACGTCTATTTAGGGTATGTATACTCGAAATGCAAGTGTAGCAATAAACACAATACCCTTATATAGCCTAATTTTGAATTATTTGAAAGTGTCATTGAGACAGTAAACATTTGTTGTTGATATCAATTTTGGCACACATTACTTATGTCATGATTCCAAAATTTGTCGATCCCATTGCTGTGTTAAACAGTACAACATAGCAGTAGTCGTGGCCGAGTGGTTAAGGCGATGGACTAGAAATCCATTGGACTCTGCCCGCGCAGGTTCGAATCCTGCCGACTATGTCTATTTTGGGTATGTATACTCGAAATGCAAGTGTAGCAATAAACACAATTTTTCGACATGGACAAATTTTGAATTATTTGTCAGTTTCATTGAGACAGTAAACGTCTGTTGTTGATATCAATGTTGGCGCACATTACTTATGTGATGATTCCAAAATTTGTCGATCCCATTGCTGTGTTAAACAGTACAACATTGCAGTAGTTGTGGCCGAGTGGTTAAGGCGATGGACTAGAAATCCATTGGGCTCTGCCCGCGCAGGTTCGCATCCTGCAGACTAGGTCTATTTAGGGTATGTATACTCGAAATGCAAGTGTAGCAATAAACACAATTTCTCTACCTGGACTAATTTTGAATTATTTGAAAGTTTCATTGCTGATATCAATGTTGGCGCACATTATTTATGTGATGATTCCAAAATTTGTCGATCCCATTGCTGTGTTAAACAGGTCAACATAGCAGTAGTCGTGGCCGAGTGGTTAAGGCGATGGACTAGAAATCCATTGGGCTCTGCCCGCGCAGGTTCGAATCCTGCCGACTACGTCTATTTTGGGTATGTATACTCGAAATGCAAGTGTAGCAATAAACACAATTCCCTTATATAGACTAATTTTGAATTATTTGAAAGTTTCATTGAGACAGTAAACATCTATTGTTGATATCAATATTGGCGCACATTACTTATGTGATGATTCCAAAATTTGTCGATCCCATTGCTGTGTTAAACAGTACAACATAGCAGTAGTCGTGGCCGAGTGGTTAATGCGATGGACTAGAAATCCATTGGGCTCTGCCCGCGCAGGTTCGAATCCTGCCGACTACGTCTATTTAGGGTATGTATGTATACTCGAAATGCAAGTGTAGCAATAAACACAATTTCTCTACTTGGACTAATTTTGAATTATTTGTCAGTTTCATTGAGACAGTAAACGTCTGATGTTGATATCAATGTTGGCGCACATTTCTTATGTGATGATTCCAAAATTTGTCGATCCCATTGCTGTGTTAAACAGTACATCATAGCAGTAGTCGTGGCCGAGTGGTTAAGGCGATGGACTAGAAATCCATTGGGCTCTTCCCGCGCAGGTTCGCATCCTGCAGACTACGTCTATTTAGGGTATGTATACTCGAAATGCAAGTGTAGCAATAAACACAATTTCTCTACTTTGACTAATTTTGAATTATTTGAAAGTTTCATTGTTGATATCAATGTTGGCGCGCATTATTTATGTGATGATTCCAAAATTTGTCGATCCCATTGCTGTGTTAAACAGTACAACATAACAGTAGTCGTGGCCGAGTGGTTAAGGCGATGGAATAGAAATCCATTGGGCTCTGCCTGCGCAGGTTGGAATCCTGCTGACTACGTCTATTTAGGGTATGTATACTCGAAATGCAAGTGTAGCAATAGACACAATTCCCTTATATAGCCTAATTTTGAATTATTTGAAAGTGTCATTGAGACAGTAAACGTCTATTGTTGGTATCAATGTTAGCGTACATTACTTATGTGATGATTCCAAAATTTGTCGATCCCATTGCTGTGTTAAATAGTACAACATAGCAGTAGTCGTGGCCGAGTGGTTAAGGCGATGTACTAGAAATTCATTGGGCTCTGCCTGCACTGGTTCGAATACTGCCGACTACGTCTGTTTAGGTATGTATACTCGAAATGCAAGTGTAGCAATAAACACAATTCCCTTATATGGCCTAATTTTGAATTATTTGACAGTTTCATTGAGACAGTAAACGTCTGTTGTTGATATCAATGTTGGCGCTTCTAAAATTTGTCGATCCCATTGCTGTGTTAAACAGTACATCATAGCAGTAGTCGTGGCCGAGTGGTTAAGGCGATGAACTAGAAATCCATTGGGCTCCGCCCGCGCAGGTTCGAATCCTGCCGACTACGTCTATTTAGGGTATGTATACTCGAATTGCAAGTGTAGCAATAAACACAAATTCTCTACTTTGACTAATTTTGAATTATTTGACAGTTTCATTGAGACAGTAAACGTCTGTTGTTGATATCAATGTTGGCGCTTCTAAAATTTGTCGATCCCATTGCTGTGTTAAACAGTACATCATAGCAGTAGTCGTGGCCGAGTGGTTAAGGCGATGAACTAGAAATCCATTGGGCTCCGCCCGCGCAGGTTCGAATCCTGCCGACTACGTCTATTTAGGGTATGTATACTCGAAATGCAAGTGTAGCAATAAACACAAATTCTCTACTTTGACTAATTTTGAATTATTTGACAGTTTCATTGAGACAGTAAACATCTATTGTTGATATCAATGTTGGCGCACATTACTTATGTGATTATTTCAAAATTCGTCGATCCCATTGTTGTGTAAAATAGTACAACATAGTCGTTGTCGTGGCCGGGTGGTTAAGGCGATGTACTAGAAATCCATTGGGCTCTGCCCGCACAGGTTCGAATCCTTCCGACTACGTCTATTTAGGGTATGTATACTCGAAATGCAAGTGTAGCAATAATCACAAATTCTCTACTTTGACTAATTTTGAATTATTTGACAGTTTCATTGAGACAGTAAACATCTATTGTTGATATCAATGTTGGCGGACATTACTTATGTGATGATTCCAAAATTTGTCGATCCCATTGCTGTGTTAAACAGTACAACATAGCAGTAGTCGTGGCCGAGTGGTTAAGGCGATGGACTAGAAATCCATTGGGCTCTGCCTACGCAGGTTCGAATCCTGCTGACTACGTCTATTTAGGGTATGTATACTCGAAATGCAAGTGTAGCAATAAACACAATTTCTCTACTTGCACTAATTTTGAATTATTTGACAGTTTCATTGAGACAGTAAACGTCTGTTGTTGATATCAATTTTGGCGCTTCCAAAGTTTGTCGATCCCATTGCTGTGTTAAACAGTACAACATAGCAGTAGTCGTGGCCGAGTGGTTAAGGCGATGGACAAGAAATCCATTGGGCTCCGCCCGCGCAGGTTCGAATCCTGCCGACTACGTCTATTTAGGGTATGTATACTCGAAATGCAAGTGTAGCAATAATCACAAATTCTCTACTTGGACTACTTTTGAATTATTTGACAGTTTCATTGAGACAGTAAACATCTGTTGTTGATATCAATGTTGGCGGACATTACTTATGTGATGATTCCAAAATTTGTCGATCCCATTGCTGTGTTAAACAGTACAACATAGCAGTAGTCGTGGCCGAGTGGTTAAGGCGATGGACTAGAAATCCATTGGGCTCTGCCTGCGCAGGTTGGAATCCTGCTGACTACGTCTATTTAGGGTATGTATACTCAAAATGAAAGTGTATCAATAAACACAATTTCTCTACTTGCACTAATTTTGAATTATTTGACAGTTTCATTTAGACAGTAAAAGTCTGTTGTTGATATCAATGTTGGCGCTTCTAAAATTTGTCGATCCCATTGCTGTGTTAAACAGTAGTCGTGGCCGAGTGGTTAAGGCGATGGACTAGAAATCCATTGGGCTCTGCCCAAGCAGGTTCTTATGTGATGATTCCAAAATTTGTCGATCCCATTGCTGTGTTAAACAGTACATCATTGCAGTAGTCGTGGCCGAGTGGTTAAGGCGATGGACTAGAAATCCATTGGGCTCTGCCCAAGCAGGTTCGCATCCTGCCGACTACGTCTATTTAGGGTATGTATACTGGAATTGCAAGTGTAGCAATAAATACAATTTTTCTACTTTGACTAATTTTGAATTATTTGAAAGTTTCATTGAGACAGTAAACGTCTATTGTTGATATCAATGTTGGCGCACATTACTTATGTGATGATTCCAAAATTTGTCGATCCCATTGCTGTGTTAAACAGTACATCATAGCAGTAGTCGTGGCCGAGTGGTTAAGGCGATGGACTAGAAATCCATTGGGCTCCGCCCGCGCAGGTTCGAATCCTGCCGACTACGTCTATTTAGGGTATGTATACTCGAAATGCAAGTGTAGCAATAAACACAATTCCCTTATATAGCCTAATTTTGAATTAATTGAAAGTGTCATTGAGACAGTAAACATTTGTTGTTGAAATCAATGTTGGCACACATTACTTATGTCATGATTCCAAAATTTGTCGATCCCATTGCTGTGTTAAACAGTACATCATAGCAGTAGTCGTGGCCGAGTGGTTAAGGCGATGGACTAGAAATCCATTGGGCTCTGCCCAAGCAGGTTCGCATCCTGCCGACTACGTCTATTTAGGGTATGTATACTGGAATTGCAAGTGTAGCAATAAACACAATTTCTCTACTTTGACTAATTTTGAATTATTTGAAAGTTTCATTGAGACAGTAAACGTCTATTGTTGATATCAATGTTGGCGCACATTACTTATGTGATGATTCCAAAATTTGTCGATCCCATTGCTGTGTTAAACAGTACATCATAGCAGTAGTCGTGGCCGAGTGGTTAAGGCGATGGACTAGAAATCCATTGGGCTCCGCCTGTGCAGGTTCGAATCCTGCCGACTACGTCTATTTAGGGTATGTATACTCGAAATGCAAGTGTAGCAATAAACACAATTCCCTTATATAGCCTAATTTTGAATTATTTGAAAGTGTCATTGAGACAGTAAACATTTGTTGTTGATATCAATGTTGGCACACATTACTTATGTCATGATTCCAAAATTTGTCGATCCCATTGCTGTGTTAAACAGTACAACATAGCAGTAGTCGTGGCCGAGTGGTTAAGGCGATGGACTAGAAATCCATTGGGCTCTGCCCGCGCTGGTTCGAATCCTGCCGACTACGTCTATTTAGGGTATGTATGTATACTCGAAATGCAAGTGTAGCAATAAACACAATTTCTCTACTTGGACTAATTTTGAATTATTTGTCAGTTTCATTGAGACAGTAAACGTCTGATGTTGATATCAATGTTGGCGCACATTTCTTATGTGATGATTCCAAAATTTGTCGATCCCATTGCTGTGTTAAACAGTACATCATAGCAGTAGTCGTGGCCGAGTGGTTAAGGCGATGGACTAGAAATCCATTGGGCTCTGCCCAAGCAGGTTCGCATCCTGTCGACTACGTCTATTTAGGGTATGTATACTGGAATTGCAAGTGTAGCAATAAACACAATTTCTCTATTTGGACTAATTTTGAATTATTTGTCAGTTTCATTGAGACAGTAAACGTCTGTTGTTGATATCAATGTTGGCGCACATTACTTATGTGATGATTCCAAAATTTGTGTTAAACAGAACAACGTAGAAGTAGTCGTGGCCGAGTGGTTAAGGCGATGGACTAGAAATCCATTGGGCTCTGCCCGCGCTGGTTCGAAACCTGCCTACTACGTCTATTTAGGGTATGTATACTCGAAATACAATTGTAGCAAAAAACACAATTTCTCTACTTGGACTTATTTTGAATTATTTGTCAGTTTCATTGAGACAGTAAACGTCTGTTGTTGATATCAATGTTGGCGCACATTACCTATGTGATGATTCCAAAATTTGTCGATCCCATTGCTGTGTTAAACAGGACAATATAGCAGTAGTCGTGGCCGAGTGGTTAAGGCGATGGACTACAAATCCATTGGGCTGTTCCCGCGCAGGTTCGAATCCTGCTGACTACGTCTATTTAGGGTATGTATACTCGAAATGCAAGTGTAGCAATAAACACAATTTCTCTACTTGGACTAATTTTGAATTATTTGAAAGTTTCATAGCTGATATCAATGTTGGCGCACATTATTTATGTGATGATTCCAAAATTTGTCGATCCCATTGCTGTGTTAAACAGTACAACATATCAGTAGTCGAGGCCGAGTGGTTAAGGCGATGGACTAGAAATCCATTGGGCTCTGCTCGCGCAGGTTCGAATCCTGCCGACTACGTCTATTTTGGGTATGTATACTCGAAATGCAAGTGTAGCATTAAACCCAATTTCTTTACTTGGCCTAATTTTTAATTATTTGAAAGTTTTATTGAGACAGTAAACGTCTATTGTTGATGTCAATGTTGGCGCACATTACTTATGTGATGATTCCAAAATTTGTCGATCCCATTGCTGTCTTAAACAGTACAACATAGCAGTAGTTGTGGCCGAGTGGTTAAGGCGATGGACTAGAAATCCATTGGGCTCTGCCTGCGCAGGTTCGCATCCTGCAGACTACGTCTATTTAGGGTATGTATACTCGAAATGCAAGTGTAGCAATAAACACAATTTCTCTACTTGGACTAATTTTGAATTATTTGTCAGTTTCATTGAGACAGTAAACGTCTGTTGTTGATATCAATGTTGGCGCACATTACTTATGTGATGATTCCAAAATTTGTCGATCCCATTGCTGTGTTAAACAGTACAACATAGCAGTAGTCGTGGCCGAGTGGTTAAGGCGATGGACTAGAAATCCATTGGGCTCTGCCCGCGCAGGTTCGAATCCTGCCGACTACGTCTATTTTGGGTAAGTATACTCGAAATGCAAGTGTAGCAATAAACACAATTTCTCTACTTGGACTAATTTTGAATTATTTGAAAGTTTCATTGCTGATATCAATGTTGGCGCACATTATTTATGTGATGATTCCAAAATTTGTCGATCCCATTGCTGTGTTAAACAGGACAACATAGCAGTAGTCGTGGCCGAGTGGTTAAGGCGATGGACTAGAAATCCATTGGGCTCTGCCCGCGCAGGTTCGAATCCTGCCGACTACGTCTATTTTGGGTATGTATACTCGAAATGCAAGTGTAGCAATAAACACAATTCCCTTATATAGACTAATTTTGAATTATTTGAAAGTTTCATTGAGACAGTAAACATCTATTGTTGATATCAATATTGGCGCACATTACTTATGTGATGATTCCAAAATTTGTCGATCCCATTGCTGTGTTAAACAGTACAACATAGCAGTAGTCGTGGCCGAGTGGTTAATGCGATGGACTAGAAATCCATTGGACTCTGCCCGCGCAGGTTCGAATCCTGCCGACTACGTCTATTTAGGGTATGTATGTATACTCGAAATGCAAGTGTAGCAATAAACACAATTTCTCTACTTGGACTAATTTTGAATTATTTGTCAGTTTCATTGAGACAGTAAACGTCTGATGTTGATATCAATGTTGGCGCACATTTCTTATGTGATGATTCCAAAATTTGTCGATCCCATTGCTGTGTTAAACAGTACATCATTGCAGTAGTCGTGGCCGAGTGGTTAAGGCGATGGACTAGAAATCCATTGGGCTCTGCCCAAGCAGGTTCGCATCCTGCCGACTACGTCTATGTAGGGTATGTATACTGGAATTGCAAGTGTAGCAATAAACACAATTTCTCTATTTGGACTAATTTTGAATTATTTGTCAGTTTCATTGAGACAGTAAACGTCTGTTGTTGATATCAATGTTGGCGCACATTACTTATGTGATGATTCCAAAATTTGTGTTAAACAGTACAACGTAGAAGTAGTCGTGGCCGAGTGGTTAAGGCGATGGACTAGAAATTCATTGGGCTCTGCCCGCGCTGGTTCGAAACCTGCCTACTACGTCTATTTAGGGTATGTATACTCGAAATACAATTGTAGCAAAAAACACAATTTCTCTACTTGGACTTATTTTGAATTATTTGTCAGTTTCATTGAGACAGTAAACGTCTGTTGTTGATATCAATGTTGGCGCACATTACTTATGTGATGATTCCAAAATTTGTCGATCCCATTGCTGTGTTAAACAGGACAACATAGCAGTAGTCGTGGCCGAGTGGTTAAGGCGATGGACTAGAAATCCATTGGGCTGTTCCCGCGCAGGTTCGAATCCTGCTGACTACGTCTATTTAGGGTATGTATACTCGAAATGCAAGTGTAGCATTAAACCCAATTTCTTTACTTGGCCTAATTTTGAATTATTTGAAAGTTTCATTGAGACAGTAAACGTCTATTGTTGATGTCAATGTTGGCGCACATTACTTATGTGATGATTCCAAAATTTGTCGATCCCATTGCTGTGTTAAACAGTACAACATAGCAGTAGTCGTGGCCGAGTGGTTAAGGCGATGGACTAGAAATCCATTGGGCTCTGCCCGCGCAGGTTCGAATCCTGCCGACTACATCTATTTAGGGTATGTATACTCGAAATGCAAGTGTAGCAATAAACACAATTTCTCGACTTGGCCTCATTTTGAATTATTTGTCAGTTTCATTGAGACAGTAAACGTCTGTTGTTGATATCAATGTTGGCGCACATTACTTATGTGATGATTCCAAAATTTGTCGATCCCATTGCTGTGTTAAACAGGACAACATAGCAGTAGTCGTGGCCGAGTGGTTAAGGCGATGGACTAGAAATCCATTTGGCTCTGCCCGCGCAGGTTCGAATTCTGCCGACTACGTCTATTTAGGGTATGTATACTCGAAATACAAGTGTAGCAATAAACACAATTTCTCTACATGGACTAATTTTGAATTATTTGTCAGTTACATTGAGACAGTAAACGTCTGTTGTTGATATCAATGTTGGCGCACATTACTTATGTGATGATTCCAAAATTTGTCGATTCCATTGCTGTGTTAAACAGTACAACATAGCAGTAGTCGTGGCCGAATGGTTAAGGCGATGGACAAGAAATCCATTGGGCTCTGCCCGCGCAGGTTCGAATGCTGCCGACTACGTCTATTTTGGGTATGTATACTCGAAATGCAAGTGCAGCAATAAACACAATTCTCTTATATAGACTAATTTTGAATTATTTGAAAGTTTCATTGAGACAGTAAACATCTATTGTTGATATCAATGTTGGCTCACATTACTTATGTGATGATTCCAAAATTTGTCGATCCCATTGCTGTGTTAAACAGTACAACACAGCAGTAGTCGTGGCCGAGTGGTTAAGGCGATGGACTAGAAATCCATTGGGTTCTGCCTGCGCAGGTTGGAATCCTGCTGACTACGTCTATTTAGGGTATGTATACTCAAAATGCAAGTGTAGCAATAAACACAATTTCTCTACTTGCACTAATTTTGAATTATTTGACAGTTTCATTGAGACAGTAAACGTCTGTTGTTGATATCAATGTTGGCGCTTCTAAAATTTGTCGATCCCATTGCTCTGTTAAACAGTACATCACAGCAGTAGTCGTGGCCGAGTGGTTAAGGCGATGGACTAGAAATCTATTGGGCTCCGCCCGCGCAGGTTCGAATCCTGCCGACTACGTCTATTTAGAGTATGTATACTCGAAATGCAAGTGAAGCAAAAAACACAATTCCCTTATATAGCCTAATTTTGAATTATTAGAAAGTTTCATTGAGACAGCAAACATCAATGTTGGCGCACATTACTTATGTGATGATTCCAAAATTTGTCGATCCCATTGCTGTGTTAAACAGTAAAACATAGCAGTAGTCGTGGCCGAGTTGTTAAGGCGATGGACTAGAAATCCATTGGGCTCTGCCAGCGCAGGTTCGCATCCTGCCGACTACGTTTATTTAGGGTATGTATACTCGAATTGCAAGTGTAGCAATAAACACAATTTCTCTATTTGGACTAATTTTGAATTATTTGTCAGTTTCATTGAGACAGTAAACGTCTGTTGTTGATATCAATGTTGGCGCACATTACTTATGTGACGATTCCAAAATCTGTCGATCCTATTGCTGTGTTAAACAGTACAACATAGCAGTAGTCATGGCCGAGTGGTTAAGGCGATGGACTAGAAATCCATTGGGCTCTGCCCGCGGAGGTTCGCATCCTGCCGACTACGTTTATTTAGGGTATGTATACTCGAATTGCAAGTGTAGCAATAAACACAATTTCTCTACTTGCACTAATTTTGAATTATTTGACAGTATCATTGAGACAGTAAACGTCTGTTCTTGATATCTATGTTGGCGCTTCTAAAATTTGTCGATCCCATTGCTCTGTTAAACAATACATCACAGCAGTAGTCGTGGCCGAGTGGTTAAGGCGATGTACTAGAAATCCAATGGGCTCTGCCCGCGCTGGTTCGAATCCTGCCGACTACGTCTATTTAGGGTATGTATACTCGAAATGCTAGTGTAGCAATAAACACAATTCCCTTATATAACCTAATTTAGAATTATTTGAAAGTGTCATTGAGACAGTATACATCTCTTGTTGATATCAATGTTGGCGCACATTACTTATGTGATTATTCCAAAATTTGTCGATCCCATTGTTGTGTAAAATAGTACAACATAGCAGTAGTCGTGGCCGAGTGGTTAAGGCGATGGACTAGAAATCCATTGGGCTCTGCCCGCGCAGTTTCGAATCCTGCTGACTACGTCTATTTAGGGTATGTATACTCGAAATGCAAGTGTAGCAATAAACACAATTTCTCTACTTGCACTAATTTTGAATTATTTGACAGTTTTATTGAGACAGTAAACGTCTATTGTTGATATCAATGTTGGCGTACATTACTTATGTGATGATTCCAAAATTTGTCGATCCCATTGCTGTGTTAAATAGTACAACATAGCAGTAGTCGTGGCCGAGTGGTTAAGGCGATGGACTAGAAATCCATTGAGCTCTGCCTGCGCAGGTTGGAATCCTGCTGACTACGTCTATTTAGGGTATGTATACTCAAAATGCAAGTGTGGCAATAAACACAATTTCTCTACTTGCACTAGTTTTGAATTATTTGACAGTTTCATTGAGACAGTAAACGTCTGTTGTTGATATCAATGTTGGCGCTTCTAAAATTTGTCGATCCCATTGCTGTGTTAAACAGTATATTATAGCAGTAGTCGTGGCCGAGTGGTTAAGGCGATGTACTAGCAATCCATTGGGCTCTGCCCGCGCTGGTTTGAATCCTGCCGACTACGTCTGTTTAGGTATGTATACTCGAAATGCAAGTATAGCAATAAACACAATTCCCTTATATGGCCTAATTTTGAATTATTTGAAAGTTTCATTGAGACAGTAAACGTATGTTGTTGATATCAATGTTGGTGCACATTACTTATGTGATGATTCCAAAATTTGTCGATCCCATTGCTGTGTTAAACAGTGCAGCATAGAAGTAGTCGTGGCCGAGTGGTTAAGGCGATGGACTAGAAATCCATTGGACTCTGCCCGCGCAAGTTCGAATCCTGCCGACTACGTCTATTTAGGGTATGAATACTCGAAATGCAAGTGTAGCAATAAACTCAAATTCTCTACTTGGACTAATTTTGAATTATTTGAAAGTTTCATTGAGACAGTAAACATCTATTGTTGATATCAATGTTGGCGAACATTACTTATGTGATGATACCAAAATTTGTCGATCCCATTGCTGTGTTAAACAGTATATTATAGCAGTATTCGTGGCCGAGTGGTTAAGGCGATGTACTAGCAATCCATTGGGCTCTGCCCGCGCTGGTTTGAATCCTGCCGACTACGTCTGTTTAGGTATGTATACTCGAAATGCAAGTATAGCAATAAACACAATTCCCTTATATGGCCTAATTTTGAATTATTTGAAAGTTTCATTGAGACAGTAAACGTCTGTTGTTGATATCAATGTTGGTGCACATTACTTATGTGATGATTCCAAAATTTGTCGATCCCATTGTTGTGTAAATTAGTACAACATAGTCGTAGTCGTGGCCGGGTGGTTAAGGCGATGTACTAAAAATCCATTGGGCTCTGCCCGCGCTGGATCGAATCCTGCCGACTACATCTGTTTAGGTATGTATTCTCGAAATGCAAGTGTAGCAATAAACACAATTTCCTTATATGGCCTAATTTTGAATAATTTGAAAGTTTCATTGAGACAGTAAACGTCTATTGTTGATATCAATGTTGGCGCACATTACTTATGTGATGATTCCAAAATTTGTCGATCCCATTGCTGTGTTAAACAGTACAACAGTAGTCATGGCCGAGTGGTTAAAGTGATGGACTAGAAATCCATTGGGCTCTGCCTGCGCAGGTTCGAATCCTTCCGACTACGTCTATTTAGGGTATGTATACTCGAAATGCAAGTGTAGCTAAAAACACAATTTCTCTACTTGGCCTAATTTTGAATTATTTGACAGTTCCATTGTTGATATCAATGTTGGCGCACATCATTTATGTGATGATTCCAAAATTTGTCGATCCCATTGCTGTGTTAAACAGTACAACATAGCAGTAGTCGTGGCCGAGTGGTTAAGGCGATGGACTAGAAATCCATTGGGCTCTGCCCGCCCAGGTTCGAATCCTGCCGACTACGTCTATTTAGGGTATGTATACTCGAAATGCAAGTGTAGCAATAAACACATTTTCTCTACTTGGCCTAATTTTGAATTATTTGAAAGTTTCATTGTTGATATCAATGTTGGCGCACATTATTTATGATTCCAAAATTTGTCGATCCCATTGCGTGTTAAACAGTACAACATAACAGTAGTCGTGGCCGAGTGGTTAAGGCGATGGACTAGAAATCCATTGGGCTCTGCCCGCGCAGGTTCGAATCCTGCCGATTACGTTTTTTTAGGGTATGTATACTCGAAATGCAAGTGTAGCAATAAACACAATTATATAGCCTAATTTTGAATTATTTGTCAGTTTCATTGAGACAGTAAACGTCTGTTGTTGATATCAATGTTGGCGCACATTACTTTGTCGATCCCATTGCTGTGTTAAACAGAACAACATAGCAGTAGTCGTGGCCGAGTGGTTAATGGCGATGGACTAGAAATCCATTGGGCTCTGCCCGCGCAGGTTCGAATCCTGCCGACTACGTCTATTTAGGGTATGTATACTCGAAATGCAAGTGTAGCAATAAACACAATTTCTCTACTTTGACTAATTTTGAATTATTTGAAAGTTTCATTGTTGATATCAATGTTGGCGCGCATTATTTATGTGATGATTCCAAAATTTGTCGATCCCATTGCTGTGTTAAACACTACAACATAACAGTAGTCGTGGCTGAGTGGTTAAGGCGATGGACTAGAAATCCATTGGGCTCTGCCCGCGTAGGTTCGAATCCTGCCGACTACGTCTATTTAGGGTATGTATACTCGAAATGCAAGTGTAGCTAAAAAACACATTTTCTCTACTTGGCCTAATTTTGAATTATTTGAAAGTTTCATTGTTGATATCAATGTTGGCGCACATTATTTATGATTCCAAAATTTGTCGATCCCATTGCGTGTTAAACAGTACAACATAACAGTAGTTGTGGCCGAGTGGTTAAGGCGATGGACTAGAAATCCTTTGGGCTCTGCCCGCGCAGGTTCGAATCCTGCCGATTACGTTTTTTTAGGGTATGTATAATCGAAATGCAAGTGTAGCAATAA